>NC_092712.1:197113789-197766596 GCF_047496885.1 Scyliorhinus torazame | reverse complement strand
CCTTTTGTACTAGTCTACCATGAGGGACCTTGTCAAAGGCCTTACTGAAGTCCATATAGACAACATCTACTGCCCTACCTGCATCAATTATCTTAGTGACCTCCTCGAAAAACTCTATCAAGTTAGTGAGACACGACCTCCCCTTCACAAAACCGTGCTGCCTCTCACTAATACGTCCATTTGCTTCCAAATGGGAGTAGATCCTGTCTCGAAGAATTCTCTCCAGTAATTTCCCTACCACTGAAGTAAGGCTCACCGGCCTGTAGTTCCCGGGATTATCCTTGCTACCCTTCTTAAACAGAGGAACAACATTGGCTATTCTCCAGTCCTCCGGGACATCCCCTGAAGACAGCGAGGATCCAAAGATTTCTGTCAATGTCAGGCTGTTGTTAACTAGTCTGTGAGGCAGCTCTCCCAACTTTGACAAAAGCCCCCAGATATTAGTCAGGAAGGCTTTGCATTGTTGACAGGGCCAGGTTTGCACTTGTCATTTCCAGTGTCTCCGTTGATGCTGGATGGTCTGTCCAGTTCATATCCTTTTTATTGACTTTCTAGTGATTGGATACAATGGCTTGCTAGGCCATTTCGGAGTCACTGCTGTGGATCTTATGTAGGTCAGACCTGGTGGTGGCCGCAGATTTCCTTCTCCAAAGGTCATTAGTGAACCAGCTAAGCTTTTTACAACAATTGACAATAGTTTCATGGTCATCATTAGACTTTTATTCCAGATATTTATTGGATTCAATTACACCATCTGCCATGGCAGATTCAAACCCAGGTTCCCAGAGTATTACCCTGGGTTTCTGGATCACCAATCCAGTGACAATACCACTCTGCCACCGCCTTCCTGAGTGTATTCACTGGGTAGCTATTTAATATCTCTTCCCAGTTAAGTAAGCAAGAATCAACCACTCTGCTGTTAGACAGGAGTCTGATATTGGTCAGAACATGACTTTGTTTATCAGAAAATAGTTCAGTTGTTAGGTTTCTAGTGACACTGAAGGGCCATCAGCTCAGTGAAACATGAAATAATGGTCCTCGTGTTGTTACCTTCTCTGTTCCTGTTCTCACCGGGTGCGTCTAAATGATGATAGATTTGTACCTATGGGACCGCTCCGTGATGTGCTGTGACAGCTGGGTCAGCCGTCAGAAGGACAACGGTCTGACCTCTAGAAATGACCTTGGAAAATCTAGTGACTGAGGATGTGGAATGCTAACTGGAGAACATGGCCTGGATTCTCCGATTGTCGATGCCAAAATTGCGTTCGGTGATCAGCTGTAGAATTTATGCCAGAATGCGATGCTCTATCCCCTCAAAAATGCCGTATGTACGCCGGACGCTGTATGGACAGCCTCAGGACGTCACCTGAGGCCCTCCCCTGATGCTCCGCCCCAGATGGGCTGAGTCCCCGACGGCGTTGTTTGCTTAATGCTCACACCGTTCGGGGAACTCGCATGGTGGCTGCGGACTGAGTCCAGCTCCCCCACAGTCGGGGGGGGAGCCGTTCCGCTGGCAGGGGGGGCTTTGGCGGGGGCTGGGGAGACTGGTGGGGGGTGGTCCAGGAGTGGCGAGGCTGGTTACAGGGGGGCAGTTTATCGCAGGCCAGGCCCGAAGGCGGACGGCACTATGTTGCACGGCTTTACGCTGCGCGGCTGCTAGCCCCCCACCGGGCGGAGGATCGGACATAGCCGCAGGATCGGAGAATCCAGCCCCTTGTTTTTGTTTAGCTGGTGGCCGGCGTGGTTTTCGCAAAATAGTTGAGGTGCTTGAGTGACGGAGAGCACTGTATGGCTGCCAGTGAGCATTGAAATGTCCAATTTTGGCAAACTTAATGCAGCACCATCCAAATGTGTTCAACCTTAATCTTCATAGTTCTGTTGAAATTAGCAATTAAAAAGAATAGAAAACTATAAGCATGAAAGGATAGATTGCAGATTACAGGCAAGAGCCTACGGTCTTTTAAATGTCCAGGCATTGCGTATGAAAAGCCGAGCAACACTGTGCTAGCAATGCAAGAGGCAGAACGCAGAGTCCCATATGGAGGGATTCGTTCATTCAAATTTCCCTTCCGGGGTCCGCTATTATATCAATTCTGACAAAATAGAGGCAGTTACACTTGAAGATTTAAAAAAATAAACTGGAGGACACTGTCAGAAACAGAACACTTCAGTTAACGGATTATCACCACACTTTTTAAAAATATTTTTTATTCTCCTCCTTTTTCACATTTTCTCCCAGATTTACACCCACCAACAATAAACAATAATCAGTAACAAATATGTCAATCCCCATATCAATAACAACGATCCCATCCTCCCACCAAACCCCAAACAGCATCCCGCATGTTCACATAAACAAATGACAAAAAGGAATTAGGAATCACCCATAGTCACCATCAACACACACCGCCCCCCTCCCCCCAACCCTCCCAACCACCCACCCCCAACTAATGTTCGCTGTTATCCAGTTCTTGAAAGTGCATGATGAATAATGCCCATGAATTGTAGAACCCCTCCATCCTTCCCCTCAGTTCAAACTTAACCTTCTCAAGAGCCAAGAATTCCAACAGGTCCCCCCGCCACGCCAGGGCACAGGGTGGAGAGGTTCCTCTCCAACCCATCAGGATCCGCCTTCGTGCGATCAACGAGGCGAAGGCTATAACATCTGCCTCCGCACCCGTTTACAACCCTGGCTGGTCTGGCACCCGAATATAGCCTCCCGGGGGCCCGGGTCCAGTTTCACGTGAACCACTTTAGAAATTACCCTAAAAGCCTCCTTCCAGTAATCCTCTAGCTTTGGACAGGACCAAAATATATGAATGTGATTGCCCCCCCCCCGGCAACGTTTCTTCTACTCCTTCAAAGAATAGGCTCATCCTCGCCCTCGTGAGGTATGCTCTGTATACCACCTTCAGCTGTATCAGCCCCAACCTCACGCACGAGGTGGAGGCATTCACTCTCCGGAGCACCTCACACCAGAACCCCTCCTCCATATCTCTCCCAACTCTTCCTCCCACTTTGCTTTGATCCCTTCCAGTGGTGCCTTGTCCTCTTCCAAAATCGCTCCGTAAACCACTGACACTACCCCCTTCAATTATCACCACACTTTGAAAACATATACAGAAGGTTTGTAGAACAATTATTTTGTAAAACTGTTTTGAAGCACTTCATCTAGCTCTGAGCATATTGGTTGGTCTTTATTGCTGACAATTTAACATCTAAAGCAATTTTCGAAGGATTGTGCATTTTTAAAATGAATATTGCATATATTTTGCATCATGTGGTGACCTGATCATCACAAGTTTGGTGAGCAACAAAATCCTATTGGACAACGGCCCTTTAGATCATTCAATTTCTGAATGGATAGCAACTTGCTTCAACTTATTTTCAGATATCCTAACTTACGCTTTTACAGGCAGCAAACGTTCATGTGTGTAGAAAGCTCAGTATCTTGGTATCTGGTGCACACTCAATATTAAGCCCTTTTATAAGCATAAATCGTGATTTTATTTTTGCTTAGTTTCCAGTAGAATTTATATAAATTTTGAAATTAAAAATAACCATTTATGATTGCATGTTTGCTTATGGACATGCAGGCAATTATATGTAGAGCATTATCTCTTCAGTTACATTTCATTGGGCATTTTGCTAGCTTGATAGAGTATTGTCTTGACAGAATACAATTAATGTTCAGCGTCACAGTTCAAAAGTTTCTATTCAGTTTTAATAGACCAGCAGGTTCCTCATGGATATATGATGATGTTCGAAATAGTCACTGCCTTCTTATTGATGTTTTATAAATGGAAGGTTACAATTAATTGACCCAGTGAATCATCGAGACATCATTTTGTTGAGATAGGTGAGTCGAAACATAATAAATGAGAATTGCCTGGTTTATGAGAGGCTGTATGCCTTTGAGAGATGTAGCTGTAAAACAAATCTTTAAATTTCTGGTAGTTAGTTCTGTGTTAAATACAAATAATTTCCATTTTCCTTAACTTGCACTTTTTCCATTACTTTTTATAAACAAAGTCTAGCAAAATTAAAGCAAATTATCACTATTGGTTATAGTAATGTATACCCTGCCATTCCCTGATCAAGGCACCATTGAATAATTATGCCTTAGAGAATAAAGGCAGATGTTATGGGCCAGGGTTTAACAACTCCAAAGTATATTATGGAGTCCACCTAACCTGCAACCTTTATATTGAATTTGGCTAAGATGAGCACAAGAGCCTGCCTTTCAGGTGTTATTCAACGGACTTCTTAGGTGCTTTTAATTTAAAAAAGCAAGCTTTATTCTAAGAATTTAGTTAACATTTGTATAAATACACACAGCAAGAATTTTTATCAACTGCAAACATAAAGACCCCACACAGCTACAGTAATCTATGTATAACCCTTAATGAATCCCCCCTTAACTGTTCCAATTCAATAATAAAATCCAAGTAAAACCAGAAATCCTTTTTCAAAGGTGTGGCCCAGCACACGGCATTCTCACTGGTATAAGACTTGTTATTTATGCTCTGTTCCCCTTTTCAATTTGATTTGAATTCCTTCCAGAAAGCAATTATCTTTTTTACGTTATCAAGCAGTCTGAAAACAGCTTTTAAAATTAAGGTAGAGAGACACTTCTTACAACCTGTGCAGTTCAAAACCAGTCCAAAACTCAAAGCGAAAGTAAAAACTCACTGAGCCACAGCCCAGCTCCACCCACACAATTACATCACTGAAGCCATGTGATAAGATAAAAACATTTCTTAAAGGGACACTCCCATGACACCTCCCCTCAAGCAAAAGGATAAACCATCAACTTCAAAGATGGTGTAATTTTTCACCATTTCACTTGCCCATTAATACCAATCGACAATTGAGGGCAGCACGGTGGTGCAGTGGGTTAACACTGCGGCCTCACGACGCCGAGGTCCCAGGTTCGGGCCCGGCTCTGGGTCACTGTGCGCGTGGAGTTTGCACATTCTCCCCGTGTTTGCAAGGGTTGCGCCCCCACAACCCATAAGATGTGCAGGGTAGGTGGAGTTGCCAGGCTAAATTGCCCCTTAATTGGAAAAAAATGAATTGGGTATTCTAAATGTAAAACAAATAACAATTAACAATAAACATACATTTTTTAAACAAAAACAAACCAGGCAAACATTGATAATAATACAATCCATTGTAGTTCTTCTTCTTCCACCATCGAACCTGCTTCTCTTCATCATATTCGTGACAAAGCATCGGCTATCACATTTTCTCATCGTGCCACATGTATAATTTTTTAATGAAATGGCTGTAATAATAAACTCCATCAAAACAGTCTGGCATTGTTATTCCTGAATCGCTCGAAAAACGTCAATGGATTATGATCAGTATAATTGTTCCAGACGAATTGCTGGTAACATAAGACCATAAGACATGGGAGCAGAATTAGGCCACTCGCTCCATCGAGTCTGCTCCGCCATTCAATCATGGCTGATATTTTCTCATCCCCATTCTCCTGCCTTCTCCCCATAACATCTGATCCCATTATTAATCAAGAACCTATCTACCTCTGTCTTAATGACACTCAGTGATTTGGCCTCCACAGCCTTCTGCGGAAAAGAATTCCACAGATTCACCACCCTCTGGCTGAAGAAATTCCTCCTCATCTCTATTTTAAAGGGTCGACATCAGTACTCAACACCGACAACTGCCAATCTCCAGACGCAATTCTGCAACTCATCCGCTTCATTCTGGATCACAACGTCTTCACCTTCGACAACAAGTTCTTCATCCAGACGCACGGAACAGCCATGGGGACCAAATTCGCACCCCAATACGCCAACATCTTCATGCACAAGTTTGAACAGGACCTACTCACCGCACAGGACCTTCAACCGACTTTATACACCAGATACATCGATGACATTTTTTTCCTTTGGACCCACGGCGAAGAATCACTGAAACGACTACACGATGACATGAATAAGTTCCATCCAACCATCAGACTCACCATGGACTACTCTCCAAAATCAGTTGCATTCTTGGACACACTCGTCTCCATCAAAGACGGTCACCTCAGCACTTCGCTTTACCGCAAACCCACGGATAACCTCACGATGCTCCACTTCTCCAGCTTCCACCCTAAACACATTAAAGAAGCCATCCCCTATGGACAAGCTCTCCGTATACACAGGATCTGCTCAGACGAGGAGGAGCGTAACAGACATCTACAGACGTTGAAAGATGTCCTCGTACGAACGGGATATGACACTCGACTCATCGATCGACAGTTCCAACGCGCCACAGCGAAAAACCGCACCAACCTCCTCAGAAGACAAACATGGGACACAACCGACAGAATACCCTTCGTCGTCCAGTACTTCCCCGGAGCGGAGAAACTACGTCATCTTCTTCACAGCCTTCAACACGTCATTGATGACGATGAACATCTTGCCAAGGTCATCCCCACACCCCCACTACTTGCCTTCAAACAACCGTGCAACCTCAAACAAACCATTGTTTGCAGCAAACTACCCAGTCTTCAGAACAGTGACCACGACACCACACAACCCTGCTATGGCAATCTCTGCAAGACGTGCCAGATCATCGACATGGATACCACTATTACACGTGAGAACACCACCCACCAGGTACGCGGTACATACTCATGCGACTCGGCCAACGTTGTCTACCTCATACGCTGCAGGAAAGGATGTCCCGAAGCGTGGTACATTGGCGAGACCATGCAGACGCTGCGACAACGAATGAACGGACATCGCGCAACAATCCCCAGGCAGGAATGTTCCCTTCCAGTCGGGGAACACTCAGCAGTCAAGGGCATTCAGCCTCTGATCTCCGGGTAAGCGTTCTCCAAGGCGGCCTTCAGGACGCGCGACAACGCAGAATCGCCGAGCAGAAACTTATAGCCAAGTTCCGCACACATGAGTGCGGCCTCAACCGGGACCTGGGATTCATGTCACATTACATTCATCCCCCACCATCTGGCCTGCAAAATCCTACCAACTGTCCTGGCTTGACACAATTCACGCCTCTTTAACCTGGGGTTACCCCATCTCTGGATCTGTAAAGATTTAATCACCTGCTAATGGTCGCATTCCAAGCATTGTTTGGCATCTTTGAATCTGTCTATATATGTGTTTCTGGAACATACCTCTTCATTCACCTGAGGAAGGAGCAGCGCTCCGAAAGCTAGTGACATCGAAACAAACCTGTTGGACTTTAACCTGGTGTTGTAAGACTTCGTACTGTGCCCACCACAGTCCAACGCCGGCATCTCCACATCCTGTTTTGAAGGATTGTCCCTTTAGTCTGAGGCTGTGCCCTCTGGTTCTAGTTTTTCCTACAAGTGGAAACATCCTCTCCACGTCCACTCTATCAAGGCCTCGCAGTGTCCTGTAAGTTTAAATAAGATCGCCCCTCATCCTTCTAAACTCCAACGAATGCAGACCCAGAGACCTTAACCGTTCCGAATACAACAAGCTGTTTATTCCAAGGATCATTCTTGTGAAACTCCTCTAGACCCTTTTCAAGGCCAGCACATCCTTCCTTAGATATGGGGCCCAAAACTGCTCACAATACTCCAAAGGGGTCTGACCAGAGCCTTATACAACCTCAGAAGTACATCCCTGGTCTTGTATTCTAGACCTCACCTCCACACCACCCTCACACCACTCTCACTCTCACTGCCACCCTCACTGCCACCCTCATCCCCACGCCAGCCTCACACCACCCCATCTACCCCCCACCCACCGCCTCATCATGCATCTTGTCTTGTGTCTTGCAGGAGCTGCCGGTGATGGCGTGCGCCCTTCTGGTGCCCCCCGCACCCAACCGCAACCCAAACCTCGGGAGCTGAGCAGCGGCAACGACACCGACACGGAGCTGACCCATATGCCCGAAACCCAGGAGACCCCGGAGCTCAAGTCCGATGTTGACACCGATTTCCCACCACAGCTGTCTGCAACACCCTCCACCATCCCAGAGACACTCACCACGGTTGGGCACTTTAGTGAAGAAGCTCCTGGGACACTCTCTGGTGTGTACCACACAGCTGCTCTGGTACAGCAGGTGGAGGTAGGAACACCCGAGGGGGTGGATGGTTGGAGGGCAGGCCCGGAACCTGCCATCCAGGCGGGTTCCGGGCTTCTGGAACGGACAGTCCCATCTATAGTGGAGGTGGGGCACAGAGCCAGGGACTACATGAAGGGTTGTCGGTGAACAGCCAGCACCTGCAGGTGCAGATGGAGGAGTCCAACCGTGTGCAGCAGCAGGAGGTAGTGCCGAACATGCGTGGCACCCAGGCTAACAACGGATAGGTGGCATCCGTGGTGGAGGCTTTGGGGGTCAGGGCTGCAGCTATGGACCAGCATTTCCAAGGCCTGGGTATACTGTGCGGAAGGTGGCCAGAGCCACCTGGGCATTGCAGAGGTGCTCCCGAGCGTGGCCCAATCACAGCGGGCAACGGCTGAGAGTGGCAACGGCATTGCCCACGCACTGGCTGATGTGGCGCAGAAACAGACGGTGGTGGCCCAGTCCCAGAGGGAGATGGCACAGTCACTGGTTGATGTGGCGTAGTCCCAGATGGAGGTAGTCCACTCCCTGAGCTCCATGGCCACGAGCCTGCAGACCCTGGCCCAGACGAGAGCGGTCCTCCAGGACTGGCAGCACCAGGTGGTGGAGGAGCCTCAGGGGATAGCTCCGCTCGCACCCCCACCCCATGGTGTAGGCCGGGGCCATTGGGCACCCCGAGGGAGGAGTAGGTGATGGGGCCCGTGCCGGTGACTCCCGCAGGGGAGATCCCGGAACACCGCAGCACCTTCGACACCCCCATGTCCCTGCCGCATCTGGTGGGCAGCAGGCTGCACCATGCCACCTGGGACTCCTGAGCAGAAACCGGGCCAATCCAGGCCTGGTCCCCCAGAAGACGGCCACCAACTGCGACGCAGGTCACAGGCGGGAATTACAGCATGCGTCTCCACTCAAAGAACACAGAACAAAGTAAAGTACAGCACAGGAAGAGGCCGTTTGGCCCTCCAAGCCTGTACCATGCTGCCGATCTAAACTAAAATCTTCTACACTTCCGGGGTCCGTATCCGTATCCCTCTATTCCCATCATGTATTTGTCAAGATGCCCCTTAAACATCACTATCGTCCCTGCTTCCACCACCTCCTCCGGCAGCGAGTTCCAGGCTCCCACTACCCTCTGTGTAAAAAACTTACCTCGTACATCTCCTCTAAACCTTGCCCCTCGCATCTTGTACCTATGCCCCCTAGTAATTGACCCCTCTACCCTGGGGAAAAGTCTCACACTCCTGATATATCATCTGGGGAACCACCTAGATGTGGTGCTAGGGCCGTTAAGGTCAGAAAAGTAGACACCTGTTAATTTGGCACAGGTGCAGGGCACAGATAAGGGTGGGCACGATCCTGTATATATGTTGTCACATTAAACACCTGTTCACACTGTTACAACCTGCCTCGGTGCTCTGCCAGATGGGTGTGAGAGATGGGCTGGCCTGGTTCGGCCGTGGGAAGGGGGGGGGGGAGTGTAATTGGCGGACGTTGATACCTACCTGCTGCACTATGGCCTTGTGGGCCATGGGTTAGAAGTAACAGCGAGACTGGTCCATGCGATGGAGGATGATGACAACCCGTTCTCAAAGAGGTCCGACTCCTGCCCATAGTCGCACTTTCCACCTTCCACCTGGGTGATTCCTGCATGCGATCTGGCCATTCCATAACATGGTCCCATCAAATCCCTGAAGTGGCAGACATGGGAAAGTAGGGAGGGGGTGCAGGCAGAGGAGTGGGGTGGGGGGGGGGGGGATGTCGGCCGAGCAATGGTGGTGGATAGGGGTGGGATGCAGTGTCCATTCCCTTGGCCAGTTCTCCCCCTAATCAGTGAACCTGGAGGCAATCAGAGCTTTGGCCCTGGCGCTTATGTCATGCAGCCTCCCGTGCCTGCCTGGGCCCGTTGTCCTCTCCATCCACGCACTCCTCCATATCCTGCTTGTCGGAGGAGGCCTCTTGTCCATCCTCCTCCTCCAGCACATCGTCCCTCTGCTGCGTGATGTTGTGGAGGACGCAGCAGGCTGCCACGATGTGGGAGACCCTACTAGCGTAACATTGGAGGGCCTCTCCAGAGTAGTCCAGGCACCTGAACCATATCACCATATCATCAGGAGGCCGAAGCGCCGCTCAATCACACCCCTTGTTGCTGCATGGGCATCGTTCTAGCGGGTCTCCACGTTGTTCTGTGGCCTTTGGATAGGTATCATCAGCCAGGATGCGGCTGATAACCCCCATCACGCAGGAGCCGACCCCACAGCCGGGACTGCGCCTCGAAGAGGCTGGGAATTGTCGAGTGTGCCAGGATGAAGGCGTCGTGCACACTGCCCAGGTATCGGATGCAATCGTGCATGATGCGCATCTGATGGTCACACACCAGCTGCACGTTCATCGAGTTGAACCTCTTTCAGTTTGTGTTGAGCGACCTGTTGACTGCAGGTGCTTGTAGGACGACATGCATCCTGTCGATGAATCCCTGGACCCAGTGCATGCTGGAGATGGAGGCGAACACCGCTGACCGGGCATCCTGATGGGCTCGATCCACATTGAAATGGATGTATTGTGCCGAATGGGCATATAGGGCCTCCATGTCGACGTGGGTGTACCTGTGCACTGAGCTCTGTGAAATCCCGGACAGGTTCACACTCGGCGCCTGGAAGGAACCCGTGGCGTAAAGGTTTTGGTCGATCATCACCTTGACGGCCACTGGGAACGTGAGTGATTCCCCCAACCCCCATGGTACCAGGTGCGCAATGGTCTGGCAGATATGTCACACTGTCTCCCTGCTAAACTGGAGTCTTCAACGGCATGTCTGTATGGCAGGTCTTCGAATGACAGGCGGCGCCTCCTTTGCACCTCCTCCTCGGCCTGTTGAGCGTCTGGCTCTCCATCCTCCTATTCTGCTGCTGCTGCATGCTCCACTGCTGCAGTTTCCTCCTCCTTGAGCAGCTCCAGCTCGCACAGCAGCAAGGCATCCCTCAGGGCTTGCGACTAGAAAGAAGGGCATCATTGCTGGTTGAATTCCAGTATCCATTGTCTGCAGGGGGTGAGAGGCGATATGTTAGCATAGTGTGTATCCCGGTGTGTCTGGCACCGTGGGGGCCTTTGGCCCTGGCAGCCAATCCTGTTGACAGGGGTACTGTCGGCTGGTGCCATCCTTGCCAGCGATATGCTCTGTGGCTCCCAACCGGGGCCCCCCTTGTAGGGGCTACTGTGTGTGTTGTCGTTGGGTGGGCGCATGATGGCTCGCCAGTGGGTGCCGGCTGGTTGGGGGGTGGGGTGTTATGGCGGAGGGTGGGTGCAGGGGTGGTGGTGGGTGGAGGCTGGGGTCTGGAGGTGGTGGGGTAGAGGGTGGGGCCTGGGGTGCGGGTAGGTGGGGTGGGGAACCCATAAGGCCGGTGTCACTCTGCAGAACCAGGGACCAAAGTAGGTGGTCAGTAGGGCGTGCAGCAATATGGCAGCCTTGCAGACCGGGACAATGGCATCCATGCCTGGACACCACCCCAGCCCCACGGCCCTTCCCCTTGTCACACCCCCCCACTCACCATCTCAGCCAGCCCGGCCTGTATCAGTATCGGCAGCCCACAGAAGCGCCTCTCCGTGTCCTACCTCCTCTCTCTCCCTCATCAGCCACGGCACCAGTTTCATGATTTTTAAAAGCACACGTGAACCTCGCCGTTGGGAATTTGCCTCAGTTGAGGCCGAGAATCGTGGAGCTTCGGAGAATACCGGGTCGGGCCAGTTAATGATATGCCAATGGCGTTTACTGTACGTGTGGAGTGGAACACATTGACGCTATGAAGGCATGAAAATTGTGATTTGGTGTAAATCTAGCGCCCACCACGATTTTGCCATCAAAACCGATTCTCCACCCAATCGCGGACCCGATTTCAGCGTCACCCAATGGAGAATCCCGCCCAATGTTCTCCTGTCAGAGATGATTTGCAACTGATTTGCGATCATGCTGGGAGCACAGATCAAGAAGTAATTCCCTATTCCTGAGGGAACCCCGGTATTGGGCTGCCATTTTAAGTGGGCAGCCCAATAGCGAAGTCCTGTGGCTGGCTTCATGGGTGAGTGACTCTAAATGGTGTAACCCCAATATTTACAAACATCAAGCACATCAAAGAGCGGTAAGTGCATTACAATCACATATTTGGGGAAGGGAGGCATCCAGAACATCTGGGGTTGAGGGGGGTTTGTTTTGATGGGGTGGCTGCTTTACGGGGGGCTTATCTGTTGGTCGGCGGGGGCAGGTGGGGGGGGGTGCGGGGGGCGGTGGCAGGACTTCGGAATCGGGATGCCCACTCAAAATGATGATGTGAATCACCCGCTTTGTTCACTTCAAGTCAATTCACCTGAATTTCAAGGATTTAAAAAAATAATATTCTGCTGAGTAAGAAATGTATTTAATAGCTAATCTGGTAAAGAAATGTAATGCAAAAAATAATACATGGGACCAAATTGTTTCTGAAGTAAAAACAATGCATCTGCATCATTTAAAAAAAAATCACAGATAAATAAATTAAATTAGTTGACAATTTATCTGCTTTATTATGAATGCTACCCATATTCAGATATAGAGCTTTTAGCCCTATCTTTTATTATTTTTGCAAACTCTGGCCTTATCTGATGGTGCAATCTTACACTTTGTCTCTTCCTGTCATGCTCCGATTATCATTACCCTGATTGCTACCTTCTTCTCTTGCCTTGTCCTTTTCCTTAAATTTATCACGTCTTTCCTCATGTGATCCCTCAATAGTTTCAAGCCCTCTCTACCACCCTAGTTATATCACTCGTCAGAACACCGGTCCCACCACAGTTCAAGAGAAGATCATCCCAATAATACAACTCCTACTTTCCTCAGTACTGGTGCCGGTGCACCATGAGTCGAAACCTATTTCTCCTACACTGAACTTTAAGCCAAGTATTCAACCCTCTGATCTTATTTATCTCATGTATTTGTTTGTGCCTCAGGTAATAATCGAGAGGTTATTCCCTTTTAGGTTCTGTTTTTTTTATTTAGCCCCTAGTTGCTCATACTCCCTAAGGAGACTCTCTTTCCTACTCCTATCTGGGCCATTGGAACCTGTAAGGACCATAGCAACTGCGTCTTCCCCTTCCTAATGCAAGTTCCTCTCAAGCCCTGAGCCGTTGTCTTGAACCCTGGCACTGGGCAGGCAACTGACTGGTCTCTTGCTCTTGGACTCAGAGTACTGTGCCTATCAATTGACTTTACTGTCCCCTACCACCACTGCATTCCTATTTACTCCCACGCTTGAACGGTGTCCTGCACCACGGTGACATGGTTATACTTATCCATCCGCAGCCCTTACTCTCAAAAATGCAAGCTGCGAGAGCCTCAATCCTTTGGACAATTGCAAGAGCTCCATTCCTACCTTCTGGTCTCTTTTACCTGCCTCACTCGCAGTCACACCCTCCTGTGCCTGAGTATGGATCAAATCAGGATACCTCAGTCCTTAAGGGGTGTTACTGCCTGGAACAAAGTGGCCAGGTAGCTTTAATCCTTCCTGATGCATCATAGTGTCCATAGCTCTGCATCCAACTCATTAACTCTCAGCCAAAGATTCTTGGGCCACAGACACTGTTGATGTTTCTTTGTTTTCAATTACACTGGTGTCCAAGAGCACCCACACACTGCAGCTGCAACACATCACTTGCCCAGCTACCTGAATTGTGTTTTACTTAACCAATTTGTTAATTATTTTCTAATCAAGTTTTCATTAATGTCCCTAGTACTGTCTATGCTAATATTCTAATTCTCTCAATGTATGCTCTACTTGCCCTGATTGAAAATCCTGAGTTTGACCAGATAAGTAAAAATATTCTCCAGCTTATCACCTACATGCTTCCCTGATATATCTCACCTCAATCTGTTCATTCTGAATGGCTCTCTAAACCCACAGACTGCCCACAGGTGGCCCTGCTGTATACCCCATTCCTGTATACCCATTCTTGTATACCCCATTCCTATATACCCATTCTTGTATACCCATTCTTGTATACCCCATTCCTGTATACCCCATTCCTGTATACCCTACTCCAGTATACTCAGTTCTGTTTTCTTCACTCTTGTATACCTCACTCCTCCATACCCTAATTCTGTATACCCATTCCTGTATTCCCCAATTTTGTGTACCTCACTCCTCTACAATCCACTCTTGTATACCCCACTCCTGCATATTCTACTCCAATATACCTCATTCCTATACACCCAACTCCAGTATACTCCACTCCAGCGTACCCTAGTCCAGCATATCCTACTCCTCTTGAAATTGTTTATTGAAGTTTAACTATATACAAAGGAGAACAATGAAAGCCACCCTACTCCTTGACTCCCTGGGCATTGACTGGCCAGAGCTCAACTGCTGCTTCAACCACCACTCTGCAGGTTTGGAGTTACGCTCTATCTGCCACTCCGCGAGTCTATTGCCGCTCTGCGAGTTTGGACTCACGCTACAACCGCCACTCCACATACTCTAACGCGCTACCAAGCACTCCTATATACTCCACTCTTGTATAGCCCACTCTTGTAACCCTACTCTTCTATACCCAACTCCTGTATACCCCACTCCTGTATACACAACTCCCATATACCTCATTCCTGTATATCGCTTTCCAATATACCTCACTCCTATATACCCAACTCCAGTATATCCCACTCCAGTATGCTCCACTCCAGTGGTCCTCACTTCTGTAAACCCCACTCCTCTATACCCCACACCTGAATGTTCCACTCCTGTACAGCCAACTTCTTTCTAACCCTTTCCTCTCTACTTTGCTCTCCTCCTGTATACCCCGCCCTCTTCCTTTATACCCTGCTCCCCACCTGTGTACCCCACTCCTGTATAGTTGCTCTCCGCCTATATATCCTGCTCCCTTCCTGTATACCCCGCTCCCCTCCTGTATACCCCGCTGCCCTCCTGTATGACTCACTCCTGTGGATCCGCTCTCCTCCTGTGTTCCTGCTCTCCTCCTGTATATCCCACTTCTCTAAACCTCACTTTCCTTGTGTATAACCCACTCTCCTCACTGGATTATTGCTCCTTAAGCCTCACTCATTCTCACTAACACACTTCCCTCTATCTTGCAGGTGAAGGTAGTACATAACTGCAGGTAGCAGCACCTAACCAGCAGAGGAAAGTCACAACTGCATGTCCTCACCCCAATGGAGGCGACGATACTCATCTCTATTGGAATGGCCACGACTGAAGCCGGGCCTAGTAGGGGATTGAAAACAGTTAAGATGATAGCACGCTCATTCCTTCAAACATGTCAACTTCCTCCTTATCTAACAATCTCTGCTGAGTCACAGACTGCAGATAGTGTATGCATGCATCTCTTGCTTTCAACCCCTGCCTCCCTCATCACAACACTCTCTCTGTGCCTTCCTCCTTTTAGAATCCCAAGAATTGCAACCTGACCAGGCTCTGCTGCAGGAGCCTGAAGTGGGAGAGGATGATGACAAAACGCCGTGACTCAGTCTCACACTCACAGCTACGAGCTCAGGTACTGACACTACACATACTTTAGACGATTGCTTAATCTGAGATCTGCAAGTGGTGAGTCACTAGGTACGAGTGACGAGGGCAAGGGGAATAGGGTAACGCAGACACCAGTTCACTGGATGGCAGGTTCACACTTACTTTCTGATCCAGGGAACTTGGGGGCTCTGATGGGCCAGCATACAGAAAAAAGGTGATGGGCACGCACACAGGAATGTTTGGTGCATTGACAGGCCCGCCCGAAAGCTGCCAAGGAGCACAGGGGAGTCCAGCACCAACCTCGCACGGGGCTTTATGCAGAGCTTGGAATCAATCTGTCTCAAAATGAAAGTGGTGGCCGATTCCATGAATACACAGGTGGATCCAACCATGATGCAACATCAGGGGCGAAATTCTCCGTTATCGGCGGAAACTCCGCCGATCGGCGCAAAAAACGGCGCAAATCCCACTTGCGTCACGTCATAAAAATGGGCCGATAGTCTGCGGCCCGAAATGGGCTAGCAGCGACGTAACGGGATCCGCGCTTGCGCAGTGGTTCACGCCGTGCAGCGTCATACGCGCTGCACGGCGTGACGGCTCATAAGGCCGCGCAGCTCCCCCCCACCCGACCGGAACAGCCGACCGCAACACCCGACTTGATGGCTGGCCGTCGCTCAGCCCCGAGGTTCGAGTCACGCGATGTGGAGGCGCTCCTGGATGCGGTGGAGCAGAGGAGGGACGCCCTGTATCCCGGGCACGGCCGCAGAGTTGCCCCACGCCACAGCCGGCGTCTGTGGAGGGAGGTGGCAGAGGCCGTCACCGCTGTGGCCCTAACACCACGGACAGGCACCCAGTGCCACAAGAAGGTGAACGACCTCGTCAGAGCAAGCAGGGTGAGCGTCCCCCATATCCCCCATATCCCCTCTCCCCCAAATCCCCCCCTCCCCCATATCCCCCCTCCCCATATCCCCCCTCCCCCATATCCCCCCTCCCCATATCCCCCCCTCCCCCATATCCCCCCCCCATATCCCCCCTCCCCATATCCCCCATATCCCCCCTCCCCCATATCCCCCCTCCCCCATATCCCCCATATCCCCCTCCCCCATATCCCCCATATTCCCCCCTCCCCCATATCCCCCCTCCCCCATATCCCCCATATCCCCCATATCCCCCCTCCCCCATATCCCCCCTCCCCCATATCCCCCATATCCCCCCTCCCCCATATCCCCCATATTCCCCCCTCCCCCATATCCCCCCTCCCCCATATCCCCCATATCCCCCCTCCCCCATATCCCCCCTCCCCCATATCCCCCATATCCCCCCTCCCCCATATCCCCCTCCCCCATATCCCCCATATCCCCCCTCCCCCATATCCCCCATATTCCCCCCTCCCCCATATCCCCCCTCCCCCATATCCCCCATATCCCCCCTCCCCCATATCCCCCTTCCCCCATATCCCCCATATCCCCCCTCCCCCATATCCCCCCTCCCCATATCCCCCATATCCCCCATATCCCCCTCCCCATATCCCCCATATTCCCCCCTCCCCCATATCCCCCCTCCCCCATATCCCCCATCCCCCATATCCCCCTCCCCCATATTCCCCCCTCCCCCATATCCCCCCTCCCCATATCCCCCACCCCCCATATCCCCCATATCCCCCCTCCCCCATATTCCCCATATCCCCCCTCCCCCATATCCCCCCTCCCACATATCCCCCCTCCCCCATATCCCCCATATCCCCCCTCCCCCATATTCCCCCCTCCCCCATATTCCCCATATCCCCCCTCCCCATATCCCCCCTCCCACATATCCCCCCTCCCCCATATCCCCCCTCCCCCATATCCCCCCTCCCCCATATCCTCCATATCCCCCCTCCCCCATATCCCCCATATCCCCCCTCCACCATATCCCCCATATTCCCCCCTCCCCCATATCCCCCCTCCCCCATATCCCCCATTTCCCCAAGTGAATCCAGCCCTAACCTTAACCTCTGCAATGCACGCGCAACCGATGGCGTGCATTCATATACCTGCCTAACACTGTTGCCTTTTACCCCTGCCACCAACCCCCCCCCCAGGAGAAGCGCGCACACAACAATAGGGAGCATGTGAGGACTGGAGGAGGGCCCGCTGATGAGAGGTGGCAGAGGCCGTCACCGCTGTGGCCCTAACACCACGGACAGGCACCCAGTGCCACAAGAAGGTGAACGACCTCGTCAGAGCAGGCAGGGTGAGCGTCCCCCATATCCCCCATATCCCCTCTCCCCCAAATCCCCCCCTCCCCCATATCCCCCCTCCCCCATATCCCCCATATCCCCCATATCCCCCCTCCCCCATATCCCCCCTCCCCCATATCCCCCCCTCCCCCATATCCCCCCTCCCCCATATCCCCCATATCCCCCCTCCCCCATATCCCCCCTCCCCCATATCCCCCATATCCCCCATATCCCCCCTCCCCCATATCCCCCATATTCCCCCCTCCCCCATATCCCCCCTCCCCCATATCCCCCATCCCCCATATCCCCCCTCCCCCATATCCCCCCTCCCCCATATCCCCCATATCCCCCCTCCCCCATATCCCCCATATTCCCCCCTCCCCCATATCCCCCCTCCCCCATATCCCCCATATCCCCCCTCCCCCATATCCCCCTCCCCCATATCCCCCATATCCCCCCTCCCCCATATCCCCCATATTCCCCCCTCCCCCATATCCCCCATCCCCCATATCCCCCTCCCCCATATCCCCCTTCCCCCATATCCCCCATCCCCCATATCCCCCATATCCCCCCTCCCCCATATCCCCCCCTCCCCCATATCCCCCCTCCCCCATATCCCCCATATCCCCCATATCCCCCATATCCCCCCTCCACCATATCCCCCATATTCCCCCCTCCCCATATCCCCCATATCCCCCCTCCCCCATATCCCCCATATCCCCAAGTGAATCCAGCCCTAACCTTAACCTCTGCAATGCACGCGCAACCGATGGCGTGCATTCATATACCTGCCTAACACTGTTGCCTTTTACCCCTGCCACCACCCCCCCCCCCCCAGGAGAAGCGCGCACACAACAATAGGGAGCATGTGAGGACTGGAGGAGGGCCCGCTGATGAGAGGCCACTGACCGTACACGAGGAAAGGGCCCTGGAACTGGCTGGCGGACCTGAGGACCGGGAGGTTGCTGATGCAGAGGTCGGGGCCCCACGAGCAAGTGAGCCACCAACAGCCCGTCCCCATATCCCCCCTCCCCTATATCCCCCTCTCCCGTATCACCTGATCACTGCCTGATGTCTAACCATGCATGCTTCATTGTGTATCGCAGGACCAAACGTCCAGGCACCCATCCCCGCAGATGCAGACCGCCCGCAGGATGCCCCTCGGAGACCACGGGAGACGGAGAGACCCGCACCCTCCAGCATGCGACGCCCGCAGGATGCCCCTCGGAGACCACGGGAGACGGAGAGACCCGAACCCTCCAGCATGCGACGCCCGCAGGATGCCCCTCGGAGACCACGGGAGACGGAGAGACCCGAACCCTCCAGCATGCGACGCCCGCAGGATGCCCCTCGGAGACCACGGGAGACGGAGAGACCCGAACCCTCCAGCATGCGACGCCCGCAGGATGCCCCTCGGAGACCACGGGAGACGGAGAGACCTGGAGCAACAGGGAGATGACACCCCCGTCACGTGCGGGAGCGACCACCCAGCGATGAGGGGGGCAGCCACAGGCCCCCGTCACATCCGAGCCAGGACACCACTACCCAGGACACCACTATCCAGGACACCCCTACCCGGGACACCAATACCCAGGACACCCCTACCCGGGACACCACTACCCGGGACAGCACTACCCGGGACAGCACTACCCGGGACAGCACTACCCGGGACAGCACTACCCAGGACACCCCTACCCGGGAAGACGAAATACCGGACAGTGACTCAGAGTGGATGGGTGGAGACGAACCCCCACCCCAAAGTGCCATGGACTCAGAGTGGGACGAAGAGCACGACACAACGCCACTGCTGTCACCAACACCCTCCACCATCGCAGAAACACTCACCACGGTTGGGCACTTTAGTGATGAGGCGTCTGGTACACTCACTGGTGCGCACAACACAGCCGTCCCGGTACAGCAGGTGGAGGTAGGAGCAGCAGAGGGACCGGGCGGTCGGAGGGCAGCCCAGGCCAAGCGAACATCTGCCGCCCAGATGGATCCCGGGTTCCTGCAGTTACCACACCCACACATAGATCCGATGCAACCACCGACACGGAGACGAGCGAATAGGGTGACGGGTGGCTTGCGGCGGCTGCGGTCGCAGGTGGAGGAGTCCACCCGCGTCCAGGAGCTGGGAGTGGTCCCGGTCATGCGTGCCACCCAGGCTGACACCGCACGGGTGGCGTCCACGGTGGAGGCAATGGGTGCGACGGTGTCAGACATGGGGAACGGTTTGCGAGGCCTGGGGCCTTCCGTGCAGGCGGCGTCTGTGGCCCAGGAAATGGCTGCCCTCTCACAGGAGGCCATGAGCCAGTGCCAGCGCCAGATGGCAGAGGCGCTCAACGCCATAGCCCAGTCTCAGCAGGCCATGGCCCAGTCTCAGCAGGCCATAGCCCAGTCTCTGCAGGCCATGGCCCAGTCTCTGCAGGCCATGGCCCAGTCTCAGCAGGCCATCGCTGAGGGCATCAGCGCCAGTGGCCATGTGCGAGCTGGCGTCGCACTGTCGCAGACAGGGTTCGACAACCCCCTGGGCTCCATGGCTGCAAACCTGCAGACCCCTGTCGATACCAGCACGGGCCTCCAGGACTGGCAGCGCCAGATGTCGGGGGCGCGTCGGATGGCCAGTCCGTTTGCATCCCCCACCCATGTAGAGGCCTGGGGGCCATCGGGCACCCCGAGGGAGGAGGAGGTGGTGTGGTCCGTCCCGGCTCCCTCTGTAGGGGAGGTCCCGGTACACCGCGACACCTCGGACTCCCCCCCTTCCGTCCCAGGTGCATCGGGTGGGCAACGGGCAGGACAGGCTGGCAGCTCGCCATCCCAGTCGCCCGGGCCGCAGCCTGGCCCATCTAGGCCAGGACGCCCCAGGAAACGGCCGCCAAAGGGATCCAGTGTCAGAGGGCAGGAATCACAGGAGTCCACCTCCAGTTCTGCTGTACCGTCTGGGGAACCACGTAGACGTAGTCAAAGGGCCCGTAAGGCCAAACAATTAGACACTGAGTAAGTTGGCACGGGTGCAGGGCACAGATGAGTTTTAGGCGCTAGGGCACGTGCATGAACTCCTTTGGTTATTAAAGTCAATGTTACACCTACCGAAGCTGCCTTTGTGCTCTGTCCAAAGTGTGCGGGGGTGTCATGTACGTTGAGCGCAAGTGTGTGTGTGAGGGGTGGTCTTACCTCAGCCCCAGGTGAGTCTGCCCCCTTCCCCCTGGGCCGCCATCAACATCCCCCGGGCAGAGGACGTGACCGTGCGCTGCAGTGTCACAGCCGCATGCAGGGATGGTCCGGGTGGATGGTGGTACTGTGGCCATGGGTCAGACATAGTCCAACGATGTAGAGCCAGGAGCTCATCGGAGGCGGGTTGTCATCATTCTCCATGGCCTGCGATAGACACGCGTCCACCCGCAACTGGGTGAGCCCGGCCCGTTGTGCCGCCGGTGGATCGGCAATTGGGAGTGGGGGGGTGGTGTGCATGCGGGTGGGGTGTGTGGGGTTGGGGAGGGGGGTGAGGGTGCTGGGTGGGTGGATGGGTGGGGGGTGTGGGTGGTCGGCTGTTGTCATGGTGTGCGGTCTGTGGCCATACTACCCGATTCCCACGCCCATCTAGTCAGTGAAGCGGGCGTCTATCAGTCTGTCCCGTGCCCGCTGGGCCAGCCGGTAACGGTGGACAGCCACCCGTCTGTGTCTACCCCGTCTGCCCTGACCATTGCCCCCATCCCCCTCATCTGGGGAGGACTGGGCCTCTTCCTGCTGCTCCTCCACTCCGCCCTCCTCTGCCTGCGGCACATCGCCCCTCTGCTGGGCTATGTTGTGCAGGACTCAGCACACCACAATGATGCGGCCGACCCTATCTGACCGATACTGGAGGGCGCCCCCAGAGAGGTCCAGGCACCTGAAACGCATCTTCAGCACGCCAAAGCACCTCTCGATCACTCCCCTTGTCGCTACATGGGCATCATTGTAGCGGTTCTCCGCCTCATTGCGTGGCCTCCGTATAGGCGTCATCAGCCACGATCGCAATGGGTAGTCCCTGTCGCCCAGCAACCAGCCCCTCAGCCGGGGATGGCGTCCCTCGTACATGCCGGGGATGGATGACCGCGACAACACGAATGAGTCGTGTACACTGCCTGGGTGACGGGCGCAGACGTGCAGGATCAACATGCGGTGGTCGCAGACCACCTGTACGTTCATCGAATAGGTCCCCTTCCTATTAGTGAACACGGCCCTGTTATCTGCAGGTGGCCGCACGGCGACGTGCATCCCATCGATCGCGCCCTGGACCATGGGGAACCCGGCAACGGCAGAGAAGCCCACGGCCCGGGCATCTTGGCTGGCCCGGTCCACGGGGAAGCGGATGTAGCGGTGCGCCATGGCATAAAGGGCATCTGCCACTGCCCGGATGCACCGATGCACCGATGTCTGCGATATGCCGGACAGGTCCCCACTCGGTGCCTGGAATGACCCCGTTGCATAAAAGTTCAGGGCCACCGTAACCTTGACGGACACGGGGAGAGGGTGTCCCCCGCCAGTGCCACGCGGTGACAGGTGTGCCAGCAGGTGGCAGATGTGTGCCACGGTTTCCCGGCTCATCCGGAGTCTCCTCCTGCATTCCCGGTCCGTGAGGTCCTGGTATGACTGCCGGGGCCGGTACACACGGGGCGCCCTCGGGTGCCTCCGTTGCCGTGGGGCCGCGACGTCCTCCTCCCCCTCCTCGTCCTGTCGGTCAGGTGTCCCTCCAGCCTGGGCGGCTGCCGCCTGCCCCTCTGCGGCAGCCTGCGCCGCCTCTCTGGCACGCTCCTCCTCCTCCTCCTCCTCCTCATCCAGGGCAACATAGACATGAGCGGCTGCCACCACGGCGGCCAACATCGCTGGATGGTCTGAAAACATGACGGCCTGGTGGGGGGGAGGGGAACGACGACATGTCATCATTGCCCATATCCCCTCCTCCCCCCAGCCAGGTGGCATGGACCGCATGGGTCCAACTGTTGGAGGCTGGCACCTGGCCAGGTGGACCAACTCATTTGCCCTCCCATCACCCACCCCGGCACGGACCCCCCCCCCCCCCCCAACCTCCACCCCGGCACGGACCCCCTCCCCAACACCCACCCCAGCACGGACCCCCCCCCAACCTCCACCCCGGCACGGACCCCCTCCACAACCCCCAACCTCCACCCCGGCACGGACCACCCCCCAACCTCCACCCCAGCACGGACCCTCCCCCAACCTCCACCCCGGCACGGACCCCCTCCCCAACCTCCACCCCGGCACGGACCCCCTCCCCAACCTCCACCCCGGCACGGACCCCCTCCCCAACCTCCACCCCGGCACGGACCCCCTCCCCAACCTCCACCCCGGCACGGACCCCCTCCCCAACCCCCAACCTCCACCCCAGCACGGACCCCCCCCCAACCTCCACCCCAGCACGGACCCCCCCCCAACCTCCACCCCGGCACGGACCCCCTCCCCAACCTCCACCCCGGCACGGACCCCCTCCCCAACCTCCACCCCGGCACGGACCCCCTCCCCAACCTCCACCCCGGCACGGACCCCCTCCCCAACCTCCACCCCGGCACGGACCCCCTCCCCAACCCCCAACCTCCACCCCAGCACGGACCCCCCCCCCAACCTCCACCCCAGCACGGACCCCCCCCCCAACCTCCACCCCGGCACGGACCCCCTCCCCAACCCCCAACCTCCACCCCAGCACGGACCCCCCCCCAACCTCCACCCCAGCACGGACCCCCCCCCCAACCTCCACCCCGGCACGGACCCCCTCCCCAACCCCCAACCTCCACCCCGGCACGGACCCCCTCCCCAACCCCCAACCTCCACCCCAGCACGGACCCCCCCCCCAACCTCCACCCCGGCACGGACCCCCCCCCAACCTCCACCCCAGCACGGACCCCCCCCAACCTCCACCCCGGCACGGACCCCCTCCCCAACCCCCAACCTCCACCCCGGCACGGACCCCCTCCCCAACCCCCAACCTCCACCCCAGCACGGACCCCCCCCCCAACCTCCACCCCGGCACGGACCCCCTCCACAACCCCCAACCTCCACCCCGGCACGGACCCCCTCCCGGCACTCCCCCGGAGCCCAGCCTACTCTAACCCCCCCCGCCGCACACACACACAAGCCGAGACACACCTCTCCTCAGGCAATCAGTCTGCGGCCACGCCATTTCCTGCCCAGAGCCAACCCCCCAGGCCGTCACTCACCTCCTCGCTGGTCGGCGTGAGCCTGGAGCACCGGGTCACGCCGATGAAAAGGAGGTTTGATTGACGTCGACGTGAACGGTCATCACGTCGACGGGACTTCGGCCCATCCGGAAGGGAGAATATCGGCAGGCCGAAAATCGGCTGCCTTGTGCAGACCCGTGACATTCTCCGCGGCAGCGGCGCCATTAACGCCCCGCCGACTTTTCTCCCTTCGGAGACTTCGGCGGGGGGCGGGGGCGGGATTCACGGCGGCCAACGGCCATTCTCCGACCCGGCGGGGGGTCGGAGAATGACGCCCCTGATGTCTCAACTTCCGTTGCAGCAGTGACTGCAGCGCAGACTGAAGGTCAGCAAGCTAAACGTGTTGCCGTGCAGGCACAGCTTGTTGTCATGCCTATCGGTCCTTGTTTCCAATGTCACATCATATTTTCATCAGACTATTTATGTAACAAGCAACTCACTATAGGTGACCACATATCCATATTCATCCTTTGAACTTTCATTCATACATTAGCATTGGTTTACTTTTGTACTTCATACATAAAATTTCTTTCTGACCTCATTAATTGTCTGGAGAAGTAGGAAAAGACAGTGTTCACCCTGGTGACAATCCCCCTGGAATACAAATGCAAGCTCTCTCTCTCTTTCTGCATTTGGCTGAGGGAAATAAGTTTGTGAAGAATAACAGAAATCCTTTCTCAAAATACCACAGGTGCTGGAAGTCTGATATTGAAATTGAAAACAATGGAAATACTCAGCAGGTCAGGCAGCATCTCTGGAAAGAGAAATAAAGTTAACATTACAGATAATTGATCCTCTCAACAGATTTGGGAAAAGTTGGAGATGTGACAGGTTGTAAGTAAAGTCACCATATTCCTCGAACACCGTAGGCTGCTTTCTTCTTTGAGGGGGAGAGCTGACTGCAGATCATTTAACCTGAGGGTCACCGCACCTCAGGCGAGCGGCAAGGTTGAGAATAACCTTCATGAATAACCTCAGCCAGTGCGTGGATTGAACCCGCGCTGCTGGCTTCGTTCTGCATCATGAACCAGCTGTCCAACCAACTGAGCTAGGTTTGTTACAGTCAGGGGGAAAAAAACAAACAGGCAGACAGTGCAGGGATCCCTCGTGGCCGTTCCCCTTCAAAACAAGTATACCGTTTTGGATGCTGTTGGGGGGGATGACCTACCGGGGGAAGGCCCTAGCGGCCAGGTCTCTGGCACTGAGTCTGGCTCTGGGGCTCAGAAGGGAAGGGGGGAGAATAGAAAAGCAATAGTTGTAGGAGATTCAATGGTTAGGGGAATAGATAGGAGATTCTGTGGTCGCGAGCGAGACTCCCGGAAGGTATGTTGCATCCCGGGTGCCAGGGCCAGGGATGTCTCGGATCGTGTCTTCAGGATCCTTAAGGGGGAGGGGGAGCAGCCAGAAGTCGTGGTGCACATTGGTACCAACGACATAGGTAGGAAAAGGGGTGTGGAGGTAATAAACAAGTTTAGGGAGTTAGGCTGGAAGTTGAAAGCCAGGACAGACAGAGTTGTCATCTCTGGTTTGTTGCCGGTGCCACGTGATAGCGAGGCTAGGAATAGGGAGAGAGTGCAGTTGAACACGTGGCTGCAGGAATGGTGTAGGAGGGAGGGCTTCAGGTATTTGGATAATTGGAGTGCATTCTGGGGAAGGTGGGACCTGTACAAGCAGGACGGGTTGCATCTGAACCAGAGGGGCACCAATATCCTGGGAGGGAGGTTTGCTAGTACTCTTCGGGAGGGTTTAAACTAATTTGGCAGGGGAATGGGAACCGGATTTGTAGTCCAGCAACTAAGGTAGCCGATATTCAGGACGCCAAAGCATGTAATGAGGCAGTGGGGAAGGGAACACTGACAAAGGAGAGTATTTGCAGGCACGGAGATGGGTTGAAGTGTGTATACTTCAACGCAAGAAGCATCAGGAATAAGGTGGGTGAACTTAAGGCATGGATCGGTACTTGGGACTTCGATGTGGTGGCCATCACGGAAACTTGGATAGAAGAGGGGCAGAAATGGTTGTTGGAGGTCCCTGGTTATAGATGTTTCAATAAGATTAGGGAGGGTGGTAAAAGAGGTGGGGGGGTGGCATTATTAATTAGAGATAGCATAACAGCTGCAGAAAGGCAGTTCGAGGAGTATCACCCTATTGAGGTAGTATGGGTTGAAGTCAGAAATAGGAAAGGAGCAGTCACCTTGTTAGGAGTTTTCTATAGGCCCCCCAATAGTAGCAGAGATGTGGAGGAACAGATTGGGAAACAGATTTTGGAAAGGTGCAGAAGTCATAGGGTAGTAGTCATGGGCGACTTTAACTTCCCAAATATTGAGTGGAAACTCTTTAGATCAAATAGTTTGGATGGGGTGGTGTTTGTGCAGTGTGTCCAGGAAGCTTTTCTAACACAGTATGTAGATTGTCCAACCAGAGGAGGGGCAATATTGGATTTAGTACTGGGTAATGAACCAGGGCAAGTGATAGATTTGTTAGTGGGGGAGCATTTTGGAGATAGTGACCACAATTCTGTGACTTTCACTTTAGTAATGGAGAGGGATAGGTACGTGCAACAGGGCAAGGTTTACAATTGGGGGAAGGGTAAATACGATGTTGTCAGACAAGAATTGAAGTGCATAAGTTGGGAACATAGGCTGGCAGGGAAGGACACAAGTGAAATGTGGAACTTGTTCAAGGAACAGGTGCTACGTGTCCTTGATATGTATGTCCCTGTCAGGCAGGGAAGAGATGGTCGAGTGAGGGAACCATGGTTGACAAGAGAGGTTGAATGTCTTGTTAAGAGGAAAAAGGTGACTTATGTAAGGCTGAGGAAACAAGGTTCAGACAGGGCATTGGAGGGATACAAGATAGCCAGGAGGGAACTGAAGAAAGGGATTAGGAGAGCTAAGAGAGGGCATGAACAATCTTTGGCGGGTAGGATCAAGGAAAACCCCAAGGCCTTTTACACATATGTGAGAAATATGAGAATGACTAGAGCGAGGGTAGGTCCGATCAAGGACAGTAGCGGGAGATTGTGTATTGAGTCTGAAGAGATAGGCGAGGTCTTGAATGAGTACTTTTCTTCTGTATTTACAAATGAGAGGGGCGATATTGTTGGAGAGGACAGTGTGAAACAGATTGGTAAGCTCGAGGAAATACTTGTTAGGAAGAAAGATGTGTTGGGCATTTTGAAAAACTTGAGGATAGACAAGTCCCCCGGGCCTGACGGGATATATCCAAGGATTCTATGGGAAGCAAGAGATGAAATTGCAGAGCCGTTGGCAATTATCTTTTCGTCCTCACTGTCAACAGGGGTGGTACCAGGGGATTGGAGAGTGGCGAATGTCGTGCCCCTGTTCAAAAAAGGAACTAGGGATAACCCTGGGAATTACAGGCCAGTTAGTCTTACTTCGGTGGTAGGCAAAGTAATGGAAAGGGTACTGAAGGATAGGATTTCTGAGCATCTGGAAAGACACTGCTTGATTAGGGATAGTCAGCACGGATTTGTGAGTGGTAGGTCTTGCCTTACAAATCTTATTGAATTCTTTGAGGAGGTGACCAAGCATGTGGATGAAGGTAAAGCAGTGGATGTAGTGTACATGGATTTTAGTAAGGCATTTGATAAAGTTCCCCATGGTAGGCTTCTGCACAAAGTAAGGAGGCATGGGATAGTGGGAAATTTGGCCAGTTGGATAACGAACTGGCTAACCGATAGAAGTCAGAGAGTGGTGGTGGATGGCAAATATTCAGCCTGGATCCCAGTTACCAGTGGTGTACCGCAGGGATCAGTTCTGGGTCCTCTGCTGTTTGTGATTTTCATTAATGACTTTGATGAGGGAGTTGAAGGGTGGGTCAGTAAATTTGCAGACGATACGAAGATTGGTGGAGTTGTGGATAGTAAGGAGGGCTGTTGTTGGCTGCAAAGAGACATAGATAGGATGCAGAGCTGGGCTGAGAAGTGGCAGATGGAGTTTAACCCTGAAAAGTGTGAGGTTGTCCATTTTGGAAGGACAAATATGAATGCGGAATACAGGGTTAACGGTAGAGTTCTTGGCATTGTGGAGGAGCAGAGAGACCTTGGGGTCTATGTTCATACATCTTTGAAAGTTGCCACTCAAGTGGATAGAGCTGTGAAGAAGGCCTATGGTGTGCTCGCGTTCATTAACAGAGGGATTGAATTTAAGAGCCGTGAGGTGATGATGCAGCTGTACAAAACTTTGGTAAGGCCACATTTGGAGTACTGTGTACAGTTCTGGTCGCCTCATTTTAGGAAGGATGTGGAAGCTCTGGAAAAGGTGCAAAGAAGATTTACCAGGATGTTGCCTGGAATGGAGAGTAGGTCTTACGAGGAAAGGTTGAGGGTGCTAGGCCTTTTTTCATTAGAGCGGAGAAGGATGAGGGGCGACTTGATAGAGGTTTATAAGATGATCAGGGGAATAGATAGAGTAGACAGTCAGAGACTTTTTCCCCAGGTGGAACACACCATTACAAGGGGACATAAATTTAAGGTGAAAGGTGGAAGATATAGGAGGGATATCAGAGGTAGGTTCTTTACCCAGAGAGTAGTGGGGGCATGGAATGCACTGCCTGTGGAAGTAGTTGAGTTGGAAACATTAGTGACCTTCAAGCAGCTGTTGGATAGGTACATGGATTACGGGAAAATGATATAGTGTAGATTTATTTGTTCTTAAGGGCAGCACGGTAGCATTGTGGATAGCACAATTGCTTCACAGATCCATGGTCCCAGGTTCGATTTCGGCTTGGGTCATTGTCTGTGCGGAGTCTGCACGTCCTCCCCGTGTCTGCGTGGGTTTCCTCCGGGTGCTCCGGTTTCCTCCCACAGTCCAAAGATGTGCGGGTTAGGTGAATTGGCCAATGATAAATTGCCCTTAATGTCCAAATTGCCCTTGGTGTTGGGCGGAGGTGTTGAGTTTGGGTAGGGTGCTCTTTCCAAGAGCTGGTGCAGACTCAGGGGGCCGAATGGCCTCCTTCTGCACTGTAGATTCAATGATAATCTATGATTAATCTAGGACAAAGGTTCGGCACAACATCGTGGGCCGAAGGGCCTGTTCTGTGCTGTATTTTCTATGTTCTATGTTCTATGTTGTGAGCAACTACAAAGGCCGAAAAGAGGAGGGGAGGGAAGAACAAAAAGGAAAGGTTGCGACAGAGTGGAAGGGGGGAGACATTAAATGACAACAGCAGTGATGGTACAAGGCAAAAGGGGGATGGTAAGTGGATAAGTCATGAAGTAAAAGGTGGATCTAGGATGTGTAAATGGCAATAGTAGATTCATGGCCAGTGCCTGCTGCCTGCAAGCGAATGCGGAGCAGTGTTATGATCTGAAATTGTTGAACTCAATATTGAATCATAAACGTCGTACATTGCCTTAATAGATGTGGTTCTGTTCTTCGAACTTCCATTGAGCTTCATTGGAACAGTACAGGAGGCCAAGACAGAGAGGCCAGGGTTGTAGGAGGAGAAGAATTAAAATGGCAAAGCAATCAAAAGCTCGGGCCCACTCTTGCAGACTGGATGAAGGTGTTCAGAAGTTTAACTAGTCTGGATTGGGCCTTCACAAGATAGAGGAGACTGCATCATGAGTTTCATCTGGAAGGGGAACAGTGGGAAGAGAGAAGTGTTTAACTGGAAAGGTGACATAAGAAGGGTATTGAAGATGATGGTAAACTGGACCTGGGTGTCACAGTGGGAACAGTCCCATATGAATGTTGAAAGGGGAGGGGAAAATTAAGATGTTCCACTCTGACCTCTATGTCCTTGGGTTTTTACATTCTTTCAAAGAAGATCAATTTAAGCTCAAGGAACAGAACCTAATTGAATGTGGAGCTGCTGAGATGTAATATGAGCACAAGACAATCTCTATCATTGTTCTGGGAGACAATGGAAAGGGTGAATCAGAAATGTGGGGAATAGAACAGATATAGTTAATGGACCTGCCAACCATAGCAGGAAGCATTCCTCAGGCAGGATTCTCAGTCCTGCGTCGCTGGTAGTGCAGTTACTTATGAGGCGGGGAATCCAGGACGCCGATCCGTTTCCGATGCTCCGGCCCCCTGCTGGCGTCGGGATTGAGATTCGCGCCCTCCACCAGCGGGACGATGCAAATGGGTCATCAAGACACATTTGCATCACTTAGTGGGCTGGGCACTATTCTCCAGGCCCGCATGATTCTCTGGTCCTCTGGTCCACCCGCGGGTCGTGAACCTGGGTTTGAAAACCCCTGGACTAAAGGGAACCCCCGCCCTAGAAAGGAGGAGACCCTTGTCTGGAGAGTAGACAGCAGTCTGGACAAGGACAGTGAAAAGAATTACAGTTGTAACACTTACCCTGAAGCTCCATGTATATATTCCTGGAAGGAGAGCAGCTGTAACCTGCATCTAGACACCATAGATCCATTCACTACAAACTATTCATATCTTTCCAGTAGTGAGCTGTGATTGACAGCCTCCACAGACCATCTGCGGCTGAAGGGAGATGAATGAATCAAGGCTGCAGTTTGTTGGTGGAAGCTGTCAATCACAGCCAACAACTAGAAGGCTATGAATAGCTTGCAGCTAATGGATCTGTGGGGTGAAACACAGGACACAGCTGTTCTCCTTTGAGGAATGGACACGCGAAGCTTCCAGGTAAGTGTTACACTGCCCCTGTCTGGACTTCACTCTAGTTTTTCGACACGGGTCTCTTTTCTTGGGGGGGTGGGGAGTCTGGGGGGATCTGTGAGGAGGAGTTCCTTTAGTCAGGGGTCTCAATGAGGGGTCCCTTTAATTAGGGGGTCTTTGTGTTCTTTAGTTAGGGAGTCTCTGTGGGGTACCCTTCAGTTAGGGGATCTCTTTGGGGGGGGACCCTTCAGATAGGAGGTCTCTGTAAGGGGTCCATTTAGTCGGGGGGCATCTGTGGGGGGTCCCTTCAGTTACGGGGTCCCTGGGGTGGTCTCCCTATTAAATGGGTCTCTTGGCGAGTACTCCCATTTTGGAGGTCTCTGGGGGTGTCTGGTTGAGGAGGAGTGGGCAGGTTGTGCATTGTGCACAGGGGGAGGGTGACCCTTGGATGGACTTGAGGACAGCTCCCTTAAGGAGTTACCCCCTTGGTCCATCGCGAGGGCCACCACGTCATGCTCACGTTTGGTGAGACCTCTTGTAATCCCCGTCCTGGGGACTGGTGAATCACAGAGGGCCAGAGAATAGAGTGCCGGGCCTCCTAACTGGATGCAAATCGGTCATTAAGACCCATATGCATTCATTTGCATCCTTCCGCTGGAGCGTGGGCACGAACCCCAGGCTGGATTCTCTGCCGGCGGGATGCTCCATTTTATCGGCAACCCGGGGCTTCCCGATGGCGTGGGGCTGCCCCACAATGGGCAACCCCATTGACAAGCCGGCGTAACAGAGCATCCCGCCGGAGAGGTAAAACACAAAAGTGGCGCGGCGGGGCGGAGAATCCAGTCCCTCGTTCCCACCGCCAGCGGGGGGTCGGAGCAGACACCAGGCGCAGATTCAGATTTTTCGATTCTCCATCCCATTAGGAAATAATCTTCGGGCGCCCCAAGACGGAGGATGCACCGCATTGGAATCACTGGTATGGAAGATGACCTCAACAGAACACATGCAATGGAGACAGAGAGACTGGGAGAATGGATCAAATTATGAAGTGAAGTGGGATGGGAGGAAATGTAATCATCTAGCTGTGCGAGTCACTGAATAAATACTGGTCAACAGCCAGCCCTGAGAAATGAAGATAGAGAAGGCGAGGACGGGAAGGGAAGATTTGGAGATGGAATACTCAAAAGTTAGGCAAGGGGGAAAATAAGAAGAAACGTTAGTGGAATTTTCCAGTTTAGGGTGGGAAGAGGAAATGCAACCAATACAATCGCCAGTGTTCCAAAAAAAATGAAGAAGGGGATCTGAGTAGGACTGGAACACGGGCTGTTCCACATCTCCCTCAGAAGGTCAGAATGATCAGGATCCAACAGGTTCTCATAGCAATACAATCTATGTACAGGATGTGGGAGGAGTCAGAGGAAAGTTTGCTCAATGTCAAAACACATGCAGTCAGGCAGATGAAGGTGGTAAGGAATAGCGAATGGTTGGTCCTCCATTCGAGGAAGAAGCAGAGAATACTCAGGCCGCACTGGTAGGGAGTGAGATGCTGAAATTCAGAAGTCCATGGTGAAAATGAGATGAATAGGATCAGTATACTGGGTCATCCTGGAAGGAGTTGGAAGTGTAGAGATATAACCGAATGTCATTAACTTTCATAAAATGATCTGGTGAATCTGACCTTGGTCTATTACATCATGACTTGAAAAGAATGGCGTAGCTTTTACACAAGGTCAAGTCAGCAGTGTTTATTCACCATATAATTGAACAGTAAACTTCCTCAGTACATATAACACATTGTAATTTTAATTACAATCTGACCATTTAATGCACAGAAACAATATTTTACTTCTGCAATACCGATATTAAACATTTGATACAGCTTCTATATAATGGGTCGACTTGAAAATAGAACGTAAAGGAGTTTTCTCATCTAGTGGTAAGTACAAAGAAGATAATGAAAACAGAAAGCTTTTAAGGACTCAGTCATTGCACAATATAACAAGTGTTTGTTTAATGAATTGCCTGACATAAATTGCTAAAGAGGATCAGATGGTCTAATTTAATAATATGTATAATTGGAAAGACACCAGAATTATTGCCTTGGATGGTTATTAGCACAGGCAGTTCCAACTATTATTTAGAAGATTGATTTTTGCAAAAGCTATCAAGAACTATATCAGAAATTAAAGAATCTGAATTATTAGACACAAACTCATCACATTTCACGTTTCACTCTTTTCACATCAGCCGCCTCTGCTATTCTAAATAAAAACGAGCAACCACCTCAGTGCTCTCATTAATATTAAAAATAAGGTTGTGAAAAATAAGCATTTTAGAAAAAGTAAAAGGGATTTGGAACGAGCAAGCCAAGCATACCTATCCTCCTTTTTGAAGTATTTCCCATTCTTTCTCTCTCTGGCAATATTTCAAATTTCTTTCTGGAACTACATACATTATATATTCCAATCTGCTTGCTCTGGTTGATGTTAATAGTTCTCATAATGTTATTTTGAAGAAGACCCTTAAGTGTGTTGATTGTAACATACCTGCGGGAGGGCTCATCTAATTCGAGTTGAAGATGGGCGTGGCTCATATCTAGCTTTGCGCAAGTGAAGGAGACACAGTCGGAGTGAGACATATCCAGAGTGGGAATTTGGAACTTGGTAATTTGGTGCAGTGAGGTAATCAGGAAAGGTAAGTGGTAAGTCTAATTCTGCTGTTTTTCAGTCAAAAGTGCAGTGTGTAGATTAGTGTCTGATTGGCTGAAGCTGCCCCCACCCTAATTGCTGAGAGACAGTTATCTGTCAGTCACCTGAGGCCTGTTTAGGGGCACAAAGGTGCACATTGTATTCTTCTCTTTGAAGTTTACGTAGTGTGAGTCACCCTGGTCAGCTGAAGTCTGTATAAAAGACAGACAGAAAACGCACTCAGTAAGCTTTGCGCAAGTGGAGGAGACAGAGCCGGAGTGAGACATATCCAGAATGGGAATTTGGAACTTGGTAATTTGGTGTAGTGAGGTAATTTGGTGCAGAGTGGGAGAAGGTGCTTTTTCCCTACTGTTTTGTTCTCTCTCTTTCTTCTGGCCTGTAACTTTTAATCTGCAGGGAGAGAACCAGAGAGCATCTGAGACCCTCGGAAGGTAAGTAAGTGATTTTTACTCATTTTTACTTTTTTTACCTTTTCAAATTGTGTGTGTGGGGGGGTGGGGAAACTGAAGTGACATCACAGAAAAATTGTGACCCTGATTGGCTGGTTGGGAATCTACACTAAATTAAAAAAATTAAGCATTGTTAAACTAATTAAACATAATTACTTGATTATAATTTAGAGGGGTATCTAAGCCAGAGATCGGAGAGTACTGTATTTAACTTTCACATTTATAGTAGAAATCTAGAGATAGGAATCATATAGTTAACAGTAACTTTTTTTTAACTTTTAAATTTAATTTACTAATTAATTAACGCAATGTCAATTAGAGGGGTGCAGTGCTCTGACTGTGAGATGTGGCAGGTCCGGCAGGCTTCCAATGTCCCGGATGGCTTCATCTGCAGAAAGTGCACCCAACTGGAGTTCCTCACAAACCGCATGGTTCGGTTGGAGCTGCAGTTGGATGCACTTAGGAGCATGCAGGTGGCGGAAAGCGTCATAGATAGCAGCTATATAAATGTAGTCACACCCAAGGGGCAGGCAGAGAAATGGGTGACCACCAGAAAGGGCAGGCAGTCAGTGCAGGAATCCCCTGTGGTTGTCCCCCTCTCAAACAGGTATACCCCTTTGGATACTGTCGGGGGGGGGATAGCCTATCAGGGGAAAACAGCAGCAGCCAGAGCAGTGGCACCACTGCTGGCTCTGATGTTCAGAAGGGAGGGTCAAAGCGCAGAAGAGCAATAGTCATAGGTGACTCTATAGTCAGGGGCACAGATAGGCGCTTCTGTGGACATGAAAGAGACACAAGGATGGTATGTTGCCTCCCTGGTGCCAGGGTCCAGGATAGCGAACGGGTAGCGGGCATCCTGAAGGGGGAGGGCAAACAGGCAGAGGTCGTTGCACATATTGGTACTAACGACATAGGCAGGAAGGGCCATGAGGTCCTGCAGCAGGAGTTCAGGGAGCTAGGCAGAAAGTTAAAAGACAGGACCTCAAGGGTTGTAATCTCGGGATTACTCACTGTGCCACATGCCAGTGAGGCTAGAAATAGGAAGAAAGAGCAGCTAAACACGTGGCTAAACAGCTGGTGTAGGAGGGAGGGTTTCCATTATCTGGACCACTGGGAGCTCTTCCGGGGCAGGTGTGACCTGTATAAGAAGGACGGGTTGCATCTAAACTGGAGAAGCACAAATATCCTGGCCGCAAGGTTTGCTAGTGTCACACGGGCGGGTTTAAACTAGTATGGCAGGGGGGTGGGCACGGGAGCAATAGGTCAGAAGGTGAGAGCATTGAGGGAGAACTAGGGAATAGGGCCAGTATGGCTCTGAGGCAGAGCAGACAGGGAGAAGTTGCTGAACACAGCGGGTCTGGTGGCCTGAAGTGCATATGTTTTAATGCAAGAAGTATTACGGGTAAGGCAGATGAATTTAGAGCTTGGATTAATACTTGGAACTATGATGTTGTTGCCATTACAGAGACCTGGTTGAGGGAAGGACAGGATTGGCAGCTAAACGTTCCAGGATTTAGATGTTTCAGGCGGGATAGAGGGGGATGTAAAAGGGGTGGCGGAGTTGCGCTACTGGTTAGGGAGAATATCACAGCTGTACTATGGGAGGACACCTCAGAGGGCAGTGAGGCTATATGGGTAGAGATCAGGAATAAGAAGGGTGCAGTCACAATGTTGGGGGTTTACTACAGGCCTCCCAACAGCCAGCGGGAGATAGAGGAGCAGATAGATAGACAGATTTTGGAAAAGAGTAAAAACAACAGGGTTGTTGTGATGGGAGACTTCAACTTCCCCAATATTGACTGGGACTCACTTAGTGCCAGGGGCTTAGATGGGGCAGAGTTTGTAAGGAGCATCCAGGAGGGCTTCTTAAAACAATATGTAGACAGTCCAACTAGGGAAGGGGCTATACTGGACCTGGTATTGGGGAATGAGCCCGGCCAGGTGGTAGAAGTTTCAGTCGGGGAGCATTTCGGGAACAGTGACCACAATTCAGTAAGTTTTAAAGTGCTGGTGGACAAGGATAAGAGTGGTCCTAGGGTGAATGTGCTAAATTGGGGGAAGGCAAATTATAACAATATTAGGCAGGAAGTGAAGAACCTAGATTGGGGGCGGATGTTTGAGGGTAAATCAACATCTGACATGTGGGAGGCTTTCAAGTGCCAGTTGAAAGGAATTCAGGACCAGCATGTTCCTGTGAGGAAGAAGGAAAAATACGGCAATTTTCGGGAACCTTGGATAACGAGAGATATTGTAGGCCTCGTCAAAAAGAAAAAGGAGGCATTTGTCAGGGCTAAAAGGCTGGGAACAGACGAAGCCTGTGTGGAATATAAGGAAAGTAGGAAGGAACGTAAGCAAGGAGTCAGGAGGGCTAGAAGGGGTCACGAAAAGTCATTGGCAAATAGGGTTAAGGAAAATCCCAAGGCTTTTTACACGTACATAAAAAGCAGGAGGGTAGCCAGGGAAAGGGTTGGCCCACTGAAGGATAGGCAAGGGAATCTATGTGTGGAGCCAGAGGAAATGGGTGAGGTACTAAATGAATACTTTGCATCAGTATTCACCAAAGAGAAGGAATTGGTGGATGTTGAGTCTGGAGAAGGGTGTGTAGATAGCCTGGGTCACATTGAGATCCAAAAAGACGAGATGTTGGGCGTCTTGAAAAATATTAAGGTAGATAAGTCTCCAGGGCCTGATGGGATCTACCCCAGAATACTGAAGGAGGCTAGAGAGGAAATTGCTGAGGCATTGACAGAAATCTTTGGATCCTCACTGTCTTCAGGTGATGTCCCAGAGGACTGGAGAATAGCCAAAGTTGATCCTTTGTTTAAGAAGGGTTGCAAGGATAATCCAGGGAACGACAGGCCGGTGAGCCTTACGTCAGTGGTAGGGAAATTACTGGAGAGAATACTTCGAGACAGGATCTACTCCCATTTGGAAGCAAATGGACGTATTAGTGAGAGGCAGCATGGTTTTGTGAAGGGGAGGTCGTGTCTCACTAACTTTATAGAGTTTTCCGAAAAGGTCACAAAGATGATTGATGCAGGTAGGGCAGTGGATGTTGTCTATATGGACTTCAGTAAGGCCTTTGACAAGGTCCCTCATGGTAGATTAGTACAAAAGGTGAAGTCACACGGGATCAGGGGTGAGCTGGCAAGGTGGATACAGAACTGGCTAGGTCATAGAAGGCAGAGAGTAGCAATGGAAGGGTGCTTTTCTAATTGGAGGGCTGTGACTAGTGGTGTTCCGCAGGGATCAGTGCTGGGACCTTTGCTGTTTGTAGTATATATAAATGATTTGGAGGAAAATGTAACTGGTCTGATTAGTAAGTTTGCAGACGACACAAAGGTTGGTGGAATTGCGGATAGCAATGAGGACTGTCAGAGGATACAATAGGATTTAGGTAGTTTGGAGACTTGGGCGGAGAGATGGCAGATGGAGTTTAATCTGGACAAATGAGAGGTAATGCATTTTGGAAGGTCTAATGCAGGTAGGGAATATACAGTGAATGGTAGAACCCTCAAGAGTATTGAAAGTCAGAGAGATCTACGTGTACAGGTCCATAGGTCACTGAAAGGGGCAACACAGGTGGAGAAGGTCGTCAAGAAGGCATACGGCATGCTTGCCTTCATTGGCCGGGGCATTGAGTATAAGAATTGGCAAGTCATGTTGCAGCTGTATAGAACCTTAGTTAGGCCACACTTGGAGTATAGTGTTCAATTCTGGTCGCCACACGACCAGAAGGATGTGGAGGCTTTAGAGAGGGTGCAGAAGAGATTTACCAGAATGTTGCCTGGTATGGAGGGCAATAGCTATGAGGAGCGGTTGAATAAACTCGGTTTGTTCTCACTGGAACGACGGAGGTTGAGGGGCGACCTGATAGAGGTCTACAAAATTATGAGGGTCCTTAGTGTTGGGTGGGGTTACTGGGTTATGGGGATAGGGTGGAGGTGTTGACCTTGGGTAGGGTGCTCTTTCCAAGAGCCGGTGCAGACTCGATGGGCCGAATGGCCTCCTTCTGCACTGTAAATTCTACGATAATCTATGATTAATCTAGGACAAAGGTTCGGCACAACATCTTGGGCGAAGGGCCCGTTCTGTGCTGTATTTTCTATGTTCTATAGACAGAGTGTATAGTCAGAGGCTTTTCCCCAGGGTAGAGGGGTCAATTATTAGGGGGCATAGGTTTAAGGTGCGGGGGGCAAGGTTTAGAGTAGATGTACGAGGCAAGTTTTTTACACAGAGGGTAGTGGGTGCCTGGAACTCGCTGCCGGTGGAGGTGGTGGAAGCAGGGACGATAGTGACATTTAAGGGGCATCTTGACAAATACATGAATAGGATGTGAATAGAGAGATACGGACCCAGGAAGTGTAGAAGATTGTAGTTTAGTCGGGCAGCATGGTCGGCACGGGCTTGGAGGGCCGAAGGGCCTGTTCCTGTGCTGTACTTTTCTTTGTTCTTTGTTCTTTGTTAGCTTAGTGAACATCTGGCCACCTGCTAGCTTGTTATACAGGTCTTCAATTCAATGTAAGGGATACTTGCTTGGAAACCCAATTGGCCGCTAGCTTATATCTCCACAGAGGCGGGCCGATTTGTCCAGTTTAAGAACGGGAACAACGGGCATGGCCCACTCTGCGATGGGCCTTATTATACCTAGAATTTCTAGCATCCAAGTTCAGTCTCGTAGTTCCTATATGGAATGGGTGTTGCTCGAAAATATTTAGATGTAGCATCGGGGTCGACATAAATTTTGGCTTTGGCTCTTTTTATTTTTCCAACACCCTCGTGGAAGACTTCAGCATTTTTGCTGATGACTTCGTACAGTCCTCCCACATCCAATCTAAAAATCTGTAGCCAGTTCAGCCTGATTCACTGGAGCCATTCTATCCCCATAAGACTTGGGGCAGAATTCTCCGAAGCCCGACGCGAAAATCAAGAACGGCGATCGGCCAGAGAATGGCTTCCTACGCCGGAATCGGTCAGGCGGTGGCTTGACACTGGTTTGCGATGCTCCGCCCCCTCCAAATTGGCGACATTGGGATGTGCGCAACGTGCAGCCGTAACGGCATTGGCGAGTCATCAGCCCACTCACCCACGATGGAGTGAGTTCCGGAGAGTGCGGGCCCCATGTGGCCCCTTGAGGTCGTGAGCCTGGCATGCCAGCTGCGGACAGTGTCAGTTCCGCCAAGCTCACCCGCGATCCATGCCACTGGGCGAGGAGCTTCTGTTAGGGCTGGGGGGGGGCGGGGGGGGGGAGAGTGGTGGGGGATGGCCAGGGAGTGGACTGTGGGGTCGGGGTGGGAGGATATATGGTCCAGCACGGCCAGTGCCATGTTGTTCAGTGCGACCGGTGGGGGTGTAGGCATGCGCGGCTGCAGCCTGTCAACCCTGTGCATTCGCAGCCTGGGACCCACCATTCTTCAGCTGCTCTCCACCCAATCCGCAGCGGTTTCACACAGCGGCGGTGCTCGATCCTCACCGGTACCAGAATCGGTGAAGGGTTCTAGTCTGGAGCTAATATCTTCTAAACTCAAGGGGTGGCTACCAGTTTGGAGGCAATCATATGTCTGCTCCCCAATGACATAGACGGCAGCTCCCTTGTCCACCTCCTTTTACAGCGCATGACTGTTTACCAGCAGTTCCATCATTATTGGGGTGATTTTGGTTGTGATGATGCAGATTAGTTGCATTGTCTCTGTTTTTGAAAGTTAGTATACCTGCTAGGTGTGGGCCTGTGCTGGCCCTGCTCTCGTCCCTGAACAGCACATGTGTTGCCTATTTCTATAGTTTTGCCTTGGTTGCACCCTTTAACAGTGCTTACAATAGTCCATTGTCAACCTAACATCCGCAACCTTCCCGAGCAGGTCCTTAACATCCTGAGGACAGTCATAATATTTCCGTGACTGCAGCGAGCTGAACTCCAATTTTGTAATTTACACAGGCGTCTTCAGTTGAGGAATGGTGACTTTTACACAAGGCCTATCGCCCTAACCGGAGAACATTGCTCCCTTTGTAGCTCCTGAGCCCCTTTTCCTGCATTTTCCAGAGATAGAGCTATTTCAATGGCTTTTTAAAAATCCAAATCGGGTTCTGTCAATAACTTTTTTAAAGTTGTCACATTATTTATTCCGCACAACCATATGCCTCACAACTCTTTGGTCAGGGATGGTCTAAATTCACAATGTCCTGACAATTTCCACAATCTGGTCAAAAATCAGTGACGGGTTCCCCAGGGTTGTCCCTGCCGTGTTCAGGCGGTACTTCTGAAGGATGATAGAGGGTTTTGGATCACAGGTCTACTAGCTCATCAAAAGTTTTTGAGTCAGGCATCTGGGTAGATTATGCTTTTTAATCATGCTGAATGTCGGGGCCCCACAAGCTGTCAGCAGGATGACTTGCTCCTTCTCATCTCCAACAATGTTATTAGCCCAGAAGAAGTAACACATCTGGTCCATATATTGGGCCCAGTCTTCTCCATTAATGTCATAAGGTTCAGGTTTACCAAATAGGCATTCTTTCATACCGGAGAAGCCGTTTGCGTTTGACACTGAAGGTTGTTTGGAAAGAAACTCCTCATTGTCAATGTAATAACTTCGCCAAGGCCCGTCTTTCAGCACTAAACCCTTTCATTAAAGTAATGAAACGGCGTCTGCCGCAGCTTACAGCACTCAAGTCCAAACCCTGCGACCTGTGGGACATTTCATACCGGCCCGGGTAATAGCAGTAACTATTGGGCAAGTTGTCACCCGTTTAATAGGGGAATTCATATTCCACAAAGCCACTGGGAGATCTATTGAGGGTTCCTCGTCCCCTTCGTGACTACCATAACAGCACCCTGGAAGCAACTGGTTGGACAAAAGTATTGAAGACAGCAAAAAGATCTTCAGCACGTGCTAAATCACTCCCTATAGACTTTTGCAACTTGGAACAATAATAGCAAGCACCAGACACTTGTGGAATCACAGCAAAAGCCAGAAAAAATGAACCAATTACTAACCTGTAGGCACTGATTACTTCTTAAATAGGGTTCTTCCTGCTGTTGTATGTGTGAGTTTAAGAGAGGGCATTAATTGAAGTGGTAAGATTCAAAATGGCACCGCAACCATTAAATCAGCATGAACATGGATTGACATCATGTTCTGTCTTCTCTGTACCATTGCAGCAGGTGTTCCCCAAGTGCACAAATGTAATTTGGCACAATTCACCCCACTAACGTGCACTGTCCACCCGGGATGCAATTTAGTAGTTTAAGGGCAATAAAACAGCCATTAACAATCTCAATTTCCCACACCTTGGCAGAATTTTCCCCCAAAATGATGAATCTCACCACGATCTTCCCACACTTAATACAATAAATGAACCCCATGTGAATTGTGCCGATTAGGAGTCCCCAGGTGCCTGATTTGCCTGACCTGGGGCTCAGCTGTGCACTGTTAACAAGGAGGAGCTGCATTTAGATGGTCCCTCTGCACTCACTCCCAGTCAAACCAGGAGGATGGGAGTACGGAGACCTGGCTCCTTGTTTCCTGGAGGGAGACCTGAACATGCTTCTGGATGCTGTGGAGGAGAAGTAGGGCACCCTGTACCCGAGTGGCTAGAAGACCCAGAAGCAGCAATGCAAATCCAGCTTGGGGTGCGGTGGCTGTGGCAGTCAGTGCCAGCAGCCTAACACAGAGGTTTGGCGCTCAATCCCACAAGAGAATGAATGACCTCATTTGAGCTGCGAGGGTGAGTGATCACCTGTCTCCTCCTGACATCAGTCCCATCTGTCACATCTGGAATGTTAACATTAATCCACTCCCTGACTCCTGGCCGCCTCCCAGCACCTGACCCCCCTCAGCATCTTCCTCAAATCCCCATCACAACCCTTTCCTGTCTAGGCATGACCCCCCTTCCACCTGCCACCCATCTGGCTTAAAGTTTCCTCTTTGTGTCTTCGCAGGAGACTGATGTGTTGGGTGCTCTGCATCCGTGGAACACATACAGGCCACCAACACTTAAAATGGTACAACACTATTTTATTAAGTTAGAAACTGTTGAACATACTTTCACTGTGGGTTAACACGATGTTAGATTAAACTAAAGACCTATGCCTGTCCTAACCAGTCTATGCACTCAGCACATGGTGAAGATCTGTGCTGTAAGCTGTAAGCTCTGTCCTTCTGAGAAGCTGCATTCCGAATTAGCGGGAACTCTGATGTTTCTATATAGTGAGTGTGCTCTAACTGGTGATTGGCTGCGGTGTTGTGTGTGTTGATTGGTCTTGCTGTGTGTCCATCAGTGTGTGTGTCTGCACCATGATATACTGGTGTATGTTATGACATCCCCTCTTTTATAAAGAAATGTATGTGTGTGGCAATAAATAATGTGTGGTGAGAATGTTCCTAACTATGTTTGGGGTGCGAAGACATATTTACAGGACTACGTACATGAGAACTAAACTTTTTACATGGGAAGGTGCCTAGTGCAGAGAAGCAGTATGCAACAAGAATAATGAGAGCAACACTATATACAAACCAGGGAAACAATCAAACAAAGCAACAAAACAATTCAGAGCGTCCATAAGTTCAAAAAGTTCAGAAATGTAGTCTCTGAGGTGGGCGACGAATTCTGGTTGACCGTAAGGGTGGCACACCACTCATCGTCTGGATCGATGCTGAACACCGATAGAGGCTGGATTCTTTGCTTCGGGGACACCCTGTTTTTTGTAATGATACCGACTCGAAAAGGTGCCTTTAGGTCCTCGGTGTCAATATCGGGTAGTAGGTCCGAATTGGGCTCGGTGACCGTGGGTTGAATGGCCCAGACATTCCTGCGAGGCTGGCCGGAGCGATACGAATTGGCAGGCCGAGCTGATCTGCATAAAGCAGCATAATGGCCAAGTTTGCCACATCTCAGGCGTCGTCGGGATTTGGCAGGACATTGGCGCTTTAAGTGGGCAGAGCCACAGTTGCCACACGTTGTAGCGTCAGTACATTCGCTGCGCCACCGCGCATGCGCAGTGCGGTCGTACGTGGTGCACGTCTGCGCAGTATGTTCATCGACGTCGCCGTCCTCTTGTTCGGTGCGCACAAGTGCAGGAGTCCGCGAGAAGCGCGCGAAATGGCCGCCCTCATCCAGGCTGAGGCCCTGGAGTTGCTCGACTGCTTGGACCCGTTCTGCCTCGTGGGGACCTTGCCGTGCCGTTTCAGCCGCTTGGATGTGGGAATACCGACTAATGGCGTGTTCGTGTAGCACGCAGATCTCGATGGCAATCGCTAGGGTGAGCTGCTTTACCTTGAGGAGCTGCTGGCGTGGGGGTCCGACTGAACACTGAAAACGATCTGGTCGCGAATCATGGAGTCGGAGGTGGGCCCGTAATTACAGGACTGCTCAAGGATGCGGAGGTGAGTGAGAAAGGACTGGAAAGGTTCATTCTTACCCTGCAAACGCTGTTGGAATACATAGCGCTCAAAACTTTCATTCACATCAATGTTGCAGTGACTGTCAAACTTGAGGAGGACCGTCTTGAAGTTTGATTTATCTTCACCATCAGCAAAGGTGAGAAAATTGAAAATGTGGATGGCATGTTCCCCGGCCGTGGATAGGAAGAGAGCGATTTTCCTGGTGTCTGGGGCAGCTTCCCGGTCTGTGGCTTCAAGGTAGAGCTGGAAGCGTTGTTTGAATATCTTCCAGTTGGCCCCTAGGTTACCGGTGATGCGGAGCGGCGGCGGCGGGCGGACGCTGTCTATTTTGCAGGATGGCTGTATGCTGGTGGAAGGCAGATCACTTGCAGGTCGGTCTAAGAAGTTCGAACATCCCTCAACTACTGGTACCATGATGTGTTGGGTGCTCTGGATCCGTGGAACACATACAGGCCACCAACACTTAAAATAGTACAACACTATTTTATTAAGTTAGAAACTGTTGAACATACTTTCACTGTGGGTTAACACGATGTTAGATTAAACTAAAGACCTATGCCTGTCCTAACCAGTCTATGCACTCAGACATGGTGAAGATCTGTGCTGTAAGCTGTAAGCTCTCTCCTTCTGAGAACTGCATCCCGAATCAGCGGGAACTCTGATGTCCTCTGTCTATATAGTGAGTGTGCTCTAACTGGTGATTGGCTGCGGTGTTGTGTGTGTTGATTGGTCTTGCTGTGTGTCCATCAGTGTGTGTGTCTGCACCATGATATACTGGTGTATATTATGACAGAGACGCTAACCCATTATAGAAGGGAGAAGACTGGCAGAAGAATGCCCGAGTTGCATCTCCTAATTCCCTGTGAAGAAAGCACAAAGGAGATAGCGGGGAGGCACAGGAGAGGGCTGTGACAGACAGGGAGGTTGGTCTGTGCCACAGAAGTGAGGATCCACTGAACCTTCATCCATATGACCTGTTTCAAGTAATTTCTATGCTGCCGAGACCCTTGGTCCTCTCTGTCACTGACCCATGTTTCATTTCTTGCAGAATCGCAACCTGATGAGGCTGGGCGATCTGGAGTCACCGCCCGCTGCAAATCCCGGCAGCATCTCAATGGACTTCGCTGAAGAAAGCACAGTCAGGCGTAACAGGCATCACCTGGGCCATCCACCAGCCGAGAGACACACACCTCGGTGGGTGAAACTAGCAGACAGGCTTCTGGGTCACTACCTGGTGAGCACCACACAGCTGCAGATGCCCATCAGGTGGAGGCAGGAGCTTCCAAGAGATCGGCAGTCGGAGGTCTATTGGGATCCCAGGACACTGCTGGTCCCCAGCCAGGCACCAAGCCTCTGGAAGCGGTTCTCCCTGACGTGCTGGAGAGCAGAGCTGGGAAATCCAGGAGGGGGTGTCAGCGGCGTTCTAGCAACTGCAAGGCGATTGGAGGAGTCCCAAAGCCTTTAGGAGATGGTGCCGGCATTACGTGGCACCCAGGCCAACACTGCAACACAGCAACCACAGTGGAAAACCTGGGGCAGGATATTTGAGCCACAAGTGTCAGGCCCAAGGCATGTCTCAGTCTCAGGTCCATAGCTGAGGTCCTTGAGAGCATAGACACAGAGGGAAAATTGCTGAGGGCTCTCACACCATGGTGCAGACATTGGAGGGCCTCCAGAAATGGCAGCGGCAAGTGATGCAGAGGCTTCTGGAGCTCACTCCCACTGCCCCAAAATCCCATGGAGTAGCCCAAAGGCACACGAGCACCCTGAGAGGGGGGGAGCCCAGCCCGGGGTCCTCCACCCACGAAACTCTGGCAGTCTCCAGCCCTTCTGAATCCCCCATCCTGACACCAGTGTATGTCAGGGGCAGCAGGCAGAACAGGGTGGCATGGTGACACCAGTGACACACAAAGGTCGGCCTGGACCCTTCAGTGCCAGACCCTCCAAAGGAGCCCACCAAGGGCTTCCCAGGATATGGGGTGTAGAAGGTAGCAGGCCACCTTCACTTCAGGGGCGGGATTCTCCGCAATCGGCGCGATGTCCGCCGACCGGCGCCAAAAACGGTGCAAATCAGTCCGGCATCGCGCCGCCCCAAAGGTGCAGAATTCTCTGCATCTTGAGGGGCCGAGCCCTCACCTTTTTAAAAAATATATTTATTAAAGTTTTTCAACAACACAATTTTTTCCCCTTACAAACAATAACCCCCCCCGCCCCCCCCCCACCCCCACCGTAACAAAATAACATGAAATCGCACTGAGCAAGACATATACATGGCAAAATGGTATATTTACATAGCTTTATACACTGGCTCTCTCCCACACGTGCCAGTTTCCCCCACCCTTCATGTTATCTCCTGCTCATCCATCCCCCCAAGCAATCCCCCATTCCCCCGCCCCCCCCCCTCTCCCCCTTCCCAAGACGTTCCCCACCCCCCCCCAGGGTTGCTGCTGCTGCTGACCGATTTTCCTCTAACGCTCCGCGAGATAGTCTAGGAACGGTTGCCACTGCCTGTAGAACCCCTGCGCAGACCGTCTCAAGGCAAACTTAATCCTCTCCAGCTTTATGAACCCAGCCATGTCATTTATCCAGGCCTCCACACTAGGGGGCTTTGTCTCCTTCCACATTAGCAAGATCCTTCGCCGGGCTACTAGGGACGCAAAGGCCTGAATGCCGGCCTCTTTCGCCTCCTGCACTCCCGGCTCGTCCACTACTCCAAATATTGCTAGCCCCCAGCTTGGCTTGACCCGGACTTTCACCACCTGAGATATTGCTCCCACCACTCCTCTCCAGAACCCCATCAGTGCCGGGCATGACCAAAACATATGGACATGGTTCGCCGGGCTCCCTGAGCACCTTCCACATCTGTCCTCTACCCCAAAAACCTACTCAACCTCGCCCCGTCAAGTGCGCTCTGTGAATCACCTTAAATTGTATCAGGTTGAGCTTGGCACACGAGGAGGAGGAATTAACCCTACCCAGGGCATCAGCCCACAGACGTTCCTCGATCTCCTCCCCCAGCTCCTCCTCCCATTTACCCTTCAACTCTTCTACTAGCGCTTCCCCCTCTCCTTTCATCTCTTGGTGTATTGCCGACACCTTGCCCTCCCCGACCCATACACCCGAGATCACCCTGTCTTGAATTTCTTGTGCCGGGAGCAACGGGAATTCCCTCACCTGTCGCCTCACAAACGCCCTCACCTGCATATATGTAAAAGCATTTCCCGGGGGTAACTCAAACTTCTCCTCCAGTGCCCCTAGGCTCGCAAATGTCCCGTCAATGAGCAGGTCCCCCATTCTTCTAATCCCTGCCCGATGCCAGCCCTGGAACCCCCCGTCCATCTTCCCCGGGACAACCCGGTGGTTACCCCTGATCGGGGACCACACCGAGGCTCCCACTGCACCCCTGTGCCGTCTTCACTGGCCCCAGATCCTTAACGTTGCCGCCACCACCGGGCTCGTGGTATACTTTGACGGCGAGAACGGCAGCGGTGCCGTCACCAACGCCCCCAAGCTCATTCCTTTACAGGACGCCATCTCCATCCTCTTCCATGCCCTTGGTGATCGCGATGGGAAGGCACTGAAACACAAACAGAAACCTCGGAAGGACCACCATTTTGACCGACTGCACTCTACCCGCCAGCGAGAGCGGTAACATGTCCCATTTTTTGAAGTCCTCCTCCATTTGGTCCACCAACCTCGTCAGATTCAGTTTATGTAGGGCCCCCCCAACTCCTGGCTATCTGGATCCCCAGATACCGAAAACTCCCCGCCGCCCTCCTCAGCGGTAGGTCCCCTATCCCTCTTTCTTGGTCCCCTGCCTGTAATACAAAGAGCTCACTCTTCCCTACATTGAGCTTATAGCCCGAAAACTCCCCAAACTCCCTTAGAGTCTGCATGACCTCCACCATCCCCTCCATTGGGTCCGCCACGTACAGCAACAGGTCATCCGCGTATAGCGACACCCGATGCTCTTCTCCCCCTCGGACCACCCCCCTCCATTTATTAGACTCCCTCAGTGACATGGCCAAGGGTTCGATCGCCAACAGGGGGGACTAGGGGCACCCCTGCCTCGTTCCTCAGTACAGCCGAAAGTACTCCGACCTCCGCCGGTTCGTCACTACACTCGCCACTGGGGCTCTGTAAAGGAGCTTAACCCAGCTGATAAACCCTCCCCCGAACCCAAACCTACGCAGCACCTCCCAGAGGTACTCCCACTCTACTCGGTCAAAGGCCTTTTCCGCGTCCATAGCTGCCACTATCTCCGCCTCTCCCTCCTCCGATGGCATCATTATCACGTTTAAGAGCTGCCGCACATTAGTGTTTAATTGCCTGCCCTTTACGAATCCCGTTTGGTCCTCATGGATCACTCCCGGGACACAGTCCTCAATCCTCGTGGCCAGCACTTTTGCCAATAACTTAGCATCCACATTGAGGAGCGAAATCGGCATGTACGATTCACATTGCAGTGGGTCCTTGTCCCGCTTTAGAATCAAGGAAATTGTCGCTTCCGACATTGTCGGGGGCAGGGTCCCCTCCTCTCTTGCCTCGTTTAAGGTCCTCACTAGTAGCGGGGCCAACAGGTCCACGTACTTTCTGTAGAACTCCACCGGGAACCCATCCGGCCCCGGGGCCTTCCCCGCCTGCATACTCCCCAAACCCTTGCTCAGCTCCTCCAACCCGATTGGTGCCCCCAAACCAGCCACCTCTTGCTCCTCCACCCTCAGGAACCTCAGTTGGTCTAGGGATCGTCTCATCCCCTCTTCCCCCACTGGGGGCTGGGATCTGTACAGCTCTTCATAGAAGGCCTTGAATACCTTGTTTATTTTCGTTACACTCCGAACCGTGGCTCCCCTTCCATCTTTGATTCCCCCTATTTCCCTCGCTGCCGTCCTCTTACGGAGCTGGTGTGCCAGCATCCAACTAGCCTTTTCCCCGTACTCGTAGGACACCCCCTGCGCCTTCCTCCACTGTGCCTCCGCCTTCCCCGTGGTCAACAGGTCAAACTCCGTCTGGAGCCGTCGTCTTTCCCCAAGTAATCTTTCCTCCGGGGCATCTGCGTATCTCCTGTCCACTCTCAAAATCTCCCCCACTAACCTCTCCCTTTCCATGCTCCCTATGAGCCCTGATGGAGATTAGCTCTCCCCTGATCGCCGCCTTCAACGCCTCCCATACCGCCCCCACTCGCACCTCCCCATTGTCGTTGCCGTCCAAGTACCTTTCGATACACCCCCTCACCTTCCCACACACCACCTCATCTGCCAGCAGTCCCACATCCAGCCGCCACAGCGGGCGTTGGTCCCTCTCCTCTCCCAGCCCCATTTCCACCCAGTGCAGGGCGTGGTCCGAAACGACTATGGCCGAATACTCCGTCCCCTCCACCCTCGGGATGAGTGCCCTGCCCAGAACAAAAAAATCTATCCGGGAGTAGGCTTTGTGCACGTGGGAGAAGAAAGAAAATTCCCTGGCCTGCGGTCTTGCAAACCTCCATGGGTCCACTCCCCCCATCTGATCCATAAACCCCCTAAGCACCTTGGCCGCCGCCGGCCTCTTTCCCGTCCTTGATCTGGAGTGGTCCAGTGCTGGGTCCAGCACTGTATTGAAGTCCCCTCCCATTATCAGGCCTCCTATCTCCAGGTCCGGAATGCGCCCCAACATGCGCTTCATGAATCCAGCATCATCCCAGTTCGGGGCGTATACATTTACCAACGCAATCCACGTCCCTTGCAACCTACCGCTCACCATCACATATCTCCGTCCATTATCCGCTACGATAGTCTTGGCCTCAAATGACACATGCTTTCCCACCAAAATTGCCACCCCTCTATTTTTCACGTCCAGTCCCGAGTGAAATACCTGTCCTACCCATCCCCTTCTTAACCTAACCTGGTCCGCCACCTTCAGGTGTGTCTCTTGGAGCATTGCCACATCTGCCTTCAGTCCCTTCAAGTGTACGAACACTCGAGCCCTCTTCGCCGGCCCATTCAGGCCCCTCACGTTCCACGTTATCAGCCGGATTGGAGGCCCCCCCACCCCCCCGCCGACTAGCCATCTCTTTTTCTGGGCCAGTCCCGTGTCCGCGTGTCCCTCACCCTCCAGTCCCCCAGCCAGGGGACCTCCGTCCCGACCACCTCTTCTATGTCCCATTCCCTTTTGGCCAGTGCAGCAGCAACCCTTTCCCCCCCCCCCTCCCCACCCTTCCCCCCCTCCCCCCCCGCTAGACCCCTGTCTCGCTTTTTTGCTCCCCCCATATCACTCCCGTAAGTCTGCTGACCCCGGCTTTCCCCGCCGTCCCATTGACCCCCCCCCCCGCCGTGTGGGAGTCTCCCAATCAATATACGTTCCTTCGTTCCCCTTCCCGCCTTTCTTCCCGCGCGCGCGAAAAAAACCCGCACTTTCCAAAGCCTGCCCCGCCCCCTCTGGCGCAGCTCCTGTCGCAGCCTTGTCTCTCTCCCCCAGCCCATATAACATTTCCTGCGCGTGATTGACCCCCTATATACAACAACCATCACACATCAAACATCAACCCTCAAACACCCCCACCCTCACAAACCCCCAGTTAGAGTCCAAATTTTCAGTTTGTATAAAGGTCCACGCCTCTGCAGGTGTTTCGAAGTAGTGGTGTTGGCCATTATGTGTAACCCACAGTCGCGCTGGCTGCAGCATTCCAAATTTCACTCCTTTCTGGTGCAGCACCGCTTTGGCCCGGTTGAAACCCGCTCTCCGCTTTGCAACCTCCGTGCTCCAGTCCGGGTATATTCGGATCTCTGCATTGTCCCACTTGCTGCTCCGCTCCTTCTTGGCCCATTTCAGGACCCTCTCTCTGTCCGTGAACCGGTGAAATCTCACCACCATCGCCCTTGGCGGCTCATTTGCCTTGGGCTACCTCACCAGCACCCGGTGTGCCCCGTCCAGCTCCAGCGACCTCGAAGGGGCCTCCGCGCCCATCATCGCCCCGTTCATCGTGCCCGCGTATGCCACGGCATCGGCCCCCTCCACTCCTTCTGGGAGACCCAGGATCCACAGATTCTTTCTCCTCGACCTGTTCTCCAGGTCTTCGAGTCTTCCCGCCCACCTCTTGTGTAGCGCCTCGTGCCGCTCCACTCTCACCGCCAGGCCCAAGAGCTCGTCCTCATTCTCACTCACTCTTTTCTGTACCTCCTGGGTCTTCACCTCGTGGGCCTTCTGGGTTATCCCTAGTCCTTCAATTACCGCCAGCATAGGCGCCAGCATCTCCTTGCGCAGCTCCTCGAAGCAGCGCTTGATGAATTCCTGCAGCTCCGGCCTGCACTTCGTTTGTCCCCGGCCGCCGCCATTTTGATTTTTTTCCCTCGCTTCTCCCACTGCTCCAATGCCACTTTTTTGGCCGTTGCACGTCTGGTCCGGTCCATAAAAGTTGGAGGGGGACCTCTCTCTTCACTGCCCCACGGGTTGTCATCAAGGAAATTCCGTTGGGGCTCCTCCAATGAGCCCAAAAGTCCGTAGTAGCAGGAGCTGCCGAATCGTGCGGCTTAGCTCCGCATAGCCGCAACCGGAGGTCGCCGCCGAGCCCTCACCTTCAGGGGTTAGGCCCGCGCCGGACTGATTTCCGCCCCGCCAGCTGGCGGGAAAGGCCTTTGGTGCCCCGCCAGCTGGCACGGAAATGACATCTCCGGGCGGCGCATGCGCGGGAGCGTCAGCGGCTGCTCACGGCATCGCCGCGCATGCGCAGTGGAGGGGGTCTCTTCCGCCTCCGCCATAGTGGAGACCATGGCGAAGGCGGAAGGAAAAGAGTGCCCCCACGGCACAGGCCTGCTCGCGGATCGGTGGGCCGCGATCGCGGGCCAGGCCACCGTGGGGGCACCCCCCGGGGCCAGATCGCCTCGCGCCCCCCCCAGGACCCCGGAGCCTGCCCACGCCGCCTTGTCCCGTCGGTAAGAGAGGTGGTTTGATTCTCGCCGGCGGGACAGGCATTCCAGCAGCGGGACTTCGTCCCATCACGGGCCGGAGAATCGCCGGGGGGGGGGGGCCGCCAACCGGCGTGGCGCGATTCCCACCCCCGCCGAATATCCAGTGCCGGAGAATTCGGCAACCGGCGGGGGCGGGATTCACACCAGCCCCCGACGATTCTCCGACCCGGCGGGGGGTCGGCGAATCCCGCCCCTGATGTGCGTCCTGGGGAGACACCTAGATGCAGTGGTAGGCCTCGCAAGATGAAGAGGTATTAGGAGCAAGGCTGGGCACAGGTGAAGGCAGACGCCATAGTTAGGCAGTGGATAATAATTACCATTAAAGCTTAGTGGACCTCAAAGCTGCATCTCCTCTGTCTTTGACTCTTTACCCACAGGAAGTTCACCTCCCCACATGTAGTCAGATCCTCCTATAGACCTTCAAAACAATACCAACAGTGAGAGGCCTTGCGACACACACGGAGAGACATACTGAATCTCAGCCTCATCACTTACTGACTCTAGGCCTTGCCTGGCTCCACCCTTGGAGCATTGGCGTAAATGAATGTGTCCCCGACCCTCACTCAGACATGAGCTCAGGAGTCTATGTGCAGTCAGAAGACAGGCAGGAGTCAGACTTCAGCAAAACCAGAGGAGCATTACAGCTCTCCTCACATCGAGTCGTGATCACCCTCCTGCCTTGACAAGGGACTCGCTGACACAGCCAACCCAGGCAAGTCACCTTGGTGTGATGTCAATGAGACTCTCGGAGGGGCGGAAGGGCAGCATGATTCTCAGGAGTGGGGAAAGAGGTACTGGGAGGGCGGAAAATGGTTCGGGAGGGGTGCGGTTGTTGGGCTATTGGCCACCAAGCCACCTAACCAGCAAATCTGGAGGCTATGAGGGCCTTCTCAGTTCTCCTGGCATGTCAGACCCTTACTGCCACCTGTCCTCCATCTTCCGTGTCCTTCTCAGGCTTGTCCTCCACTCCCTCCTGGTCTGCATTCTCCTCAGAGGAAGCTACATGTTCCTCTTCTTCCTCCAGAATCTGGCCCTGCTGTTGAAGTAGTTTGTGAAGAGCACAGTAGACCACAATGATGCAGGAGACCCTTTGAGGCTGTACTGCGAAGCACTATCAAAGCGGTCCAGGCAATTGAATTGCATCTTTATAAGCCTATGCACCACTCAATGACAGGCAGGTTGCACTGTGGGCCACATTATACTGGTATTCCACCTTGGTCTCGGACCTCGGTACTGGTGTCATCAGCCATGACCTCAGTGGGGATCCCTTGCCCCCTTGGGGATCTCCAAGTAGTTATCATGTACGCTTCCAGGATACCGTGCAGACACATGCATGATCTTGAGACATTGGCCACACATGATTTGGGCATTCAGGGAGTGGTCCCCCTTCTGGTTGATGAAGAACACTCTCTGATGCCACGGTGCTTTCAAGAGGGACATTTGTGCCATCGATGGCTCCCTGGACCTGAGGGATCCTGGCAATGATGGTGAATAAAAATCACATCATTTTACGGGATGTTGTCGTCGCTGGTTGTGCCAGCATTTATTGCCCATCCCTAGTTGCCCTTCAGAATGTGGTGGTGAGTTGCCTTCTTGAACAGATGCAGTCCCTGAGGCGTAGGTACACCCACTGTGCTGTTAGGGAGGGAGTTCCAGGATTTTGCCCCAGCGACAGGAAGGAATGGCGATATATTTCCAGGACAGAGTGGTGAGGGACTTGGAGGAGAACCCTCAGGTGGTGGGGCTCCCAGGTATCTGCTGCTCTTGTCCTTCTAGATTGTCGTGGGTTTGGAAAGTACTGCCTAAGGAACCTCAGTGAGTTACTGAGGTTAGCATCTTGTAGATGGTATACACGGCTGCCACTGTCCGGCAGTGGTGGAGGGGTTGAATGTTTGTGGAAGGAATAGCAATCAAATGGGCTGCTTTGTCCTGGATGGCGTCGAGCTTCTTGAGTGTTGTTGGAGCTGCACTCAAGAGTCCAGTATTTTAGATTCACCAGGTTGACACCTAATTTTTCGGTATGTCTGGTATTGCTCCTGGCATGCTCTCCTGCACTCTTTATTGAACCAGGGTTGATCCCCTGACATGATGTTAATGGTAGAGTGGAGTATATGCCGGGTCATGAAGTTGAATATTGTGGTTGAGTGCAATGCATCTGCTGCTGAGGGTCCACAGAACCTCATCGATGCCCAATCTTGAGATGCTAGATCTGTTCAAAATCTATCCTATTTAACTCAGTGGTAGTGCAACACAGCACGATGGAGGGTATCCTCAATGTACAGACGGGACTTTGTCTCCACAAGGACTGTGCGGTGGTCACGTTCATGATACTGTCATGGACCAAGCCACTCTTGGTAATGGACATTGAAGTCGACAGAGTATATTCTGTGCCCTCGCCACCCCCAGTGCTTCCTCCAAGTGGTGTTCAACATGGCGGAGTACTGATTCATTAGCTGATGGTGGATGGTACGTGGTAATCAGCAGGAGGTTTCCTTCTCCATGTTTAACCTGAAGCCATGAGATTTCATGGGGTCCAGAGTCGATGTTGAGGACTCCCAGCTCATCTCCGTCCCGACTGTATACCACTGTGCCCCCACCTCTGCTGGATGTCTTGCTGGTGAGGCAGGACATACCCAGGAATGGTGATGGTGGTGTCTTGTACATTGTCTGTAAGGTATGATTCTGTGAGTATTTCAATGCCAGGCTGTTGGAGACAGCTCTCCCAATTTAGGCACAAGCTCCCAGGTGTTTGTAAGGAGGACTTTGCAAGTTCGATGTTGTCGTTTGCAGTGCCTGGGTCGATGCCGGATGATCCATCCCGTTTCATTCCTTTTTCGCGTTTTTGCAGAGGCTGAATACAACTGAGGCCATTTAAGAGTCAGCCACATTGCTGTGGGTCTGGAGTCACATGTAGGCCAGACAGCGTAAGGATGGCAGATTTCCTTTCCTAAGGGACATTCGTGAACCAGATGATTCAATCGACAACGGTTTCGTGGTCATCATTAGACTTTTAATTCCAGATATTTTATTGAGTTTAAATTCCACCACCTTCCGTGGTGGGATTCGAACCAGGGTCCCCAGATCATTACCTCTCTGGATTACTAGTCCAAAGTCCAACGACCACTCCACTACACCACCACCTCTCAATCCTGCAACTCAGGCATCTAGGTGAGCCTTGTCCAGGTAAAAGGGAATGTAATGCGATGCTCGGGCATTCTGAGCATCTGTGACTTCCCGGATGCAGTTGCGGGCTGATGATTGTGAAATGCCGCAGACTCCCCGTTCAAGTCCTGGAATGACCTGGTAGAAAAATGTTCAGGGCTGCTGTGACCTTCATGGCCCCTGAGAGGAGGTCTCCTCCTCCTCCTTCATGTTGTGCCAAGTCTCCTTAGCAAGGGGGAGTCTTTGGCGGCACCTTATGTCCGACGGCTCATTATAGGACGTGAAAATGCCATACACCGGAGGTCTCCTTCTCCACTCTCTTCTGGCCCCCTCCTCAGCCTGATAGGAGGCAGAGTCTTGAGGTGACCTGATGTTCTGGTGCAGGCTCCAGCGTGGTTTGGCCTTGCTGTAGTCAACGAACTCTGTCCACCGCCACAGCATTAGTGAAGATTATTGTCAGTTCGTCTGGCTCTATTCCAAAAAACCCATCATTATTCTGGGAGGAATGGGAGAAGGAGGGAGAGAAACAGTGAGTAAGGTTATCCAACCCAAGACCCTCAATCCCTCCCAATACCCCTTGGTCCTTATCCTCCTGGAGGCTGACAACTCTACTCCATCTCCGGCGGCGTGCGCCACCTCAATTAGCTGTTGGTCTTAACATATTTAGATTTATTGTCACATGTGCTGAGGTACAGTGAAAAGTATTGTTCTGCAAACAGTCCAGGCAGATTGCTCCATACATGAAAACATAGAATATATGATAAATACATGAAGAAAGATAATGAAAATACATAAACATAGACAGTGAGGGAAGTATACGCAATATAGTCTTACAACTGCAGAGAAGATATGTAGGAAGATCAGTTCAGTCCCGAGGAGGGTCATTCAGGTGTCTGGTAACAGCGGGAAAGAAGCTGTTTTTGAGTCTATTGGTGCATGTTCTCAAACCTTTGTATCTTCTGCCCGATGGAAGAGGTTGGAAGAGAGAATGATCTGGGTGGGAGGGTTCTTTCATTATGCTGGCCGCTTTCCCCAGGCAGCAGAAGGTGTAGAGAGTCAGTGGATGGGAGGCGGGCTCACGTGATGGATTGGGCTGTGTTCACGACTCTCTGTAGTTTCTTACAGTCTTGGGCCGAGCAGTTACTGTGATGCAGCCAGATAGGATGTTTTCTATGGTACAGCTATAGAAATTAGTAATATGTTGTGAACATGCCAATTTCCGATATTTCTTGAGGAAGTATGGCGCTTTTATGTTTTCTTGGTGGTAGCGTCGATGTGGGTGGATCAGGACAGATTGTTGGTGAAATTTACAGCGAGGAATTTGAAGCTGCCCACTATCTCCACCTCAGCACCACTGTTGCAGACAGAGGGGGTGGACGACACTTTGTTTCCTGAAGTCGATGACCAGCTGCTTAGCTTTGCTGACGTTGAGGGAGAGATTGTTGTTGTTGCACCATGCCACTAGGTTCTCCATTTCTCTCCTGTACTCTGACGTAGCGTTGTTTGAGATGCGACCAACGACGGTCATGTCATCAGCAAACTTGTAGATTAAGTTGGAGCCGAATTTTACCATGCAGTCATGTGTATGTAGGGAGTATAATAGGGGGATAAGTACAGAGGCATGCGGGATCCTGGTATTGAGGACTATGATGGAGGATGTGTCGTTGTTTATCCTTACAGATTGCGGTCTATGGGTTTCGGAAATCGAGGATCCAGTTGCAGAGGGAGGAGCCAAGGTCTAGCTTTTGGAGTCTGGATAAGAGCTTGGCACGGTAGCTCAGTGGTTAGCACTATTGCTTCACAGCGCCAGGGTCCCAGGTTCAATTCCCGGCTTGGGTCACTGTCTGTGCGGAGTCTGCACATTCTCCCCATGCCTTGAGTGGGTTTCCTCCGGGTGCTACAGTTTTCTCGCACAAGTCCCGAAAGACGTGCTGTTAGGTAATTTGGACATTCTGAATTCTCCCTCAGTGTACCCAAACAGGTGCTGGAATGTGGCGACTAGGGGCTTTTCACAGTAACTTCATTGCAGTGTTAATGTAAGCCTACTTGGATTATTATTATGGTGTTGAAGGTGGAACTGTAGTCAATTACCAGGAGCCTGACATAGGTGTCCTTTTCGAGATGCTCCAAGGATGAGTGTCATAGGGAGATAGCGTCGACAGTGGGCTAGTTGTGGCAGTATGCGAATTGCAGTGGATCAAGGCAATCTGGAAGGTTGGAGTTGATCTCTCATGACAAGCCAGTTGAAGCACTTCATAATAACAGATGTAAATGCATGCTAATCAGCTTCTCTCCCTTTCTTGGCGAGATCCAGTTCGCACCAACTGCAAAGGCGCGGAAGATCACAAACACTTTTGCGCCTAGCACGAGTTGCATTTTTGGGCTCTCCCAGAAAATCACCCCCCCCCCCTTGTGTTTAGTTTGTATTGTCTGATGTCGAAAATTCTTGAACTTGATGCTAAGTTATTTTATAATCTGTTTCCTTTATCATAGAATTGTTGGTACTAAGTGGGTGACAGGCAGATCTCTCATCTCTGGGGCCTGGTTCTAAACTGAGCTATGTGATCAAAGTGTCCATGATTGGCTATGCCTTGAAGTCAGCAAACAGGTATTTCTGCATTGCCCACACTCCCCGTAGACTTTTGCGTCTTGAAACAACAATGGGGGGCAAGTGTGAAACCCTTTTAGAAATGAAGCAACAACCAGAAGATACCAACTAGCAATAACCTGTAACTAGTTGATGATCTCTTTGAATAGTGCCAGTGACTGAGTCATTCTCGTTAATGAGTACGCATTCAGCTGTGTGAGGTTAACAGAGGCCATTAACTGGAGCATTACGCTCCAAAATGACACCGTGAAATGAGTTTTGACAGACGCAATCCATTCCTGTTGTGTCCAATTTGATACTAATTGGCAATCTCACTCAGAAAGGCTTCTGGGAAATGGAATAAACATCCCACTCATGCAGTACCAGTGCTCATCTGAAACTGGGGCTTGGGCATATCTGTACATAATAAAGGGAGCTTTACTCTGCATTTGACCTTTACAACACCTGATCTGGGTTTGCTTGATGCTAATGTTTGGAGGGCCGGGGGGGGGGAGGGGGGGGGGGGGAAGTTGGCGGAGGACAAGGAATTCTAATTGCAGGAAATCACTGGTCTCAGGGAGCGACTGCAAAAGGATACAATGGTTTAAATAATTGGACCGTATTAACATGTTACTAATCCATGTCCTGCTTGGTACAACTAAAAGATCAAATACGAACAACAAACCTGTCAGTGTGCTCCTCCGAACTCCGCAGCACTCTTGCTGCGAGCCCACAATTGGGTCCGTTCCCTTCACAACATCCTGTCCCAGACTGAACTGTGGCCTGCTGTCAATCAGAGGAATGTCTGGCTTAACATTGGGGTGAGTGGATCACAACAAAAGGATCATTAAAATGTGCTTTTGGTACAAAAATACCAGTTAGATAGTGATTCCTCTTGCTCAAATTGCATATGTGGATGTTGTTCAAAAATAGATTTGGACTGAGCTGTGATGCCCCACAATCAAATCCCTATTGATGCTTCCTGCCTTGTTACATGTATGAATAGCCATCTGTTTGAGATGCTAAAAGATGCCAACACTGCTCCCTTCCCTGAGGGTGACGATTCTTGTTTAGGTCCAGTTTCACAGGTATCAGCAACATTTCTGTACTTCAATAAGTGGCCAATTGTCATGTGTGAACCCAGATATTAGCCTGGGTTTTACTGCAGTTGGCTGGTAGATGAGGGGGCTGTGTAAAATTAGGGAGGGTGGTGAAGGAAGGGTAATTTACCTAATACTTCCCTCCTTATTGGCCTGCTGCAGGTTCAGGTTGGGTGGTGGGGTGGTGGGGGGGCTGGTGATTTGGGCATCCTGTACTGGACGGAGGGCAAGGGCCACCCATATTTCATGCCCCTCCATGACTTCACAATAACCATCCACCCTCTTCTCCCTCAGGACCCGAGAGCCCATTCCACTTATTTGCTTCTCCAGTCTCCTTCACTGCTTTTGTTTGGGGACTGGCTGCAATCCCATCAATGGCCACTGCTCCCAGTGGCGCTGCTGGTATTGAAGTACTGTCAGCCCTCTTATTAGGGGTTTGCCACATGTGTTTTCAAGCCATAACTCTCAAGCCACAAATTCCTAACAACCATAAAATCTGGTCATATTTCCCAGGACTGGAGGAGGCAGTATCACCCCAGACTTTCCAGCTGGTGGGCAGGACCACCGCATTAAATCCATTGAGTGCAGGAAAACTATTTAACCGTGGGGGTGTTACCTAGAGCAAAGCCTAAACTGAACATCTTGTAAGCTGATATTCGCATATGCCCAATTTATATTGGGGATGGATGGAGGGTGCTATCAAATAGCTATCAGGAACAGGAACCCTGGCTGCTTTTCAGAGCCCAAGAGTGCTGAGGCCTACAGGATACAAGACTCCTACCATGCTGACACAGTATGATTTACCACAGAGTACCCTTTGGACATGGCTCAGTCCTACCCTGAACCATTTTTTGCGTGGAGCCATCAATGGAGATGTTGCTACTTTTAATGTAATCGGTAGCATTTGTAAATCATGAAACTGAAAAGTTGAACAGTTTACTCACATTTAGAATTATTGATGTTTATTTAGACATTGAACTGTTCTGATGAAATAGTCACTGACATAAGCTCATCTGTAGCAGTCTAATGTATAGACATTGCACATGTCGTCATCTTTGAACAAGCTGCGTGTGTTTTCTTGCTTGTTGATGTGTGTTGTAATCTTACTTAGCCTGCAGAGAAATAAAGGCAATTGACTGGAAAATGTAGGCCCATGTCTGAGATTGAGGCTCTATGTTATCCTGCTTGTTTTCTACATATAGACGCTTTGAAGAATGCTGATACCCAAGCTGAAATGATAGCAATGAAAATACTCCTGAGCACTGAGTTTGGATGGCAGATGTTTTGGAGCCATTCAAACAGAACACTAATCAAGTAAACTGCCAAAACCATGAAGAGAAAATGCAAACTGCTGCATGGCAAATTTCTATCAAAATGACTATGTACCACTGAATATATCCCAGTCTGCTCAACCAGCGTGTGAAATATGTATTTCAGTATGATTGGTTTCAGTATTAGAAAGAAATATCTTTCTATGATGCATTTCGCCTGATGCGTGATTGATGTCAAGATGGGTTCGCTGTGTGTGATTTCTCACAGCAACAGAAAGTTCCAGAATGAGATATTTCAGCAGAGAATTCTAAGTGGTAAATTACCAATAAACAGTTTTTCATTCCCTTATGGGACCGCTTTGATTTTGGGGTAATTTCACCATCCTTCTTCCCTCTTTGTGCCCTCACTTCCTTACAATCTGGAGCAACTGGGAAGGTAGGGGGCAAAGTCACAGGTCTCATTCTATTACCAATGGCAATACAACTCGCTGAGAGTAAGTCAGAGTTCACCGAACAAAAGTGTCCCCATCAGTTCAAGCTGTTAAAGTCTTATTGATTTGAAGATAAATCCTGGACAAGGGCAGGGAGAGACGTCATGGAATAAAAACAGAAAATGCTGAAAAAACTCAGCAGGTCTGGTAGCATCTGTGGGGAGATCCTCCATTTTGGAGAATCCCGCCCGAGATCTTTAATGGAGGCATCTTCTTACTGCTACTTTTTTCCCAATTAAGGGGCAATTTAATGTGGCCAATCCACCTACCCTGCACACCTTTTTTGGTTGTGGTGGTGAGACCCAAGCAGACATGGAGAGACAGTGAAAACTGCACATGAACAATGATCCGGGGCTGAGATTGAACCTGGGTCCTCGGCGCCGTGAGGCAGCAATGCAAACCACTGCGCCACCTTGCTGCCCCTGGAGAGAAACAGAGTTAACCTTTCGAGTCCATGGGCGGGATTCTCCCGTACCCAGCAGGGAGGGAGAACCACTTAGGTGTCGGGCCGCCCCAAAGGTGCGGAATCCTCCCCACCTTTAGGGGCTAGGCCTGCCCCGGAGTGGTTGGCGCCATTTGAGGGAACTTGTGGCTGCGAGCGGCCGCCGACCGGCGCAATTCCCGCCCCCGCCAATTCTCCGGCGCCGGAGAATTCGGCGGCCGTTGGGGGCAGGATTCACGGCGCCCCCCCGCCGATTCTCCGACCCAACGGGGGGTCGGAGAATCCCGCCCCGCATGTCTCTTCTTCAGAGCTAAAGAGAGGGGGAATTATGATAGATTTTATACTGTTCAAAAGGAGGTGGAGCAACATACAGGGATAAGTGGGAACTAAGAGAAATTTGACAAAGATGTCATGGGCACAAGACAAAGGGAACGTTAATAGTAGTGTTAAAAGTAAAGAAAGTGTTGATGGTGGCATAAAGATAGCAGATTGTGTTAAGAGCAGAACAAGGGGCAATGCTCTGTGAAAGCAAAATAAGAACAGTTGGCAGATGGCCCTGTGGGAGTGGGGGGGAGGGGTGGGAACAGGAAGTGGGGGTGCATTGGGAATAGTGGTATAAAAAGGGTCAAGAAAGAAGAGAGATTCTTAGTCTGAAAGTTTTGAACTGTTAAATGTCTAATTGGAGTGGTGTCCAGTTTGTGTTGGACTTCATTGAAACATTGCAGCAGACCAAGAACAGACATGTGGGCAAGATGGTGAGTTGAACTGACCAGCAACAGGAAGGTCGGGGTCATGCTTGCTGACTGAGCAAAGGTGTTCCACAAAGCAGTCACCCAATCTACGTTTAGACTCCCCAATGTGGAGGAGGCCACATTGGGAACAGTTAATACAGTTAACACAAATTGAAGGAGGTACAAGTGAGTGACTGCTTCACCTGAATAGAATGTTTGCGGCGTTGGCCGGTGAGCAGGGAGGAGGTAAAGGGGCAGGTGTTGCACCATCTGCGATTGCATATGAAGGTGCCAGGGGAAGGGGATGAGGAATTGGGAGTGATGGAGGACTGGACTAGACTGTCACAGAGGAAGCAATCCCTGAAGAATGTTGACAGGGGTTGTGAGGGGAAGATGTGTTTTGTGGTGACATCATGCTGAAGTTGGTGGAAAATGATCCTTTGAATGTGGAGGCTGTTAGACCTGGAAAGTGAGTACAAGGGGGACCCCTATCATGGTTCTCGGAGGAAGGGGAAGGGGTGAGGGCAGAGAGGTGGGACAGAGGTTATTCATGGTTGATCATCCTGTCAACCACAATGGTGGGGAAATGGGAAGACATGTCAGAAGCACCATTTTGGAAGGTAGCATCATCAGAAAAGATGCAACGAAGGTGGAGAAACGGTGAGAATGTGATGGAGTCCTTACAGGAAGCAGGGTGTGAGGAGCTGTTGTCGGGGTAGCTGTAGGAATTGTTGAGCTTGAAATGAATGTTGGTAGACAGTTTATCAACAGAAATGAAGACAAAGAAGTCAAGGAAGGGAAAGAAAATGCTGGAAAGGTGAGAGAGGGGTAGAAAGTAGAAGCAAATGAAGTGCCACTGATACAATCATCAATGTAACGGGAACAATATTTTGTGGGGCCAGAACAAGGAATGTCCCACATACCCCACAAAGAGACAAGCATAACCGGGGCCCAAGATGCCCACAGCCACACCTTTTATTTGCAGGAAATTGGACAAATTTTCTTCCTACCTTGACTCCATTCTCTTTCTCCTTGTCCAGTCCCTTCCCACGTACATTCATGATTCCTCTGATGCCCATCCTCATATCAACAATTTGCAGTTTCCTGTCCCGAACCATCTCCTCTTCACTATGGATGTCCAAAGCCAGCACGGTGACACAGTGGTTAGCACTGCTGGTTGACAGCACCAGGGACCCGGGTTCAATGGAAATTCCCATTGACAATGGGGGTGTAGAGAATCCCACCACTAGCAAATGGCGGGCTGCCACCGCTACCAAGGAACACGCGGTTGGGAGGCCGGATCCCATCCCTGGGGCGGGATTCTCTGAGCCCCATGCCTGGCCGGAGAATCGGCGCAACTGCGCCACACCACCCCGATGCTGGCACGTGATTCTCCGAGGAGCGGAGAATTGGCGCCATTTACGCCGGCATGTTGGGTGCGGCGCCAGTCACGGGCCGCTGTCCGCGGACAGAGTCCCGCCGGTGCCATCCACACCTGCTTGCAGCCGGCGGGAACTCTCTGCGCACAGGGTCGGGGGGGGGGGCGGCCTGTGGGGGGAGGGGGGTTCCTTCACCTGGGGGGGGGCTCCGATGGGGCCTGGCCCGCGAACGGGGCCCACCGATCGGCGGGACGGCCTCTCCAGCCCCGGCCCTATTTAGTTACATGGCCGGCCCCTGAACCCCCGCGCCCTGTTGCGTCGGGGCCAGCACATTGAGGAAGTCCCCCGTGCTTGCGCGGGTTGGCACGGTGCCATTGCGCATGCGCGGGTTGGCGTGGCGCCCAGTTGGCGCCGGGAATGGAGGCTGGAGCGGCGTGAACTGCTCCAGCACCGTCGGGTCAGAATCGGTAGTGCCCGCGCCCGTTTCACGCCGTCATGAAACGCGACATCGTTCACGATGGCGCGGACACTCTGCCTCCATTTCGGAGAATCCCGCCCCAGATCTTTAATGGAGGCAACTTCTTACTGCTACTACATGGGCCGCTCTCTGTACATGCTTACTAACCAAGATGGCTGTTGCATCACATGAAAGTGAATAATTTCCTATGTGACATAACAATTTACATAAGTATATATTTAAATGAGTCTACTTTATATATTAGCCAGCACACCATTACAAAAATGTTCTTGTGTTGAGAAGGTCTAATCTGTTTGTGGTAAATTGGGTTGGATTATGCAAATAATCGCTCCATATTGGCGGGGGCGTTACATATAGTCTGATTGGTTGCTTTTCTTTTTGCAATAAACTATACACTTCTGCATTGTCCAAGTGAAACTCCAGCTGTTGGTTGGACTGTTTGTTAAAACATATGTCTGAAGAGATAGGCGAGATACTAAATGAATATTTTTCGTCAGTATTCACTCAGGAAAAAGATAATGTTGTGGAGGAGAATGCTGAGCCTCCACAACTAATAGAATAGATGGCATTGAGGTACGTAGGGAAGAGGTGTTGGCAATTCTGGACAGGCTGAAAATAGATAAGTCCCCGGGGCCTGATGGGATTTATCCTAGGATTCTCTGGGAGGCCAGGGAAGAGATTGCTGGACCTTTGGCTTTGATTTTTATGTCATCATTGGCTACAGGAATAGTGCCAGAGGACTGGAGGACAGCAAATGTGGTCCCTTTGTTCAAAAAGGGGAGCAGAGACAACCCCGGCAACTATAGACCGGTGAGCCTCACGTCTGTAGTGGGTAAAGTCTTGGAGGGGATTATAAGAGACAAGATTTATAATCATCTAGATAGGAATAATATGATCAGGGATAGTCAGCATGGCTTTGTGAAGGGTAGGTCATGCCTCAAAAACCTTATTGAGTTCTTTGAGAAGGTGACTGAACAGGTAGACGAGGGTAGAGCAGTTGATGTGGTGTATATGGATTTCAGCAAAGCGTTTGATAAGGTTCCCCACGGTAGGCTATTGCAAAAAATACGGAGGCTGGGGATTGAGGGTGATTTAGAGATGTGGATCAGAAATTGGCTAGCTGAAAGAAGACAGAGGGTGGTGGTTGATGGGAAATGTTCAGAATGGAGTACAGTCACAAGTGGAGTACCACAAGGATCTGTTCTGGGGCCGTTGCTGTTTGTCATTTTTATCAATGACCTAGAGGAAGGCGCAGAAGGGTGGGTGAGTAAATTTGCAGATGATACTAAAGTCGGTGGTGTTGTCGATAGTGTGGAAGGATGTAGCAGGTTACAGAGGGTTATAGATAAGCTGCAGAGCTGGGCTGAGAGGTGGCAAATGGAGTTTAATGTAGAGAAGTGTGAGGTGATTCACTTTGGAAGGAATAACAGGAATGCGGAATATTTGGCTAATGGTAAAGTTCTTGAAAGTGTGGATGAGCAGAGGGATCTAGGTGTCCATGTACATAGATCCCTGAAAGTTGCCACCCAGGTTGATAGGGTTGTGAAGAAGGCCTATGGAGTGTTGGCCTTTATTGGTAGAGGGATTGAGTTCCGGAGTCGGGAGGTCATGTTGCAGCTGTACAGAACTCTGGTACGGCCGCATTTGGAGTATTGCGTACAGTTCTGGTCACCGCATTATAGGAAGGACGTGGAGGCTTTGGAGCGGGTGCAGAGGAGATTTACCAGGATGTTGCCTGGTATGGAGGGAAAATCTTATGAGGAAAGGCTGATGGACTTGAGGTTGTTTTCGTTGGAGAGAAGAAGGTTAAGAGGAGACTTAATAGAGGCATACAAAATGATCAGGGGGTTGGATAGGGTGGACAGTGAGAGCCTTCTCACTGGATATGGCTGGCACGAGGGGAAATAACTTTAAACTGAGGGGTAATAGATATAGGACAGAGGTCAGAGGTAGGTTCTTTACACAAAGAGTAGTGAGGCCGTGGAATGCCCTACCTGCTACAGTAGTGAACTCGCCAACATTGAGGGCATTTAAAAGTTTATTGGATAAACATATGGATGATAATGGCATAGTGTAGGTTAGATGGCTTTTGTTTCGGTGCAACATCGTGGGCCGAAGGGCCTGTACTGCGCTGTATCGTTCTATGTTCTATGTTCTATATGCACCTTGGATGTGCTAATTTTGTGATGGGTGAATAAAAAGGATATCAATGGCAAGAACAGTACTATAGGTAACAGGTGGTCACGTTTATGTTTGACTCAGATGAAGGAGAAGAAAATCATGGGCAAAATTCTCCCGAAGCGGCGTGATGTCCACCGACTGGCGCCCAAAACGGCGCCAATCAGACGGGCATCGCGCCGCCCCAAAGGTGCGGAATGCTCCACATCTTTGGGGGCCGAGCCCCAACATTGAGGGGCGAGGCCGGCGCATGAGGAATTTCCGCCCCGCCAGCTGGCGGAAACGGCCTTTGTTGCCCCGCCAGCTGGTGCGGAAATGACATCCCCGGGCGGCGCATGCGCGGGAGCGTCAGCGGCCGCTGACAGTTTCCCACGCATGCGCAGTGGAGGGAGTCTCTTCCGCCTCCGCCATGGTGGAGACCGTGGCGGAGGCGGAAGGGAAAGAGTGCTCCCACGACACAGGCCCGCCCGCGGATCGGTGGGCCCCGATCGCGGGCCAGGCCACCGTGGGGGCACCCCCCGGGGCCAGATCGCCCCGCGCCCCCCCCAGGACCCTGGAGCCCGCCCACGCCGCCTTGTCCCGCCGTTCAAAAGGTGGTTTAATCCACGCCGGCGGGACAGGCAATTTATCGGTGGGACTTCGGCCCATCCGGGCCGGAGAATCGAGCGGAGGGGCCCGCCAACCGGCACGGCGCGATTCCCGCCCCCGCCGAATCTCCGGTGCCGGAGACTTCGGCAACCGGCGGGGGCGGGATTCACGCCAGCTCCCGGCGATTCTCCGACCCGGGAGGGGGTCGGAGAATGACGCCCCATATATCCAAGTTTGCTGATGACACTAAGTTAGGTGGCACAGTAAATATCATAACAGGAGCTGAACATTGCAAATGGACATTGATAGTTTAAATAAGTGTGAAAAAGAGGTCAACGTAGTACAGGGGATGGGAGCGGGGGGGTGGGGGGGGATGGTGCGAGTGCAATCTCATCAATTTGGATCTAAGAAAGACAGACCAGAGTATTTTTTAAATGATGAGAACACGGAACTGGAGGAGGCTATTCAACCCACAGAAATGTTTCACCAACAGTTAGCTTATAATTGACTGGAATTTTAACTCTATCACCAGCCCTAGGTTCTGTAATTCTTGATACCTTTAAGTAACTACAATAGTGGCCCAAACATTTTCAGAAGAAGATTTTTCTGTAGCACAGATTTGCAAGAATGATACCGGAATTAAAAGGATTCAATTGTGAGGGCAGGTTGCATAGGCTGAGCTTGTTTTCCCTTGAGTATAGGCAATTAAGGAAATGATCTAATTTATATTAAAATTGATTACAGTGAATACATTTAGGGGTGATGTCAGGAAGCGCTTCTTCACATGAGGCCTATCAGAAATGTGAAAGTTTACTTACCCCACTATTTTCATGGAGTTACACCCACTTTGGTTCACAATACATCAGAAGAGTTGTGAATCACAGGAGATCCCCAGTCCCAAGTGAAGAACCAAAAGAAAGTCACCTATTCCTAGAATTATTTAATTGAAAGGCTTTGAAATACAAAATAAAACACTTGTTCTTTCAGTTTCAATGGTTATCTGCTGTATTGTATGTCAGATACGTTTTTACTGCAGTGATCAATTATACTGATCAGTTTTATAATGGTAAGTTGACCATTACATCGGCCACCATTACATAAGTGTTGACATGAATTGCAATACCATTCCTTGAAGAAAGCGCCATAATACATTCAAAACAGTAGAAACCTATGCTGGGAAACTCTATGATCTTGTTTTGACATGTACATATTCAGCGACCTTTAGCTTTGAAAAAAATGACCCTGTTTTTAAAAAAAATCTAACCACTTGTTACACTCCATTGATTGACATTCAATCTGCTTTGCACTGAAAATGAAACAGCTGTTGCCGCTTTAAAAAAAGGTCACCTGGTGTTCCAGTTTTGATGATCTCCATTGTTGTGATTTTTCAAAATGTGTTTTGATAACTGGCGCTATTATGAATACTTACCTGAGTTTTAAAAGGTTCAGAGTCACATATCTCAGCAGGTGGGTTGTGTTCACATTTTGAATAAGAGTTTTGAGAGTATTATCTGTCTTTGATGTTGTAAATGGATAAATGTTTGTCTTTATAACAGATTGATGACTTCAAGGATTTACATTTTTGGAATGGGATTTATGGATGAGAGTTTTCTTCAGTGTGAAGTGTCATTGAATATGACAGCTCTAGCAAAGTAAAAGTAAAGTTGCCATAGTCCCAGATAAGCATAGGTTGCTTTCCCTTTTGAGGGAGAGAGCTGACTGGTGGTGATTTAACCTGAGGTGAGGGGCAAGGTTGAGAAGGTGGGCTTTCATGAATGACCTCAGCCAGTACAAGAATTGAACCCATGCTGTTGGTTTCAATCTGCGTCCCAAACCAGCTATCCAGGCAGCTGAGCTAAGCCGCTCTATTAGATTGTTCAAAGTTTATCTTTGAAATAGGCATTAAACAATATATTGAGATATTTGCATATTGGATACTGGATGAGTAGCTATGGGGTATACAGGGAAGAAGGACATGGAGAGGGCAAAGAGTGTATTAGGGTTATGGCTACATGGGTAATATGGTGGGCATGGAGGTAGCATGGAATATGTGAATACATGGAGGTAGTTTGGGGGTATTAGTGACATGGAGGTGGCATGAATGGTGTATGTGGGGTGGGTGGGTATGAGGTATGGGAGTTTCATGGCCTGACATACAACATTAAAACTGTCCAGTAAATCAGTGTTTTCAAACTTATATGACCGGGACCCATTTTTACCAACCGGCCATCCTTCAGGATCCACACTGGCCGACCTTAGCAATACCCACTGCCCGAGCTTTGTGACCCACCCTTTTCACTTACCTTTAATTTGCAGGTGAGCCTGCTTGGTCCTCACGATCTCACTTGCTTTGTTATTCAATGTTACATTTCTGATAATGTCTGCAGCTGATGATTTAAGATCTAACTGCATTCGTTGAACAAAATCAAGAGGTTTGTCAACGAGCCCGCCATGTCTTTGAAGGTTTGAGGACTTTTTGAAAGAGTAATGATCAAAGCATACAAGATCTTGGGTGCCATAAAGAGGTCATGAGTACAAAAATGGGGATGTTATGTTGAATCTTTATAAAGCTCTGGTAAGGTCATAACTAGAATATTACATACAATCTGGTCATCACAGTTTAGGAAGGATAAGAGGGGTCAGAGGAGATTTACCAGAATTGTTCTGGGTATGAGAGAATTTGTCAATTTAGCTACATAGGTGGGTTGGAGAAGCTGAGGTTCTCCTTGGAGTAAAGGAGATTGAGGGTGATCTGATAGAGATGTACAATGTTATGACAGATTTGTTGAAGTAGATAAAGAAAAAGCTGTTCTCATTATAAAGGGACTCGGACACAGATTTAATACATTGGGCAAGAGATACAGGGGAGGCGTCAATTATTTCAAAAACAAAATTGGATGGGAAAATTCCCTTAAGGTGGGGGGGCCATGTTTGACAGGACTGTGGCTGAGGGTGGACATGGGGAGGCAAAACTGTGGGGGTTGCTCCAACTGCCACAGAGGGCCCGGGAAGGAAGCAAACCTCACTTTTCATTGACCAACAGCAAATCATGTTGAACCTAACTTGATTCAGTTTCTTGATCAGGTAACAGAGGATTAATGAGGGGAATATGGTTCAAGGATAAAGTATTTGATAAGGTGTCCCATAACAGGCTTGTCAACAAAGTTGAAACCCATGGAATAAAAGGCGAAGTAGCGACATGGATATGAAGTTGGCTAAAGGACAGGGAACCCGAGCAAGAATAGAGTGGCAAGGTATAGGAGTGGATACTAGGACCGATATTTTTTATCATATGTTAATGACGTAGACAAGGGTTTACAGGGCAACATTTTAAAAAATTGCTAAAGACACAAAACCTCGAAGTATTGTGAATTGTGAGGAGGCTAGCACTCGACTTCAAGAGAACATGGATAGACTGGTGATACGGGCAGATGCAACAGTTTAAATTTAATGTAGAGAAGTATGAAATGGTACATTTTGGTAGGAAGAATGGGACGAGGCAATACAAAATAAAAGATACAACACTATAAGGGATGAAGTAACAGAAGGCCCTTGGGGTATATGTGCACAAATCATGGACGGTGTCAGAACTGGTTGAGAAAGTGGATAATAAGACATATCCGTATTGAAGTATTTATAAATGTGCTGATATTACATCACAGCTTCCGAAGTCAGATTGACCTTCCTGAAAGTGAACCCTCGGAAGGCGACGGGCCCAGACGGGATCCCTGGTTGTGCACTCAGAGCCTGCGCGGACCAGCTGGCAGAGGTATTCACGGACATCTTTAACCTGTCCTTACTCCACTCCGAGGTCCCCACCTGCTTCAAGAAGACCACCATCATACCGGTACCAAAGAAGAACCAGGCAACGTGCCTCAATGACTACCGACCACTGGCCCTGACTTCAGTCGTAATGAAGTGCTTCGAGAGGTTGATCATGAAGCGCATCACCTCCATACTCCCAGAACGCCTTGATCCACTGCAATTCGCATACCGCTGCAACCAGTCCACATCAGACACCATTTCCCTGGCCCTACACTCATCCCTAGAGCATCTCAAAAACAAGGACTCCTACATTAAACTCCTATTTATTGACTACAGCTCCGCCTTCAACACCATAATCCCAGTCAAGCTCATATCAAAGCTCCAAAACCTAGGACTTGGCTCCCCACTCTGCAACTGGATCCTTGATTTTCTGACCAACAAACCACAATCAGTAAGAATGAACAACAACACCTCCTCCACAATAGTCCTCAACACCGGCGCCCCGCAAGGCTGTGTACTTAGCCCCCTACTCTACTCCCTGTACACACACGACTGCGTGGCAAAACTTGGTTCCAACTCCATCTACAAGTTTGCTGACGATACGACCATAATGGGCCAGATCTCGAATAATGATGAGTCCGAATACAGGAGGGATATCGAGAACCTAGTGGAGTGGTGTAGCGACAACAATCTCTCCCTCAATGCCAGCAAAACTAAAGAGCTGGTAATTGACTTCAGGAAGCAAAGTACTGTACACACCCCTGTCAGCATCAACGGGGCCGAGGTGGAGATGGTTAGCAGTTTCAAATTCCTGGGGGTGCACATCTCCAAAAATCTGTCCTGGTCCACCCACGTCGACGCTACCACCAAGAAAGCACAACAGCGCCTATACCTCCTCAGGAAACTAAGGAAATTCGGCATGTCCACATTGACTCTTACCAACTTTTACAGATGCACCATAGAAAGCATCCTATCGGGCTGCATCACAGCCTGGTATGGCAACTGCTCGGCCCAGGACCGCAAGAAACTTGAGAGAGTCGTGAACACCGCCCAGTCCATCACACAAACTTGCCTCCCATCCATTGACTCCATCTACACCTCCCGCTGCCTGGGGAAAGCGGGCAGTATAATCAAAGATCCCTCCCACCCGGCTTACGCACTCTTCCAACTTCTTCCATCAGGCAGGAGATACAGAAGTCTGAGAACACGCACGAACAGACTCAAAAACAGCTTCTTCCCCACTGTTACCAGACTCCTAAATGACCCTCTTATGGACTGACTTCATTAACGCTACACCCTGTATGCTTCATCCGATGCCAGTGCTTATGTAGTTACATTGTATATGTTGTGTTGCCCTATTATGTATTTTCTTTTATTCCCTTTTCTTCTCATGTACTTAATGATCTGTTGAGCTGCTCGCAGAAAAATGCTTTTCACTGTACCTCGGTACACGTGACAATAAACAAATCCAATCCAATCCAATCAATATTTCAGCAAAGGTTTTTACAAAGCCTGTATTTCTGACTTACTTTATTGTTTGAAGTTTTAAAACCAATATGTATTGCAAATGGCAGCATTTTTATTGAGAAACTGAGATGCAAATTATTAACCAAAGTAAAGGCTGCTGCACATTGACAAAACATAATCAAGGGAATGTGACTCTCTCTTTAAACCTAGATCAAAAGCAGCATAGTTAAATGTTAGGAAACAAATTACCTTCCGTCCCTCGCGGTCACTGAATGACTCCGATCAGGAAGGAGTGGGGGTTGGGAGGTGGGGGAGGGCTACAAGTCCAGGAAGAATAATTTGAGTGAGATAAATAAGTGTCCAAAAACGTGACAGCTCCGAGTGAGTGACTTTTCTTTTTACTGGGTAGAAAGGCTGCTTTATATATTGCAATGGCGAGTGGATGGATGATAGTTGATAATTTACCATTATAAGCAAGTGGAAACTTTTGGAAGTGTTCGAAGAATAAGCATAAGACAGCTCAGTTGGTTGGACTGCTGAGCAATGCCAACAGCATGGATTCAATTCCTGTACTGGCTGAGGTTTCATGCACGTCCTGCTTTCTCAGCCTTGCCCCTCACCTGAGGTGTGGTGACCCTCAGGTTAAATCACCACACGTCAGGTCTCTCTCAAAAGGGGAAATCTGACTATGGTGACTTTCATATTTCATAACAAAGTGTTCTGTCTTATTTCTGTGATGGGAAATTGGGCTCCGCAGCAATTTTTCTTTTAGTGTGTTAACGCCACTATGCAAGAATGTGTTAATGCCATTGTGCGAGAATCATGGGTTTGAGCCGGGGGGGATGGATAGTGTATACAGGAGGTGGAGGAAGAGGGGCTGGTCAAGGTGAGGGATTTGTATTTGGAGGAAGGGTTTGCCAGTCTGGAGGAGCTAAGGGAAAGGGTAGAGCTGCCAAGAGGGAATGAGTTCAGGCACCTGCAGGTTAGGGACTTTGCACGAAAGGTCTGCAGGGGATTCCCTACATTGCTGGGATACACCCTATTGGAACGACTGCTACTTCCGGATGTGGAAGGAGAGGGAAGAATTGGGGATATATTCAAGTGGCTGGGGAGCAGGGAGACGAGCTGATGGTGAAGACCAAGGAGAAATGGGAAGGGGAATTGGGAGGGGAGATCAATTGGGGAGTTGGGAGGGGAGATCAATTGGGGAGTATGGAGTGAGGCACTGCGAAAGGTAAGCGGGACCTCCTCCTGTGCAAGGATGAGTCTGATACAGTTTATGTTGGTGCACAGGATGTATATGACTCGGGCGAGAATGAGTGGGTTCTTTCAGGGGGTAGCAGATGAGTGTGAGAGGTGTGGGCGGGGGCCAGCGAATCACGCGCACATGTCTTGGGGTTGTGAAAAATTGGGAAGATTCTGATCGGGAGTGTTCACGGTCTTAGCCAGGATAGTGGAGGAGGAGGTGAACCCAGACCCTTTGGAGGCGATATTTGGGGTTTCAGTGAAGCCGGAGCTCATGGAGAGCAGGAAGGCCGATGTCATGGCCTTCGCCTCTTTGATTGCACGGTGGCGAATTTTGCTGGAGTGGCGGTCGGCATCGCCACCGGGGGTGGTGGCTTGGTTGAGACCTGTACGACTATAAGGTAAGGGACATTGCAGAGGGGTTTGAGAAAAAGTGGGGGATGTTTGTGACCATGTTTGAGGAGCTGTTCATCGCCGAGGGGGGTGGGGTGGGGGGGGGGGTGAAAAGCGGGAAAAAATCTGTACAGACTGTATAGTTGATTGCGGGGAAGTATGTTTTCTGGGGTGTTTATTAGTTGTAACCTGTTTTGATACATGTTTGTAATAAAATACAATTAATTTTTTTTTAATTTTAGTTGCTTTGTGGCTTCCAAAAGCTAGAAAATAGGGCTTGAGATGCACACAGTTCTCATCTGAAATGGGTCAGGCACCATCTTGTCCAAGGGGTTTGTGTGCAGACACCTAATGACAAGTGGCAGCATGAAAGCAGGCAGCTTATGAAACCAATCAGTGTGCAATGCTGATTTGAGGCAAACACTGCCATTTTTATACCTGTGCCGTCTTAGCCTCACACAGCTACACATGACATTAAGTGATCCATATTCCTGATCCACCTCCGCTGTGTTTTCCTACTATTTGAGAATTGGACTGACTTCCCAAAATGATTTCACATAGAACTCTCTGTAGCTGGTAGAGATTATCCTGGATTTGAATCCAGGGTTGAAATTGATGAGCATAACCTACACGACTGCATTTCAAAGTTTTCATTTTCAGGATTACCATTTCAGCAGATCATACTTGGTGTAGCCAGTTCTACATATAAATGTTGGTGAAATAGGGAGATCAGTTGGTGATGCCAACACAGCTAAAGCAGAAATCCCTCAACTTTAAACAACTACCAGGTCAAATTTGTGAGACTTTAAATTGGTTTATACTGGCTGCCCAAACAATTGACACTAAATCTGGAAAATTTACTTGGCTCATTGGTTGCACTTTCATCCATTCGTCCGGACGTTACGGGTTCAAACCCCAGTCCAGAGACTTGAACACACAGGTCCAGGCTGGTGCTTCAGGGCAGAACTGAGGGGGGGTTACAATGACAAAAGTGCCCTATTTTGGATGAGACATTATATTGGCAATATAAAAATGAAAAAGACAAAACCCAAGCTTCTTGGAGGCAACGTCGATAATGCAATTGTGAGAGATGCATTTGAGGTCACAGAAGGTGATTATGGTTTGTGTCGATGATGATAGCTTAAGTCACCATTGATTTATTACACATTTTGTATTTTGATAGATTAAGTGAATGGGCAAAACTGTGGTAAATGGATTTCAATGTAGATAAATGTGAGGTCATCCACTCTGTACTTAAAGCGGATCCAACAGTACTTTCTAAATAGTGAAAAGCTGGAAACAGCAAAGGTTCAAAGAGACTTGGAGGTCCAAGTACAAAGATCTTCAAAATATCATGAACAGGTATAGAATAAAATCAATAATGCTAACGGCTTGCTGGCCTTTCTATCTAGATGACTAGAATACAAGGGGTAGAAGTCATGCTTCAGCTATACAAAGCCTGGGTTTGATCACAGCTGGAAGGCTCTCAGCAATTCTGGCCACCACAGCTGAGGAAAGATATATTGATCACTGGAGGGAGCGCAGCAACGATTTAACAGAATGATACCTGGACTCCTGAGGTTAAATTATGAGGAGAGATTATACAAATAAGGATCATATTCCCTAAAATTGAGAAGGATTTGCGGTTATTTGTTCAAAATATTCAAGATATTTAAAGGAAGCAGAGAGGGTAGATGGGAAATCTATTTCTTCTCTTTTTTTAATCATCTTTATTGTCACAAGTAGGCTTACATTAACACTGGAATGAAATTACTCTGAAAAGCCTCTCGTCGCCACATTCCGCCGCCTGTTCGGGCACACAGAGGGTAAATTCAGAATGTCCAAATTACCTAAAAGCACATCTTTCGGGAATTGTGGGAGGAAACCGAAGAACCCGGAGGAAACCCACCCTTCTAGTTATGGAGTCCAGGATGAGGGGGCCTAATCTAAAAGTTAGAGCCAGATCTTGCAGGAGTAAAATTAAGAAACACTTCTACACCACAAGGGAGAGGGAAGTTTGCTCCTCTCTTCCACAGTAGCAAATGATGCTCGACCAATTGTAAACTTTAAAACTGAGATTAATACATTTTTGTTAACCAAAGGCATTAAGGAATCTAGGAGAAAGATGGGGCTGAATCTTTAGGCCCCGATGGAGACGAGACACAGTGCAAGCTGGGCACGGAATTTCACACTGTTAGCTGGCATGCTGGATCCTGGATCCATCGGGAAAACAATGCACCAACTCTACCAGACACGGGGGACCTTCTACGAACACGGAGAGAAGGCCAGATGAGAAAGCAGGCAGCCACGAGGGATATAGCGCACGTGAAGGACAGGGACGGTAAACTACTCAGAGTGTCAGATAAGATCAATGAGGTCTTTGTGACCTTTTACCGGGAACTGTATGCCTTCGAGCCCCCGGAGGGGGACTCTAAGATGAAGCAGTTTTTAAAATATTTGTTCATGGTATGTGGGCATCGCAGGCTGGACCAGTATTTATTGCCCATCCCTGAAGGCATTTTAAGGGTCAACCATATTGCTGTGGGTCTGGAGTCACATGTAGGCCAGACCAGGCAAGGACGACAGGATTCCTTCCCGTAAGGGACATTAGTGAACCAGATGGATTTTTGCGATAATAGACTTTTAATTACATTTTGTTGAATTCAAATTTCACCATCTGCCATGGCAGGATTCGAACTCAGGTCCCCAGAGCATTACCCTGGGTCTCTGGATTAATAGTCCAGTGGCAATACCACTATGCCACTGCATCTCGACTGGCTGGACATATCAGGTGCAGGGGAGGAAAGAAGGCATAGGCTGGTGTCATGTGAGAGTACCTTTAAGAAATGGGTGTTTAAGAAATGTACCTTTATGAAATGGGTGTTTATGGGTGATGTCAGAGTGTGGGTGGAGCTGGGCTGTCTGTCAGCTTTTTACTTTTGTTTTAGGCTGTTTGCTGCAGGGTGTGCTTTAGTTTCATTTTCAGTGTTGGAGCTGAAGCCAGACACAGCAGCTGTACTGCTGTTCTCTCTGCCATAAAAGACTATCTCCTGATCATTTGGTGAATTCAGAATTATATATATTTTCAGTAGTGAATGTAAACCTGATGTGCTTCTGTTAAAAGGTGTTTCTTCTGTCTTCTGAATGTTGTTTGGTGGGTTATTAAGGATTACTTAGTATTGTACTCTTTGGGGGTTGTATTTGAATTGATGGTTACTAAGATGTTCACTGTATGTTTTAAAAAGGTTAACTTGAGTTCATAGAATAAATATTGTTTTGCTTTGAAAAATACTTTTCCATTTCTGCTGTACCACACCTGTAGAGTGGTCCGTGTGCTCCCCATACCACAATCTATTAAAAGCTGTGGGTTAGGTGAACTCCATGATACACTTTGGGGTTCTCGAAACCCTGGCCCATAACTAATTGGGGGCTCGAGGGGGATTAAAGTCTATCTATTGGATTGGCTTAGTGAACTTAAAGACAGTGAGGGGTGAGCATTTTGTGGTTGCTTTTCAGGTGTGGTATTCTAGTTTAAGTGGGGAATGTGTTGTGGACAATCGCTCTTTCAGAGGCTCTGAAGTTTTTGGGGGTGGAGACAGTCATACGCAGTACCTTACAGACAGAGACTAAAAGCAGACTGTTAGATTTGGCAAAAACATTGCAGTTAACATTACCTGACAAAATGTGAAAAGATGAGGTCATTATGGCGGTGGCTGAGCATTTGAAGTTGCCTGAGATATAGTTTGACTCATTGGAAATGGCAAAAATTCAGTTACAAATTAAACAAATGAAACATGAGAAAGAATGAAAGAATTAAAACAGCTTGAATACGAACGAGAGAGAGATGAAAAAGAAAAGGAGAGAGAAGAAAGGAGAAAAGAAAGAATAGCCCTAGCAGAACAAAAAGAAAGAGAAAGGGAAAATCAGACAACTGAAGTGTTGAAGGACGAATATCCTGGGATGTTTCCGGATTGTGTAGTAACAAGGTTGGAAAGTCACAGGTTAAGGCAAGAGGAGAAATCAACGAGTGAAGATAAAGGTGAAGCGCAATTATCAGAAACGATTTTTGATTGTATGTTGGAAAGGAACAGGTGGAGGATGAGGCGGATACTTTTAGTTCAGGAAAATTGGCGGAGTTACACCAGAAAGATGTAGAAATAAAACGGATGTATCAGAAAGCATATACGGAAGAGGAATCTGAGTGTATACCAGAGTGTTATTACCGTAAAAGTGATGGCTTGATGTGAAAATGGAGACCTTTACTTATGCAGGCAGATGAAAAGTGGGCAGAAGTTCATCAAGTAGTATTGCCGGTAGGGTACAGAACGGAGGTGTTGCGAGTTGCACATGAGGTACCAGTGGGAGGTCATTTGGGAATAAGGAAAAGTCAAGCTAAAATACAAAAACATTTTTATTGGCCTGGACTACATAAAGATGTAGTTAAATTTTGTCGATCATGTCACACATGTCAAGTGATAGGGAAACCTCAAGCAGCGATAAAACCAGCGCCCTTAATACCCATTCCAGCATTTGAGGAACCTTTTACAAGGGTCCTAATTGATTGCCTAGGACCACTTCCAAAAACGAAAAGTGGGAATCAATATCTTTTGACTGTAATGGATGTGTCTACTAGGTTTCCAGAGGCCATTCCATTATGTAATATTACAGCTAAAAAGATTGTGGAGGAATTACTAAAATTCTTTACTAGAAATGGACTACCCACAGAAATACAATTGGATCAAGGATCAAATTTTACCTCAAGGTTATTGAAACAAATTATGGATAGCTTAGGAATAAAACAATTTAAATCAACTGCATACCATCCAGAATCGCAGGGAGCGTTAGAAAAGTGGCATCAGACATTAAAGACAATATTGAGGGCTTATTGTCAAGGTTATCCAGAGAATTGGGATAAAGGAATTCCATTCGTACTGTTTGCAATTAGGGATGCACATAATGAGTCAACCAAATTCAGTCCTTTTGAACTAATGTTTGGTCATGAGGTAAGAGGACCACTTAAATTGTTTAAAGAAAAATTAGTGACTGAGAAAACGGAAATTACGTTATTGGATTACGTGTCAAATTTTAGGGAACGATTAAATAGAGCAGGTGAATTGGCTAGACAACATTTAAAGGTTGCACAAAATGCGATGAAACGGGTAGTGGACAAGAAATCCAAAGTTTGTAGTTTTGCCAGTGGAGATAAAGTTTTAGTGTTGTTACTGGTGGTAGGGGAGCCTTTAAAAGCTAGGTTTTGTGGACCTTATCAGATTGACCCTCAGGAGGCAGACCAGCTGCAGCCTCATATACACACTGCCCTCCCCACACACACATACCAGCCAACAAGATGGCAGAAAGATGCACGGCCCCAAGTTCACCGACGTGGAACTGGAGACCTTATCACCGAGTGTGTCATGTGAATCTGCTTCAAAGGTACTTTGAAAGGGAAGGAGAGGAAAAGGAGGTTTTAATGATTCTAATTCAAAGTGACAAACCAAATCCAGATGACTGTGAATTTGACATACCTCAAATTAAATTGGAAAATGAGGATGTTCTTAAAAATTGGGATAAATTGTTGAGTCACCTTCCAGAGTAAAAACGGACTGACCTGAAAGATTTATTGATATCACATGGGCAAGTTTGTGGAGATAAATTGGGAAGTACTAAAATGGCTATACATGATGTAGATGTGCAAAAGGCTGTTCCAATCAAACAACATTCATATAGACTTAACCCTTTAAAATTGGCACAGATTAACAAAGAGTTTGAGAGTATGCTTAAAAATGGCATAATTGAAGCGGGTTGCAGCCAATGGAGCTCACCCATAGTGATGGTACCTAAACCAGACGGTACCCAACGGTTGTGTGTGGACTGTAGAAAGGTTAATGCTGTTACAAGAACGGACTTTTATCCTATCCCACTATTGGAGGATTGCATTGAGAAAGTGGGACAATCAACTTTTATTTCTAAACTGGATTTACTTAAAGGTTACTGGCAGGTACCTTTAACCGAAAGGGCGAAGGAGATTTCAGCTTTTGTGACTCCAGATGGTATATACCAATTCAAAGTTATGCCATTTGGCATGAAAAATGCACCAACCACATTTCAACGGTTAACTAACAAAGTTGTTTCAGGATTACCCAATTGTGTGGTATGCATCGACGATCTGGTAATTTTCAGCCAGACATGGACAGAACATTTAAAACATCTGATGAAGTTATTCGATCGACTTCAGGAGGCGGGTTTGGTGATAAACATAGCCAAAAGTGAATTTGGAAAAGCCCACGTCACTTTCCTTGGCCATACAATCGGACAGGGTCCTTTATGTCACAACCCCCCAGGCAGCATGGGAGGAATAATGGTACTCCCAAGGGAGTTCGGAGCCTTCTCAGGTTACAAACTCAACCTGAGCGAGAATGAAATCAGGGAGGGGTGGGGGGGGGGGGGAGGGGGGTAGCTGTATCTAACTACTTCTTGAAGACATTCACGGCCAGATTCTCCATTCCTGACATTAAGGGCGGGATTCTCCGATTGCCGACACCAAAATCGCGTTTGGCGATAGGCCAGAGAACCGTCTTTACGCCCCTAAAAAACAGTGTAATCGCTGAGTACGCCACAAGCCGCTGGGACAGCCTCAGGACGTCACCAGAGGCCCTCCCCCGATGGGCTGACTTCCCGACTGCGCCGGTTGCGTGTCCTCTCAATTTCTGGGGACCTCGCGTGGCAGCTGCGGACTGTGTCCAGCGCCCCACAGTCTGGGGGGGGGAGCGGTTTTGCTGGTGGGGGGGCTTCGGCGGGGGCTGGGGGGATTGATGGGAGGTGGTCCGGGGTTGGCAAGCGGGGTTACAAGGGGCACGATCTGGCAGACCGGAACCACACGCGGCGGCGCCATGTTGTACGGTGCGGCCGCCGCAGATCACTGCCGTGCACATGCGCGGCCACGGACCCGGTCAATCTCCGTCCGTATCTGCAAGTAAAGCCGAGGACTTTACGTGACGTGGCTGCTAGCCCCCCACCGGCCAGTGCATCGGTGCGGGGACGGCGCTGACTTTTTGGTTGTAAGACCAGACGCTTCCTCTGGACGTAGCCTCAAAACCTGAGAATCCAGCCCAAAGTGTTGATGCCGGGGCAGGGTTCGTGGACTTCTATGATAGTAAAACTGGCGCCGCACCTGGACCGATTCAGCGACCGTAAAGGAGTTAGCACAGTGCCACGTAGAATACAATCGATTCCAATGAGAAACGGTGCCAGATTCACCGAGTCCCAGATTGACCCTCAGGAGGCAGACCAGCCGCAGCCTCATATACACACTGCCCTCCCCACACACATACCAGCCAACACAATGTCAGCAAAATGCACGGCCCCAAGTTCACCGACGTGGAACTGGAGACCCTTTATGATGCCGTGGAGGAGGGGCGGGTGACCCTATACTCAGAGGTGGGAAGGAGGCTGCCAGCTGACTCCTTTCGCCGGGCCTGGATGCAGGTGGCTGAGGTGGTCAGTGCCGTGGATTGGGAAAAACTGCGCCTCGTCAGGGTGGCTAGGGTGAGTATGCAGCGCTGTGCCCTGGCACCAACCCCAATCACCGCACCCCCCCCACCCAGAGAGCGGCCAAACCCCCACCCTCCACCACATGCCAGCGCCCAGCTACCCACCTCCAGGGCTGCATGTGTCAGACTGTGCATTATCTGTGTACCCCCCCCCCCCCCCCCCCCCCCGCCTTGAGAAGGCCGCCCATAACAGCCGGGAGTGGGAGAAGTCTGGAGGGGACCCCCCAGTCCTTCACAAATGCAGAGCAGAGGGCCCTGGAAAGGGTAGTTGCTGGAGTGGAGGTCAGCATCGGGCGAGGAAGTGAGACCCAGCTGAGTTGCAGTTCCTCATGGCACATGTGTCACCACCCCACACCACCCTCACCCTCACACAACCTCACCCTGACACTCACACCACCCCACCCTCACACCACCCTCACTCTCACCCTCACACCATCCCACCCTCACACCACCCTCACCCTCACATCACCCTCACACCACCCTCACCATCACATCACCCTCACACCACCCTCACCATCACATCACCCCACCCTCACACCACCTCACCCTCACACCATCCCAACCTCACACCACCCTCACCCTCACATAATCCCACCCTCACCCTCACACAACCTCACACTCACACCACCTTCATCCTCACATCACCCCACCCTCACCCTCACACCATCCCACCCTCACACCACCCTCACCCTCACATCACCCCACCCTCACACCACCCTCACCCTCACACCATCCAACCCTCACACTCACACCACCCCACCCTCACACCACCCTCACCCTCACATCACTCCACCCTCACCCTCACACCATCCCACCCTCACACCACCCTCACCCTCACATCACCCCATCCTCACACTACCCCCACACCCCCATTCCTCCACCACCACACATTCCCCCCCACGCCCCAGCCCATGATGCAATCATACGTCTTGTCTCGTGTCTTGCAGGAGCTACTGGTGATGGGGTGGGCCCTTCTGGTGTCTGTGGTAAACCACTGTTGCACCTGTATTAGGTGATGTAAGGTCGGACCTGTACTACAGGTTTGCCGGTAGTCCCTGCCTGCTGGCTCCGCCCAGTAGGCGGAGTATAAATATGCGTGTCCTCCATTCAGTAGCCATTTCGCCAGCTGCTGCGGGTGGCCAAACATCTTAGAGCAATAAAGCCTCTGTTGTATCCAACTCTAGTCTTTGTTCAATTGATCGTGCATCAATTTATTGCTCTAAATAAATTATGGACCTCCGAATCAAACCAGATCGCCTGCAGCTGGATCCGCAATCAAGCGACGCCAAAAAGGACTTTAATCACTGGCTAGTTTGCTTCGAGGCGTACATCAACTAAGCGACCAGCCCTCTGACGGATGCTCAGAAGATACAGATCCTGTACTCAAGATTGAGCTCCAACGTGTTTCCGCTGATCCAGGACGCCCTGAACTACGCTGATGCCATGGCGCTTCTCAAAGAAAATTACGCACAGAAACCGAACACGCTCTTCGCCAGGCACGTACTCGTCACTCGCTCTCCACTCCCCGGTGAGTCCATAAGAAGACTTCTGGCGGGCCCTAATCCCACTCGTCCGGGACTGAGACTGTCAGGTCGTTACGGCCACCGAACATTCCAAGATGTTCTGTTCCAGGTGCGGCGCCAGTTTTACTATCATAGAAGTCCACGAACCCTGCCCCGGCATCAACACTTTGGGCTGGATTCTCAGGTTTTGAGGCTACGAGATGCTTTCGTAACGGGGATTGGGTCAGACCTCATATGCCAAAGACTGTTAGACTAGGCCACACTTGACCTAGCTGAAACAAAGAAGCTAGCGCTCTCCATGACGGTTGCCTCACGTAACATTCAAGCCTACCCCACCAGCCGCGCGGCCCACCCCTCCTACCCCTCGTGGACCCCACAGACGGCCGCCCCAGTGGGGGCCTTACTCGGCCAGTACACTTGCACCACACGCCAGCCCGCGCACCCCATGGATCCCCAATGTTACTTCTGTGGCCAGCAGAAGCACCCTCGCCAACGCTGCCCGGCCTGCGCTGCCCTTTACAAGGCTTGCGGCAAAAAGGGGCACTTCGCCGCGGTGTGCCAGGCCCGCGCAGTCGCCGCTATCGCCCCCACCCCCCTAGCTGACACACAATGGGCGCCGCCATCTTCATCTCCCTGGATTACGCGCGGCCAGTGGGCACCGCCATCTTCACCTCCCGGGGCCACGCGTGGCCAGTGTGCACCGCCATTTTATCCCCCTCAGTCCACTTGCGGCCCATGGGCGCCGCCATCTTGTCCAAACCCCGCAACGTGCGGCCCATGGGCGCCGCCATTTTGTCCCCAGCAGGATCTTCAGGCACCGCCATCTTGTCTCCCCCATGGGACATGGACACCGACAGCATTCCAGGATCTGGGCCCCCCAGTCTCCCCATGATCCGACCAGCGATGACCGACCACGACTCGCCTCAGTGACGATCGACCAGTCTCGTCCGCACAACCTGGCCACCGCATCGACCAGTGTGAAAATCAACGGCCACATGACCTCTTGCCTGCTGGACTCCGGGAGCACCGAAAGCTTCATACACCCGGATACGGTAAGGCGCTGCTCCCTTGCTGTGCACCCCGCCAACCAAAGAATTTCCCTGGCCTCCAGATCCTATTCTGTCACGATCCGGGGGTTCTGCACGGTCACACTCACGGTCCAGGGCGTAGAATTCAGCGGCTTCCGCCTCTACGTCCTCCCTAACCTCTGCGCTGCCCTACTACTCGGCCTGGACTTCCAGTGTAACCTCCAGAGCCTAACATTGAAATTCGGCGGGCCCCTACCACCCCTTACTGTGTACGGCCTCGCGACCCTGAAGGTCAATCCGCATTCCCACTTCGCCATCTAACCCCGGATTGCAAACCCGTCGCCACCAGGAGCAGACGGTACAACACCCAGGACAGGACCTTCATCAGGTCCGAGGTCCAGCGGCTGCATTGGGAGGGCATTATCGAGGCCAGCAACAGCCCCTTGAGAGCTCAAGTTGTAGTTGTTAAAACTGGGGAGAAGCACAGAATGGTTGTGGACTACAGCCAGACCATCAATCGGTACACGCAGCTCGACGCGTACCCCCTCCCACGCATATCTGATATGGTCAATCAGATTGCACAGTACCGGGTCTTCTCAACAGTAGACCTCAAATCCGCCTACCACCAGCTCCCCATTCGTAAATCGGACCGTCCATACACTGCCTTTGAGACAGATGGTCGTCTCTATCACTTCCTCAGGGTTCCCTTCGGCGTCACTAACGGGGTCTCGGTCTTCCAAACGGAGATGGACCGAATGGTCGACTGATAGGGTTTGCGGGCCACTTTCCCGTACCTAGACAACGTCACCATCTGCGGCCATGACCAGCAGGACCACGGTGCCAACCTTGCCAAATTTCTCCACACCGCCACTCTCCTCATCTCGCCTACAACAAGGAGAAGTGCATGTTTAGCTCGACCCGCTTAGCCATACTCGGCTATGTGGTCCAGAACAGAGTTCTGGGGCCCGATCCCGACCGCATGCGCCCCCTCATGGAGCTTCCCCTCCCCCACTGCCCCAAGCCCCTCAAACGCTCCCTGGGGTTCTTCTCGTACTACGCCCAGTGGGTCCCAAACTATGCGGACAAGGCCCGCCCACTCATACTGTCCACCCATTTTCCCCTGACGGCCGAGGTACAACAGGCCTTCGCCCGTATCAGAGCGGATATCGCCAAGGCCGGGATGCATGCAGTAGATGAAACACTGCCCTTTCAAGTAGAGAGCGACGCATCGGACGTCACCCGAGCCGCCACCCTCAATCAGGCAGGCAGACCCGTGGCATTCTTTTCCCGCACCTTTCATGCCTCTGAAATTCGGTACTCATCTGTCGAAAAAGAGGCCCAAGCTATCGTTGAAGCTGTGCGGCATTGGAGGCATTACCTGGCCGGCAGGAGATTCACTCACCTCACTGACCAACGGTCAGTAGCCTTCATGTTCAATAACACACAGCGGGACAAGATCAAAAACGATAAAATCTTGCGGTGGAGGATCGAGCTCTCCACCTATAATTACGCAATTTTGTATCGCCCCGGCAAACTCAACGAGCCCCCAGACGCCCTCTCCCGAGGTACACGTGCCAGCACACAACTAGATCAACTCCGGACCCTGCAGGACAGCCTTTGTCACCCGGGAGTCACACGGTTGTACCATTTCATAAAGGCCCGCAACCTGCCCTACTCCGTCGCGGATGTAAGGACAATCACCAGGGACTGCCAGGTCTGTGCGGAGTGCAAGCCGTACTACTACCGGCCTGACCATGCGTGCCTGGTGAAGGCCTCCCGCCCCTTTGAATGCCTCAGCGTGGATTTCAAAGGGCCCCTCCCCTCCACCGACAGAAACATGTATCTTCTCAGTGTGGTCGATGAGTACTCCAGGTTCCCCTTCGCCATCCCATGCCCCGACATGACATCCGCCACCGTCATCAAAGCCCTAAACACTCTTTGCTCTGTTCGGTTTCCCCGCCTATATCCACAGTGACAGGGGATCCTCATTCATGAGCGATGAGCTGCGTCAGTTCCTGCTCAGCAGGGGTATCGCCTCCAGCAGGACGACCAGCTATAACCCCCAGGGAAACGGGCAGGTAGAGAGGGAGAACGAGACGGTATGGGGGGCCGTCCAACTGACCCTACGGTCCAGGAATCTCCCAGGCTCTCGCTGACAGGAAGTCCTCCCTGATGCACTCCATTCCATTCGGTCATTGCTGTGCACCGCCACTAACAACACACCCCATGAACATCTTTTTTGCCTTCCCCAGGAAGTCCACATCCGGGGTGTCGCTCCCGACTTGGCTCGCAGCTCCAGGATCAGTCCTGCTCCGTACGCACGTCTGCCTCCACAAGGCAGACCCGTTGGTTGAAAGAGTGCAATTGCTCCATGCCAACCCCCAGTATGCCTTTGTGGCTTACCCCGACGCCCGTCAAGATACTGTCTCCTTCAGGGACCTGGCACCAGCCGGTTCCACACACACACAACTCCCCAGCTTGGCGCCACCCTCCCCTCCCCGGCGCTCCCAGCATTAACCCCACCAGGACCATCCGTCCTTCCCCTGCCCACGCCCGAGGATGAAGAGGATTTCGGCACGCTCCCGGAGTCACCGAACATCAGGCCAGCATCGACATCGCCGCCACCGCTACGTCGCTTCCAGCGGAACATCAAGGCACCAGACCGGTTAAATCTCTAACTGGCACCGGACTTCAAAAGACATTTTTTTTTTTCTGATCAAATGCTGTAAATATAAATTCATTGCTGTATATAGTTCTCCACCACCCCCGCCGGACTCAATTTTAACAGGGGGTGAATGTGGTAAACCACTGTTGCACCTGTATTAGGTGATGTAAGGTAGGACCTGTACTACAGGCTCACCGGTTTTCCCTGCCTGCTGGCTCTGCCCAGTCGGCGGAGTATAAATATGCATGTCCTCCATTCAGCAGCCATTTCGCCAGCTGCTGTGGGAGGCCAAACATCTTAGAGCAATAAAGCCTCAGTTGTATCCAACTCTAGTCTTTGTTCAATTGATCGTGCCTCAGTGTCCCCTGCCCCCAACCCCAGCGACAGCCAGAACCCTAGGTGCTGACCAGCGATGACGATGACACGGACGGGAGTCATCGATCCGAATGCCATGGACATCTCGGAGTCCAGGGGTGACACGGACTTCCCGTCACAACTGTCTCCAGCACCCTCCACCATCCCAGAGACATTCATCTTGGTTGTGCGCCTCAGTGAAGAAGCTCCTGGGGCACTACCCGTTACACCACACACATGCTCTGATACAACAGGCAGTGAAACTCCCGAGATGGGGGGGGACAGTCGGAGGGCGGGCTGACCCCAGGGACTAGCTGCTGCCCAGACAGGTTTCAGGCTTCTGGAACGGACAATCCCATCAATTGTGGAGATGCAGCCGCAGAGCACGGGATGACATGAAGTGTTGTTGGTGAGCATCTAGCACCTACAGGTACAGTTGGAGGAGTCCAAAGGTGTGCCGACTATGTGTGCCACTCAGGCCACTATTGCACGGGTGGCGACCATGGTGGAGGCCTTGTGAGTGACAGTTTTGGCCATGGATCAACATACCCATAGCCTGGAGCACTCAGTGCATGCGGTGTCCGAGGCCCAAGACAGGGCTCCGTCTCAAAGGCAGCCATGTGCAGAGACACCTGGACATTACAGTGGCACTCCTGAGCACAGTCCAGTCACAACAGGCCATGGCTGAGAGTCTCGGCGGCATTGTTCAGGTGCTGGCCGACGTGGCACAGACACAAAGGGACGTGGCTCAGTTCCAGAGAGAGTTGGCAGTGTCACTGGTGTCATAATATACACCAGTATATCACGGTGCAGCCACACATTGATGGACACACAGTGGGACCAATCAACACACACAACACCGCAGCCAATCACCAGTGAGAGCACACGCACTATAAAGACAGGGGGCATCAGAGTTCCCGCTCATTCTAGCAGCAGCTAGCTAGGAGGACAGAGCTCACAGCCTGCAACACAGACATTCACCATGTGCTGAGTGCATCGACTGGTTAGGACAAGGCAAAGGTCTTTAGTTAAAGCTAGTATCGTATTAACCCACAGTCTAAGTATGTTTAAACAGTTAATGATGCAATAAAATAGTTTTGCACTATTGTTGGTGACCTGTATGTGATCCAGAACACCCAACACATCATGATACCAGGAGTGGTGGGATACTAGCACTTCTTAGACCTACCTGCAAGTGATCTGCCTTCCGCCAGCATTCCGTCATCCTGCGACATGGACAACATCAGCCCGCCGCCGCCGTTCCGCATCGCCGGCAACCTCGGGGCCAACTGGAAGATTTTCAAACAATGCTTCCAGCTCTTCCTTGAAGCCATGGACAGGGAGGGTGCCTCAGACACCAGAAAGATTGTTCTTTTCCTCTCCACGGCTGGGGACCATGCCATCCACATTTTCAACTCTCTCACCTTCGCAGATGATGAAGCCAAGACGACGTTCAAGGCGGTCCTCCTCAGGTTTGACACTCACTGCAGCGTAGAGGTGAATGAAAGTTTTGAATGCTACGTGTTCCAGCAGCGTTTGCAGGGTAAGGATGAACCTTTCCAATCCTTTCTTATGCACCTCCGCATCCTTGCGCAATCTTGCAGCTATGGGCCCACCTCCGACTCCATGATACGCGGCCAGATCGTTTTCGGTGTTCAGTCGGACCCCCTACGTCAGCAGCTCCTCAAAGTAAAGCAACTCACCCTAGCGACCGCCATCGAGACCTGTGTCTTACATGAAAACGCCACGAGTCGGTATTCTCATATACAAGCGGCTGAACGGCGCGGCAAGGTCCCCACGAGGTGGAACGGGTCCAATTGAGCACCTCCAGGGCCTCAGCCTGGATGAGGGCGGCCATTTTGCGTGCTTTTCGCGGACTCCCGCGCTTTTACACACCAAACAAGGGGACGGTGACGTTGAGGAACGTAATGCGCAGGCGCACACCACGCACGGCCACACCGTGCATGTGCGGTGGTGCAGTGAACGTGCTGACGTCACAACGTGCGGCAACTGTGGCTCCGCCCATTTAAAGCGGCAATGCCCCGCAAAATCTCGACAATGTCTACGATGTGGAAGACTTGGCCACTATGCTGCCTTCTGTTGAGCAGCTCAGCCTGCCAACTCATATCGTTTCAGCCAGCCTCGCAGGAATGTTTGGGCAAATCAACCCACGGTCACCGAGTCCGATTCCGACCTCCCACACAGCAGTGACACCGAGGACCCGAAGGCGCCTTTTCGAGTTGGTGTCTTAACGAAAAATAGGCTGTCCCCGAAGCAAAGACACCAGCCGGTGTCGGTATACAGCATCGATCCAGACGATGAGTGGTGTGCCACCCTGACGGTCAACCAGAATTTGTCGCCCACCTCAGAGACTTAATTTGTGAACTTTGTGGACTTATGGACTTTCTGATTTGTTTTGTTCTTCCGTTTAATCATTCAAGTGGTTTGTATATAGTGTTCATCTCGTTATTCTTGTGACACACTGTTTTTCTGCACCGGGCACCTTCCCATGTAAATAGCTTAGTTTTTATGTACAGAGTCCTGTAAATATTTTGCACACACGTATCAGGAACATTCACCGTACACTATTTATTGCCACGCAGGTACATTTTTTATAAAAGGGGGATGTCATAATATACACCAGTATATCACGGTGCAGACACACACTGATGGACACACAGTGGGACCAATCAATACACACAACACCGCAGCCAATCACCAGTGAGAGCACACGCACTACAAAGACAGGGGGCATCAGAGTTCCCGCTCATTTGAGCTAGCTAGGAGGACAGAGCTCACAGCCTGCAACACAGACATTCACCATGTGCTGAGCGCATCGACTGGTTAGGACAAGGCAAAGGTCTTTAGTTAAAGCTAGTATCATATTAACCCACAGTCTAACTATGTTTAAACAGTTAATGATTCAATAAAATAGCGTTGCACTATTTCAAGTGTTGGTGACCTGTATGTGATCCAGAACACCCAACACATCAACTGGTTAATGTGGCACAGACCCAGAAGGTGGTGGCACAGTCCAAGCATGATGTGGTGCAGTCCCAGACGGAAGTGGTCCACTCCCTGTGCTCTATGGCCTCGAGCATGCAGACTCTGGTCGAGACCAGAGCGGGCCTCCAGGACTGGGAACGTCAGGGGTTATCTCTGCTCGCATCCCCATCCCATGGAGTAGCCCGGGGGCCATCGGGCAGCCTGAGGGAGGAGGAGGTGATGGCGCCCAAGCTGGTGACTCCCACAGGGGCGATGCTGGAACTCTGCAGCACCATGGACTCCCCCCCCCCCCCCCCCCCCCCCCAACTGTCCCTGGTGCATCTGGGAGGCAGCGGGCAGAACAGGGTGACACCAAGCCACCTGGGACAGCAGCAATCGGGCCCATCCAGGCCCGGAGACAGCCCCCAGGTCGCAGGGCAGGAATCACAGCAGGCCGCCTCCACTCCAGATGGACCATCTTGGGATCCATCTAGACGTAGTGTTAGCCGCCTGTAAGGCCAGAATATTAGACACCAGTTAAGTTGGCATGTGTGCAGGGCACAGTTCAGTGATAGGGGCTAGGGCATAAATCTGTATATATGTTTTCACATTAAACAGCTGTGCACAACGTTACTACACGCCTTGGTGCTCTGTCAGGTGGATGTGAGGGATGGGCTGGTCTGGGTTGGCTGTTGCGAGGCATGGGTGGAGGGGGGGGATTGGCAGATGCTTTGGGTAGACTCGGGGTTTTCTATGCTTTTGGGAATAAAAGTTACTTCAGTTATCACATCATTCTGTGTCTGATTTCCTTCCTTCTTTCACATTTCAGTAGAAGTAATGGATCAGCCCAAATTAGACGACACAATCTTACCAATATCCCGCCAATGTTCCTGCCTTCGCAGAGAAAATATAATGGGAAAATTGGATGGGGAAATAAGTGACAAACTGATCTTTCCACTTCAGGGCCTTCATTCATATTCAGTTTCCCCGGCTGTATAACCTTCATGTCAAATGAAATTGAGTAGTCCCAATGCAGTTCCCAGTGAGAGTAAGTCTGTACACAAAACTATTCGGCACTTACTCAACGCAGTCACAGGTGGTTGGTGAAGGAAACGGAACAGAATAGTGTTACAATCCCAGTTGATGTTATAACTGGACAGGAAAATCCCAGAATGGAACCCTGGCTCAAAAGACCGCAACTCTTTTGTTTAACATAAAACATGGAGGAAGAGGGTCACAGGTCTGCTAATGAGTTTTAACAACATGAAATAACATTAATTAAACATGAAAAAATTGGATTATGATACAATACTCCTTTATTCCCCCGTAGTTTATAAATTACATCTTAATTTACAGTGATCTCATTAGCACCAAGCCCCTTTTTAAGCACTCAGATTGGCTATGGTCAAATACACACACTCCTCTCTGAACTCAAGTATCTGTGGTTTTCTCCTCAGAATCCACCCCATCCCTCCGCCCCCCCCCCAATGATTGTCAGACGAGAGTTTCTAAACTCCACTCTAAAAACATGCTTTAAAATCTTCTCTCATAATTACAATACTCTTCCTTGGCAGTTTGCATTCTGAAATCCAGATCAGGTTTTCCAAATGATACTTTTAAACAAAGCTTCCACTTTACTTTTAACAGAAAATCTATTCCACAATTTTACACCAACCGCTTTATTTTCCTTGACTGTTGTGCAAACTGCTCACAATTGCTTTAACTCTCGATTCCAAGAATGTATTAAAATGGCATCTGATGTTTGATTTACCTTTTGAAGGCTGCTGCCCCACATTAAGTTTAGTTACCGCAATTGTCTCTTTAACCCAGAACACTTTGTATATTCTTCCTTGAATACTTCTGAACCATATTTTGGATCTGTTCACTTAACTCCAGACTTCTTGAACACTTCTCTTCGTTTCTCTATTTCCCTTAAGTAGCCGCTCTTCAGTTCTTCGCACTTATTTTCTTAATCATTACTCCATGGTATGGATTTTCTTCTAGCAAAGCTGAGAGAGAGGTTCCCTCTCTAGCCTTCTCAATCAACTGCTTCTAGCAGAGCTGTGAGAGGTGCCTTCTCTCTCACTACCTATCTTCAACTGCAATCCAATTAGCTAACTAAAACTTAAACATTTCTCAACTTTAGAAGAGCTCAGTTGCTAAGCAGTCTCACAGCACCAGGAACCCGGGTTCAATTCCGGCCTCAGGTGATTGTATGTTATGTTACGACACCCTGGGCTAGTGGGTGGTTGATTCCAACCCCCAGAATCCAACCACAAGTGAATTAAACAATAATTTATGTAACATTTGAGGAATCCTTGACTGCTCAATAAGTTATAACCACCAGGTTTGTAAATCGAACACAATAACTGTTTATTTGTAAAAGAAACAAAGTTGAAATATACAATAATTATTACAGAATAATGGTCAGTTAATCTGCTACCTTTTACTGTCCCATCCTCTTCCCAAACACACACAAAACAGACACACACAGAGGGAGGGGGAGGATAAAATAATAGGAATTAAAATGGAATGACAGATGAGTGTCCTTGCTTCTGATGTTGAGGTTGTTGTAGCTGGCTGTATTGCCAGGATGCTTAGTGTTCAAAGCCCCCGGCGTATTGTCAGTGAGGATTTTCTGGCGGGAACATTCATTCAGTACTTCCAGTCTGTAGGTTTTCCTCTGGTGAAGCACTTCAACTTTTACCAATCTATGCCTTCACTCAAAGGAACAGCATCAGGTCTGTTCAATTCATATTTGTAGCCAACTCCACCAAATCACCAACAGCCTTACTGAGATAAGAACAGAGTTTCCCACATGAGATTTTAAAAGGATTTTAAACACTGACCCTGCCTTTAGCTGGTGGCTGGACTGGATTTTCTTGCAGTTCAGTCTGGTTGTGGAGAGAGAAAGATCTTTACTTTGGACCTTCAGAAATAATCCCATCAGATGAGAGAGATCAGGGTTGTGACTCTCCAGCTCCTGACCAAAATGAAAGTAAATGAGAAACACAGTCACACAAGGGAAGGAATTTTCCACAGAAAACCCAACCACTCAGCTGGGCCTATTGATAAGGCCGAGCAATTCAAAACAGTCAATTGGCCGACATCCAAGTCCATCAAGATGTGTTAGCACTGATCGCCCTGAAATATGTTGATTTGAAATGTAAACAGTTCCAAGAAACCTGCCTTGCCTGAGTCATAGGTCAATCCTCACTCCGTATCCAGCCACTTGAATTCAAGGTGAAGTCCATCTTAAAGCATTGTTATGGGATAGGTGTTTTCAGAACCCCAAAATGTATCATGGAGTTCTACCAACCTCCCCCTTTAATGGATTGCTGGTTTTGAAGCACACGGCTTGTTCCCCAGGTGTGGTGTTACAATGATGGACACATATTTTAACACAAAACAATGTTTATTCCATGAACTCAACTTAACCTTTCAAATAAACATTGGCTCCCCTAACACCCCTTACTTCAAAGATAACCCCAAAAATAATACAACACTAACTAATCCCTCAAAATGTCCCTTCAAACATCCAAACGACTTCCTCGTTAACAACAGACATGAGGTTACATTCAATATACTTATAGTCTTTGGATTGCATACATCAACAGACCAGTTCTGTGTTTCCTTCTTGCAGCTCACTGGAAAGACACAGACACACCCAAGCTGCTCTCTCAAACTGACTTTCCCCTTTTAAGCACCTCACAGCAAACCAGCTAGGCACTTTTCAGCTGCTCTCAGCAAAACACACAGACACGCCCAAGCTGCTCTCTCAAACTGAAACCAAAAGCAGAAGTGAGCTCAGCTCAGCTCCCCCCCACCCTCTGACATCACTTCAGTAATATGAGCAGCTCCATTTCTTAAAGGTACATTGCTTAAACATCAATTTCTTAAAGGCACTCTCACATGAAAAATGGGGATTAACAGAAGGGAGGGAGAGTTGGGAATTTTTCATTTTACCTGCAATGTTATCGTTCTTCTGCAGGGGCTCAACCAACCTTGACTGGAAATCCAAAGCTTGCTGTGGTTTTGCGAAGCAACGTGAATCAATCACCAGAAACCTCTGACCTTCAATTTACTTCAGTGCATTGGGTGAAAAAACGTCAGCAACGTTTCAACTGCTATCTTGAGGACTGATTAGAAGTGACGTTTTTTGACTCTTTAAGATAACTAAGTCTTTAGGAATTATCTTGTGTGTGGCTGCGTGAAGGAGGAGTGGATGTTTGTTGCATACATTTTTGGATTTGTGGCAAAGAATTTTTATTCTATCTTTTGATTTTAGTCCTACCAGAAGTCAAGAGGTTAAAACATTTCTTTCTTTAAAATATATCTTGTTGTGTTTAGTCGAAAGGGAGAAATGATCCCACATATCTCCTCTGTAATAGACTGGGAGCTTGAAACCATTGGACGCCAATTAAATTGCAAGCTGGAGGTAAAACTGGATACTGGAACTAAAAACAACAAAAGGAAAAATCAAACAGCAGGTTATAAGACCATAAGACAGAGAAGCAGAATTAGGCCACTCGGCCCATCGAGTCTGCTCCGCCATTCAATCATGGCTGATATTTTCTCATCCCCATTCTCCTGCCTTCTCCCCATAACCCCTGATCCCATTATTAATCAAGAACCTATCTATCTCTGCCTTAAAGACACTCAGTGATTTGGCCTCCACAGCCTTCTGTGGCAAAGAGTTCCACAGATTCACCACCCTCTGGCTGAAGAGATTCCTCTTCATCTCTGTATTAAAGGATCGTTCCTTTAGTCTGAGATGGTGTCCTCTGGTTCTAGTATTTACTACAAGTGGAAACATCCTCTCCACGTCCACTCTATCCAGGCCTCGCAGTATCTTGTAAGTTTCAATAAGATCCCCTCTCATCCTTCTAAACTCCAACGAGTACAGACCCAGAGTCCTCAAACGTTCCTCATATGGCATCTTATAGTTTCACTGATCAGTCCTTAGGATGGCCACATTCTACGTTAAGATCTTTGTAGATCAGGGTGAGATAACTTTGGAATGCATTAAAAATGTTAAATATTGAGGCTCTAAGAGCTGTAGTCAAGAAGGTGGATGTAAATGTACAACCTCAATAAAGTAAGGCTGAAATCATCCAAATTCTTCGAATCATTGTGGGATTGAATCAGAGACAGAGGGAGTAAAACATAAGACTAGAAACTGCCAAAATATTGTTCACTAGAGTCCAAACAATGAACCAATTGCTATGAGGAAGAATGGAATTAGAGTTCCAATTTCAACAACAGCAGAGAGAAAAAAGGGAACGAGAAAGGGAAAAGAGAAATGGAAATTGAAAGGGAAAAGGAAGATTCAGAAATGCAGTGAGTCAGAGAGATCCAGCACCCTGAGCTGGCAAAGGGAAAAATGGAATTGGAGAGCGAGGGTGCTACTAGAAATTCCGATTCGGATTTAGAGTAAACTTTTGATTTTCTGAAACACAACTGTACCAAGATTGATCCTATTTCATTTTGTTTGTCCGTCTCCACCACCTGCTCTTGGTCACTTGTTGGGCACGATCTACCTGCCGTGTCCCGCCGGAATCGGGATGGGTCACAGCAAGTAGATCCCGGGAGAGGCCCCAATGGTCCTTACGCCGCACGAGGTCTAGCTAGATCTCGTGAAACTTCGCAATCTGGATCCAACCGATAATGGGCGGGACACACACTCGCATAGTTATGAGAGCTCCAAAACACTTTTAACTTTGAGAAATTATTAAACATGAAAAAATTGGATTATGATACAATACTCCTTTACCCCTTTAGCTTATCAATTACACAGGTTTTAAAACTAACATGGATTACAAATTACATCTTAAGCTACAATTGTCTCATTAAGCTCCTTTAAGCACACAAAATAACTGGTAAGACAACACTCCTCTCTGAACCCAGATGATGTCTGTGGATTTTTCCTCAAAATCCCCCCAGATGATTCTTATACCATGAGCCACCTTGTCTCACTGAGCTCCGGCTTCCACACACGTGATTTCAAATTCCGCTTTCAAAAGTCACACATTTAAATCTTCTTTTAAATTATGCATTCCCTCTGCCACTTCCATCAAAGGTTTCACTTTCAGGTTTTGCACCTCTCCCATCAGGCTTCCTTTGTCTTAAAGACTTTACACAAACTCCGAGGTCGAGCCATCAATTTCCACACTTATTTCAAATAATGTCTCCCAAACTGCAGTAATTTCTCACTAACCTTAGCACTACTGCAGATATCTTTCTGAACTCTCTCGATACAATGCCTTTTCAACCCTCTGTGATTTTACTGAACAGTAATCTGTTCTGGTTCCCAGTTTCCTCTGTTCCGTTGACTTCTTGGATACATCTCTTCATTGCTCTGGTTTCCTTAAAAAGCTGGAGTTAGATTTCAAGCATCTGTTTTCTTAACCATTAATCCCAAGTATGTTTTTTTCTTCCAGCAAGGCTGAGAGAGATGTTCCCTCTTTAGCCTTCTAAAACCAACTACTTCTAGCAGAGCTGTGAGATCTGCCTTCTCTCTCACACATTAGCTAAACTAAAACTTAAAAGTGTCTCTACCTTGCAAGGACTCAGTTGCGAAGCAATGACTGCTGATTTATTTACCCTTCACACCGTAAGCACAATAGAAACACAGTTGGAACTGAACCAACTCCCACACATACAAACACCTTTGTCCAGCAAGAATCTAACTATAGGTTTTACCTTTTCAGGCACAGAACCAATAAATTAAACCCACTTAAAACTATACCTTATTTCTAATGTTTACCAATACAAAGATAAATCCCTTAAAACCATGTTTATCTTCCTAACAAGTTCAACATTTGTAGCAATACCTACAGCTGACACAAATAGATCCTGGGTTGTATTCACTGGATGATTCAATAAAAAACAAAACACACCATTTTGGTGTGCGAGGAAGGAATGTAGGAGATACATGCTCCATCTTCAGTTTGCAAACCAGAGCAGAGTGTGGAATGAAAGGAAATTGTTGTCATGTATGAGCATAGTCATCATCAGTGGTCTTACCCTGCCTTTGGTCGCAGGCTTACCACTGGGTTTCCCAGTAGTGCCAAGCATGATCTTTCCATCATGGTCAGCATATACAGACATGCTTCTCCCCACCAGTTAGCTACCAGTTCCTCCAATTGTGGGTCGCCTTGTCCTGCAAGAGAGAGGGAGCAGGGTTGTGCAATCTGCTTTGCTAATATGGTTGTCATGGATGAATAGCTGGCAGTCAGTGAAACCTGTGAGATGTCAATGTGAAGGTTGCAGCCAAACTACATTTGTGATAATCAGGTGTAGTATATGAATATCAAGTATAAGTCCCGATTGGTAGACTTTGTTGGTAGGTTTGCGATTATTGAAAACGTCCGGTGGCGGCCATGGAGTGAGGGGTCACACATTTGGTAGTTCCGCTCAAGGTGGTATTTTATGATCCTTTTCCCGCCTGAGGGGTGAAGGTTTTGGATGGAAGGAGGAGTAGGAGTGCCAGGAGAATGTGTAACTCTTACGGTGTGGCTGGTAGATGGATCCACGAATCAGGAGTGGGTCGAGAAGAAGGGAGCTATTGGACCAGGACTGTCTTCGAGGTGCGCCACAGTTTACGACGGCGGAGGGCAAAGGGCCTGTTCTTCCCACCCAGTGGTCAACGGAGCAGCTGGTAGAATTTCTGAATGCTAAGTTCAGCCAGCCAAGGAAGGAGGTCCTGGAGGACCTTGCAAAGGTGGTGGAGCTGCTCAAAGCAGGGATTGACCGAGTGGAGCTGGAGTCCCAGGGCCGGGCGATCCAGAAAGTGGAGGAGGCGGTGGGGGAGCATGAGGTGTTTGTTGGTGGGTGGAAAATGGAGAATAAAAATATTTTTTTTAAAAGGGCGAGTGCACCTTTTTCTGTTCCTTTGTTTTTTGGGAGAGTGTGGATGGGGGGTGGGGAAAGAGGGGGGTAGGGGGTTTGGAGGTCTTGGGCGGGGGTTGCAATGGGCGGGGGCTGCCATGCTACTGGGCGGGCTAGTTAACGGGACCACAGTGGGGGATGGTCAGGTGGTTGGTACAGGGGAGGAGAGTGGGTTGTTTTGTTGGGGGAGGTGCTGACAAGGGTTTGGTTATTGTGGTTCATTTGGAAAAGGTGGACATGGTGGACATCCGAGAGTGGGTCTGGAGGGTCACTTGACACAAGCTGGGGCAGGCCCAAAAAGCGATATGGCTAATTGGAAGGGGAGAGGGACCGGGGAGCCCCCCGACCAGGCTGGTCACGTTGGTCACGTGGGACATGAAGGGCCTGAATAGGCCGGTCAAGCTGTCACGTGCGTTCGCGCACCTGAGGTGTCTGAAGGCGGCTGTGGCTTTTCTACAAGAGACGTATTTAAAGATTGGGGACCAGACAAGGCTGAGAAAGGATGGGCAGAGCAGCTGTTCCATTCAGGACTAGACATAAAGGCGAGGGGGTTGGCGGTGCTGGTGAATAAGTGGGTGGGGTTCGAGGTGGGGAACATTGTGGCCAATTCGGTGGGGGTGAAGTCTGTGATGGTGAGTGGGAAGCTGGAGGGGGATGCCTGTGTTCCTGGTAAACATTTATGTCCCAAATTGGGATGGTGTGGATTTTGAGGAGGGTGCTTGGGAAGATTCCTGGCCTGGACTTGCATTGGATGATCATGGGAGGGGGGTTTTAACATGGTCATTGAGCCAAGTTTGGACCGGTCGAGCCCAAGGTCGAGAAGGTGTCGGCGGTAGCGAGAGAGCTGAAGGGGTTTATGGAGCCTATGGGGGGTGGGGGTGGGGGCTGGGCCCCTGGAGGTTTGGGGGGCCCCTGGAGGTTTGGGAGGCCGAGGGCAAAGGAATTTTCATATTTCTCCCATGTGCACAGGGTGTACTCCTGGGTTGACTTTTTTGTGGTGGATAAGGTTTTGCTGGCGGGGGTGGCTGATTCGGAGTATTTGCCGATTATTTTTCTCTGACCACGCACCGCACCGGGTGGATTTGAGAGTGGACTGTGGGTGGGGGGAGGGGGTGCAATGCCCACAGTGGAGGCTAGGTGTGGGACTGTTGCCGGATGAGGAGGTGGGCAAGCAGGTGAGGGCCGCCATCCGGGGATATGAGTTCAATGTCACGGGGGAGGTCACTGGATCGGTTGGAGCTTCTCAGTGTGAATGAGGAGTTGGTGCAGGGATTAGTGGCCCCTATTGGGTTGAGGGAGGTGATGGAGACTATGGAAGCAATGCAGGGAAGGGCCCGGATCCGTGTGTGTTCCCGCTGGAGTTTTATAAAAGGTTTGGGGGGACCTGGGGCCGTGAGAGCATACAATTAGAATAGGGAGAGGGGGGGAACAACCCCCCTACACTATTGCAGGCATCCAGCTCCCTGATATTGAAAAAGGACAAGGATCTGGAGCAGTGTGGATCGTACAAAGGTATTGGCTTTGTGAATTGAGGCTGTGTCCCGGGGGGTGATAGGTGAGGACCAAACGGTATTTGTGAAAGGCAAATGTGAGGAGGCTGCTTAATGTGATTATGATGCCCCTGGAGAGGCAGGAAGTGGTAGGGGGGATGGCCGCGGAGAAGCCTTTTGACCGGGTGGAGTGGAAATATCTGTGGGAGGTGTTGGGATGGACTGGGTCTGCTTGCTGTATAGGGCGCCAGTCGCAAGTGTGCGGACGGACTGGGTGAGTTTGGGATATTTTGGGTTGCACCGCGGGATGAGGCAGGGGTGCCCGCTCTCCCCATTGCTCTTTGCCTTGGCAATAGAGCCATTGGCTATGGTGCTTAGAGCGTTGAGGGATTGGAAAGGGATTGTGGGGAGGTGTGTTGAGCACAGGGTTTCGCTGTATGCGGATAACCTGTTTTTATATATTTTGGACCCACTGGGTGGCATTGGCAGTATTATAAAGATTTTGGAGGACTTTGGCTGGTTCTCCGGGTGCAGCGGGTAAATGGGAAAGAGCGAGGTGTTCCCGATTGAGACCAGAGGGCAGGAGAGGAGGTTTGGGGGAGTTGCCATTCAAGGCAGTAGGGGTGAGTTTTAGATACTTGGGTATTCAGGTGACACGGGGTGGAGTGCAGCTGCACAAGTTAAATTTGACTCGGCTGGTGGAGCTGTTCAAGGGGGATTTTAAGAGGTGAGATGTGCTGTCGCTGGTGGGATGGGTGTAGACAGTGAAGATGACAGTGCTGCCAAGGTTCCTGTTTCTATTCCAGAACCTCCCGATCTTTGTCCCAAAGTCGTTCTTTAAAAAGGTCAACATGTTGATCTCGAGGTTTGTGTGGGCGGGGAAGATCCCATGGGTTAAAAGGACGTTTTTGGACTGAGGTCATTGAGAGCGGTGTGTTGGTGTTGCCGAATATAATGAACTACTACTGGGCAACGAACATCGCCATGATTAGGAAATGGGTAGTGAGGGGGGGGGGGGCTGGTATGAGTGCAGTTGGAGGCAGCCTCTTGTATGGGAAATGAGATTAAGGGCAATGCTAACTGTGCCTCTGCCGTTCTCGCTCGCCAGGTACTCTGTGAGCCCAGTGGTGGTGTCGACTTTGGGGGTGTGGGGGCAGCATTTGGGATTGGAGGGTGCCTTGGTGTGGGCACCGATCTGTGATAATCATAGGTTTGCATTGGGGGGCTGGATGCAAGGTTCCGGGGGTGGTGTCAGGCAGGGATTGAGCGATTCGGGGATCTGTTCATAGGTAGCAGCTTTGCAAAATTAGAAGACCTGGAGAAAGAGTATGAGCTGCCCGGGGGAATGGTTTCAGGGACCTGCAAGTTCAGGGTTTTGTGAAAAGAGAGGGGCCGTCCTTTCCCGGGTTGCCGCCCTTGGGGTTGCAAGACAAGGTGCTGTCAAAGGAGGAGAGAGGGGAGGGGAAGGTGTCCAAGGTCTACAAGGAGCTGATAGATTGGGAGGGGGCCCCGATGGGGGCCATAAAGTGGAAGATGGAGAAGGAGCTGGGTGGGGAAGTGGAAGCCAGGACATGGGAGGAGGCCCTGCGGAGAGTGAATGTGTCCTCGTCATGTGCGAAGCGAAGCCTTATTCAGTTCAAAGTAATTGACAAGGCACATATGATGACTGCACGGATGAGTAGGTTCTTTGAGGGGGTAGAGGACAGGTGTGGACGGAATTCCTGAGCCTGGAGAAGGTCAAGTTCATCCTGAGGAGGTTGATTGATGGGTTTGCTCGGAGGTGGAAGCTGTTCATTGACTTCTTTAAGGAGGATTGAGGGGTCAGCAGAAGGGGAAGGAGGGAAGTGGGGAGTGGGGGATAAGTGGCAAGTTAGTTGCATATCAATAGCATGGCTCTGTTCTTTTGTATATATGGGAATGGGAAATCAGACAGTCAAGATAAAGATAATGAGTTCAACTATGGGCACTCCAGGAGAGAGCCTTTGTTAGAGAGGCTGGATGGAGCTCAGAGAGAGAGAAAGAATTCTGTTTTGAGCAAGTGAGGAAAAGGATCTGAAAAGCCACAGAGAAAGGTCATGGAAAGTTGTCCCAGGGACAGACTTACGAAAAGTGTTCTGAAAGAACTTCGCTAACAGAAGAAAAATTGCTGCGTAAATGTAAGTATCACCTTTGTCCACCTGTGGAGGTGGAATGAGAGCTGCATGTTCCTTTGAAGTCCTGTTTCATAGGAACTCATGTGTTAGGGTTAAGAAACTACATGTAATCTGTTATTGTTAGGGGTGAAGTTTAAAAGTTTAAATATTGGGCGGGATTCTCCGCAAACTGGCGCGATGTCCGCTACCCGGCGCCAAAAACGGCGCGGATCACTCCGGCGTCGGGCCGCCCCAAAGGTGCGGAAGTCTCCACATCTTTAGGGGCCAAACCCTCACCTTGAGGGGCTAGGCCCGCGCCGGAGTGGTTTCCGCTCCGCCGGCTGGCGGGAAAGGCCTTTGGCGCCACGCCAGCCGGCGACGAAAGGACTTCGCCGGGCGACGCATGCGTGGGAGCGTCAGCGGCTGCTGACGTCATCCCCGCGCATGCGCAGTGGAGGGGGTCTCTTCCGCCTCCGCCATAGTGAAGACCACGACGAAGGCGGAAGAAAAATTGTGCCCCCACGGCACAGGCCCGCCCGCCGATCGGTGGGCCCCGATCGCGGGCCAGGCCACTGTGGGGGCACTCCCCGGGGCCAGGTCGCCCCGTGCCCCCCCCAGGACCCCGGTGCCCGCCCGCACCGCCTTGTCCCGCCGTTCACAAGGTGGTTTAATCCACGCCGGCTGGAGAGAGTTGAGAGCGGCGGGACTTCGGCCCATCGCGGGCCGGAGAATCGCCGGTGGAGGGCCCGCCGACCGTCATGGCGCGATTCCCGCCCCCGCCGATTCTCTGGTGGCAGAGAATTCGGGACACGGCGGGGGCGGGATTCACGCCCATTGTCTTTTTTGATTGAATAAAGTTTGTTTATAAAATGACCAAGCCATATTTCTTATGTTATCACTCCTGGAACAAATCGATCTCACAACACCACATTAAAACTTAAACACGTCATGGTTCTGATCCAGAATCATAGCCACTGCTGAGAGCTGATCAGACATCTGTAACAGGCCCTCGGTAAAGGCTGCATGCTCGGTGTTAGCTGCTGCAATCATGTTAATCAGCAGGCAGCATGAAGCTGGTGTGCTGTCTACACCATATTGTATGGGTATTATGATCCCTGCAACTTTTTCAGGGGCTAATACTGCTGCACAGTTTGCTTTGGAAGCAGGTAATGGCAATTCATGTGCCTAACCAGTAAATGTGCCATGTGCCTAACCAGTAACCAGGAACAGACCTCTTCATTCACCTGAGGAAGGAGCAGCGCTCCGAAAGCTAGTGACATCGAAACAAACCTGTTGGACTTTAACCTGGTGTTGTAAGACTTCTTACTGAGTAAATGTAAAGTGTGAGTACTACACTGGAGTGTCAGTATAGCATTTCTGCTCAAGTCTCTGGAGTTGGGCAGCACGGTGGCGCAGTGGTAGCACTGCAGTCTCACGGCGCCGATGGTCCCAGGTTCGATCCTGGCTCTGGGTCACTGTCTGTGTGGAGTTTGCACATTCTCCCCATGTTTTTGTAGGTTTCACCCCCACAACCCAAAGATGCGCAAAGTAGGTGGATTGAACATGCTAAATTGCCCCTTAATTGGAAAAAATGAATTGGGTACTCTAAATTTTTTTTTTTTAAGTCTCCGGAGTAGAACTTGAATCCACAATTCTTTGATTCAGAAACAAGAGCTATACCAAAGGCTAACACCTAATTCATCTAAAACTCAATGCTCCTATGCTGATCTATAGGATTTAAGATCCGACTCTACAATTTTACTCATGCTTACAGTCTCCTGTAATTGAGCTACGGCAAGTCATCGATATCAACCTTAGTATGAGCTGACATCATAAATCTTACAGTTCAATGTGAGTCACACAGCAACTTTGCGTCTTAGAGCAATCATCATCTACGCAACACCTAAATCAGCCCCACTGGACAATTGAATATCTGTTCAATATCAAACAAGTTTAACTGGAAGAAAATATCTACCTTTGATTCAACTGACCCTAAAAACATAAAATAAATTTTTATTTGTTTCATTATATGTTAACAGGTTTTTCCCTCCTTTCATTATTTGCATTAAATACCCACACATTGGAGGAACACACAGCAGCAATGAGAACGGCGCACTTATGAGGAAATATACATGTATAAACTTAAAATTTAATTCTGAATAAATCAATCAGCATTTCTCACTGGCTCACACACTTCTTCATTTTTTGCACCATATTCAATGAGAATTCAATGCCTTGTTCGAGGTAGCTAGTAGTTTATGCTGACACGAAGACAGCAGCACCCTTCAAATAGCAAGGGACAAATGTGACAAATACTATTGCAACAAAGATAACAAATGAAAACGTATCACCAACAAGGGCCAAGGCAGCAGTAAATGAAAGAACACATTTTGCTGAATCTGCATCACGTTAAATTAAGGAAGCTAAGTCAAATTAAAGCCACAAGTGGAAAGGAATGCAAAGGATGTCATTTATTTACCCTAAGGGATTATCTAATACATTTTAAATTAGCTTATTTGACCACAGCGTTGAGAACACTTGCGTTCTGAAACTGTTTTCATGGTTGAGCACTTTCCATCATATTAGTATAAACACATTTATATGTTCAAACAGAATGTCTGACATAAGACTGCTAATCATTGTAACAGCATAAAATCAACAAGTCCTGCTCCACCCAACCATAACAAAAGAAGATATTCTGGTACGCAATGAATCAATGGAATTTTGCATGCCTTGATTTTCAGATCCTGTATTTCTTAATATTGGTTATCTGTCTGAATTAATTTTGCTGATTGACTGTGGGAAATGGGCTGGTCATTCATCTAATTTAACATGGTATCCTTGTCTGCCTCGGAATGATAAATACAAAGTACAATTATTCGGCAAGAAATAATCCATAAATTTTGTGTCATGCGTGGTCATTCACATAGGCTGATAGTACAAGTGGCAAGCAATTATTTTCCTGTTATCAATTGTAAATTTTGGAAATCCTTTCACAGTTTTTCTTACGTTCATAATACGATTCATTTAAACTTCACATTGTTGAAGCTTTCTTTGTTCCAGAGAGATAATTAGGATTGCCATGTTATTAGAAATTACAATACTTTGCTTTTCATTTAAATGCTTGAAGGCGAAAAGATAAAACAAGTTTGTTCCGTGACTTGGAGTGCTGCTGATTTATATAAATGGTTCTATATAATAATACTACTGCATCTCATAAAGTAAGAGATTTCGTTCTTTCATATTCTGCTTCGCACTGTGTACAAAGTTTTGTTTTATTTTGTTAATTAAGAACCATGTTCTGTTGATAACACAGATCTATAGTTCCATTTGTCTGATTCTGAGAATGAAACAAAGAGAGAGAGAACGAAAGAGAGAAAGGAAAACAGAAAGTGAGAAAGTAAGAGAGAAAAAGAGTGATGCTCGATCAATAACTCCAGAAGCGAGATTGGAGACAATTGAATGTTTTATTACACTAGATGTTTCCCCCAGCAGCGCAGGTACAGAAGGCAGCTGCTGGGGCGACACGGGCTCTTATACCCCACCTTGCTGGGCGTAGCCAGCAGACAGGCTTAACCAATGAGAACAGAGTACCAGCATTACAGAGTACCGTAATGCCTCTAATACTGACTACCACAAAGAGGAAGAAAGAGAGGAAGAAAGAAAGGAAGAGAGGAAGAAATAATAATCTTTATTATTGTCACAAGTAGGCTTACATTAACACTGCAATGAAGTTACTGTGAAAAGCCCCTAGTCGCCACATTCCAGCGAATGTGCGGGTACACTGAGGGAGAATTCAGAATGTCCAATTCACCTAACGAGAACGTATTTCGGGAGGAAACCGGAGAACCCGGAGTAAACCCATGCAGACACGGGGAGAACGTGCAGACTCCGCACAGACAGTGACCCAAGTCGGGAATCGAATCTGGGACCCTGGCCCTGTGAAGCAACAGTGCTAACCACTGTGCTACCATGCCACCCAGAGAGGAAAGAGAGGAGGAAGAGAGGAGGTAGAGGGGAGGAAGAGAGGACGAAGAGAGGAAGGAAGGAAATTACAGCATTTTTTATGACAGGGTGGCAGGTGGAAGGGGAACAAGCAGCAAAATCCGTAGCAGTCTGACATGACATTGTAACAAGCACGGAACACATGATGGCCTCCTGAGCCTTCACGCCAGCACTGAAATGTTGGTGGCTTCTGCCTATGCTGCAATGGAGGTTGAAGCATCGGCCACCACATGGTACATGAATCCACAGTGCTGTCTTGGAGCTAGCCACCATTTTCACATTGGAAAGGATGGGCTCCAAGTTTGTGCAAAGCCCTGTGCCAAGTTGGAGCCAGGCTTCTCCGTGCTGCTTGACAGTGACAGGCCTGCCAATGCAAGCATTTCTTTATGCATGTTCATCTGTATTCTCCTGTAAGCCGCCCCATTGACATTCTTATCTGAGTTCACTGTAGTAGAACTCAACTGCAATCTCAAATGAGGGACTAAATGAGGGGCTGATTTAGCACAGTGGGCTAAATAGCTGGCTTTTAAAGCAGACCCAGGAGGCCAGCAGCGCGGGTTCAATTCCCGTATCAGCCTCCCCGAACAGGCGCCGGAAGGTGGCGACTAGGGGCTTTTCACAGTAACTTCATTTGAAGCCTACTTGTGACAATAAGCCATTTTCATTTCATTCTATTCTGGTTGCTACATTCCTAATTTTTGCCCTCTACTGCAAATGCATTCCACATTATCTGACAGATCCTGAACGATCTTTTAGGATGGATATGAAATGATGGTATTTGGCTATTCAGCTAGGCTAAAGCAATACTGGGGGAAAAAGGGGCAAAGAAATTTGCAAGAACTAACAAAATAGTTTTTGTATGAATTCAATCAAAGAAGGATGCCTGTGTAATTAAATTATTTTGAAAAACCATGGTGATCTGATTACTGACTCATATTAGCATCACTGAATCAATTAGGAAAATTAAAAGTTGCTCAGAATGTTTTATAAACTTACTAAACATTGTCCAGGTGACAATCACATCTACAGCTACTGTGAACTCCTCCTACTCATAGAGACCAACCACCATCCTTATGTGGGAATCACATCCTCCGATTACTCTGGAAATTGTTTTAAAGAATAGATTGAAAAATAGCCATTATATCTGAAAAGAGACTCCCCACCAAGACTAATTATTATCATCCAATGCTCAGGTGAACACATTGCACACATAAAGTAACAAGGATGAGTGTTTGTGATGAAGAGGAAGCAATATTTCCAGCACAGGTTTCAGTACTAAAATATTCGTTGGAGGATATGATAAGGGTTATTTCAGCTAATGCTTCATTTATTCCTGTCACTCTTGTCCAAAATCATGAACTACTTCACAGTAACAGGTACAAATACTTAACATCAATATAATTGTTTTGTCAGCCCCATTCTGTGTTGGATGTACTGGTGATTGCGATGACTAAACTACAATGAGAAGTGGAGTGAAGTGTTGTGAATCTGATTTGCACTAACAGTTTTCTGGCCACGGGAGTAATTTTTTTAGATTAACTAGAATTCTAAAAACAATAGGAAATGCTGGAGAAGGACAGCAGGTCCATCAACACCGCGGAAGAGAAAGGTCATTTATTGATGTTTTGGAAGTGCAAACACTGCTGTTGGTGTCTAATGGAAAGTTACAGACCCAAGCCATCAACCAAGCTGTCTTTTTTCTTTACCGTTACTGACAGGCCAGCTGTTCATTTCGAGCATTTTCCACTTCTGTTTTAGATTTACAGCGTTTCCAATCTCGTCTTGACCAGAAGTATTGATTTTTAACAAGACCATTAATGTGGACAGCCAGAACGCTAACCATGTATAGTGTGGAGCATGCGGCAGTCCAAGGCGAGCGGGTGGAGATAAGAGAAAGAGCAGAATAGAAAATCTGTGGTCATTGGAGACTCAATAATTACAGGGATAGATAGCATTCTTTGCCGTCATGAATGAGAACAGTGTGTTGCCGACCTGCTGCAAAAGGATATCTGGGGCAATGACATAGCTGAAAGAGTGGTATGGGAAAGAGAGGTTCCATTTCAGAGGACAGACACTGGTGCTCGAGGAGAAAGGTTATTTAAGACGATCGATAAACATTCAAATGAGTAAGATGGAGGTGCTGGTGGGGACGCACATTTAGTGAAACTAACATGAATCTGAAAATAAAAAAAGGTGATGAGAATAAATAGTAACAGAAACTGTCAAGGAACAAATACAATAACGAGAAATGAAGCATAAAATGACTATTAAAATTTAAGTAAAATGAACCACGATTACAGGCAAATTAAACTGCCTGTACACCATTCAACATATAGCAGGGGAACTGCAGGAAATAATCCATAACAAGAACATAAGAATTAGGAGCAGGAGTAGGCCATCTGGCCCCTCGAGCCTGCTCCGCCATTTAATGAGATCATGGCTGATCTTTGTGGACTCAGCTCCACTCTCCGGCCCGTACACCATATCCCCGAATCCCTTTATTCTTTAGAAAGGTATCTATCTTTTTCTTAAAAACGTTTAAAGAAGGAGCCTCAACTGCTTCACTGGGCAAGGAATTCCAGAGATTCACAACCCTTTGGGTGAAGAGGTTCCTCCTACACTCCATCCAAAATCTACCTCCCCTTATTTTGAGGCTATGCCCCCTAGTTCTGCTTTCCCTGACCAGTGGAAACAACCTGCCCACATCTATCCTATCTATTCCCTTCATAATTTTATATGTCTCAATAAGATCCCCCCGCATCCTTCTAAACTCCAATGAGTACAGTCCCAGTCTACTCAACCTCTCGTCATAATCTAATCCCCTCAACTCTGGGATCAACCGAGTGAATCTCCTCTGCACTCCCTCCAGTGCCAATATGTCCTTTCTCAGGTAAGGAGACCAAAACTGAACACAATACTCCAGATGCGGCCTCACCAACACCCTATACAATTGCAGCATAACCTCACTAGTCTTGAACTCCATCCCTCTAGCAATGAAAGACAAAACTCGATTAGCCTTCTTAATCACCTGTTGCACCTGCACACCAACGTTTTGCGACTCGTGCACCAGCACACCTAGGTCCCTCTGCACAGCAGCATGTTTTAACATCTTACCGTTTAAATAATAATCCATTCTGCTGTTATTCCTCCCAAAATGGATAGCCTCACACTTGGCAACATTGAATTCCATCTGCCAGTCTCTAGCCCATTCACCTAACCTATCCAAATCCTTCTGCAGACTTCCGGTATCCTCTGCACTTTTTGCTTCACCACTCATCTTAGTGTCGTCTGCAAACTTTGACACATTGCACTTGGTCCCCAACTCCAAATCGTCTATGTAAATTGTGAACAACTGCGGGCCCAACACTGATCCTTGAGGGACCCCACTAGTCACAGGTTGCCAACCAGAGAAACACCCATTTATCCCCACTCTCTGCTTTCTGTTAGTTAACCAATCCTCTACCCATGCTACCACTTTACCCTCAATGCCATGCATCTTTAGTTTATGCAGCAACCTTTTGTGTGGCACCTTGTCAAAAGCTTTCTGGAAATCCAGATATACCACATCCATTGGCTCCCCGTTATCTACTGCACTGGTAACGGCCTCAAAAAATTCTACCAAATTAGTCAGACACGACCTACCCTTTGTGAACCCATGCTGCGTCTGCCCAATGGGACAATTTCCCTCCAGGTGCCCTGCTATTTCCTCCTTAATGATAGATTCCAGCATTTTCCCTACAACCGAAGTTAAGCTTACCGGCCTATAATTACCCGCTTTCTGCCGACCTCCTTTTTTAAACAGTGGTGTCACGTTTGCTACTTTCCAATCCTCTGGGACCACCCCAGAGCCTAGTGAATTTTGATAAATTATCACTAGTGCGTTTACAATTTCCCTAGCCATCTCTTTTAACACTCTGGGATGCATCCCATCAGGGCCAGGAGACTTGTCTACCTTTAGCCCCATTAGCTTGCCCAATACTGCCTCCTTAGTGATTACAATCATCTCAAGGTCCTCACCTATCACATCCTTATTTCCATCAGTCACTGGCATGTTATTTGTGTCCTCCACTGTGAAGACTGACCCAAAAAACCTGTTCAGCTCCTCAGCCATTTCCCCGTCTCCTATTATTAAATCTCCCTTCTCATCTTCCAAAGGACCAATATTTACCTTAGCCACTCTTTTTTGTCTTATATATTTGTAGAAGCTTTTACTATCTGCTTTTATGTTCTGAGCCAGTTTACTTTCATAGTCTACCTTACTCTTCTTTATGGCTTTTTTAGAAGCTTTCTGTTGTCCCCTAAAGACTTCCCAGTCCTCTAGTCTCCCACTAATGTTTGCCACTTTATATGTTTTTTCCTTCAATTTGATACTCTCCCTCACCTCCTTAGATATCCACGGTCGATTTTTCCCCTTTCTACCGACTTTCTTTTTTGTCGGTATGAACCTTTTCTGAACACTGTGAAAGATCGCTCGGAAGGTTCTCCACTGTTCCTCAACTGTTTCACCATGAAGTCTTTGCTCCAGTCTACCTTAGCTAGTTCTTCTCTCATCCCATTGTAATCACCTTTGTTTAAGCACAAAACACTAGTGTTTGATTTTACCTTGTCATTCTCCAACTGTATTTTAAATTCCACCATATTGTGGTCGCTCCTTCCAAGAGGATCCCGAACTATGAGATCATTAATCAATCCTGCCTCATTACACAGGACAAGATCTAGGACCGCTTGTTCCCTTGTAGGTTCCATTACATACTGTTCCAGGAAATTATCCCGGGCACATTCTATAAACTCCTCCTCAAGGCTGCCTTTACCAACCTGGTTAAACCAATCGATATGCAGATTAAAATCTCCCATGATAACCGCTGTACCATTTCTACATGCATCCGTTATTTCTTTGCTTATTGCCTGCCCTACCATCCTGTTACTATTTGGTGGCCTATAGACTACTCCTATCAGTGACCTTTTCGCCTTAATAGTCCTGATTTCCACCCAAATTGATTCAATCTTGTCCTCCATAGCACCAGTATCATCCCTTTCTATTGCCCGGATGCCATCCTTAAACAACAAAGCTACACCACCGTCCTTACCGTCCATTCTATCCTTTCGTATAGTCTGATACCCTTGGATATTTAACTCCCAGTCATGACCATCTTTTAACCATGTTTCAGTAATGGCCACTAAATCATAGTCATTCACGATGATTTGCGCCATCAACTCATTTACCTTATTTCGTATACTACGAGCATTCAGGTAAAGTACACTTATGCTGTTTTTTATGTCTTTGTTATGAATCCTAACACCTTGATCAGTAACTTATCACAATTTATTTTTCCTCTTACCCTTTCTCCTAATTTTCCTTGTCTTTGAACCCATATCTCTACATAATAACCTGTCACGTAACCTGCTGCCTTGGTCTCCATTAACCATTATACTGTCCATAGCTTTACACTTCCCTTCTCCCCAACTTGCTAGTTTAAAGTCCTTGTGACCAACCTATTTATCCTATTCGCTAGAACACTGGTCCCAGAATGGTTCAGGTGAAGACCGTCCCAATGGTACAGGTCCCTCCTGCCCCAGTACTGATGCCAATGCCCCATGAAACGGAATCCCTCTTTCCCGCACCACTCCTTTTGCCACGTGTTAACTTCTCTAATTTTCTCAACCCTATGCCAATTGGCACGTGGCTCGGGTAGTAATCCAGAGATTATAACCCTGGAGGACCTGTTCTTCAATTTAGTCCTTACTGTTTGATAATCCCCAAACAGGTCCCCTTTCCTAGTCTTACCTATGTTGTTAGTCCCAACGTGGACCACAACAACTGGATCCTCCCCCTCCCTCTCCAAAATCCTTTCAAGCCGATCAGAGATGTCCCTCACCCTGGCACCGGGCAGGCAACATACCATGCGGGACTCTCGATCTGGCTTACAAAGGATGCCATCAATCCCCCTAATTATAGAATCCCCTACAACTACCACTTGTCTTTTTGCTCCCCCCTCTTGAATGGCTTCCTGTACCGCGGTGCAGTGGTCAGTCAACGCATCCGCCCTACAGCCGTCTTCCTCATCCACACAGGGAGCAAGTACCTCATACCTGTTGGACAAGGTCAAGGGCTGAGGCTCCTCAACTCCTAAACTCAGGATCCCCCTACCTGCCTCCCTTGCAGTCACACCACTCTGTCCCTGACCACTGTCCGAATTAACAGAACTTATTCTACCGGGTGTGACTGCTTCCTGAAACAAAGCGTCCAGGTAATGTTCCCCCACCCTGATGTGCCGCAGTGTGTGCAGCTCGGTCTCCAGCTCATCAATTCTGAGCCGAAGTTCCTCGAGCAGCCAACACTTGCTGCAGATGTGGTCACTGACAGTCTCAATGGGATCCACCAGTTCCATCATCATACAGCAACAGCACATTACCTGTCCAGCCATATTCAACTAGTTAATTAATTTAAATAATTTTTTAAAACATTTTTTTTTATAGAACCTCAAGGATAAACCCGAACACCAACAAAAACACAGCCCTCTCTCGCCACTCACCCAAACTCAGTTACTCACCTAAACTCAGATGCACTCTGTTCCAATCAGCACTCCATGTCTAAAGGCACTCCTGCCACACCTTTTGTGCACTCACCTCTCCCAGCACTCCCGGCTCTCTCCTCCCGTGCTTTTTAAATCTCCCGGCTCTCTCCTCCGGCGCTGTTTTCGCTGTCCCGGCTCTCTCTGCTCCCGCGCTGTTTTCGCTGTCCCGGCTCTCTCCTCCCGCGCTTTTTAAATCTCCCGGCTCTCTCCTCCGGCGCTGTTTTTGCTGTCCCGGCTCTCTCTGCTCCCGCGCTGTTTTCGCAAGGAACCAAAGGTAGTAGATATAATTGAAATAGGATGCATAAAGAACAGACTGGCAAACATCGCAGAATATAACATAATTAGAAAGTTTTAGTAACTTGAGGAATCCAGTGGTAAGAGGACAGAGGTTTATTTAACTATTTACAATCTTCTGTGCAAGGAGGCAACTCGCTTCCAGTACAGTCCTTGCTGGGGGAACTATACACACCAGGCCCTGCTTTGGGCTGGCTTTTATGTTGATTTGTAACGAGTTCCAGCTAGATGGCCTATGCCCCATATCTGGGTTGTGTATTCCACGAGTCCGACTGGGAGGTAAACAATGGTTTCCCCATGGTCCTTGTGAGGAAGAAGGGGTGTGATAGCTGCATTGATTATCGAAAACATAATAGCAGTAGAAAAAAAATCTCAAACATCCGAGCGAGGAAGAGTAGGCCATATGGCCCCTTGAGCCTGCTCTCCCATTCAATCAGATCAATGCTAATTTTCAAATTTAATTCTATTTTTCTGCCCAATTTCAAAATGTCTGAATTCATTTAAAGCTCTATTGATTCTCAATCTAGAATATACTCAATTACTGAACAGCCACAAACTTGAGGGGTCAGGTTTCTGAGGATATACAACACTCTGAGTGAAGACATTTCTCTCCATCTTAGTTATAAATTCTGTAATCCTGAAACTGTGCCCCCGTGTTCTAAACTCTCCAGCAAGGGAAACAGCCTATAAAATTTAACCTGTCAAGCCTTCTCAAAACTGCTTGGGCAGAATTCTCCGTCCAGTGATGCCAGAATCGTGATATGCAATTGTGGTTTTACAAATTGGGAAACAGGCGTCGTGGCTGATTAGGGAGAGCGAGAAGGTAGGACATGCAGATGCACGACCGTGGGCTGCCGGTCCTGCCACTGGCAGAGCTGGCTGGTTGGGGACGGGGGACGGGGGGAGAGCGGGAACGTCGGGGGGGGGGGGGGGGTTAATGCCCCTGCCAGGCCCGGGGGAAGGGGGGTGACAGGGGGTGACCAGGGCCATGGGACCGGGGTTGCCAGGCTGGAGTGCCATTGCTGCGGCCTGCAAAGCAGCCATCTTGCTGCTCACCCCACTGTCTGCCCACTGTGGCCCCTGGCTGTGCAAAGTGGAACTGACCATATGGGTGCCCACTGCCAATCATCCCCTGCACCCCAGCCCCCAACCCCCATCCCACCAACCTCCCACCACCCTGACCAGCCGCTACCGCCGGAGGGCAGCACATGGCCCACCCAAGGGTAACGCCCACATCAGCCCCTACAGGAGGGCGCCAGACGGGGGCCACATAGCGTACCGCTGGCATGAGACACTGCAGGTCCGGCCGTCCCCCTCCATTTTTCTCCCTCTCCCGATGGTTGTCGGTCGACTACACTCGGGGGTGGGTGGGTGAGCGGACCTGTTCTGCTGGCCGCGGGGGCTTCAGCGGGGGCTGGGGGAACTGGTGGGAGTGGTTCCCACGCGTGGTCCACGCGTGGCCGGCGCCATGATGTACGGCGCGACCGCTGTAAGTCGCCACCGTGCTCATGCACGGCCACAGACCCGACAATTCTCCATCCGTATTTGCAGGTAAAGCCTTTACTTGCCGCAGCTGCTAGTCCCCCACCGAGCGGAGCATCGGCGCGGGGGCACCCCGGCTTTTTGGTTGTAAGACACACGCTCTGGACTTAGCCTCAAAATCAGCGAATACAGTCCTAAGCGCACGATTCACACGAAAAACTTCCATGTCCGGTTTTGGCCACGTTTAGCGGAGGAAAATCTCGCTATTCAGTGGCACTATGCTGATTTTTTTACCTTGGGGAGATTCTCTCTGCTGAGGTCGCACTTCGAGGGATTTCCTGCTGGCGTGCACTCCCCCCCCCCCCCCCATTTTTGGATCCCCCTCACCTCCCCAACTTTGGGGAAGCCACCAGAAACACCCCTCATCCTCCCCCGCCCCCTTCCTGGTAAGGCACTCCCCGGGCCCAATCCCTAGCATTGCCGACCTGGCACCTGGGCACCCTAGCACCACCAGCCTGGCAATCTGGCAGTGTCCCTGCCAGTCTCATCTCCTTGTCAGATGAGACCTGGCACTCATCCTCCTCCTCAAGCATCTGGGCCCTCTGCTGCGTGATGCTGTGCCGGACGCAGCAGGCCAGCACATTGCTAGAGACCCTCCTGGGGCTATGCTGGAGAGCCCCACCACACAGGTCCAGGCATCAGAAGCACATCTTGAGGAGGTCAGCCTGCTACACGATATTCCTGGTTGCTGCATAGGCTTCGTTATAACAAGTCTCCATGTCAGTCTGGGGCCTCCGGACAGGCATTAGCCAAGACCTTAGTGGGTAACCCTGGTTGCCCAAGTGCCAACCCCTCACCCAAGGGAGAGCCTCGAAGGTGTCGGGAACCGAAGGGTTAGTCAGGACGCATGCATTGTACATGCTGCCAGGGTATCGGATATAGATGTGGATGATGTGCAACTGGTGAACACACCAACTACACATTGAAGGAGTGGAAGCCCTTCATATTGAAGGTGAGCCAGAGCTCGTAGGGGATATGTGTGCCATCAATCACCCCTGTAACTGGGACATATCAGCGATGGTGGCGAATCCTGCTGCCTGAGCATCCTGGTGTGCCTGGTCTAGACTGAAGTTTATATAGTCTGCTGCCCATGCACATAGGGCAACCATCACAGCCACGTGTGCACCTGTGTGCGGATGTCTGTGAGATCCGAGACAGGCTCCTGCTCGGCCCCTGGAAAGACCCAGAGGAAGAAAGGTTCAGGGCAACCGTCACCTTGACGGCCACTGGTTCCCGCGGTGCCAGGTGCACCACATCTGGCACATGTTGCGCACAGTCTCCTTTAGCCAAAGTCTTCGGTGGCATTGTGGTCCGGCAGCTCCTCGAAGGACAGGCGCAGACGGTGTACTCATGCCTTGCTGTGCACTCCTTCGTATCTCCTCTTCGGCCTGTTTGGCGGCTGGCACTTGAGCTCTTCTGGAACAGTTCGTTTGTGCAGTGTCCTCCCCGAAAAGGCCCTGTGCCTCCAGCCTGCCTGCTTCACAATGGCAGCTGTGGTCAGGTAGATAGCGAGCATAGCTGTCTGTACTCCTAAATTCATTCTCTGCAGGGGTGTGTCATGATATGCAAACATGCAGCTAATGAACACATAGAATAGGACACGACCAATGAGCAGTCAGGACACTCAGGGGTGGTATCTCACTATAAAAGGGATGAGGCACTCACACCCCGCCTCTTTCCACAGACAACATCTACAGAGTGAGACAGGGTGTATCCTCAGCATCACACCCCAGCACATGGCTTAGAGCAAGGCTGGTTCAGTTAGACTGAGTTACTACATTTAGATTAGCAGAGAGTTGAACTCATTGAGAACTGTGCTAATAGTTCAATAAAACACATTGAACTCACTTCAAAGTCTGGAGCATCTTTTACTCAAAACTGCATCAAGTGGCAGCTTGTGTTATTCCAAATTACATAACACAACAGTGTGGGGAAGACATATTAGCAAGATGAGCATTCCCTTGCCCATTCAATTCCAACAAATGGCATGGTGACCGAGTTGTACTTCAGCTTCACCCTCCACATGTCCCCCCCAACCCACCCCATTCCTAAGCCAGTCCCCCGGTATGTTGCCATCTACACTGCACCTCTGTCCCCATCAGTGAGTGACACCGGGCCTGTGATGTGGGGAGCCTCAATCCTCACCATCCGTCCCTGTCAGGGGGGTACTGGTGGCGGCCGCCATCCTTGTCAGCGATAGGCTCTGCGGCCCCTGTCTTGTTTCCTACTGTGGGTGCCCTCACTGGGTGGGCCATGTGTTATCCCGCCAGCCGGCTAGCACCTGGTTGTGCGGTGGAGAAGGTCACTGTGTGCCACCAATCGCCTCCATGCTTAGAGGCTTGTGTGTGAGCAGTCCTAAAGATGGGGGTGAGGCAGGGAGGTGTGCGTCTGCTGGGAGTGTAGCTGCAGTGTGATGTGGGTTCTGAGTGTGACACACAGGTTGTGACAACCTGACCAGGTGCAGGATGGATGGGAGCAGGGGCACAGTAGGCAGGCAGGGCTTGGAGACAGCTGGTGGTCCTGTGGAGTGGGTTAGCTGTTAGTGTCACTGGTGAAGCCTCTGACCTGAGAGGGGCAGTGTGCCAGGGTGGGTGCCAAAGACCATGGTCCTTTTTTGGGTTGAGCTCTGCTATTCCCCTGCTTCCCCTGCAGTGGGACAGTGCTTCTAATGAGCTCACTGAGGAGTGCCAGTGCCACTGATTGAGCTTGGCCATGCCCATCACGTTGATGGGTCAGCTGGGGTCTGAGGTTTCCAGAGGGGCGGCCTGGGTAGGTTACCACAGGACTAGGGGCTCTGTGAACATTTGCAGGACAGAGTGAGCAGTCAGCAGAGTGAGCAGCCAGAGGCCTGTAACTTGTACCAAATGGATGTGTTTAAAACAAATACTGCAGCAATGGAGGCCTGAGCCAGGCCAGCCCCGATCCCCAGGGGGACACCCTGAATCCACTGATGCGTCACCAAGTCACTCCCCGCTACTCCTCACGGCCCTGGAGCCACATCCCAGCAAGCGCTACAATTGTGAAGACTTTTAAAAATTCTGCTTATCTTCCCGCTCCCCCCATTTGTAAATACTTGCACTGATTTGTGTCCATGTAACTTCCGCCTGTGTGGGGCATAGCATCGTAGAAGGGCGGAGCAGACTATGGCAACCAGTTAATCATATTCGAATGCATGCAAATGCCGATTTTGCATGTCCCCACCGGCGTGGTGCACAAACCTCATTATCGCCACCAGGGAGGGACTGGAGCATGGCATTGGAATCGGTGCTGGCCACAAACCTCGATTTGCGCATGATGCCTGAATCTCTGCCCGATTCTCTACAAGGCAGAGAATCCAGTCCTTCAAATCATTACAGCAACATAGTCTGCTTATCAGCTATAGACTGGGTCCTGAGAGTTTCCCCGAGAGTTTGTATTCTAGCTAAATTATCTAGGATAAAACTTACGTCAAGGTATATTATTGCAGAATAAACTATTGTCAATAGTTTCCCACCATCAGCTCCGAGAGTTCTAACTTAGAAACCTCAGATTTTTAAAAAATTCATCCATGGGACACTGGCTGGGCCAGCATTTATTGTCCATCACTGAGGGCACCGACCCTTGGAAAGAGCACCATACCCAAGCCCACACTTTCACCCTATCCCCGGAACCCATTAACCCCACTTAACCTTTTTGGACTCTAAGGGAAATTTAGCATGTCCAATCCATCTAGCCCGCACATCTTTGGACTGTGGGAGGAAACCGGAGCAGCCGGAGGAAACCCATGCACACACGGGGAGAATGTGCAGACTCCGCACAGACCCAAGCTGGGAATCGAACCTGGGACCCTGAAGCTGTGAAGCAATTGTGCTAACCACTATGCTACCGTGCTGTGGATCTGGAGTCACATGTAGGCCAGACCAGGCAAGGATGACAGATTTCCTTCCTTAAAGGACATTAGTGAACCAGATGGGTTTTTACGACAATCAACAATGGTTTCCTGGTCACCATTAGACTTTTATTTCCAGATTTTTATTGAATTCAAATTTCACCATCTGCCATGGCAGGATTCAAACCCGGGTCTCCAGAGCATGACTCTGGGTCTCTGTATTACTCGTCCAGAGACAATACTATTACATCACTGCCTATCCTTATTGTCATTGTATATGTGGGTGCATGAGGATACAGATGTGAGACTACAACTCTTTTATATTTATGTAATATGTAGTAAATTAAAACCAATTCTAGATTACAGTTTATAAATAAGGAGAGCACGGATTGTAACTAAAGCTAATCATAAATGCTTAAGAGACCAGGACGCAACCTATGTCCAAAGATGGCCTACGAACTGTCTGAGCTGACAGTCACTAATTTAAAGAGAACTTCAGCAGAGACCAAAAGAGTCTTCCTATGTCCTTTCTTTCTTCCAGAAAACAAGTTGTTTATCAAATTAAAATCCTTGTGGATTATACATACAAGGGACTGGATCCTCCACCGCCTGCTGCCAGTAGCAGAGATCCGATGTGGTGGAGAATCCAATGTCAGCCAAAAATGGGATTGGCGCCCATGTTGATGCTCCAGTCCCCTATTGGCAGTGGTGTCGAGGTTAGCAAACCAAATGGGTGAGGGTTTCTGTAATGGGGGAGTTTCCGGTGAGGGGGTTTCTGTTATGGGTTGTCTCTGCTAGGGGGTCTCTGTAATGGGGGTCGGGTCACCTTCATGCTGTTGGACCGGGGAGGAGGAAACTAGAAAATCCAATGATGGTGCTGGCCGGGAGGAGGGGGAGCACAATTGCATTCCGGGGGGGACCAGCTGCTGGGCCTCGCTATCCAGCTATCTGCTCAAAATGGCGACCCGATAACGGGATTCACGAGGGAACCCCTTGCAATCCCCGCAGTGCATAAAATTGCATGGCAATGGATAGTGAATCACCTCTGGATTTGCACTCCCAGCGCGAGCGCAATTCAGTGACATTTCATCTCTGGTGGGTGAACATAAGTCTCCTAAACAGGGTATTCCGCTGAGATATTTACTGACTGAAAAGCCACCTGCATATCTGGTTGGCTGCTTTCAGAAGCATAGACAATCCAAGCACTTCTGTGGTGGCTGGCTTTCTGGCTATGGTTCACAGGCTGCAGCCATGTTTTAATTTCTATCTGTTAAACTCTATTCCTAATTGTTTGTCCAATTAACATTTTAATTTTCCCATGAAATGTCTTAATTCTGTCACAGATCAATCCATGCCCATTACTTCCAATGCAGGGAGCTTGCAACTTTAACTTGGTGGTGCCTGTACATTACCATGCTTGCAAAGTGCAGCCAATGCTGAGTGCATTGCTAAGAGATTGCACACCCAAATAACACACATGCATTATTGATATTCTATAAATGGCAATGTTAACACATGCCTGATATCGCATTATTCCCAGCTCGTTTAGATCAATTTAGGTTCTGCCGCTCTCACATATTAGCGCTACCCATGTATATAATGTAAACATATAATTTAATTTTGATCAGATTAATTTATTCTCTACAGATGTTTGGTACATTATTTTGACCAAAATGTATCATTTGTTCACAGCTTAATATTTCATGGTCCTTTATAATAGCTTGAACTCTTACCAGGATTAACAATGAACTTGGGGCCAGCTCCAAATACCATTTTCCCACATCCTCCAAGATTCACACAGTAATTTATCCCTTAACAAGAACTCAGAATACTGATTCCCAATGTACCACAGTAATTTGCGTTCCTTTATACTTCCAATAACTAGGTAATTTAATTGTACTATTTTCTAGATTATTCATGACAATACTTTAATTTCTTTCAGTCAAATTTGAGATATTATTCTTGTGATCTTATTCTTTCGAAATGCAACACTTACTGAGTTCCACGATTAGTAAGCTTGCAGCTCCAGTCCCTCACAGTCCTACATTGTCAAACAAAAACCTTCTAGTTAATTGCTTTTCTTTGTCTATCTTACCAGCGCAATTTAAACAAACAGGCACTCATTTTACCTTAGAGATATGATTACATGCATTTCGTCCTATCAATCTGTCTTTTTGTCTGTCAGTTCATTTATCCTAACCGTGTGTTTATTCCATTATTTCTAACCATATATCTCCCTGACTGCAGATAGAACAACCCAGTGTTCCAGGTGTTACAGATACCGTGCACACATTTACACACAGACACACTCATGCAAACTCAGATGGACATATACATACTCACACACTCACATACTCATACACTCACACACTCCTATACACACACACATGCACACATAGTTGATTAACCAGTTTTAGTTGGACAAAATTGATGACTGTAGTTTGACTTTTGTAGCTAAATAGTTAATATGTTCTGCAGTCACAAGATTGTTTTCCCAGATCTTTCAAAATGGCCTTCAATTATACTATCCAGCAGCTTGCACTATCTTAAACCAATATTGTTTGCCACACATTTGTAGTAATTCTTCTAAATTCAACTTTATTATTATAATGTGTCCATGTGTTCAAATCATCCCTATGTACATAGCCGATTTGAGCCCCACACCACTCCAAGAGCTCTGAGTTCCTCCAATTCAGTCTCCTGCCCTGCCAGATTTCCAGCGCCTACCAACACGTTATCTGACATTTTCCCAAAGGAAAATAAATCCAGGTCATTGTTCAACCTTCATATTAATTCATTTTTGGTTAATACAGGGCATAATGGAAGACAATTTAGTACGTTATTCAGAACCACCTCACATCACACGAGTGATCATATCTGTCTTCAGTAAGAATTAGCACAAATGTTGCAATATTAAAGATTACTTGAATGTAAAGAGAAATTTGACACATTTTACTATCACCAGAAACATATATTTAAATGAGTAGATACCTGCTGTTATTAGTGAATACTTACTTGGCATGTTTTACAAGTGAAGAAGCGCTGATCAATGTGTGTATTTTCCTGGCTTTGGTCTCCAGGTCTCAGGGGATGGGGGAGGGGGGAAAGAATGAGGCTGAGCAGAGGCCCCCACTAACTGGAAATCCGCTACTAGGAGCTGTCATGACTGAGGCTGTAGTTAGTGGCTGAGGCTGAAAGCATTGATGATGATGGAATTAGCAAACCTAATCGTCTCTCTCACATCCTACTTCCCCCCAGCTCATAATCCCTTCTGATTTACAACCTGCCGATGGGGTAAACATGCACCTGTTGCTTTCACCTGCACCTCCTCAGCACAATCCTACGCCTCTCAGATATCCGAGAACCACAACTTCTACATCTTCCTCCTCCACCTCCTCTCTTCCTCTTCTCTTTTCTCCTTCTAACTGGTCACTATATACCTGGTGGCAAGGGCTGTGCCCTCATGAAGGTGAGGTGGCCAGCAAACTGCACAAATCATGCTCGAACTCTGGAGAGTGCTGCAGGGCTGGCAGAATAAAGACATTGTGACTGCTGCCAGCATATCAGGCATTGATTTGAATAATAATCTAAGTACATTGAGGAATTTAAACCCTTTGTACCTGCTGTACATCTCAAAATTTAACATGCAGCTCCTGCAAAACATGTGTGTGCAGTCAAGGGCGCCATGCCTCATTGGGAAGCTCACTACCAAGGCAAGGCACAGTGCTCAACCCACTTGTTTCTCTGTGGAAGGAGGAAATCCAATACATGCCCCACTCTTTGAATACAAGGTGTCAGTGGCATGCCTTAAAGAAGAGCGGATAGCAAACTGTGGGGTGTTGATCCAGCCTGGAGGAAGCCTGATATGAAGTAGTGCATGGCTACCATCCTCTTCATAGCCACAGGCAGTGCTGTTCTCACCTTCTCTGACACTGAAAGTCGATCTGCAACAAATGGAAGAATTCAGTGATTTCCTCCCTCGTGAAACAAAAGGGACAGACAAATCTACTGGAATTCTTCGAGGATGTAATTAGTAGAGTTGACAAGGGGGAGTCAGTGGATGTGGTTTATTTGGACTTTCAGAAGGCTTTTGACAAAGTCCTACATAAGAGATTAACACATAAAATTAAGACACATGTGATTGTGGGTAATGTATTGAGATAATAGAAAACTGGTTGGCAGACAGGAAACAAAGAGTAGGAATAAATGGGCCTTTTTCCGAATGACAGGCAGTGAATAGTAGGATACCGCAGGGATCAGTGCTAGGACTCCAGATATTCACAATATATATTAATGCTTTAGATGAAGGAACTAAATGTAATAGAACCCTGGAATACCTACAGTGCAGGAGGCCATTCGGCCCATCGTGTCTGCACCGACTCTCTGAGAGAGCACCCTACCTAGGCCTACTCCACCGCCCTAACCTCATAACCCCGCCTAACCTCCAAATCTTTGGATCCTAAGCTGAAATTTAGAATGGCCAATCCACCTAGCCTGCACGTCTTTGGACTGTGCGGGAAACCAAAGTACCCAGAGGAAACTCGCACAGACACAGGAAGAAATTGCAAACTCCACACAGATAATCACACAGGGTCCCTGGCGCTGTGAGATGACACAAAGCTGGGTGGGAGGATGAGCTGTGAGGAGGGTGCAGAGATCCTTCAGTGTTATTTGGACAAGCTGAGTGGGCAAGTGAATAACAAATGCAGTATAATATGGCTAAATGTGAGGTTATCCACTTTGGTAGCAAAAACAGGCAGTTAGATTATCTGAATGGCCGTAAGTTAGGAGAGGGAAATATGCAACGTGCCCTGGGGAGAGGGATCAAAGGATACAGGGGGAAGTGGTTACTGAGTTGGATGATCAGCCACATCATAGTGAATGGCGGAGCAGGCTCGAAGGGACAGATGGCCTACTCCTGTTCCAATTTTCTATGTTAAATACCCAAATAATAAAAAAAAGAAACATTTTAGCAATTCCAGTAGTGTACTTGGTGCAGCATATTTGCAACTTATCGAACAACCTCGTCGTGTCTGACTCAGTGATGCGACGAGACCGTTAAATCTTATGAGAGACCTCTCACAAGATTTGCGATGATCGGAACGCTTCGTGAGATCTTGTTAGATCTCATAAGATGTCTCGATCTGGATCTTGTCCTCACTGGGCGAGATCCAGATTTACATATTTAAGTGACCACTAGGCTCATTTAAATATGTCGGCCCCGATTCTCCCGAGGCCTGGGAGAACTCGCCATGGTGCTGTTTAGCACTGGTCCACACAAACATGGACCAGGTGTAACAGTACCTGGAGGTGGGGGTCTCCCAAGTCATTGGAGGCCCCCAGGTGGTTAGGCTCTGGCAGGGTGGTACCCTGGCACACCCATTGGCACACTGGCACTGCTAGTCTGCCACCTTGGCACTGATTCCCAAGCACCCTGGCAGTGCGATCCTGGCAGTGTCAGGTGCCCAGGTGGTTCTTCCAGGCTGGTGGGGGGACTGCCAGGGTGTCAGGTTGCCAGTGCCAAGGTGCCCAGGTGCTAGGATGCTCATGTTAGGGTTCAGGCCTGGGGGTTGCCCTGTCCTTAAGAGGTGGGAAGAGAGATAGGGCTCGAGGACCCCCTAAAAGGTAAGTTGGGGCTGTGGGGGTGTCCAGAGGCCGCGGTGGGATGTCTGAAAGAGGTCAAGAGATCGGGGTGGCATTTAAAAATGGAACCCGTCAGTTCAGGACGTGAGGCAAGTGCGACCTCGGCGGGTCCTTCCCGACTGAGGCCATAATAAACAACACACTCCCATTCGAGAACGGGATCATTCATGGCACTGCAGACACCGAGAAAAATCCCGCTATACACGCCCAAGTCAGGACTCTGTTTTTTATGCTTTATATCGTGCCCAATAACAAGCCTTTAACCTGAGGGTCACCACAGCATAGGCGAGGGGCAAGGTAGAAAAGGAGGGGACTTCATGGATAACCTCAGCCAGAACATGTATTCAACCCATGCTGTTGGCATCAGTCCACATCATGAACCAGCTGTCCAGCCAACTGAGCTAACTGACCCCCGTATTCAAGTAAGTAATTAAGGGTCAATTAGGCTTGTTACCACTCTAATTGACTCTGATAATACATCATCCACACCACAAAACATTTGGCACACGCATTCGGGTGGGACTGGGTGACATGCTTTTTTAAAAATGCAATCTTCGTGCTCAGGTTAATTCCCGCCCAGGATTACTAATCCAGTTTCATAACCACGATACTACCATAATTCGGGTGAGAGTTCCCATTTTATTTCATGTCTCATTCCCCTTACACAAACATCAATCCCTTAAAATCCACACTGATAAATTTGGCCTTCTGAACTATTGTCTGAAAGAGTCCGGCTTTCCCGGCTTGGTTTTTGGTTTATTTGGCGGATAATGCTTCAGTTCCTCGGGACAATATTTGGAGATGCTCACATGACCTTTTTGAACCTTGCGGGCTTTTTTCAACACGCCCACTTGATAACTTGCAGCTGCCGTTGCCGCCAAGCTGCAGATTCTTTCCACCCCTTTCATTTAGTGGAAGCAGAGGAACCCCTCCCATCTCTTGAAGTTAGCTGAAGAGGTTCCATTCACAGTCTGCCCACCAAGCTACCACACAAGCATACACAAAAATATTTTAGGAGTTTGAAATTCTTTTTGTTAAATCAGCACTTCAGAGAACAATGCATAAAAGATAACTTGGTTTTTGCTTCATACATTCAGGATTTAAAATGTTAAAGAGGATTAAAAATGCTATAATTATATTTTATAAACATCTATTGTCCTTCACTTCATTCCTTGTGTTGGGAAAACACTTCAGCTTTTATCTTCCAGTGACCGGTAATAATAGAGTCGCAGACTTTCATAATGGTATTCAGTATCTTTGAATGTGCAATGTTTTACAAGTGCTTCTGGCCCATAAATTAGCTCTGGAACTTTTCCACAGACTTTGCATTGAGCATATGTCAACAAAAGAGCAGCAGATGAGCTTGGGCTTGTGCTACAGGTGGACTACAAGGACTTAAAACAAAGCTACTTAGTGGCACAGGCCACCAAGATGAACATCACTGCACTGAGCTTTCCTTGCCTTATAGAATCATAGAAGGATACAATACAGAAGGAGGCTATGCGACCCCCATTGTGCAAACGACAACGCTTTGGTAGAACTATCCAATTTCTCCCACTCACCTGCACTTTCCCAAAACCGGATCATTATTTTCTGTTCACGTATTTGGATTTTCAATGTTATTGTTGAATCGCTTCGACCGCCTGTTCAGACCGTGCATCCCAAATCACAGAGACTCACTATGTTTCCTCATGGTTCTTTTACCAAACACCTTTCTGTATCCTTTGGTTAGCACTCCTTCTGTCAATGCAAACACTTTCTCTCTCTTTATTTACTCCATCTAAGCCGTTCATTATTTTTGAGCACCTGCACTAAATCTCTTCTTAACCTACTGCTCTCAGAAGAACAACAGGGGCTGGATTCTCCCTTCTGGGGACTAAATCCCCATGCCTGCCGGAAAATGGCGAGAATCACTCTGGACTTTTTCCTCGAAGGTCCGTGGTGATTCTCCGTTTTCCACGGGCTAGCAGAGCCCCGGTATGCGTCCCGCGCCCTGCTAGCCCACCTCAGAGAACATCCCTCCCTCTCACTAGCACTGGGGGGGGGGGGAGACCTCTCAATTCCCAGTGCACAAAAGCAGGAGGGGCCGCAACTGGCGAGCACCCAGCCATTAGGCACAAGAAGACGCAAAACACAACAAAAATACAATAATAACCATACAATCCACCAACAATAAACCAACATCAATACAAACAGCACGCGTAGTCAATTTGGCCACCTCCCTGTCCCTGCTCTCAGAGTTACAGCATACGGTCTCCGGATGCCATCCAGTCCAAAACTGCAAAAGTGTGACATTTCTCCTCCACGTTCTGCCCGGCAACAGGCCAATCAAAATCCACCCATGCTCCACTCTCAACCGATAAGCTGAAAGACAGCCAGTAACAAGTACAAGTCCCAGGCGTGGCAACTGAAGGCAGACAAATTCTCTCGCCTCTCTCTCTCCACCGTAAGCAATTGGGAGCAGCAACAGGCTCCTCCTCCCTCCATCCAACCACTCGAACCACTTTTCTACCTTGCCATAGTCCAGGTTTCAAAATCCGGCAGCCAGCATACAGAATAACACACCAGGCCCAGAAGCAGGGTTCCAGCCAGAAGCAGCAGGAGCTCAGAGAAACACTGCCTGTACGTGCCTCAGAATATGAGCTATTCTGGTGACTAGGAGGCGGAAATTCCTCCCAATTGGAGGAGCTCCCCACAGAATATAAACCCTGAGCTGGAAGCAGTTCAGGAAAGGGCACCCTGTGGCGTGTGGAGAGTGTGAAGTGATTATTGTGACTAGTGTGGATTAAAATGAGTTGTACCCTGTCAGCCTGGCCTCTCATGGAGTCTTTGCCTCCATCTACAACAAATTGTAGCACGAAGATTGGGTGGGCTGATGCTGCTATGATTGGATAGGGAATGCCACCTCTCACCCGTTCACCAGAGAAAACCAGAATATGCCCCTCACTATATTACAAATTCTTCCAAATTCTTTTTGGAAGGTCACTTGGCCCCATCGCGTCTGCACCAACCTTCTGAAAGAGCATCCTACCTAGGCCCACTCCCCCGCTGTAACCCGCAATCCCAATTTACCTTTAGACATTAAGGGGCAATTTAGCATGGCCAATCCACCTAACCTTCACATCTTTGGACTGTGAGTGTGTGGGAGGAGACCGGAACACCCAGAGGAAACTCACGCAGACACGGGAGAAAGACACGAGCGGCACGGTAGCACAGTGGTTATCACTGTTGCTTCACAGCGCCAGGGTCCCAGGTTCGATTCCCGGCTTGGGTTACTGTCTGTGCAGAGTCTGCATGTTCTCCTCGTGTCTGCATGGGTTTCCTCCGGGTGCTCCGATTTCCTTCTACAAGTCCCGAAAGACATGCCATTACGTAATTTGGAAGTTCTGAAATCTCCCTCTGTGTACCCGAACAGGTGCCAGAATATGGGAACTAGGGGCTTTTCACAGTAACTTCATTGCAGTGTTAATGTAAGCCTACTTGTGACAATAAAAATTATTATTATTATAAGTGCAAACTCCACACAGACAGTCACCCAAGACCGGAATTGAACCCGGGTCCCTGGTGCTAACCACTGTGCTATCATGCTGCCCTTAATTTATTCATACCTTCCCTGTGTTAAGTATATTTAAGATAACCATGTACGCTTTTAAGCTGAAATTAATTCAAAATAATCTAGTACAGTATCATAAGTAATTTCTTGCCTTTTGTATTACAGCATTAAATACAAAAACCTCATGATTATGATCGTGAATTATATTTTAATTAATTTGAAAATGATTCATTTGCACTTTGCACTATCATGTTTAACATTATGCTATCAAATATAAAATGGTTTAGAGTAAGACCAGCATAACTAGCTTTTTCAGTTTAAATATTTTTGAATGGAATTTCGAAAACAAGATTATTCGTCAAAAATTCACATTTTCTCTTTTGGAGAATGTTGAACAACATTTTTCATATCCATTTACATTCTAGTTCATAGTTATATCATCCAGTGATTCATACAATTGTTATTTTAAAATGAAGAAGTTTATTTTGGCAAAGTGTGATAAGTGGGGTACCACAGGGATCAGTGCTGGGGCCTCAACTATTTACAATATATATCAATGATGCACTGGCCTCCCAGCATCTAACGGCAACCCCAGGGAGTCTCCAGCCGGGCGCTGTTCAGTACCTGTCCACACTAACGTGGACCAGGCGGAACAGCACCTGGGGGCTCTCCCAGGCCATCGGAGGTCGCTGGGTGATCAGAGACAGGGCACTGTGGACCTCTGGCCCTCCCGCTGTAAAGCGGCCAACTTGGCACTGCCACCTTGGCACTGCAAAGCCAGAAAGTATACCGCCAGGGTGGCAGTACCAAGGTGCCTCGGTGGTACTGCCAAGGGTCAGGGCCTGGGAGAGCCATGCCCATGAAAGGAGGGTGGAGGGGGTTATGAAGGGTGGGGTTGCAGGGTGGTTACGAAGGGGCTTCTGGAAAGATGGGGGGGGTTGATTGAAGGGGGGTCCTGTAAGAGGAGGGCCCAAATAGGGGCGTAGGAAGGCCTGAAAAGGGAGGGCCCTCAGCGACCCCATAGCAGGGCCGCTCACAATGCTCTCTCTTGAGCCCCCGCAGGAGATGTTGGCCCACACCTGACAGGAGAGGGCCCAGACGGATGGCGGGGTGCCAGACATCAGAATCTCCCCCACTATGAGGAATGGACCATGGAGATTGTGGGGGTGGCTGAGGACAGATCAGTCACCGAGGTAGAGATTGGCATATGGTGCAAAGGTGAGGATTCACCGCTATCACCCAGATAACCTATCACACATGAGTCGTGAACACAAAACAGAATGTTACTTCCCTCCTACTGACCACATTTCCATTATGCCACAGGATTTCTATTGAAAGGTACTGGCCCATACTCCCCACTGCGCACGTGAAGTGGGAGACAGCCCGAGTGAGACAGCCACTGTGCGATCGAAATTTGGTCATTTGGAGCAGTGTGGTAATTAAAGAGTTAAGTGGTAAATCTAAATTTCCTCTTGTTTTTCAGTTATTAGTTTAGTGGTCTAGTTAGCTGGTAAAAAGGAGCTGTCCCCACCCAAATTGCTGAGTGGCAGTTATCTGTCAATCACCTGAAGCCTGATGAGAGCAAATTACATTCTTCTGTTTGATGCCTAACCAGTGAGAATCATCTCAGTCCAGCTGAGCTCTATTGGGTGGGACAGTTCCTTTTTACCTACTGTGGTAAACCACTGTTGCACCTGTATTAGGTGATGTAAGGTAGGACCTGTACTACAGGTTTCCCGGTAGTCCCTGCCTGCTGGCTCCGCCCAGTAGGCGGAGTATAAATATGCATGTCCTCCATTCAGCAGCCATTTCGCCAGCTGCTGTGGGAGGCCAAACATCTTAGAGCAATAAAGCCTCAGTTGTATCCAACTCTAGTCTTTGTTCAATTGATTGTGCCTCACCTACTAACTCGACTACTAAATTTATAACTGAGAATTAGATTTACCACTTATCTCTTTAATTACCACACTGCTCCAAATTACCAACTTTCAATCCCAATCTGGCTGTCTCACTGAGGCTGTCTCGCACTGCAAGTGCGCAATGCTTACTGAGTGTGCGTTTATGCACCTCTCTTATATAGAGCTCAGCTGGACTGAGATGACTCACACACCAGTTTGAGCTTCAAAGAGTCAATTACTAGGGGGCATAGGTTAAAGGTGTGAGGGCAAGGTTTAAAGGAGATGTACGAGGCAAGTTTTCTTTTTACACAGAGGGTGGTGGGAGCCTGGAACTCGCTGCCGGGGGAAGTCGTGGAAACAGATACGACAGTGACTTTTACAGGGCGTCTTGACAAATACTTGAAGAGGATGGGAATAGAGGGATATGGTCCCCGGAAGGGGAGGGGGTTTTAACTCAGATGAGTAGTTCGATCGGTGCAGGCTTGGAGGGCCAAAGGGCCTGTTCCTGTGCTGTAATTTACTTTGTTCTTTGGGAGCTCGGAGGAGAAAACCATATCCATGGCACAGCTGTCATCCCCACCCTCCACTAGCGCAGAGTCACACACCTCGATGGGGAGAGCAGTGAACAGGCTTCTGGGGCACATTCTGATGAGCACCACAAAGTTGAAGATGGACATCAGGTGGCGGTAGGAATGCCCAAGCGAGACAGCAGTCGGAGATCTGCTGGATCCCTGAGCCTCTGGGCCAGGTTTCACCGGAGCTGATGCAGTCAATAGGGTGCGGCCGTGACATTCAAAGGAAGATGTCAGCGACACTCCAGCAGGTCCATAGCCGATTGGAGGAGTCCCACAGGCTACAGGTGCAGGAAATAGCGCCGGCAATGCGTGACACCGAGGCCAACACTACTAGGGTGTTGACTGCAGTGGAGAGCCTGGTGCACGACATAGACAGCATGAATGGAAGTGTCCAAGGCGTGGCTCAATTAGTGATGGCCATGGCTGAGGAGCTCAGCAGCATGTCTGACTAGCTGGTGGAGTGTCCCAGTCCCAGGTGGCTTTCTGAGGCACTGCGGAGCATGTCCACCACCTCCCGCCCCCTGCCAAGGCCACCACCCACCCTGAGCACCAGGGCAGCAACCACAGTGCCCCCGGGTTCATTGCCTGGGAGAGAAGATGGCTACTCACCTCCTTGGATCCCTACAATAGCCACTCTGCTAGCTTCACACTTTTAAAAAGGTGTGCTAATCGGCACCCGCGTGACCACTTGCTGGGGAGGTGGTTAGATCACGGGAGGCTGTTAGATAGGGGGTTGTGCCATTAATTGCATGGTGATTGGCTTTAAGTGGTCATTATTGTTTTCTCGCCAGGCAGCGGCGGGATTTGGATCTCGCCAACAGGGACCGGGGGGTGGGGGGGAGTTGGCTGGTTAGATAGCGGACTGATTGGCGCCCACCACATTTCCCGATTTTGGCCTCTCCCACGATCTAATGGCTGCGCTCTGCTCTCACTCAAACATGACCTGGCCATTAAATTCGCCCTTCAAAACCTATCTGTTAGATCGTGCCCTAGGAGTCTGCAAAGGGATAGACAGATTAAGTGAGTGGGCAAAAATATAACAGATGGAGTACAGTGTGGGAAAATGTGAACCTGTCTACTTTGGCAGGAAGAATAGAAAAGCAGCAAATGATTTAAATGATGAAAGACTGCAGAATTCTGCACGATGGAGGGATCCTTGTACAGGTTAGGTTTCAGGCAATGGAATCAAGTGATCAGAAAGGCAATGGAATGTTGTCATTTATTGCAAGGGGAATGGAATATAAAAATAGGAATGTTTTGCTGCAGCTGAACAGGGCACTGATAAGACCACATCTGGAGTACGCCTACAATTTTGCTCTCCTTGTTCAAGAAAGGATGTAGCTGCATGAGAAGCAGTTCAGAGGTTCACTGGATTGATGCCTGGGAGTGGGGTGTTATCTGATGGCGAAAGGATGGACAGGTTGGGCCTGTATCCACTTGAGTTTAAGAGAATGAGTTGTGATTTATGTTTTATTAATTTACAGGATGTGGGCGTCGCTGGCTCGGCCAGAATTCATTGCCCATCCCTAATTGTTCTTGAAAAGATGGTGGTGAGTTGCCTTCTTGAACCACTGCAGTCCATGTGGTGTAGATACACCCACAGTGCTGTTAGGACGGGGGAGCTCCAGGATTTAGACTTGGTAACAGTGAAGGAACAGTGATGTATTTCCAAGTCTTGGAGGGGAACCTCCAGGTGGTGGTGTTCCCATGTATCTGGTGCCCTGGTCCTTCTAGATAGGATGTGGAAGGTGCAGCCTAAGGAGCCTTGGTGAATTCCTGCAGTTCATCCTGTAGATGGTAAACACAGCTATCCCTGTTCGTCAGTGGTTGAGGGATTGAAATTTTGTAGGAGGGGTACCAATCAAGAGGGCTACTTTGTCCTGGATGGTGTTGAGCTTCTTCTATGTTGTTGGAGCTGCGCTCACCCAGGCAAGTGGAGAGTATTCCATAACACTCCTAACTTGTAGATGGTGAACAGGCTTTGGGGAGTCAGGAGGTGAGTTACTCGCCGTAGGATTGCTGGCATCTGACGTGTTCTTGTAAACACAGTATTAATATGGTTTGTCCAGTTCAGCCTCTGGTCCAATGGTAATCCCCAGGATATTAAGAGTGGGGGAGTGGTAGTGCCATTGAATGTCAAGGGGTGATGTTTAGACCTTCTCTTATTGGAGAAGGTCATTGCCTGGCACTAGTGTGCGTGAATGTTGGTTGCCATTTGTCAGCCCAAGCCTGGTCCTTGCTGCAGTTGAACATGGATTGATTCACTCTCTGAAGAATCACAGATAGTGCTGAATATTGTGCAATCGTCCGCAAACATTCCCACTTCTTCTAATCTTCTCATGGAAGGAAGGACATTGATGAAGCAGTTGAAGATGGCTGGGCCTGGGACACCCCCCTGAGGAACTCCTGCAATTATGTTTTGGAACTGAGATGTTTGACCTCCAACCACCACAACTATTTTCCTTTGCACCAGATATGACTCCAACCAGTGGAGGATTTTCCCAATTCCCATTGACTCCAGTTTTGCTAGGGATCCTTAATGCCGTGCTTGGTCAAGTTGCCTTGATGTCAAGGGCAGTCACTCTCACCTCTGGAGTTCAGCTCCTTGGTCAATGTCTGAACCAAGGCTGTAATGAGGTCAGGAGCTGAGCACCAGCGAGCTGGTTATTGTTGAGTAAGTGCCGCTTAATAGCGCTGTTGATGACCCCTCACTTTACTGATGGTCGAGAGTAGACTGATAGGGCGGTAATTGGCCAGGTTGGATTTGTCTTGTTTATTGTGCAAGGACATATCTGGACAATTTTCCTCATTGCCGAGTAGATGCCGGTATTGTAGTTGTACTGGAACAGCTTGGCTAGGGGCATGGCAAGTTCTGGAGTGCAAGCCTTCAGTACTACTGGATCATCCACTCACACTTCTGGCTGAAGATTTTTGCGAATGTTTCAGCCTTATCTTTTACACTGATGGACTGGGCTCCATCACTGAGGATGGGGATATTTGTGGATCCTCCTCCTCCAGTGATTTGCTTAATTATCCACCACCATTCGTGGCTGGATGTGGCAGGATTGCAGAACTTAGATCTGATTCTGTGGTATTTTTGAAGGATAGACTTGCAGACCATGACTGTACAAACAAACAAGATTTATTGGAAAGGTGTTTACTCTACAGGATCTTAGGTAAGACTGCCGGCAAACGGCCAATAACGGCATCAATATGTCACGTAATCGGGCTCTTAAAGTGACCTTGCTCCAACGAGGAACAAACATACAACATACATAGAACATACAGTGCAGAATGAGGCCATTTGGCCCATCGAGTCTGCACCGACCCACTTAAGCCCTCACTTCCACCCTATCCCTGTAACCCAATAACCCCTCCTAACCTTTTTGGTCACTAAGGGCAATTTATCACGGCCAATCCACCTGACCTGCACGTCTTTAGACACATACAGATCCATTGGTGTAGAATTGCTTAGCTCTGTTTATTACTTGCTGCTTCTGATGTTTGGCACACGAGTAGTCCTGTAGTTGCAGCTTCACCAGATTGACACCTCATTGTTAGGTATGCATGGTGTTGCTCCTGGCATGCTCTCCTGCACCCTTCATTGATCCAGGACTGGTCCCCTGGCTTGGTGGTAATGGTCGAGTGGAGGTATGCCAGACCACGAGGTTACACATTGTGGTTGAATGCCATTTTGCTGCTGCTGATGGCCACAGTGTCCCTCATGGTTGCCCAGTCTTGAGTTGCTAGATCTGTGCATTTAGCATAGTGATAGTGATCCACAAACATAATGGAGGGTATCCTCAATGTGAAGATGGGATTTTGTGTCCACAAACACACACACCAACTGATACTGTCATGGACAGATGCACCTGTGGCAGGCAGGTTGGTGAGGATGAGATCAATTTCCTTCTTGCTGGTTCCCTTACCACCTGCTGAAGACCCAGTCTAGCAGCTGTATCCTTTAGGATGCTGCCAACTCAGTCTGTGGTAGTACTATCTACCCATTCTTGGTGATGGGCATTGAGGGAGGATGATGACAACCCGCTCTGAGCTCTGGTGCACCATATTGTTTGACAATGTACGACCCCTGCCACCGTAGCACTTTCCACCATCCACCTGGGTGATCCCTTCATGTAAGCTGGCCATTCCATCACACTGTCCCATCGAACCCTTGGGGCGGTGGATGTGGGGACTGTGGAGGGGGGGGGGGGGGGTGGGGGTGGGATAGCGGAGCGTTGCGCGCTGGCTGAACTGGATTCTCTGGTCAGGCCCACGCCAATGTCTGCCCATCTGCCCATCCCACCCCCAGTGCCCCCTCTGCAGCCTGCCCAGACCAGCCTTCTGACAGGGCATTGAGGCAGGTTGTAACATCATGAGTATATGTTTAATGTGAACAAGTGAACATATATATGCAGCTTTGTGCCATCCCCTATCGCTATCTTATATGCAGTTGCTCTGCCAACCTAACTGGTGTCTACTTTTCTGTATCTCGGGGTGGGGAGGAGGTTGCCACCCACCCCATGCACCAAGCCTGGGCAGCAGAGCGGCAGGCACTAGACCTGATCAGCGGGCCTGGGTAGAGAGAAGTCACCGGGGCTAACCGCTGAGTTGCAGTTCCCCCTGGCCCGTGTGTTGCCACCTCTACCAATGTCCGTATCCTCCTCCTCCTCCTCACTGCTCTCCTCTTGGGGTTTTGTTTGGGATTGGGGGCGGGGGACACCAGAAGGGCCTGCGTCATCTCCAGGAGACCCCGCAAGACACAAGACAAGACTGATGATTGGACCGTGGGTTGGGGTGATGGTGGTGGTGGAGGGGAGGTGTGGGGGTGATGGTGGTGGTGGGGATGTGGGAGGGTCTGCGGGTTATGGAGGGGTGGTGGTATTGGTGGAGTGGGTGTGTGCGGGTTGGCCTGGTGAGGGTGAGGGTGGCGGTGTGCAGGTGGTGGTGGAGGTGGAGGTGTGCGGGTGGAGGTGGAGGTGGAGGTGTGCGGGTGGTGTGGTGGTGGAGGTGCGGGTGTGTGGGTGAGGTGGTGGTGGAGGTGTGCGGGTGGAGGTGGTGGTGGAGGTGTGCGGGTGGAGGTGGTGGTGAAGGTGTGCGGGTGAGGTGGAGGTGTGCGGGTGAGGTGTTGGTGGAGGTGTGCGGGTGAGGTGTTGGTGGAGGTGTGCGGGTGGAGGTGGTGGTGGAGGTGTGCGGGTGGAGGTGTGCGGGTGGAGGTGGTGGTGAAGGTGTGCGGGTGAGGTGTTGGTGGAGGTGTGCGGGTGAGGTGTTGGTGGAGGTGTGCGGGTGAGGTGTTGGTGGAGGTGTGCGGGTGGAGGTGGTGGTGGAGGTGTGCGGGTGGAGGTGTGCGGGTGGAGGTGGTGGTGAAGGTGTGCGGGTGGAGGTGGTGGTGAAGGTGTGTGGGTGAGGTGTTGGTGGAGGTGTGCAGGTGGAGGTGTGCGGGTGGTGGTGGTGGTGGAGGTGCGGGTGTGTGGGTGAGGTGGTGGTGGAGGTGTGCGGGTGGAGGTGGTGGTGGAGGTGTGCGGGTGGAGGTGGTGGTGAAGGTGTGCGGGTGAGGTGGAGGTGTGCGGGTGAGGTGTTGGTGGAGGTGTGCGGGTGAGGTGTTGGTGGAGGTGTGCGGGTGGAGGTGGTGGTGGAGGTGTGCGGGTGGAGGTGTGCGGGTGGAGGTGGTGGTGAAGGTGTGCGGGTGAGGTGTTGGTGGAGGTGTGCGGGTGAGGTGTTGGTGGAGGTGTGCGGGTGAGGTGTTGGTGGAGGTGTGCGGGTGGAGGTGGTGGTGGAGGTGTGCGGGTGGAGGTGTGCGGGTGGAGGTGGTGGTGAAGGTGTGCGGGTGGAGGTGGTGGTGAAGGTGTGTGGGTGAGGTGTTGGTGGAGGTGTGCGGGTGAGGTGGTGGTGGAGATGTGTGGGTGAGGTGTTGGTGGAGGTGTGCGGGTGAGGTGGTGGTGGAGGTGTGCGGGTGGTGGTGGTGGTGGAGGTGTGCGGGTGGAGGTGGTGGTGGTGGTGGTGGAGGTGTGCGGGTGAGGTGTTGGTGGAGGTGTGTGGGTGAGGTGTTGGTGGAGGTGTGCGGGTGGAGGTGGTGGTGAAGGTGTGCGGGTGAGGTGAAGGTGTGCGGGTGAGGTGGAGGTGTGCGGGTGAGGTGTTGGTGGAGGTGTGCGGGTGAGGTGTTGGTGGAGGTGTGCGGGTGAGGTGGTGGTGGAGGTGGTGGTGGAGGTGTGCGGGTGAGGTGGTGGTGGAGGTGTGCGGGTGGAGGTGGTGGTGGTGGTGGTGGTGGAGGTGTGCGGGTGAGGTGTTGGTGGAGGTGTGCGGGTGAGGTGGTGGTGGAGGTGGTGGTGGAGGTGGTGGTGGAGGTGTGCGGTTGGAGGTGGTGGTGGTGGTGGTGGTGGAGGTGTGCGGGTGAGGTGTTGGTGGAGGTGTGCGGGTGAGGTGGTGGTGGAGGTGGTGGTGGAGGTGTGCGGGTGAGGTGGTGGTGGAGGTGTGCGGGTGAGGTGTTGGTGGAGGTGTGCGGGTGAGGTGTTGGTGGAGGTGTGCGGATGGAGGTGGTGGTGGAGGTGGAGGTGTGCGGGTGGAGGTGGTGGTGGAGGTGTGCGGATGGAGGTGGTGGTGGAGGTGTGCGGGTGAGGTGTTGGTGGTGGTGGTGGTGGAGGTGGTGGTGGAGGTGTGCGGGTGAGGTGGTGGTGGTTGTGGTGGAGGTGTGCGGGTGAGGTGTTGGTGGAGGTGTGCGGATGGAGGTGGTGGTGGAGGTGTGTGGGTGGAGGTGGTGGTGGAGGTGTGTGGGTGAGGTGTTGGTGGAGGTGTGCGGATGGAGGTGGTGGTGGAGGTGTGTGGGTGAGGTGTTGGTGGAGGTGTGTGGGTGAGGTGTTGGTGGAGGTGTGTGGGTGAGGTGTTGGTGGAGGTGTGCGGATGGAGGTGGTGGTGGAGGTGTGCGGGTGGAGGTGGTGGTGGAGGTGTGCGGGTGAGGTGTTGGTGGAGGTGTGTTGGTGAGGTGTTGGTGGAGGTGTGCGGGTGGTGGTGGTGGTGGAGGTGGTGGTGGAGGTGTGCGGGTGAGGTGGTGGTGGTTGTGGTGGAGGTGTGCGGGTGAGGTGTTGGTGGAGGTGTGTGGGTGAGGTGTTGGTGGAGGTGTGTGGGTGAGGTGTTGGTGGAGGTGTGCGGGTGGTGGTGGAGGTGGTGGTGGAGGTGTGCGGGTGAGGTGGTGGTGGTTGTGGTGGAGGTGTGCGGGTGAGGTGTTGGTGGAGGTGTGTGGGTGAGGTGTTGGAGGAGGTGTGCGGGTGGTGGTGGTGGTGGAGGTGGAGGTGGAGGTGTGCGGGTGAGGTGTTGGTGGAGGTGTGCGGGTGAGGTGTTGGTGGAGGTGTGTGGGTGTTGGTGGTGGTGGAGGTGTGCGGATGGAGGTGGTGGTGGAGGTGGAGGTGTGCGGGTGGAGGTGGTGGTGGAGGTGTGCGGATGGAGGTGGTGGTGGAGGTGGAGGTGTGCGGGTGGAGGTGGTGGTGGAGGTGGAGGTGTGTGGGTGTTGGTGGTGGTGGAGGTGTGTGGGTGAGGTGTTGGTGGAGGTGTGCGGGTGAGGTGTTGGTGGAGGTGTGTGGGTGAGGTGTTGGTGGAGGTGTGCGGGTGGTGGTGGTGGTGGAGGTGGTGGTGGAGGTGTGCGGGTGAGGTGGTGGTGGAGGTGTGCGGGTGAGGTGTTGGTGGAGGTGTGCGGGTGAGGTGTTGGTGGAGGTGTGTGGGTGAGGTGTTGGTGGAGGTATGCGGGTGAGGTGTTGGTGGAGGTGTGCGGGTGGAGGTGTGCGGGTGGAGGTGGTGGTGAAGGTGTGCGGGTGAGGTGTTGGTGGAGGTGTGCGGGTGAGGTGTTGGTGGAGGTGTGCGGGTGAGGTGTTGGTGGAGGTGTGCGGGTGGAGGTGGTGGTGGAGGTGTGCGGGTGGAGGTGTGCGGGTGGAGGTGGTGGTGAAGGTGTGCGGGTGGAGGTGGTGGTGAAGGTGTGTGGGTGAGGTGTTGGTGGAGGTGTGCAGGTGGAGGTGTGCGGGTGGTGGTTGTGGTGGAGGTGTGCGGGTGAGGTGTTGGTGGAGGTGTACGGATGGAGGTGGTGGTGGAGGTGTGCGGGTGAGGTGTTGGTGGAGGTGTGCGGGTGGAGGTGGTGGTGGAGGTGTGCGGGTGGAGGTGTGCGGGTGGAGGTGGTGGTGAAGGTGTGCGGGTGGAGGTGGTGGTGAAGGTGTGTGGGTGAGGTGTTGGTGGAGGTGTGCAGGTGGAGGTGTGCGGGTGGTGGTGGTGGTGGAGGTGCGGGTGTGTGGGTGAGGTGGTGGTGGAGGTGTGCGGGTGGAGGTGGTGGTGGAGGTGTGCGGGTGGAGGTGGTGGTGAAGGTGTGCGGGTGAGGTGGAGGTGTGCGGGTGAGGTGTTGGTGGAGGTGTGCGGGTGAGGTGTTGGTGGAGGTGTGCGGGTGGAGGTGGTGGTGGAGGTGTGCGGGTGGAGGTGTGCGGGTGGAGGTGGTGGTGAAGGTGTGCGGGTGAGGTGTTGGTGGAGGTGTGCGGGTGAGGTGTTGGTGGAGGTGTGCGGGTGAGGTGTTGGTGGAGGTGTGCGGGTGGAGGTGGTGGTGGAGGTGTGCGGGTGGAGGTGTGCGGGTGGAGGTGGTGGTGAAGGTGTGCGGGTGGAGGTGGTGGTGAAGGTGTGTGGGTGAGGTGTTGGTGGAGGTGTGCGGGTGAGGTGGTGGTGGAGGTGTGTGGGTGAGGTGTTGGTGGAGGTGTGCGGGTGAGGTGGTGGTGGAGGTGTGCGGGTGGTGGTGGTGGTGGAGGTGTGCGGGTGGAGGTGGTGGTGGTGGTGGTGGAGGTGTGCGGGTGAGGTGTTGGTGGAGGTGTGTGGGTGAGGTGTTGGTGGAGGTGTGCGGGTGGAGGTGGTGGTGAAGGTGTGCGGGTGAGGTGAAGGTGTGCGGGTGAGGTGGAGGTGTGCGGGTGAGGTGTTGGTGGAGGTGTGCGGGTGAGGTGTTGGTGGAGGTGTGCGGGTGAGGTGGTGGTGGAGGTGGTGGTGGAGGTGTGCGGGTGAGGTGGTGGTGGAGGTGTGCGGGTGGAGGTGGTGGTGGTGGTGGTGGTGGAGGTGTGCGGGTGAGGTGTTGGTGGAGGTGTGCGGGTGAGGTGGTGGTGGAGGTGGTGGTGGAGGTGGTGGTGGAGGTGTGCGGTTGGAGGTGGTGGTGGTGGTGGTGGTGGAGGTGTGCGGGTGAGGTGTTGGTGGAGGTGTGCGGGTGAGGTGGTGGTGGAGGTGGTGGTGGAGGTGTGCGGGTGAGGTGGTGGTGGAGGTGTGCGGGTGAGGTGTTGGTGGAGGTGTGCGGGTGAGGTGTTGGTGGAGGTGTGCGGATGGAGGTGGTGGTGGAGGTGGAGGTGTGCGGGTGGAGGTGGTGGTGGAGGTGTGCGGATGGAGGTGGTGGTGGAGGTGTGCGGGTGAGGTGTTGGTGGTGGTGGTGGTGGAGGTGGTGGTGGAGGTGTGCGGGTGAGGTGGTGGTGGTTGTGGTGGAGGTGTGCGGGTGAGGTGTTGGTGGAGGTGTGCGGATGGAGGTGGTGGTGGAGGTGTGTGGGTGGAGGTGGTGGTGGAGGTGTGTGGGTGAGGTGTTGGTGGAGGTGTGCGGATGGAGGTGGTGGTGGAGGTGTGTGGGTGAGGTGTTGGTGGAGGTGTGTGGGTGAGGTGTTGGTGGAGGTGTGTGGGTGAGGTGTTGGTGGAGGTGTGCGGATGGAGGTGGTGGTGGAGGTGTGCGGGTGGAGGTGGTGGTGGAGGTGTGCGGGTGAGGTGTTGGTGGAGGTGTGTGGGTGAGGTGTTGGTGGAGGTGTGCGGGTGGTGGTGGTGGTGGAGGTGGTGGTGGAGGTGTGCGGGTGAGGTGGTGGTGGTTGTGGTGGAGGTGTGCGGGTGAGGTGTTGGTGGAGGTGTGTGGGTGAGGTGTTGGTGGAGGTGTGTGGGTGAGGTGTTGGTGGAGGTGTGCGGGTGGTGGTGGAGGTGGTGGTGGAGGTGTGCGGGTGAGGTGGTGGTGGTTGTGGTGGAGGTGTGCGGGTGAGGTGTTGGTGGAGGTGTGTGGGTGAGGTGTTGGTGGAGGTGTGCGGGTGGTGGTGGTGGTGGAGGTGGAGGTGGAGGTGTGCGGGTGAGGTGTTGGTGGAGGTGTGCGGGTGAGGTGTTGGTGGAGGTGTGTGGGTGTTGGTGGTGGTGGAGGTGTGCGGATGGAGGTGGTGGTGGAGGTGGAGGTGTGCGGGTGGAGGTGGTGGTGGAGGTGTGCGGATGGAGGTGGTGGTGGAGGTGGAGGTGTGCGGGTGGAGGTGGTGGTGGAGGTGGAGGTGTGTGGGTGTTGGTGGTGGTGGAGGTGTGTGGGTGAGGTGTTGGTGGAGGTGTGCGGGTGAGGTGTTGGTGGAGGTGTGTGGGTGAGGTGTTGGTGGAGGTGTGCGGGTGGTGGTGGTGGTGGAGGTGGTGGTGGAGGTGTGCGGGTGAGGTGGTGGTGGAGGTGTGCGGGTGAGGTGTTGGTGGAGGTGTGCGGGTGAGGTGTTGGTGGAGGTGTGTGGGTGAGGTGTTGGTGGAGGTATGCGGGTGAGGTGTTGGTGGAGGTGTGCGGGTGGTGGTGGTGGTGGAGGTGGTGGTGGAGGTGTGCGGATGGAGGTGGTGGTGGAGGTGTGCGGGTGGTGGTGGTGGTGAAGGTGTGCGGGTGAGGTGTAGGTGTGCGGGTGAGGTGTTGGTGGAGGTGTGCGGGTGAGGTGTTGGTGGAGGTGTGCGGGTGAGGTGGTGGTGGAGGTGGTGGTGGAGGTGTGCGGGTGAGGTGGTGGTGGTTGTGGTGGAGGTGTGCGGGTGAGGTGTTGGTGGAGGTGTGTGGGTGAGGTGTTGGTGGAGGTGTGTGGGTGAGGTGGTGGTGGAGCTGGTGGTGGAGGTGTGCGGGTGAGGTGTTGGTGGAGGTGTGTGGGTGAGGTGTTGGTGGAGGTGTGCGGGTGAGGTGGTGGTGGAGGTGGTGGTGGAGGTGTGCGGGTGAGGTGGTGGTGGTTGTGGTGGAGGTGTGCGGGTGAGGTGTTGGTGGAGGTGTGTGGGTGAGGTGTTGGTGGAGGTGTGCGGGTGGAGGTGTTGGTGGAGGTGTACGGATGGAGGTGGTGGTGAAGGTGGAGGTGTGCGGGTGGAGGTGGTGGTGGAGGTGTGCGGATGGAGGTGGTGGTGGAGGTGGAGGTGTGCGGGTGGAGGTGGTGGTGGAGGTGGAGGTGTGTGGGTGTTGGTGGTGGTGGAGGTGTGTGGGTGAGGTGTTGGTGGAGGTGTGCGGGTGAGGTGTTGGTGGAGGTGTGTGGGTGAGGTGTTGGTGGAGGTGTGCGGGTGGAGGTGGTGGTGGAGGTGTGTGGGTGAGGTGTTGGTGGAGGTGTGCGGGTGAGGTGTTGGTGGAGGTGTGTGGGTGAGGTGTTGGTGGAGGTGTGCGGGTGAGGTGGTGGTGGAGGTGTGCGGGTGAGGTGTTGGTGGAGGTGTGCGGGTGAGGTGTTGGTGGAGGTGTGCGGGTGAGGTGTTGGTGGAGGTGTGTGGGTGAGGTGTTGGTGGAGGTGTGCGGGTGGTGGTGGTGGTGGTGGTGGTGGTGGAGGTGTGCGGGTGGAGGTGTTGGTGGAGGTGTGTGGGTGAGGTGTTGGTGGAGGTGTGTGGGTGAGGTGTTGGTGGAGGTGTGTGGGGGAGGTGTTGGTGGAGGTGTGTGGGTGAGGTGTTGGTGGAGGTGTGTGGGTGAGATGTTGGTGGAGGTGTGTGGGTGAGGTGTTGGTGGAGGTGTGCGGGTGGAGGTGGTGGTGGAGGTGTGTGGGTGAGGTGTTGGTGGAGGTGTGTGGGTGAGGTGTTGGTGGAGGTGTGCGGGTGGAGGTGGTGGTGGAGGTGTGTGGGTGAGGTGTTGGTGGAGGTGTGTGGGTGAGGTGTTGGTGGAGGTGTGCGGGTGGAGGTGGTGGTGGAGGTGTGTGGGTGAGGTGTTGGTGGAGGTGTGCGGGTGTTGGTGGTGGTGGAGGTGTGTGGGTGAGGTGTTGGTGGAGGTGTTGGTGGAGGTGTGCGGGTGGTGGTGGTGGTGGAGGTGTGTGGGTGAGGTGTTGGTGGTGGTGGAGGTGGTGGTGGAGGTGTGCGGGTGGTGGAGGTGATGGAGGTGTGCGGGTGGAGGTGGTGATGGAGGTGTGCGGGTGGTGGTGGTGGTGGAGGTGTGTGGGTGAGGTGTTGGTGGAGGTGTGTGGGTGGAGGTGGTGGTGGAGGTGTGTGGGTGGAGGTGTTGGTGGAGGTGTGTGGGTGGAGGTGGTGGTGGAGGTGTGTGGGTGAGGTGTTGGTGGAGGTGTGCGGGTGAGGTGCTGGTGGAGGTGTGTGGGTGAGGTGTTGGTGGAGGTGTGCGGGTGGAGGTGTTGGTGGAGGTGTGCGGGTGGAGGTGTTGGTGGAGGTGTGTGGGTGAGGTGTTGGTGGAGGTGTGTGGGTGAGGTGTTGGTGGAGGTGTGCGGGTGGAGGTGTTGGTGGAGGTGTGTGGGTGAGGTGTTGGTGGAGGTGTGTGGGTGAGGTGTTGGTGGAAGTGTGCGGGTGAGGTGTTGGTGGAGGTGTGCGGGTGGAGGTGGTGGGGAGGTGTGCGGGTGGTGGTGGTGGGGAGGTGTGCGGGTGGAGGTGGTGGTGGAGGTGTGCGGGTGGTGGTGGTGGTGGAGGTGTGCGGGTGGAGGTGGTGGTGGAGGTGATCAGGTGGAGGTGGTGGTGGAGGTGTTGGTGGAGGTGTGTGGGTGGAGGTGCTGGTGGTGGTGGAGGTGTGCGGGTGAGGTGTTGGTGGAGGTGTGCGGGTGGAGGTGGTGGTGGAGGTGTGCGGGTGAGGTGTTGGTGGAGGTGTGCGGGTGGAGGTGGTGGTGGAGGTGTTGGTGGAGGTGTGTGGGTGGAGGTGGTGGTGGAGGTGTGCGGGTGGAGGTGTGTGGGTGAGGTGTTGGTGGAGGTGTGCGGGTGGAGGTGGTGGTGGAGGTGTTGGTGGAGGTGTGTGGGTGGAGGTGGAGGTGGTGGTGTGCGGGTGGAGGTGTGTGGGTGAGGTGTTGGTGGAGGTGTGCGGGTGGAGGTGGTGGTGGAGGTGTTGGTGGAGGTGTGTGGGTGGAGGTGGTGGTGGAGGTGGTGGTGTGCGGGAGGAGGTGGTGGTGGAGGTGTGCGGGTGGAGGTGTGTGGGTGAGGTGTTGGTGGAGGTGTGCGGGTGGAGGTGGTGGTGGAGGTGTTGGTGGAGGTGTGCGGGTGGAGGTGGTGGTGGAGGTGTGCGGGTGGAGGTGTGTGGGTGAGGTGTTGGTGGAGGTGTGCGGGTGGAGGTGGTGGTGGAGGTGTGTGGGTGGAGGTGTGCGGGTGTTGGTGGAGGTGTGCGGGTGTTGGTGGTGGTGGAGGTGTGCGGGTGGTGGTGGTGGTGAAGGTGTGCGGGTACGGGGTAGGTGTGCGGGTGGAGGTGGTGGTGGAGGTGTGCGGGTGGAGGTGGTGGTGGAGGTGTGCGGGTGGAGGTGTGCGGGTGGAGGTGGTGGTGGAGGTGTTGGTGGAGGTGATCAGGTGGAGGTGGTGGGGAGGTGTGAGGGTGGAGGTGGTGGTGGAGGTGTGTGGGTGAGGTGGTGGTGGAGGTGTGCGGGTGAGGTGGTGGTGGAGGTGATCAGGTGGAGGTGGTGGGGAGGTGTGCGGTTGGAGGTGGTGGTGGAGGTGTGTGGGTGAGGTGGTGGTGGAGGTGTGCGGGTGAGGTGGAGGTGTGCGGGTGGAGGTGGTGGTGGAGGTGTGCGGGTGGAGGTGGTGGTGGAGGTGTGCGGGTGGAGATGGTGGTGGAGGTGTGCGGGTGGTGGTGGTGGAGGTGATCGGGTGCTGGTGGAGGTGGGGGTGGTGGAGGTGGTGGTGGAGGTGATCAGGTGGAGGTGGTGGGGAGGTGTGCGGGTGGAGGTGGTGGTGGAGGTGTGCGGGTGGAGGTGGTGGTGGAGGTGTGTGGGTGGAGGTGGTCGTGGAGGTGTGCGGGTGCTGGTGGAGGTGGGGGTGGTGGAGGTGGTGGTGGAGGTGATCAGGTGGAGGTGGTGGGGAGGTGTGCGGGTGGAGGTGGTGGTGGAGGTGTGCGGGTGCTGGTGGAGGTGGAGGTGTGTGGGTGGAGGTGGTCGTGGAGGTGTGCGGGTGGTGGTGGTGGTGGAGGTGGTGGTGGAGGTGATCAGGTGGAGGTGGTGGGGAGGTGTGCGGGTGGAGGTGGTGGTGGAGGTGTGCGGGTGGAGGTGGTGGTGGAGGTGTGCGGGTGGAGGTGGTGGTGGAGGTGTGTGGGTGAGGTGTTGGTGGAGGTGTGCGGGTGGAGGTGGTGGTGGAGGTGTGCGGGTGGAGGTGGTGGTGGAGGTGTGCGGGTGGAGGTGGTGGTGGAGGTGTGCGGGTGGAGGTGGTGGTGGAGGTGTGTGGGTGAGATGGTGGTGGAGGTGTGCGGGTGGAGGTGGTGGTGGAGGTGTGCGGGTGAGGTGTTGGTGGAGGTGTGCGGGTGGAGGTGGTGGTGGAGGTGTGCGGGTGGAGGTGGTGGTGGAGGTGTGCGGGTGCTGGTGGAGGTGCGGGTGGTGGAGGTGCAGGTGTGCGGGTGCTGGTGGAGGTGGAGGTGTGCGGGTGCTGGTGGAGGTGCGGGTGTGCGGGTGCTGGTGGAGGTGCGGGTGTGCGGGTGCTGGTGGAGGTGCGGGTGGTGGAGGTGCAGGTGTGCGGGTGCTGGTGGAGGTGCGGGTGTGCGGGTGCTGGTGGATGTGCGGGTGGTGGAGGTGCAGGTGTGCGGGTGCTGGTGGAGGTGCGGGAGTGCGGGTGCTGGTGGAGGTGCGGGTGGTGGAGGTGCAGGTGTGCGGGTGGTGGTGGTGGAGGTGTGCGGGTGCTGGTGGAGGTGCGGGTGGTGGAGGTGCGGGTGTGCGGGTGCTGGTGGAGGTGCGGGTGGTGGAGGTGCAGGTGTGCGGGTGCTGGTGGAGGTGCGGGTGGTGGAGGTGCGGGTGTGCGGGTGCTGGTGGAGGTGCGGGTGTGCGGGTGCTGGTGGAGGTGCGGGTGGTGGAGGTGCAGGTGTGCGGGTGCTGGTGGAGGTGCGGGTGTGCGGGTGCTGGTGGAGGTGCGGGTGGTGGAGGTGCAGGTGTGCGGGTGCTGGTGGAGGTGCGGGTGTGCGGGTGCTGGTGGAGGTGCGGGTGGTGGAGGTGCAGGTGTGCGGGTGCTGGTGGAGGTGCGGGTGTGCGGGTGCTGGTGGAGGTGCGGGTGTGCGGGTGCTGGTGGAGGTGCGGGTGCTGGTGGAGGTGCAGGTGTGCGGATGCTGGTGGAGGTGCGGGTGTGCGGGTGCTGGTGGAGGTGCGGGTGGTGGAGGTGCAGGTGTGCGGGTGCTGGTGGAGGTGCGGGTGTGCGGGTGCTGGTGGAGGTGCGGGTGGTGGAGGTGCAGGTGTGCGGGTGCTGGTGGAGGTGCGGGTGTGCGGGTGCTGGTGGAGGTGCGGGTGGTGGAGGTGCAGGTGTGCGGGTGCTGGTGGAGGTGCGGGTGTGCGGGTGCTGGTGGAGGTGCGGGTGGTGGGGGTGCAGGTGTGCGGGTGGTGGTGGTGGAGGTGTGCGAGTGCTGGTGGAAATGGCAACACACGGGCCAGGTGGAACTGCAACTCAGCGGTTAGCCCCGGTGACTTCTCTCTACCCAGGCCCACTGATCAGCTCTGCTGCGGTGAAGGGCTGCAGGTCCCGCGGTCCCCCTCCGCTTTCTTGCCCTCGCCGGGTAGTTTCATAGAATTTCATAGAATTTACAGTGCAGAAGGAGGCCATTCGGCCCATCGAGTCTGCACCGCCTCTTGGAAAGAGCACCCTACCCAAGGTCAACACCTCCACCCTATCCCCATAACCCAGTAACCCCACCCAACCCTAAGGGCAATTTTGGACACTAAGGGCAATTTATCATGGCCAATCCACCTAACCTGCACATCTTTGGACTGTGGGAGGAAACCGGAGCACCCGGAGGAAACCCACGCACACACAGGGAGGATGTGCAGACTCCGCACAGACAGTGACCCAAGCCGGAATCGAACCTGGGACCCTGGAGCTGTGAAGCAATTGTGCTATCCACAATGCTACTGTGCTGCCCTAGTTGTGGGCCGGCTCCTCCTGGGGGGAGGGCGGGGAGGCTGAGAACGCACAGTGTTAGACAGTTGGACACATGCAGCACAGTGGGTGGGTAGCTGGTGGCCTTCGCAGGCAGGGCACCTGGCCATGGCGGCCGGTATGGCTGCTGGTAGGTGGTGCAGGGTGGGGTTCAGTCGCCCTCCAGATAGGGGGGAGGGGCGGGAGGAGGGGGGGGGGGGGGGTCCTGGTTTGTGGGTGGGGGGTTAGTGCCAGGGGCACAGTGCTGCCTACTCACCCTGGTCGCCCTGAGGAACTTGTGCAGTTTTGCGCGGCCCTGCTGGCTGGTCCTGGCGGTGTTACCCATAGCGCTCAGGGCCTGTCCCACCTGCTCCCAGGCTTGGTGCATGGGTTGTGTGGCAACTTCCTTCCCACCCCGAGATACAGGATGATGTGCCGCTCTTCACAGCATCCAACAGAGTCTCGAATTTGACCTTGGTGAACCGCGGTGCCATCTTGTTGGCTGGGGTGAGTGTGTGTGGTGGACGGAGTGCTTATATGTGGCTGCAGCTTGTCAATTCTCAAATGTCAATCCCGACTCCGGCTAATTGGACACCGTTTTGAATTAGAATCGATCGTGTTCCACGTGGCGCCGTTGCTAGCCCATTAACGGTCGTGGAATTGCTCTGGGAATAGCTGCAATTGTCCTGGCGTCGTACACCACCGATTCAGTCCCGGCGTCAGCACTTATTCTGTCAAATGGAGAATGCAGCCCAGAGAGTTTTCAGTAATCTTAGTTGTAATGTCAGTTGCAACCCATTTGATTTATACCTCCCTTGCTTTAAATATTGCATGACAAGCAAAATTCCATCATCAACTAATCTGGCCAGCTACCATGTTGTCAGCTAATTCATTAGGTTCATTGTTTTAAGTTTAGGTCCTCACACGGGGGAGCCCCATTTAAACATGCACTATATCAATTATTAAAAGAATTATCAAGGGACTTTATGTGAGAATGAGTCATTTTGAATGGTATAATCAAATGCAGAGTTAAGAAGAGTGGTCAGAAGCTGTGCAGGTTTCCAATGTATCCAAGAAGAAAACTGGTTATAATGAGTAATGTAATTTGATATAAGTGAGGGATGAAAAATAGTCAATGTTCATGCAAAATTGGGACTTCCGATGGCGGCTATGAGGGAGTGAGTCGCACATTCGGTGGCTCTCACTCCGACTGGCTTTTTGGACCTGGTTTCCCGACTTTTCGGAACTTCTGAGCGCTAGAAAAGACAGCCACAAAGTTGCTGATTGAAGTGTGCGGTGCTGTATGGAAACAAAGAAGAGCAGGTGGGAGAATATGGAGGTCCGAATCTACCAGGATTGGAGTGCAGAGGTGGCCAAGAAGGGAGCTGGCTTTAATCGGGCCAAGGCGGTGCTCCATCGGAAGGGGATGAAGTTCGGGTTGCTGCAGCCAGCGCGATTGTGGGTCACGTTCCAAGATCGGCACCACTATTTCGAAACACCCGAGGAGGCTTGGAGCTCTATACAGACTGAAAGGTTGGACTCAAATTGAGGGTCTGTGGTTGTGGGGGGGGATGTCTGCTGTATATATGGTTTTTACTACGTGTAGGGACTGTTCGCTTGATTGGGTGCGGGATGGAGATGGCTGAAGGGATTTGATGGGGAGGCTGTGGGAGAGTGTGGGCGCCGGTGGTGGAGGGAGGGGAGGCCCAGGGTTGGGGGAATCGAGATAAGGCCGCAAAAGGAGCTGCGCCAGAGGGGGCGTGGCCGGCTCAGGAAAGCGCGGGCTTTTTCCCGCACTAAGGATGGACGGCGGTGGGGGTCGGAGGAGTGCACACTGACTGAGGGGGAGAGGGGATTCCCACACTGGGGGGGTCGATGGGAAGGTAGGAGAGGCCGGGGTCAGCAGGAGTCAGCTGACTTACGGGAGTGTTATGGGGGGAGCCAAAGAGCTGGATATGGATCTAGCGGGGGGAGGGGGGGGGGGTATAGGGTTGCTGCTGCATTGGCCAATGGGGAACTGGAAATAGGAGAGGTGGGCGGGGCGGGGGTCCGCCGTCTGGGGGACTGCAGGATGCGGGAGGCGCGGGCATGTGACTGGCCTAGAAAAGGAGATGGCTAGTCGGTGGGGGCGGGGGGGGGGGGGGGGGGGGGGGTGAGAAGCTCCCCAATCCGGCTGTTAACTTGGAATGTGAGGGGCCTGAACGGGCTGATCAAAAGGGCCTGGGTGTTTGCGCACTTAAAAGGACTGAAGGCAGACGTGGTCATGTTTCAGGAGACACATTTAAAGGTGGCAGACCAGGTCAGGTTGAGAAAGGGATGGGTAGGACAGGTATTCCATTCGGGGGTGGATGTGAAGAACAGAGGGGTTGCAATACTGGTGGGGAAGCGGGTGTCGTTTGAGGCCAAGAAGATTGTAGTGGATAATGGAGGGCGATACGTGATGGTGAGCGGTAGGTTGCAGGGGGTGTGGGTGTAAACGTATATGCCCCGAACTGGGATAATGCCGGATTTATGAAGTGCATGCTGGGTCGGATTCCGGACCTGAAGGCAGGAAGCTTGATAATGGGTGGAGATTTCTACACGGTGCATTAGATCGCTCCAGATCCAAGACGGGGCAGAGGTCGGCTGCGGCCAAGGTGCTTAGGGGGTTTATGGACCAGATGGGGGGAGTGGATCCATGGAGGTTTGCTGGGCCCCTGGCCAGGGAATTCTCATTCTTTTCCCATGTACATAGAGCCTACTCCCGGATAGATTTTTTTGTTTTGAGTAGGGCGCTAATCCCGAAAGTGGAAGGAACGGAGTATTCGGTCATAGCCATCTCAGACCACGCCCCACACTGGGTGGAGCTGGAGTTAGGAGAGGAGAGGGACCAACGTCCGCTGTGGCGTCTTGATGTGGGATTACTGGCAGATGAGGAGGTGTGCGGGAAGGTGCGGGGGTGCATTGAAAGATACTTGGAGGCCAATGACAATGGAGAGGTGCAGGTGGGGGTAGTCTGGGAGGCGTTGAAGGTGGTGGTCAGGGGAGAGTTAATCTCCATTAGGGCCCACAGGGAGAAGAGAGAGGGCAGGGAGAGGGAGAGGTTGGTGGGGGAGATCTTAAGAGTGGACAGGAGATATGCAGAGGCCCCCAAGGAGGGGCTACTTAGGGAGCGGCGAAGCCTCCAGACGGAGTTTGATCTGTTGACCACAGGGAAAGCAGAGGCACACTGGAGGAAAGCACAGGGGGCGACGTACGAGTATGGGGAGAAGGCGAGCCGGATGCTGGCACACCAGCTCCGTAAGAGGGTGGCAGCGAAGGAGATAGGTGGAGTTAAGGATAGCAGGGGGAATACGGTGCGGAGTGCGGTGAGAGTAAATGAGGTATTTAAGGACTTCTATGAGGAGCTGTACAGATCTGAGCCCCCAGCGTGGGAAGAGGGGATGCGACGATTTTTGGATCAACTGAGGTTCCCGAGGGTGGAGGAGCAGGAGGTGGCTGGTTTAGGGGCGCCAATTGGGTTGGAGGAGCTGGTTAAAGGATTGGGGAACATGCAGGCGGGGAAGGCCCCGGGGCCAGATGGGTTCCTGGTCGAGTTTTATAGGAAATATGTGGACTTGCTAGGCCCGTTGTTAGTAAGGACTTTCAATGAGGCAAGGGAGGGGGGGACCCTGCCCCCGACAATGTCCGGGGCGCTGATCTCTCTGATCCTGAAGCGGGAGAAGGACCCACTGCAATGTGGGTCATATAGACCGATCTCGCTCCTCAATGTGGATGCGGAGTTGCTGGCAAAAGTGCTGGCTACAAGAATTGAGGACTGTGTCCCTGGGGTGATTCATGAGGACCAGACGGGATTTGTAAAGGGCAGGCAGCTAAACACCAATGTGCGGAGGCTCCTCAACGTGATTATGATGCCATCGGTGGAGGGAGAGGCAGAGGTAGTGGCAGCTATGGATGCAGAGAAGGCCTTCGACCGGGTGGAGTGGGAGTATCTTTGGGAAGTGCTGCGGAGGTTTGGGTTCGGGGAGGGGTTTATTAGGTGGGTCAGGCTCCTATATAGAGCCCCGGTGGCGAGTGTGGATACGAATCGGCGGAGGTCGGAGTACTTTCGGCTGTACCGAGGGACGAGACAGTGGTGCCCCTTGTTGTTTGCATTGGCAATCGAGCCTTTGGCCATGGCACTAAGGGAGTCCAGGAAATGGAGGGGGGTGGTCCGAGAGGGAGAGGAACATCGGGTGTCGCTGTATGCGGACGACCTGTTCCTGTACGTGGCAGATCCAGTGGAGGGGATGGTGGAGGTCATGCGGATCCTGAGGGAGTTTGGGGACTTCTCGGGCTAGAAGCTTAACGTAGGGAAAAGTGAGCTCTTTGTGGTGTATTCAGGGGACCAGGGAAGGGGAATAGATGACCTACCATTGAAGAGGGCGGAAAGGAACTTTCGGTACTTGGGGATCCAGGTGGCTGGGAGCTGGGGGGCCCTGCACAAGCTCAATTTGACGCAGTTGGTGGAGCAGATGGAGGAGGATTTCAAAAGATGGGATGTGCTGCCACTCTCGCTAGCGGGCAGGGTACAGTCGGTTAAAATGATGGTCCTCCCGAGGTTTCTTTTTGTGTTCCAGTGCCTTCCCATTATGATTACCAAGGCCTTTTTTAAACGGGTATGTAGGAGCATCGTGTGGGCAAATAAGAACCCGAGGGTAAAGAGGGTGTTTCTGGAGCGTAGCAGGGACAGGGGAGAGCTGGCGCTGCCGAATCTGTGCGGCTACTATTGGGCAGCCAACGTAGCGATGATCCGTAAGTGGGTAATAGAGGGAAGAGGTTGGAGATGGCGTCCTGTAGGGGCGCGAGCCTGAGGGCGCTGGCGACGGCACCGCTGCCGCTCTCGCCGACAAGGTACACCACGAGTCCGGTTGTGGCGGCGACGTTGAAGATCTGGGGGCAGTGGAGACGGCATAGGGGCGAGGTGGGAGCCTCAGTTTGGTCCCCGATTCGGGAGAACGATCGGTTCGTCCCGGGAAGGATGGATGGGGGGTTTCGGAGCTGGCATCGGGCAGGGATCAGAAGAATGGGGGACCTGTTTATACATGGGACGTTTGCAAGCCTAGGGGCGCTGGAGGAGAAGTTTGGGTTACCCCCGGGAAATGCGTTCAGGTATATGCAAGTGAGGGCGTTTGTGAGGTGGCAGGTGAGGGAATTCCCGTTGCACCCGGCACAGAGGATTCAGGACAGGGTGATTTTGGGTGTATGGGTTGGAGAGGGCAGGGTCTCGGCGATCTACCAGGAGCTGAAAGAAGAGGAGGAGGCCGCGGTAGAGGAGCTAAAGGGCAAGTGGGAGGAGGAGCTTGGGGAGGAGATAGATGAGGGTCTGTGGGCTGATGCCCTGAGTAGGGTTAATTCTTCCTCCTCTTACGCCAGGCTCAGCCTAATACAATTCAAGGTTGTTCACAGAGCGCATATGACAGAGGCGAGGATGAGTAGGTTCTTTGGGGTGGAGGATATGTGTGGGAGGTGCTCGGGGAGTCCGGCAAATCACGTCCACATGTTCTGGTCGTGCCCAGCACTGGAGGGGTTTTGGAGGGGTCTTGCGAGGACTATGTCCAAGGTGGTGAAAGTCCAGGTAAAGCTGAGTTGGGGGTTGGCATTAATTGGGGTAACGGACGAGCCGGGAGTGCAGGAGGCGAAAGAGGCCGGTATCCTGGCCTTTGCGGCCCTGGTAGCCCGGCGGAGGATCTTGTTATTATGGAAGGACGCAAAGCCCTCCAGTGTGGAAGCCTGGATAAATTACATGGCAGAGTTCATTAAGCTGGAGAGGATAAAGTTTGCCTTACGAGGGTCAGTGCAGGGGTTCTTCAGGTGGTGGCAACCGTTCCTAGACTATCTCGCGGAGCGCTAGGAGGAAGGCAGCAGCAGCAGCAACCCAGAGGGGGGGGGGTGTCTCTTTCGGGGGGTATTTGGGGGGGCGTTCCCCAAGGGTACTGTTGAATGTTATATGGGGGGGTCAATATATGTGGGAGAAACCCAATGTATAAGTAGTTTATTATTTTTGAATGTGGGGTTTGTGTTTTTTCTTCTTTTTGTTATAAAAATTTTGTTGGAAAAATTTGAATAAACATATATTTTTTAAAAACTTCACAAAAGCCAATCCAATAGATAGACTTTTATCCCAGACGAGCTCCCAATTGTTATGGGCGAGGCGTTTTCAGAACCCCAAAATGTATCATGGAGTTCAACCAACCTCTCCCTTTAATGGATTTGTTGCTTTTCCGAGCACACGGCTTTTTCCCTAGGTGTGGGGTTACAATTATGGACACGTGGGTTTTTAAACACAAATCACTGTTTATTCCATGAACTCAACTTAACATCTTAAATAAACATTGGATCTCTTAACACCCCTTACTTCAAAGATAACTCAGAAAATATTGCAACAGCACATAATTCCTTAAAATGTTCCTTCAAACTTCCAAGAGACTTAACATCTTTAAACAAAATCACCTCAGGTTAAAGGCTTTACAATTATGAGTTTAAACCACCCAATGATTTCATGGCAGAGATCCAGCTCACTGCAAAACACAGACACACACCCAGCTCTTTTCCTCCAAACTGCAAAACAAAACTGCAAAATGGTTGACCTGGGCTCAGCCCCACCCATTCTCTGACATCACTGTTTTCTTAAAGGTACATTGCTTAAACATCCATGTCTTAAAGGTACTCTCACATGACACCCATGGAGAGCCAGACGGCCGACGGGAAGGGAATATTTGTTCTACTCACATGTTCATAAAGCATACTCTAGAATCGATTTTTTCATCATGAGCAGCGACTGTGTAGGCGGGGTAAAAAATATGCAGTACTCGACGCTCACCATCTCGGATCATGCCCCACACTGGGTTGATCTGCAGGTCTGCAAAGGGAGCTACCAGCGTCAGCAATGGAGGTTGGACGTAGGATTGCTAGCGGACGAGGGGGGGTGCGAGAGACTGCGGAAGTGCATGCAGAACTACCTGCAGGTTAATGACACAGAGGAAGTCTCAGCAGCGACCTTGTGGGACATGCTGAAGGCGGTGATAAGGGGGAAGCTGATTTCAATTTGGGCACACAGAGATAGAACGGACAGAGCGGAGATGGACAGACTGGTCAAGGAGATCCACCGGACAGATAGGGAATACACAGAGGCCCCGAGGGAGGACCTACTTAGAGATAGACGGAGACTGCAGTCCGAGCTGGGAGTGTTGTCCACGAGCAAGGCAATGGAACAACTCAGGAAGGCAAAGGGTGTGGTCTATGAGCATGGGGAGAAAGCTAGTAGAATGCTTGCACAGTAACTCAGGAGGAAGGAGGCAGCCAGAGAAATAGGCAGGGTAGTGGACGGTATGGGGAACAGAGTGGATGACCCATCAGGACTGAACAGGGTGTTTCGGGGGTTTTACAGCAAGCTCTATACCTCGGAACCCCCTGGGGAGCCGGAGGAGATGAAACGTTTCTTAGATGGACTGACCTTCCCAAAAGTGGGTAGGGGGCTGGTAGACGGACTGGGGGCCCTGATCAGAGCTGAGGAAATACTGGGGGGCTTGAAGGCCATGCAGTCGGGTAAATCCCCGGGGCCGGATGGATACCCAGTGGAGTTCTACAAAAAGTTCTCAGAGATAGTGGGGCCGGTGCTGACTAGGGTATTTAATGAGGCGAGGGACAGAGGGACACTACCCCCGAAGATGTCACAGGCTACCATTTCGCTGATATTAAAACGGGATAAAGACCCGGAAGCGTGTGGGTCATACAGACCAATCTCCCTGATCAACGTCGACGCCAAGCTCCTGGCTAAGGTCTTGGCACTTAGAATTGAGGACTGTGTCCCTGAGGTGATCGGGGAAGACCAAACAGGGTTTGTGAAAGGCAGAAAGCTGGTAGCCAACTTGAGAAGACTACGCAATGTGATCATGATGCCCCTGGAGGGCAGAGAGGTAGAGGCAGTGGCGGCAATGCATGCCGAGAAGGCCTTTGACCAGGTGGAGTGGGACTATTTGTGGGAGGTACTCGGACGGTTTGGGTTCAGGGAAGGCTTTGTTGACTTGGTTAGACTATTGTACCAGGCCCCAAAAGCTAGCGTGAGGCCGAATAGGACAACATCAGAGTACTTTAGGCTACACCGGGGGACCAGACAGGGATGCCCACTCACCCCGTTGCTGTTTGCACTGGCCATAGAGCCGCTGGTGATTGCCCTGAGAGCTGCGAGGGGGTGGAAGGGAATGATTAGGGGAGGGGTGGAACACAGGGTATCGCTCTACGCGGACGACCTGCTCCTGTACGTATCAGACCCGCTGGCTGGGATGGACAGTATACTAAGACTATTGAGAGAATTTGGCAGGTTTTCAGGGTACAAACTGAACATGGCTAAGAGTGAGATGTTTGTAGTGCAGGCGAGGGGCCAGGAGAACAGGTTAAAGGGGCTGCCATTTAGGATGGTCGGAGAAAGTTTCCGATACTTAGGGATACAGGTGGCACAAGACTGGAGCAGGCTGCATAAGCTAAATTTGACTAGAGTGGTGCAACAAATGAAGAGCGAGTTCAGGAGATGGGATGCACTCCCGCTATCACTTGTGGGGAGAGTGCAGATGGTAAAGATGACAATCCTCCCAAGATTCCTGTTTATTTTTCAGTGCCTCCCGATTTCCATCCTGTGGTCCTTCTTCAAAAGGGTCAACAAGATTATTATGGGCTTTGTCTGGGTGGGGACGTCCCCGCAGTGAAGAAAGCGATGCTTGAGAGAAACCGATGCGAGGGGGGGCTGGCGCTGCCGAACCTCAGCAACTACTACTGAGCGGCCAACATAGCCATGGTAAGGAGTTGGATGGTGGGTACGGGGTCAATTTGGGGCCGAATGGAGGCGGCTTTGTGCAGGGGCACCAGTTTGGCAGCCCTGGTCACGGCCCCCCTCCGCTCCCGCCGGCCAGATACTCCACCAGCCCGGTAGTGGTGGCAGCCCTGCGGATCTGGGGCCACTGGAGGAAGCATGTAGGGGAGGTGGGAGCATCGGTCTGGTCTCCAATATGTGACAACCACTGATTCGCCCCTGGGAGTATGGATGGTGGATTCCGAGCGTGGCGACGGGAGGGGGTGGGAAGGATGGGCGATATGTTCTTGGGGGGGAGCTTCTCGAGCATGAGGGCCTTGGAGGAGAAATTCGGACTAGTCAGAGGGAATGACTTTCGGTACTTGCAAGCACGTGACTTCATACGTATACAGGTCCCATCCTTCCCACGACTCCCGCCAAATGGGATCCAGGACAGAGGAGTGTCCAGGGAAGAGGTAGGAGAGGGGAAAGTCTCGGATATTTATCGTGAACTTATGAAAGGGGAGGAGTCCCAGACAGAGGAACTGAAGCTCAAGTGGGAGGAGGAACTCGGCGAGGAGATGGAGGAGGGGGTATTGGCGGAGCCCTGAGTAGGGTAAATTCAACTGGAACATGTGCTAGGCTCAGCCTGATTCAGTTCAAGGTCGTCCACCGGGCCCATATGACGGTGGCCCGGATTAGTAAATGTTTTGGGGGGTGGAGGATAAATGCGCTAGGTGCGCGGGAGGGCCAGCGAATCACGTCCACATGTTCTGGGCATGCCCAAAACTTAGGAGATACTGGGAGGGATTTACAGACGTCATGTCCCAGGTACTGGAAACTAGGGTGGTGACGAGTCCGGTGGTGACGAGTCCAGTGGTGGCAATTCTTGGGGTATCGGAAGACCCGGGGGTCCAGGAGGATAGGGAGGCCGAAGTCTTGGCCTTTGCTTCCCTGGTAGCACGGCGACGTACACTGCTGGCTTGGAGGGACTCAAAGCCCCCAAAGACCGAAGCATGGCTCTCGGACATGTCGAGCTTTTTAGGGCTGGAAAAAATTAAGTTCGCCTTAAGATGATCTGTATTAGGGTTCGCCCGAAGGTGGCAACCATTCATCGACTTCTTCGCGGGGACTTAAATGTCAGCGGGGGGGTGGGGGGGTAGATTAGAGTAGAATAGGAGGGATAAATAGGCGGGTACTGTTTATGAGAGAGGAGTGGTCTTTTGCACTATGTTTCTGCTTTGTGTTGATATTTGCACATTACTGTACACTGTAACTGGTTACAATGCCAAAAATACCTCAAGAAAATGGTTTATTTAAAAAAAAAATGTTCATGCAAAATTATGGCATTTATTTTGTGAAGAAACACAGTTTGGTCTCCTATAAGGGTACAGTGGTTTAGTACTTATTGTACTAGACTGGGAGTTTCAGCATGGGAAATTATGAAATTGAATTTAACAAATGCAATCAATTATCGGCTGTGGAAGATATGGGTGGGATTCTGCGTCAGCCAGTGCCAAAGTCGGGAAAGCCGATTGGGCGGAAAATCAGTTTGGACGCCAAAATTGTAGAGGGCACCAGGTTCACGCCAAATAGCAATTCTCCGGTGCCTTGACAGTGGCATCAATGTGTTCCGGAACGCACGTACAGTAAACACCATTGGCATATCATTAGCAGGTCTGATTCAGTATTCTCCAGGACCTCCGCAATTCTCCGCCATCACTCAGGGAATTCCCGACGGTGAGTTTCACTTGTGCTTTTAAAAATCGGGAAACAGGCGCCGTGGCTACTGAGGGACAGAGAGGAGGCAGAACACAGGGAGGCCCGACCATGCCAGACACTGGCCGGTCTCGCTGGGATTGGGGGGAACGGCAAGGGGGGACGGCCGTGGGGGGGGGGGGCAACGGCCATATTGCTGCATACGGCACTGACCACCCATCTTGGCCCCTGGTTCTGCAGAGTGCTACCTGCTATATGGGTGACCCCCATCTCACCGCCCCTGCTGCCCAGCACCGTCCCCGGTGGCCGTCAAGATGGTGGTCGCCTTGAACTTCTATGCCAAGGGGTCCTCCCAGGCGCCGAGTGGGAACCTGTCTGGAGTTTCACAGAGCTCAGTGCGCAGGTGGATCCGCACCATTATGGAGGCCCTATATGCCCAGTCGGCACAATACATTCATTTCAATATGGACCGAGCCCACCAGGATGCCCTGGCAGTGGGGTTCTCCGCTATTGCCGAGATGTCTCAGGTCCAGGGGTGATCGATGGGATGCATGTCGCCCTACGAGCACCTGCAGATGTCAGGCTGCTCTACACAAACTGAAAGGGGTTCCACTTGAATGTGCAGCTGATATGTGACCGTCAGGCTGGAGGGTTGGCTCCTGGGCGACAGGGGTTATCCACTGCGGTCGTGGCTTCTGACATCTATCCAGAGGCCACAGACTGACTCGGAGACCCACTACAATGATGCCCACGCAGCGCCCTGGGGCGTGATCGAGCGGTGCTTTGGCACCTGAAGATGCGGTACAGGTGCCTGGACTGCTTTGGAGGGGCCCTACTGTATCGCCCACATCATGATGGCCGGCGTGTTCCACTACATTGCACAGCGAAGGGGTGACGTGCTGGAGGAGGAAGTTGAACGCCAGACCATGTCCGACGAGGAGGATGCGGGGGAGGGGGAGGATGGGCAGGACATGGGGCCCAGGCAGGCAACACCCCCCCCCCCCCCCCCCCCCGCCACCCCACTGCCTGCAACCCCCTCCCTGCCTCACTAGAGGGTGTGGGACCTGGGTTGGCAGTAACAGTGGGTCTGATCAATGGAATGGAGGATGATGACACCCCCCCTTGCTATGAGCTCTGGTGCTCCGCATTGATCGACAATGTCTGACTCCTGCCCATGATAGCACCATCCACCTGGGTGATCCCTGCATGCGAGCTGGCCATTCCATTACACGGTCCCATCGAATCCCTGGGGTGGCAGAGGTGGGGATGGTTGCGGTGGGGGGGGGGGGGGCACCAGAGCAGTGAGGGCTGGCTGAACCGTGGTCTCTGGGCCACGCTCACCCCCAATGTCCACCCATTCACCGCCCCCTCCACACCCACGAATCCCTCTGCGGCCAGCCCACCCTTCATACCCTTCTGACAGAGCACCGAGGCAGGTTGTAACATTGTGCACAGATGGTTAATACAAATATACAGGTTCATGCTCTAGCCCCTATCACTAAACTGTGCCGTGTACCCATTCCAACTTAATTGGTGTCTAATTTTCTGGTGTTTCAGGCCCTTGCTACGTCTAGGTGGATCAGGAGCGGAGGCGGCCTGCTGTGATTACCCCCCTGCGACCTTGGTCCCGTGGCAGCAGTCTTCTGGGGCGACCGGGCCTGGGTGAGCCCGGCTGCTGCTCGGGCGTCCCAGGTTACTTGGTGCCGCCCCGTTCTGCCCCCCAGATGCGGCAGGGACAGGAGGGGGGGAGTCCAAGGTGCGGTAGGGGTTGCTGCACCTCCCCACGGGAGTCGCCAGCATGGGCCCCATCACCAACCCCTCCCTCAGGGTGCCCTATGGCCTCCGGGCTACTTCATGGAACATGGGTACGACTGGAGCTAATCCCTGAGGCTCCCCGGCTACCTGGCGCTGCCAGTCCTGACGGCCCGCTGCCGTCTCGATCAGTGTCTGCATCCCTCGGACATGGAGCACAGGGAATGGACCACTTCCATCTGGGACTGCACCACATCAACCACTGACTGTGCCAGAACCTTCTGGGTGTGTGCCACGTCAGCCAGTGACTGCGCCACCTCCCTCTGGGATTGGGCCAGCTCCCTCTGTGTCAGTGCCACGTCGGCCAGCTCCTGTGCAAAGCCATCTATGCTCTCAGCCAAGGCCCACTGTGATGGGCCATGCTCAGGAGCATCGCAGCAATGTTCAGGTGGCCCTGGCACATGGTTGCCTGTGAGAGGGCTGTACTGTCCAGGTCCTCGGCCATCGACTGCACAGAGTGCCCCAGGCCTTGGACATGTTGATCCATGGCCAAAACCTTTGACCCCAAGGCCTCCATACAGACACCACCTATGTGGTGTTGGCCTAGATGGCACCCATGCTCGTGCACATGGTTGGACTCCTCCAACTGCATCTGCGGCGTTGGATGCTTGCCGACAATCCCTCATGTAGTCCCTGGCTCTGCAACTGCATCTCCACGATCAATGGGACCGTCTGTTTCAGAAGCCTGAAACCCATCTTGATGGCAGCTAGTCCCTTGGTTGGACCGCCCTCCAACCGTCTGCCTCCTCGGGAGTTCCTACCTCCACCTGCTGTACCGGAGCATGTGTGCGCTGCGCACCAGTTAGTGCCCCAGGAGCCTCTTCACTAACAGACTTAACCGGGTTGAGTGTCTCTGGGAGAGTGGATAATGTTGGAGACTGCTGTGACTGGAAATCTGTGTCATCCTGGACTCGAGCTCTGGAGTGTCCTGGGATTTGGGTCGATGGCTCCCGCGGTGTCGGTGTTGTCCTCGTTGCTGGCCGGCACTTGGGGTTCTGGCTGTGGCTGGGGTCAGGGAACACCAGAAGGAACCACACCACTCATGGATTTGTCAAGACACCAGAATCGCATCTTCATCAGTCCAGTGGCTTGGTCGCTCAGGTGAACCAATGGAAGGTATTTATGCTCCTTAAAATTAATTGGCGTACTATCCTGATTGGAAATTTCAGCTACAAATGGTTGAAGTATGCCCACGCACTGACTGCACTTATTCATTTCAGACGTTGAGCGGTCTAACAATGGTCCTTATAGATCATGATGTAGAATGCTGCTTATTTTGCCGAGAGGTCCTTGTTGACACTCCTTTTGTTCTAGAATGCCTTTCGTAAAGAAAAAGGTCTATGGCGAGTACATGTTGGTCTGTTGCACTGCACATAATATGGGTTGGAACGATGACAGCCAGTGAATCTAACATTATAGGTCAATCCACTTAAAAGGCAAAGAAAAGGAACAACAATTCTCAACTACTGTTGCGACAAACTGGTTTGTTTTTATAGCACTTTCGTAATTGGTTAATCCATGATTTAATCATGCAATAATAAAAGATTACTTCTATGGTACAGGCTGAAAGGGTTAATGACAATCTGCATCCCTGACCAACATTTATATTTTTATTGCTTTGGATCGCTAATCTAAATTGAATAGTTACCAATTATTGCAGGAACCCGATACAATTCTGCCTTTTTGAAATTTTATCTTTGGCCAGAAGGAACAATAAACTTTGATGGAGCAACTTCATGAATTTCACTGTGCTTGCCTTCAGGAGTTGATTCAGGCAATCAGCCCAGCCAGAAGCAGTCATGAATAAGGAAGCCAAGTTGCTTAGTTAATATAAGTAGTTCTGCATTTGCAATATTCAGTTGTGTTATCCACTATGGCAAGATGCTGATGCCCATGAGCATTCTGTGATCAAATGAAGTCAAATATTGTGTCACTAATTGGAAATAAATTGTGAAATGGATAGGTTAACATCTGTCATGTGAGAGTACCTTTAAGAAATGGGTGTTTATAAATGGGTGGTGTATATAAATATCTGTAGTGAGAGTACCTTTAAGAAATGGGTGTTTACTACTGCAGTGATGTCAGAGAGTGGGTGGAGCTGGGCTGTCTGTCCGCTTTTTACTTTCGTTTTAGGCTGTTTGCTGCAGGGTGTGTTTTAGTTTCGTTTTCAGTGTTGGAGCTGAAGCCAGACAGAACAGGTGTACTGTTGATCTCTCTGCCATGAAAATACTATCTCTTGAACATTTGGTGAATTCAGAATTATAAATGTTCTCAGTAGTGAATGTAAACCTAATGTGTTTCTGGTTAAAGGTGTTTTAAGTCTAATGGACGTTAAAAGGAAAGCTTAAAGGATTACTTAGTGTTGTATTCTTTGGGGGTCGTATTTGAATTAATGGTTGCTAAGATGTTCACTGTATGTTTTAAAAAGTTGAACTTGAGTTCATAGAATAAACATTATTTTGCTTTAAAAAATACTTTTCTATTTCTACTGTACCACACCTGTAGAGTGGGCCGTGTGCTCCCCATACCACAATCTATTAAAAGTTGTGGGTCAGGTGAACTCCATGACACAGTTTGGGGTTCTCTAATCCCTGGCCCATAACACATCTCATCCATTCACAATCCATCATGTATAATGGGAATAAAACCTAACATAATTTTAGAGGTATGCATGTGTTAGGTGAAACTAATTAATTTCTAATCCTTCAAACACAGAAAATAATCAAAGAGCCTAAAGTGCTAAACACAGCAAGATTAATAACATGAATGTAGCAAGGAAAGTGCTCTTTGATGATTAAATAGGTTGGGGGAAAGCGAGCAGGTAAATTTTGCACTCTGTTTATATGTCACTCTGTTTCTCCCAAATTGTTACACTTCAGATTATTCTTGGTATTATTACATTGAATCAGCTTCATTCTGTACCAGGTAGCACAGTGGTTAGCACTGTGGCTCCACAGGGCCAGGGTCCCAGGTTCGATTCTCAACTTGGGTCACCGTCTGTGCGGAGTCTGCGCATTCTCCCCGTGTCTGCGTGGGTTTCCTCCGGATGCTCCGGTTCCCTCCCACAAGTCCCCAAAAAATAAAGATGTGCTGTTAGGTAATTTGGACATTCTGAATTCTCCCTCTGTATACTCGAACGGACGCTGGAATGTGGCAACTAGGGGCTTTTCACAGTAACTTTCAAAGTCCAAATATGTGCAGGTTAGGTGGATTGGCCATGCTAAATTGCCCTTAGTGTCCAAAAAGGTTAGGCGGGGTTGTTGGGTTACGGGGATAGGGTAGAAGTGAGGGCTTAATTGGGTCAGTGCGGACTCGATGGGCCGAATGGCCTCCTTCGGCATTGTATGTTCTATGTTCATTGCAGTGTTAATGTAAGCCTACTTGTGACACTACTAAAGATTATTATTTTCAATTACATATGTCCAGTTCCCTTGAGAAACAGAACGAATACCATTGCCACCCAAATCTTCAGCAAATCTATGAATAGTATAGGATTTCAACACAAGTATTTAATCCCACAAGGAGCTCTTGTGGCACGGATGGGTAGCGTTCCAGCCTCGTAGTCAGAAACCTGGGGTTTGAGGCCCACCCCAGGTTTTGAATGCCAAGGAAGGTTCATTCATAACGCAGCCAAACAGGTTGGGTGTCAATCTGAAAATCCTTCCACTCACACCAATAGTAGGTGGTCAGAGTGGGAGAGATTCATGGTCAGCCATGTCTGGAAAAGAAAGCTGGAGCCTCTACCTTCACGAGCTACACCCGTAGCTACAGACTACAATGAGGAAAAGTGCAGCATTAAAAAAAATCAACATCTCCAGTTGCTGGAGTTCTGAAATAAGAACAGTTCAGTGCTGGAAAGCTCAGCAGGTCTGGCAGAATTTGTGAAGAGAGAAACAGAGTTAACATTTCAAGTCCAATATGACTCATCTTCAGAATTCTGCATGTTGCCACAGCAAGTCAGTCACCCTGAGTGAACTGTAACACACTACCACCTTATTCTGTTTATACCAAATGAATTGCAACACAATAGAGTTCCAGTTAACCCAGTATTTTAGGTATGTGCCTTCCAATATTAAGGTAAAAATCTGTCGCCCTTCCTGCTATAACTCAAGCAGTAAGAGGCAGAGATTTACTGCTGAACTTGCTGCAGCACAAAGATTTGAGAGTGAAGATAGTTTAGGGAGCTATGGAGTGTAGTGATCTTTACATGGGTATGTACATAAGGGGTTAATGGGAAATTGAAAGATCACTAAGGGGCAGCACTGGCGGGTATAAAAGCAGACGCAAGCGGCTCTCTGCCTCTCTTGGTGATTAGACTATGACGAGAGCAGGAGCATAGATCTAGCTCAGGGCTACTAGTGCGGTCAGACGTTGTAACCTTTCTACTGGTATTGATCTTAAAGTAAGAACTCACGCAGTTGTTAAATTCTGTTACTCAATAAACCTTTCAATACCTCTGGACGACTTTGAGCCTTCTTCACCAAGGTGCAGAAAGCCTCTGCCCCAACTGGATTGAGTAACGCATGTTACATACAGTAGTGCTACCAAACACACTACAGTAAGGTAACAAAAGATGGTACCAGGCTGGCTTTAAACGAACAATACTAGCTAGATTAAGTTAGAGAAAAGAAAGAAAAAGAACAGAAATTAAAGTACCGACCGCTCGACTGTAGAAAACTTCGCAGCATTTGGATCCGAGACAACCAACCGACGCGATGGAACACGTGCAAGCTCCACGGCAGCTGAAAACTACTGGTAAGTTAAATAGTAACTGGAAAATGTTTAAACAATAGTTCCAAGTATACATGGCAGCTACTGATTTAAATACAGCCTCCGACGAGAGAAAGATTGTGCTGCTACTATCAAGGGTAGGCCAGCAAGCTATCAACATTTATAACTCTTTCACTTACATTGAAAATGAAGACAAAACTAAATTTCAAGTGGTACTCGCAAAATTTGAAGAACACTGCAATACACAGCCTAATGAAATCCTGGAAAGATTTAACCTACACAACAGGTTCTAAACAAACGGTGAAACAATCTCTAATTTTGTCACAGGTCTCAGATTAATAGCACAAGGCTGTAACTATGCTGATTTAACAGATTCCATCATCAGAGATCAATTAATCTATGGACTCTCCGATGAACACTTAAGGGAATCACTAATGCAACAAAATGATCTAACTCTAAAAACCACCATAGCAAAGTGCACAGCGCAAGAACAAAAGAAACAGCAGTACCTTGAGTTTCTTCAGAAAAAAAACGGGGAGAAATTCCTCCACGAGGTGGAAGAAGTTAAAATGGTCTCCTCTCCTCAAATATGTCCGCGCATGCGCACAGTCAAGAGAGACGCGACCCGGCAAGATCCCGTTCTGCGCATGCGCAAGATGCTGCGCATGCGCACTATGCAAAATACTGAACTCAGCCAGAGGAGCGATTCACGCATGCGCAATCGCTTCCTACGCATGACGTCATGATCGTCATGACGTGCTACCGCTCTGGCAACGCCCACTTAAAAGAGAAATGACCTGCACAAGGGAAAAGGTGTTTAAAGTGCTCCAAACTGAATCATTTTGCTTCCCAGTGTAAGTCAACAGCAAAGTATCACTCTCCAACACAGAAACATGCAAACTTCAAGGTTCGCACAGTGGATATAATGGAAAACCAAATACTCAAAGCAAATTTTTCTGACCACGAAGATTTCCACTCCTGGGAGAACACATACTTCGTTGGAATAATAGGATCGGCAGAGGAACTTCAAGCACCGACCACGAATCCTCAATACGTTGTCATTGACTCCAAAAGTGAATGGAACGCCACGGTGCAAGAGAACAGCTTCCCAATTACGTTCAACTTGACACGGGAACGTCCGCAAACTTGATGACAAGCAAAGATCTCACATCCATCCCAAGGACACAGGAGATGATACCTGCTGCTTGCAAGTTAAAAGACTACAATGGCAACCAGATCACCTCAAGAGGATCATGCCACCTACAAGTAGTCAATAAGAGGGTCACGAAAGGACTCCGCTTCGAGATCGTGGGTGACAAAACGACATCGCTGTTAGGTGCTCAAGCCTTGCGGCTGGTCCAGAGAATATTCATGCACACGAATGACTCATCACGACTCGATGATGGCATCCAGCGAGTATCCTGACGTCTTTCGTGGCATGGGTATGTTACCTTACAAATACAAAATCCTGCTCAAGGAAGATGCAAAATCTGTCATTCATCCACCTAGGAGGTTACCAGCCCCCTTGCGGGACAGGCTAAAATCAGAGCTCCTACGCCTACAATCTCGAGTCATAATAGCAAAGGTCACAAAGCCGACTGACTGGGTCAGATCGCTGGTGTGTGTCAAGAAGCCATCAGGTGACCTCAGAATCTGTTTAGATCCCAAAGATCTGAACAAAAACATTCGCAGGGAACACTACCCCATTCCCAAGCGAGAGGAGATAACATGTGAAATGGCAAACGCTCGCATTGTCACCAAACCTGATGCTTCCCAAGGCTTCTGACAGATGCAGCTTGACGATTCCAGCAGACTGTTGTCTATGTTCAACATGCCATTTGGACGATACTGCTATAATCGCATGCCTTTCGGGATCATCTCCGCATCCGAAATCTTTCACAGAGCCATGGAGCAGATGACGGAGGGCATTGAAGGTGTCAGAGTATATGTCGATGACATCATCATATGGTCAACGACAGAAGAAGACCACAATGCTCAGTTAAGACAAGTCTTCAAAAGAATTCACCAATTTGGGTTGAAACTCAACCAATCCAAGTGCACCTTCGCACGCTCATCTCTGACCTTCCTGGGTGACACTATATCAGGTTAAGGGTTGAGGCCGGATAATGAAAAGATCGCGGCAATCCCAAACATGCAGCAGCCAAGAGATAAGAAAGCTGTGCTCAGGTTTCTTGGATTCATCAACTTCCTGGGCAAGTTTATACCGAACTTATCAACAAGGACGTCAGCATTACGAAACGTGATAAGGAAGGACACAGAGTTTGACTGAACTCCACGGCACCAAGAAGAGTGGGTGGATCTAAAGCATCAATTGATGGCAGCTCCAAATCTGACATTCGTCGACCCAATGAAACCCACAAAGTTCTCCACCGACACCAGTCAACATGGAATTGGTGCGGTACTCCTCCAACAGGATGGCCAATCGGACTGGGTCCCAGTTGCATACGCGTCTAGAGCGATGACCGCCACAGAGTGCAGGTATGCACAGATAGAGAAGGAGTGCCTGGGGCTGATCACAGGTATAACAAAATTTCACCACTATGTGTACGGCCTTCCCACGTTCCTCGTTGAGACTGATCATAGACCGCTGGTCAAAATAATTGAAAAAAATCTCAATGATATGACGCTGTGCCTACAACGCATGATGATGAAGCTGAGGAGGTATGACTTCACACTGGTCTACACTCCTGGGAAGGACCTCATCATAGCTGACACACTGTCCCGAGCCATTGACACTGACAGCTCACCTCCTGCGTCCATTGACGATGCAGAAGCTCAAGCACAGTTGTGCAGAGAGACTCTCCCGGCATCTGACGAGATGCTCCAGCAAATTCATCTCGCGACACGAGAAGATGCGCCCTTGCTCCAGGTCATGCACAACCTTCAGCATGGCTGGCCAAAAGGACGGTGGCCACAGTTCCAAAACATCAAAACTGAACTGTCAGTAGTGGACGGATTAATATTGAGAAATGACAGAATCATCATTCCACTAACGCTTAGGTCAGACATGCTCCGCAGGATTCACGAGGGACATCTCGGAATCGAAAAATGCAAAAGAAGAGCAAGGCAATCCGTGTACTGGCCTAGGATAAATGGGGACATTACAAACATGATACTCACATGTGACACGTGTCAAAAACATCAACCGGCACAATGCAAGGAGCCACTCCAGCAGCATGAGACGGCTACGTCACCGTGGAACAAAGTTGCCATGGATTTGTTTCACTCCATGGGTCGAAACTACGTTCTTATCATTGACCATTACTCCAACTTTCCGGAAGTAATGAAACTCCCGGATCTCACGTCCGCATCAGTTATCAAAGCCTGCAAGGAAACATTATCGAGGCATGGTATTCCACAAACAGTCATGTCCGATAATGGTCCTTGCTTTGCGAGGTGGGAGTGGATGGAATTCTCCAAGAAATACAACTTTAAACACGTGACATCGAGTCCACACTTTCCCCAATCCAACGGCAAAATAGAGAAAGGTGTACACATTATCAAACAACTCTTAAGCGAGGCCACTGACTCAAATTCCGACATACACTTGGCTCTATTATCATACAGATCGTCACCGTTGCGCTCAGGACTATCACCAGCTCAAATGCTCTTCAATCGAGATGTGAGAACAACGCTACCAGCATTACACTTCAGCAATCCGGATCACTCCAGTGCTTGACAAGATACAACACCAATGTCACAAACAAAAGCAGCACTATGACCGGCATGCAAAATCGCTGCAACCATTAGCGGTCAATGACATGGTTCGACTGGGACACACAGGTGGAGGATGGTCCAACACGGCAACAGTGCTACGACAAGCAGCGCCACAATCATACATTGTAAAGTCCGACAAACATGTGCTGTTCAGACGCAATCTACGAGACCTGCTGAAGGTTCCACTTCCTGAACCTGTATTTCCAACATTAAATCTACAGGACTCACTCACTCGACAAAACGTGACACAATCAGCCGGTGAACAGACAGACATTAAAACCCCAGTGTCTCCATGCCCACTTAGGAGATAAACTCGAATCAGGTGCACACCCAACCGTCTGAACTTGTGAACATTGGACTGATGCAATCATTGATTTCTGTAATGCATTTGCACACGATACTAACTATGTTTGTTCAATTCTAGTAACAACACTGAAACTATGTAAAAAAAAAAAGAAAAAAGGAGGGGATGTAGTGATCTTTACATGGGTATATACATAAGGGGTTAATGGGAAATTGAAAGATCACTAGGGGGCAGCATTGGTGGGTATAAAAGCCAGATGCAAGCGGCTCTCTGCCTCTCTTGGTGATTAAACTGTGTCGAGAGCAGGAGCATAGATCTAGCTCAGGGCTACTAGTGTGGTCAGACATAGCTACTGTATATAAACATTGTAACCTTTCTACTGGTATTGATCTTAATGTAAGAACTCATGCAGTTGTTAAATTCTGTTACTCAATAAACCTTTCAATATCTCTGGACGACTTTGAACCTTTTTCATCAAGGTGCAGAAAGCCTCTGCCCCAACTGGATTGAGTAACGCATGCTACATACAGTAGTGCTACCAAACACACTACAGTAAGGTATCAAAAGGTGAAGATGGTGGTGTCTTGTGTTGTATGGTTCCCCAACATGAGGAATGCAAAGAAGACAGAGTACTGGAGATAAAAATCCAAGGTTTCAAGTATGAGTACGGGGCTCTACCGTACATGTCCAAAACAGTGCAGGCTGCCTTGGCAAACACGTAAATTACTGCCTGACCTGTTGCAGTTGTGCTGGCAAATCTCAGTGTGTTTTGTTGCCTGTACTAAATGAAATAAATGATTAAGAGTGTGACTGTGGGGACTCCCGCTTGTGACCATGGAGTGATTGGTCACATAAAAGGCTGTTCCTGTTCAAAGTCAGAGAAAAGGGCACTTTTTATCCAGATCCGGGTGGAATTTTGATGAAAAGGCGCAGATGAATGTTGGAGGAGTAGTTTACCCCTGGAATGGTATGTCTTCTGATCACTGGACCCAGCAGTAAGCAGTGAGAGATTTGGCTGGAAAGTTGAAACAGTTTTGTGCTTCACAGACAGTCTCTTCCAGCATGCAGGCGGGGGAGGGGCAAGCTGTAAGGCCCCAGATACAGGAATTGATTACTTTTATCAAGGAGGAATTCCATAAACAGAGAAAGGAAATGCATGAGGATCATGCAAAGGCCATTGCAGAAGCTGTGGCACCCCTGAAGAGTACTTTGGAGCGGATGAAGAGGTGTTTGGAGGTGCAGGGGGTCACAGATTCGGGAGATTGAAGGAGTGATCTCGGACCACGGCGATTGTGTGGTGGCTCTGGAGGCGGAGGTGGGACTCCTAGGTGACCTTTGTAAAATGCTGAGGTCAAAGGTTGAGGAGCAGGAGAATACCTCAAGAAGAGGGAACCTGCGAATAGTGGGCCTGCCTGAAGGAGTGGAAGGTGTGAGTGCCACGAGGTACGTCTCGAAGATGCTGGCGGGACTGATGGCAGAAGGGGTGCTAGATAAGGCACCTGAAGTGGACCGAGCGTATAGGTCTCTGAGGCAAAAGCCTAGAGCTGGGGAGCCGCCGGGGTCGGTGATCGTGAGACTCCATAAATTTTTGGAGAGAGAGAAAATTCTACAGTGGGCCAGGGATAAGCGTAGCTGCGACTGGGAGGGAAATAGCATCCGGATTTATCAGGACATCGGAGCCGAGTTGGCAAAACGGCGGGCGGGTTTCAACAAGGCCAAGGCGGTGCTGTACCGGCGGCAGATCAGGTTTGGGGTGCTCTACCCGGCAAAATTATGGGTGACGTTCGGAGGCCGGGAGTATTATTTCGAGACCCCAGAAGCGGCCAAAGACTTAATTAAAGAGCATAAACTGGGGGAGAATTTAGTGGACAATGCTTGGGAACCGGGGTGCTGGCACTATGTAATGGTCAGGAGCATGTTTGAAGTGGGATTGGGGGATTTTCGTCTTTTTTTGTGGGGGGGGGGGGGGGGGGGGAGGGTTCTGTTCAATGTTGAGATTGTAAGGGGCTGTAGGGGTGAAAAGATTATATGGGGATGGATGTTCCCATCCCCCCTCCTGTTTTATGGGACTGTTTGTGTTTAACATCTGTTTGTTTGCTTTTGGAGAAGGCTACCTGGAGTTCAGGAGAAGTCCTTGTTTGGGTGGGGGAGGGTAACGCCAGCAGAGGCCTTCTTCTTGGAGCTGAGGAGTGGGGGGGGGGGGAGGTCATTAGGATGTGCCTTTGGGCAGGGGCAGCCGCGCTAGCAGGTTATGCTGGTGAACGGAAGTGAGGTGGTGGGGAGAAGGCCAAGGGGTGTGGCCGGGGGGAGGGGGGAAAGGGGAAGTGGGGGGGAAGAAGGAGAAGGGGAAAAGCGGGGGGAGGCGTTCTGCAACGCGGCAGGGGGTGAGAGATGACATGGTCAAGGGCGAAGAAAGGGGCCATCTGGGATGGGCTAGGTACAGAGTGGAATTAAAGGGGCAGGAGTTAAGTGGGGAAGATGATGGATGGTAGAGGGGATTCGGGGCGGAAGCCTCCGGTAAGGTTGGTAACATGGAACGTCCGGGGACTGAATGGGCCGGTTAAAAGGCCGCAGCTGTTCACGCACCTCAGGAGCTTTAAAGCGGGGATTGTCTTTTTGCAGGAGACACACCTCCGTGTGAAGGACCAGGTTAAGTTCAGGAAGGGGTGGGTCGGGGAGGTTTTTCACTCAGGGTTGGATTTGAAATCGAGGGGTGTGGCGATTTTAATGAGCAAAAAAATGGGATTCGTGAGTGCGAAGGAGGTGAGGGATCCAGGTGGGAGATCTGTTACTGTGAGTGGGGTATTGGAAGGGGTAGTGTTGGTAAATGTGTACGCCCCAAATTGTGATGATGTGGGTTTTATGAGGGTGTTGCTGGCAGCAATCCCGGATTTGGCCACGTACCAGTTGATCATGGGAGGAGATTTTAACTGTGTCCTGGAGCCGAGGGTGGATAGATCGAGCCCCAGGTCGATGGGTAGGGTACGAATGGCAAGGCAGCTGGGGGTTTATGGAGAGGGTGGGTATGGTGGATCCATGGCACTTTCAGAACCCAGGGGGAAGGGAGTATTCCTTCTTTTCGCACGTCTATAAGGTGTATTCGTGGATTGATTACTTTGTAGTGAGTCGGGAGATTTTGGTTGGGGTGGAGGGGGCAGAGTATATGGGGATAGTTATCTCAGACCATGCACCCCACTGGTTGGATATTCGGTTCAGTACGGGACGGGAGCGGAGGCCGGGATGGAGGTTGTTGGCGGATGGAGGTTTTTGTGATAAGGTGCGGTTGGCGATTAGGGATTATGCGGAGTTCAATCAGAATGGGGAGGTGTTGGCGGGCATTTTTTGGGAAGCACTGAAGGCAGTGGTCCGGGGAGAAATTATCTCATTTACGGTTCGTGCGAATAAGGAAAGGAGGGCGGAACATGACCGTCTAGTGAGCGAGATAGTGGAGGTGGACAGGGAATATTCGAGGGTGCCCACCATGGAGGGATTGGCCAGGAGGAAAAAGTTGCAGGGGCAATTTGACAGGCTGACAAGGGGGGGGCGGTAGGGCAACTGCGTAGGGCAAGAGGGATGCAATATAAGTATGGGGAGAAGGCGAGCCACATGCTTGTGCACCAGCTGCGGAGGCAGGCTGCGTCCAGGGAAATATTGAAGATCCGGACTGGGGCTGGGGATGTGGTGTCAGAGCCAGGGAAGATAAATGAGGCATTTAGAGAGTATTACCAGGGACTTTATGAGGCAGACCCAGGGGGAGAGGATGGGGACATGGAGCGGTTTCTGGACAAGCTGGAATTTCCCCAGGTGGAGGAAGCAAAGAGGCAGGCATTGGAGGAGCCCCTGGGGCTGAGGGAGGTGCTGGATCATATCAGGGGTATGAAGTCGGGGATGGGTACTCGGCGGAATTTTATAAGGAATTTGTGGCGGACCGGGCACCACATCTGTTGGGGGCGTTTCATGAAGCACTGGAGAAGGGGGAGTTGCCGGAGACGATGAAGCAGGCAGAAATCACACTAATCCCCAAAAAAGGGAAGGATCTGGTGGAATATGGGTCGAATAAACCCATATCACTATTGAACACGGATCTGAAAGTATTGGCTAAGTTGTTGGCGGGGAGGATGGAGGATTGTGTCCCAGGGGTGGTTGCAGAAGATCAAACAGGCTACGTGAAGGGCAGGCAGCTCGCGAGTAATATAAGACGGCTGTTGAATGTGGTGATGAATCCGTCGAGAGCTCTGATACCGAAGGTGGTGGTGTCCATGGATGCAGAGAAAGCATTTGACCGGGTGGAGTGGTGGTACTTGTTCAAAGTTTTGGGAAGGTTTGGGTTTGGGCCGAGATTCGTGGCATGGGTGCGGTTGCTGTATGTGGCGCCAAGAGTGAGGGTGAGGACGAACGATATGAGCTCACAAAGCTTTGACTTACACAGAGGTACGAGGCAGGGGTGCCTGCTGTCACCGCTGCTGTTTGCGCTGGCCATAGAGCCAATGGCGATGGCTCTCAGAGGGTCGGCAGAGTGGCAGGGGATAACGAGGGGACAGAGGGAGCATCGGGTGTCGCTCTATGCCGATCATCTCTTGCTGTATGTTTCAGATCCATTGAAGAGAATGGGAAAGATTATGGGCCTCTTGGGGAGGTTTGGAGGGTTCTCAGGATACAAGCTGAATGTAGGGAAAAGCGAGGTATTCCAGGTGAATGAGCTGGCACAGCGGGCTAATTTAGGAGGAATGCCATTTACGGTAGCGAGGAATAGGTTTAGGTACTTGGGGATTCAGGTAGCGAGGGAATGGACGGGGCTCTATAAGTGGAACTTAACGAAGCTGGTGGAGGAGGCCAGAGAGGATCTTAAGAGGTGGGATACACTGCACCTAACGTAGGCGGGGAAGGTCCAAGTGGTGAAAATGAATATTCTGCCGAGGTTTATCTTCCAGGCTCTCCCGATCTTTATCCCAAAGGCCTTTTTTCGGAAAGTGGGACACAATCATCTCTGACTTTGTATGGGCGGGGAAGGTGCCGAGGGTGGGGAGGACCCTGCTACAGAGGCAGAGGCAGCGGGGGGTTGGTGTTGCCAAACTTGCTTCATTATTATTGGGCGGCGAATGTGGACACGGTGCGGCGGTGGTGGGAAGGAGAAGGGGTAGAGTGGGTTAGGATGGAAGAGGAATCTTGTAAGGGGTCTAGTTTGAGGGCTATGGTGACGGCAACATTGCCAATGGCTCCGTGTAGGTATTCAGGGAGCCCAGTGGTGCAGTCCACGGTGAAGATATGGAATCAGCTGAGGAGGCATTTTAGGGTGGAAGGGATGTCGGTGCTAATGTCGCTGTGCGAGAATCATGGGTTTGAGCCGGGGGGGATGGATAGTGTATACAGGAGGTGGAGGGAAGTGGGGCTGGTCAAGGTGAGGGATTTGTATTTGGAGGAAGGGTTCGCCAGTCTGGAGGAGCTAAGGGAGAGGGTAGAGCTGCCGAGGGGCAGTGAGTTCAGGTATCTACAGGTTAGGGACTTTGCACGAAAGGTCTGGAAGGGGAGGGAAGAATTGGGGATATATATAAGTGGCTGGGGGAGCAGGGAGGCGAGCAGGTGGTGAAGATCAAGGAGAAATGGGACGCGGAGTTGGGAATGGAGATCAATTGGGGAGTATGGAGTGAGGCACTGCGAAGGGTAAACGGGACCTCCTCTTGTGCAAGGATGAGCCTGATACAGTTTAAGGTGGTGCACAGGGTGTATATGACTCGGGCGAGAATGAGTGGGTTCTTTCAGGGGATAACAGATGAGTGTGAGAGGTGTGGGCGGGGGCCTAGCGAATCATGCGCACATGTTTTGGGGTTGTGAAAAATTGGGAAGATTCTGGGCAGGAATGTTTGCGGTCTTAGCCAGGATAGTGGAGGAGGGTGGCGATATTTGGGGTTTCAGAGAAGCCGGAGCTCACGGAAAGGAGGAAGGCCGATGTCTTGGCCTTCGCCTCTCTGATTGCACGGCAACTAATTTTGCTGGAGTGGCGGTCGGCATCACCACCGGGGGTAGCAGCATGGTTGGGTGACCTGTACAACTTCCTGCGGTTAGAGAAGATAAAGGATGAGTTAAGGGTTTCAGCAGGGAAGTTTGAGAAAAGGTGGGGGATGTTTGTGACTGTGTTTGAGGAGCTGTTCGTCTCGGGGGGGGGGGGGTGATGGTGGTGGGGGGGGGGGGGGGCGGTGATGGGGGGGGGTGAAAAAGAAGAAAAATCTGGGGAAAAATTAAAAATTAAAAAATATTTCTAAAAAGTGTGACTGTGAAAAACAAAGGAAAAGAAATAAAGAACTTACATTGATATTGGGTTGGATTATCCGATGGGACCAGAAGATCCCACCACTGGCTTATAGCAGGTCACATCTGCCACCACAAAGCACACCATGGTGGGGAGGAGGGAATCCTGCCCATAGTTCTTCACCATCTCAGGATGTCCCAAACACATTACAGCCAATTAAGTATTTTCTGAACACAGGCTGTTGTAAGGTACTGGTCATGAACTTTGAGAGTCCTACAATCTACCCTCTTACATTCCCGCATTGTCTGCAGAACCAGAATCTGTTGAAACCTCTCCTAATGAGGAATTGGTCTCAGGTTAGATTATTTTCCTTTGACCTACATCTTCTGTCATGAACACAGAGCAAAGTTCTTGCTTGGTGGTCTTTGTGAAGCAGAGAAACTGGCAGCTAATTCATACTTTGCTGGTTTTACCTGTGTCTCCTTCAGGAGGTGGCAAAAAACAGAGTTGGATTTAGAATCACTCTTTTAAAGCATCAAATGAAATAAAATAGATTCTTCAAAACGTCCACCTCAAATTACTGCTAAAAACGGCACCCAAATTATTCTCACAAAATGGCTACTGAGGAAGGAAAGGAATGTGACAGGACAACACATCGGAGTGAAGGATAGTGTTGCAGGTGTTGCTTACAGCTCGGTAGGTCTGAAGAAGCTTTTGTAATCATATATAGATTAACTTAAGTCCTAATTAAGTACTAGAACTGTTTACAAATATACAGTAAAGTGTATAAACTAGACGTTGTCGCCGTGACTTGGTCTGACCCTTAGGTGCAAGTCATGTGTTCTCTTCCACCACTGTGTGGGCGGTACTGTACTCAGTCCCACAGATCCTTACACTACAAAGAGCACAACTGCTAGCCTAGTGCCCTTGATAAATAATGATCCACTTGCTGGATAAATCCATGCTTCCTCTTTCTCCCAGACCTCCTGAAATACCAGCAGTGGCCACCGATCCTGGGGTGACACAGAGTTGCCTGATTGCCAGAGGTGTCTGATTGGTCGGCAGCTCTATGGGTTGGACATCCTCCTGGAGATGAATGGAAGGCCCACCTCATAAGAATTATAGAGCCTTTGCCCCCAAAACTTAAAGCAGGGCGGTTTGGCCAAGTGAAGACAGGCTCGCCCCTGAAATCTAAGCTGGGGTGTACACCCTCAGCGTATAATCCAGGCCCATATTTTAATTCCTCAATCATGTTTCTGCCCCGTCACAGTAATAAATTACATCCTTTATGACTGTGACAAAGTCAAACTTTACCTTCTTGTCCTTTTGAGCTTGCCTGCAGTCTTTGACATGGTTGATCACACCATCCACCTTCACGCCTCTCTGTCATTGTCCAGCTAAGCGAGTCTGTATCTCTTAGTTCCTTTCTTACCCATGTAGCCGATGCCAAGAAATCACCTACAATGGCTTCTCTTCCTGCTCCCGCATCCTTACCTCTGGTACACCCAAAGGTCTCTCCTGTGTCTCCTCCTATTTCTCATTTGCATGGTTTCCCATAGCAAAGTTATTGAACAACACAGCATCAGTTTTCACTTGTACCTCACTACTAGCTTATTTGCCAGTCAGTACTGGATGAGAAGACCTTTGTTCCAGTAAATATTGGGAAGACTGAAGCCAGTGCCTTCAGTCCCCACCAACAAAATGAAATCCTGAGCCACTGATGCCATCAGTCTCTTTGGTGCCTGATTATTCACAACCTTGGTGTCAGCCAGCTCATACTTGTTCAAGGTAAACCACGGTTAACTAACTTGAACAAGTTTTTTGATGAGACAGCAGTGAGGATTGATGTGTTGTACATGACCTTCCAAAAGGCATTTTATAAAGTGCCAGCAAAGTTGAAGCCCATGAGAGAATTATAATATGGGTATGAAATTAGGCTGACAGAGAACAGAGAATGCAGGTTAGCTGTTGTTTGTCAGACTGGAGGAATAAATACAATGTGGTCCCTCAGGCGTTGCTACTGGGACCACTGCTTTTCTTCACACATGGACGCGGTCAATTCCAGCCCCACTGGACCTGGAGTCGCAACACATTTGAAATTAGCAAATAATTCTTAGAAAATACCCAAAGTCGCTGGTCTTTGGCTGCCCAATAACTACAGTCACCAGGATTGTAAGTTTAAATACTATTAATTGTTATTAATAATAGTAACTCTAATTAAACATGCGGCAAATGCAACTGGTTAATTATTTAATTCCTAACCCCCCCCCCCCCCCCTCCTTTAATTCACCCCACCCTCTACACACACACACACAAGACATGTGTGGGCTGGTTTAGCACAGTGGGCCAGCCAACCAATCGAACCAACTCCCTCCGATCTCTCAGGTGTCAAAAAGTCTGAGTTTTTCTGTTCAGAAGCGAATCTCCAATGTACCATTTTGTAACTTTAGAGGTCCTCACTTCCTCTGCTTGACTTAAAGGTATATGTCCATGGTTCAAAAAATTATAACCACAAAGTAAAAGAAAACGGAAATAAGGGAATCAACAGGAAGGGCCCTCACAATACAGTGATGACTTAGATTTGGGTGTACAGGGTAGAATATCAATATTTTTATGTGGCACAAAACGTGAAAGTATTGTAAACTGTGAGGAGGTTAGTGATAGAGTTCAAGAGGAAATAGCTAGATTGGTGCACTGGGTAAACACCTGGCAGATTAAATTTAATGCAGAGAAATATAAAAAGAACAATGCGAGGTCATATTTTAAAAAGATTTGATTCTAAAGGGGTGCAGCAACAAAGAGATTTGTGGATATATGTACATAAATTGTTGAGTAGAGTAGGCTGAGAAAGTAGTTAAAAAAGCATATGAGGCCCTGCATTTTATAAATAAAGGCACAGAGCACAAACACAAGAAAATTGTGATGACCATTTATTAAAAACTGCAGACCCTCAAATGAAATCTTGTGTCCAATTCTGGTCATGGCACTTTAGGAAGCACTTGAGAGAAGGAACAGAAAATGCTGCCAGAATGTTTCCAGGGACGACAGACATCAGGTACATGGATAGACTGACGAAGCTGGGGTTGTTCTTGGGTTTACGGGGTAGAATTTGAAGGGGACATCCAATGAAGCTTTGGGGGCAGACCTTAGGAATAAAAATGGGGAAGTCACGTTGCCAGGTGTTTATTATAGACCCACAGATAGTCAGCGGGAAATTGAGGGGCAAAGATGTGCACAATTTGCGGAGGTGTGTAAAAGTAATAACAATAGAATAACTGTATTGGGTGATTTCAACTTTCCCAGCATTAATTAGAATAGTCATGGTGTTAAGGACTTAGATGGAGTGGATTTCTTAAAATGTACACAGTAGGGGCAGCACGGTAGCATTGTGAATAGCACAATTGCTTCACAGCTCCAGGGTCCTAGGTTCGATTCCGGCTTGGTTCACTGTCTGTGCGGAGTCTGCACATCCTTCCCGTGTGTGCGTGGGTTTCCTCCGGGTGCTCCGGTTTCCTCCCACAGCCCAAAGATTTGCAGGTTAGGTGGATTGGCCATGATAAATTGCCCTTAGTGTCCAAAATTGTCCTTAGTGTTGGGTGGGGTTACTGGGTTATGGGGATAGGGTGGAAGTGTTGACCTTGGGTAGGGTGCTCTTTCCAAGAGCCGGCGCAGACTCGATGGGCCGAATGGCCTACTTCTGCACTGTAAATTCTATGATAATCTATGAGAACATTTTAGCTCAATATGTAGAGGGTCCAACAAGGGATGGTGCAATGCTCGACCTAATTCTGGGGAATGAAGCCGGACAGATGGTCGAAGTGTTGGTGGGGGAGCATTTTAGTGATAGCGACCACAACATGGTACAATTTAAGCTCATTATGGACAAAGAAACAGACAGGTTGTAAAAAAAAAGTTTTGAATTGGAGGAGAGCAGCTTTTAATAAAATAAGGCAGGACCTGGCCAAGGTAGACTGGGAACAGCCATGTGTGGGGAAACCTACAGAAGAGCAGTGGGGGGTATTCAAAAAGGGAATGTGGAGGATACAGGAGCAACATGTTCCCTCTAGGGTGATAGGAAGAAGTAACAAACTCAGAGAACCATGGATGACCAGAGATATTCAGGATACAATGCGAAGAAAGAGAGAGACTTTGAGCAAGTATCAGGGGAGCAAATCAGCAGAGGCATTAGTGGAGTACGGAAAGTGCAGGGTGGGTATTAAGAAAGAAATTATGAGACCAAAGAGGGAATATGAGAAAGCTCTGGCTGGTAAAAGTAGAGAAAATCCCAAGATATTCTATAAATATATTGATGGGAAGAGGGTAACCAGGGAAAGAGTAGAGCCCATTAGGGACCAAAGGAGTAATCTGGGGTGGAGCCAGAGGACATTGGTAGAACAAATACTCACATCCATCTTGGACACCAAGTCCTACTCTTTGGTGAATACTGACAGGAAGTACTCATTTAATGCCTCACCCATTTCCTCTGGCTCCACACATAGATTCCCTCCCCTGTCCTTGAGTGAGCCAACCCTCTCCCTGACTACCCTCTTGCTCTTTATATATGTATAAAAAGCCTTGGGATTTTCCTTAATCCTCGTGGCCAATAACTTTTCGTGACCACTTTTAGCCTTCCTGTCTCCTTGCTTAAGTTTCTTTCTACTTTACTTGTATTCCATACTTGCTTTGTGTGTTCCCAGCCTCCTAGTCTTGACTAATGCTTCCCTTTTCTTTTTGACTCAAAGGCTCACAAAATCTTTTGTTATCCAAGGTTCCTGAAACTTGCCATACTTATCCTTCATCCTTACAGGAACGTGCCGCTCCTGAATTCCTATCAACTTACACTTGAAAGCCTCCCATATATCAGATGTTGATTTGCCCTCAAACATCTGCCCCAATCTACATTCTTCAGTTCCTGCCTAATATTGTTGTAATTAACCTTCCCCCAATTTAGCACCTTCACCTGAGGACTACACATATCTTTATCCATCAGTACCTTAAAGCTTATTAAATTGTGGTCACTGTTCCCGAACTGCTCCCCTACGGAAACATCGACCACCTGGCCTTGCTCATTCCCATTTGTTACATCTAGAAGCAACTATTCCAATGCATTGACTATGGGTGATTCCTGATTTACTTTTGTCATTTGTTTATGTTAACATGCTGGCCAATGTCTGGGGTTTGGTGGGAGGATGGGATTGTTGTTATTGATATGGGGATTGACATTACATTCATTACTGATTATTGTTTATTGTTGGGTGTAAATTTGGGAGAAAATGTGAAAAAGGAGGAGAATAAAAAAATATAAAAAAGAAAACTATTCCAATTCATTCCTGGATGAACCCCCAAATTCTATCCTCCATAGAATTGTCCATGTCTTAATTCGCACCACGTTCCATTCACCTATCCACCATGTGATCGCTGACTTGCATTGATTCCCTGTCAACCAACATCTTGGCTTTAAAATTCTCATCCTGGTTTTCAAATCTCTCCATGACCTCATAACTCCCCATCTCTGTAATCTCCTCCCCACCCCCTCTGCAATATCTTTGCTTATTTAATTCTGGATTCTTGAGCATCCCCAATTTTAATGGCTTTGCCAATGGTAATTCCCCAAGCTCCGGAATACCCTCCCAACAGCTCCCTGCCTCTTTACCTCACCTTCCTCCTTCAATACACTCTCTTTTGTTTTTGGACATCTAACCCATCTCTGCAATCTCCTCCAGCCCTATAACCTCTCTAATTCTGCTTTCTTAAACATTCCCAATTTTAATCACTCCGCCATTACCTGTCATGCCTTTATTTGCCAAATCCTAAATTCTGGAACTCTCTCCTAATCTCTCTGCCTCTCCAACTAGCTCTCATTCCAGATTTAATGGCCTCTCTTTGACCAAGTCTTTGACCATTTTCCCCAACAACTGGTTGCCATGGCCTGATGTCAGACATTGTTTCATTATTCTCTTTGAAGCTCCTTGGAACATTTAATTACTTTAAAGGCACTTAATAAATACAAGTTGTTGATGTCCTCGGATTGCTGATTGCTGCTAATGAGGTAACTCCACAACATGACATTAACTTTGTGGGAGCAGGAATACTCGTTTTTCTCAGCGGTCCAAAAGGTATACTCGCGGATTGACTTTTTCATGGTGGGGAAGGCGCTGCTGGCTGGGGTTAAGGGGTCGGAGTACTTGGCAATTGCAATATCAGATCATGCTCCGCATTGGGTGGATATGGGACTGGAGAAGGGGATGGTACAGAGACCAGGGTGGAAATTAGATGTGGGACTGTTGGGGGACCGAGGGTTCTGTGACAAAACTGAAAAAGTAATCGAGGAATATGTAGGTTTCAACTGCACGGGTGAGGTGTTGAATGCGGTTGTCTGGGCGGCTCTAAAGGCGGTGGTGAGGGGTGAGATGATCTTGTTTAAAGCTAGGCTAGACAAAGAGGAGAGGCTGGAGCATCAGAGGGTAATAGATGAGATGCTGGAGGTAGATAGGAGTTATGCAGAAGGTGGGGATCCAGCAAAGTTGGAAAAGAGGAAGGAACTCCAGGCGAGATTTGACTGACCATCTACCAGAAAGGCGGTGCGCCAACTGAGGCGAGAAATGGGTGCAGTTTACGAGCATGGAGAGAAGGCGGGTATGTTGGCGGGTCAGCTCCGGAGGGAGGCTGCGGCAAGGGAAATTGTCCAGGTGCAGGACAGGGCAGGGAAGTTGGTGGTGGCTCCAGATCAGATTAACAAGGTCTTTAAGGAATTCTCTGAGAGGTTGTCCGGGTCAGAGCTACCTGGGGGAGGCCGGGAGATGCAGGAATTTCTAGTTAGGCTGGAGTACCCAAGGTTAGGGGCGGGGGACAGGGCTACACGAGAAGGGGCGATAGTGGAGCAGGAGATAAAAGATGCAATTGGGAGGATGTAGTCGGGGAAGGTGGCAGGGCCAGATGGCTTTCCGGTGGAATATTATAAAAAAGATGTTGCTTAAAAGAGATAAGGATCCGACGGAGTGTGGGTCGTATAGGCCCATATCACTTTTAAAAGTGGACACAAAGATATTGGTGAAGGTACTGGTGGGTAGGCTGGAGGAGTGCCTCCCGAAGGTGATAGGTGAAGATCAGACGGGGTTCGTGAGAGGGAGGCAGCTCTTTTCAAACGTTAGAAGGGTATTGAACCTCGTTATGACACCGGTGAAGAGGAAGGAAACAGACGTGGTTGTGATATTGGACGCCGAGAAGGCGTTTGACCGGGTAGAAGGGGGTACTTGATGGCAGTTCTGGAGCAGTTTGGGATTGGACCAAGATTTGTGGACTGGGAAAGCTACTGTTTAAGGGGCCGAGGGCGAGTGTCCGCACAAACAACTTCAGCTCGAGATACTTTTCTCTTCACCGTGGGACGAGGCAGGGATGTCCTATGTCCCCCCTGCTGTTTGCACTCGCGATTGAGCCATTAGCCATCGCATTAAGAAGTTTGGGGGTATGGAAAGGGATAGTGCGGGGGGGCACAGAGCATAGGGTGTCCCTATATGCAATGACTTGTTCTTCTACTTGTCGGAACCAAGTGTGTCAATAGGGGGAATACTGGAGCTGCTGCGGGTGTTTTGGGCTTTCTATGGGTACAAATTAAAATCAGACAAGAGTAAATATTTTATGGTGTCTCGGCCGGGGGTGGGGGCAGGGGGGGGTGGCTGCCATTCTGTAGGGCAGGGACTCACTTTAGATACCTGGGGGTGCAGGTTGCCCAGGATTGGGGGGGGGGGGGTCTCCATAGATACAACATTTCTAGTTTGGTGGAGAGGGTGAAAGCTGATCTGGCAAGGTGGGACAAAGAACAAACAAAGAACAAAGAAAATTACAGCACAGGAACAGGCCCTTCGGCCCTCCCAGCCTGCGCCGATCCAGATACTTTATCCAAACCTGTCTTCTATTTTCCAAGGATCTACTTCCCTCCGTTCCCCGCCCGTTCATATATCTGTCTAGATGCATCTTAAATGATGCTATCGTGCCCGCCTCTACAACCTCCACTGGCAAAGCGTTCCAGGCATCCTCCACCCTCTGCGTAAAAAACTTTCCACGCACATCTCCCTTAAACTTTCCCCTCTCACCTTGAAATTGTGACCCCTTGTAATTGACAACCCCACTCTTGGAAAAAGCTTGTTGCGATCCACCCTGTCCATACCTCTCATAATTTTGTAGACCTCAATCAGGTCCCCCCCTCAACCTCCGTCTTTCCAACGAAAACAATCCTAATCTACTCAACCTTTCTTCATAGCTAGCACCCTCCATACCAGGCAACATCCTGGTGAACCTCCTCTGCACCCTCTCTAATGCATTCACGTCCTTCTGGTAATGTGGCGACCAGAACTGCACGCAGTATTCCAAATGTGGCCTAGCCAAAGTCCTGTACAACTGTAACATGACCTGCCGACTCTTGTACTCAATACCCCGTCCGATGAAGGCAAGCATGCTGTATGCCTTCTTGACCACTCTCTCGACCTGCGTTGCCACCTTCAGGGTACAATGGACCTGAACTCCCAGATCTCTCTGTACATCAATTTTCCCCAGGACTCTTCCATTGGCCGTATAGTCAGCTCTTGAATTAGATCTTCCAAAATGCATCACCTCGCATTTGCCTGGATTGAACTCCATCTGCCATTTCTCTGCCCAACTCTCCAATCTATCTATATTTTGCTGTATTTTCTGACAGTCCTCCTTGCTATCTGCAACTCCACCAATCTTAGTATCATCTGCAAACTTGCTAATCAGATCACCGATACCTTCGTCCAGATCATTTATGTATATCACAAACAACAATGGTCCGAGCACGGATCCCTGTGGAACGCCACTAGTCACCTTTCTCCATTTTGAGGCACTTCCTTCCACCACTACTCTCTGTCTCCTGTTGCCCAGCCAGTTCTTTATCCATCTAGCTAGTACACCCTGAACCCCATACGACTTCACTTTTTCCATCAACCTGCCATGGGAAACTTTATCAAACGCCTTACTGAAGTCCATGTATATGACATCTACAGCCCTTCCCTCATCAATTAACTTTGTCACTTCCTCAAAGAATTCTATTAGGTTTGTAAGACATGACCTTCCCTGCACAAAATCATGCTGCCTATCACTGATAAGTCTATTTTCTTCCAAATGTGAATAGATCCTATCCCTCAGTATCTTCTCCAACAGTTTGCCTACCACTGATGTCAAGCTCACAGGTCTATAATTCCCTGGATTATCTGTGCTACCCTTCTTAAACAAAGGGACAACATTAGCAATTCTCCAGTCCTCCGGGACCTCACCCGTGCTCAAGGATGCTGCAAAGATATCTGTTAAGGCCCCAGCTATTTCGTCCCTCGCTTCCCTCAGTAACCTGGGATAGATCCCATCCGGACCTGGGGACTTGTCCACCTTAATGCCTTTTAGAATACCCAAAACTTCCCCCTTCCTTATGCCGACTTGACCTAGAGTATTTAAACATCCATCCCTAGCCTCAACATCCGTCATGTCCCTCTCCTTGGTGAATACCGATGCAAAGTACTCATTAAGAATCTCACCCATTTCCTCTGACTCCACGCATAAATTCCCTCTTTTGCCTTTGAGTGGGCCAATCCTTTCTCTAGTTACCCTCTTGCTCCTTATACACAAATAAAAAGCTTTGGGATTTTCCTTAACCCTGTTAGCCAAAGATATTTCATGACCCCTTTTAGCCCTCTTTATTGCGCGTTTGAGATTTGTCCTACTTTCCCGATGTTCCTCCAAAACTTCATCAGTTTTAAGTCGCCTAGATCTTATGTATGCTTCCTATTTCACCTTAGCTAGTCTCAAAATTCCACCCGTCATCCATGGTTCCCTAATCTTGCCATTTCTATCCCTCATTTTCACAGGGACATGTCTGTCCTGCACTCTAATCAACCTTTCCCACATTTCAAATGTGGATTTACCCTTAAACAGCTGCTCCCAATCCACATTCCCTAGCTCCTACCGAATTTTGTTATACTTGGCCTTTCCCCAATTTAGCACTCTTCCTTTAGGACCACTCTTGTCTTTGTTCATGAGTGTTCTAAAACTTACGGAATTGTGATCGCTATTCCCGAAGTAATCACCGACTGAAACTTCAACCACCTGGCCGGGATCATTCCCCAATACCAGGTCCAGTATGGCCCCTCTCCGAGTTGGACTATTTACATACTGCTCTAAAAAAAAACTCTCCTGGATGCTCCTTACAAATTCTGCTCCATCTACGCCTCCAACATTACATGAGATCCATTCAATGTTGGGGAAGTTAAAATCTCCCATCACGCCCACCCTATTGCTCCTACATTTTCCTATAATCTGTCTACATATTTGTACCTCTACTTCACGCTCGCTTTTGGGAGGCCTGTAGTAAAGTTCCAACAATGTTACTGCACCCTTCCTATTTCTTAGCTCTACCCATATTGCCTCAGTGCTCGAATCCTCCATTGTGCCCTCCTTAATCATAGCTATGATATCATCTCTGACCAGTAATGCAACTCCTCCACCCCTTTTACCTCCCTCTCTATCCCTCCTGAAGCATCTATACCCTGGGATATTTAGTTGCCAGTCTTGCCCTTCCCTCAACCAAGTCTCAGTAATACCAATGACATCATATTCCCAGGTACTAATCCAAGCCCTAAATTCATCTGCCTTACCTGCTACACTTCTTGCATTGAAACAAATGAACCTCAGACCACCTGTCCCTTTGCGTTCATCGTCTCTTCCCTGTCTACTCTTCCCCTTAGTCACATTGAGTTTACTATATAGTATCTTACTGGCTTTATTTTCTGCCTCTTTACTGACCTCTAACTTCCTAATCTGGTTCCCATCCCCCTGCCACATTAGTTTAAAACCTCCCCAACAGTGTTAGCAAAAGCACCCCCTAGGACATTGGTTCCAGCCCTGCCCAGGTGTAGACCATCCGATTTGTAATGGTCCAACCGCCCCCAGAACCGGTTCCAATGTCCCAAAGATCTGAACCCCTCCCTCCTGCACCATCTCTCAAGCCACGTATTCATTCTGACTATTCTTGAATTTCTACTCTGACTCTCTCGTGGCACTGGTAGCAATCCTGAGATTACTACATTTGAGGTCCTACTTTTTAAACTTATCTCCTAACTCCCTAAATTCTGATTGTAGGACCTCATCCTGTTTTTTACCTATATCGTCGGTGCCTATATGCACCACGCCAACTGGCTGTTCACCCTCCCCCTTCAGTATGTCCTGCAGCTGATCGGAGACTTCCCTGACCCGTGCACCCGGGAGGCAACATACCATTCGGGAGTCTCGTTTTTGACCATAGAAACGCCTGTCTACTCCCCTTACGATTGAATCCCTGATGACTATAACCCTGCCAGTCTTTTTCCCGCTCTTCTGTGCAACAGAGCCAGCCACGGTGCCATGAACCTGGCCAGTCTCCATCTGTCGGGTACAGGCGGTGAAAATGAACATGTTGCCACGATTTCTGATTATTTTCCAATGCCTGCCGATTTTCCTGCCAAAGGCATTTTTTAGAGAAATTGAAGGGATGATTACCTCGTTCATATGGGGAGGGAAGGTGGCCAGAGTTAGAAAGGTACTACTACAGAGAGGAAGGCAGGCAGGGGGTTTGTGTCTTCCGAACCTGATGTATTATTACTGGGCAGCGAATGTGGAGAAGTACGGAGCTGGGTCAGAGGGGTTGACTCCCAGTGGGTCAGAATGGAGGAGTCTGTGTAGGGGGTCGGGGCTGAAAGCACTAGCAACAGCGCCGCTCCCGATGGCCCCGGGCAAATAATCAGGGAGTCCGATAGTAATAGCTTCATTGAGAATTTGGAGGCAGTAATGCCATCACTCGGGCTGGGAGCAGGATCAAGGGAAATGCCGATTCAGGTGAGCCATAGATTTGAGCCAGGGAAGTGGGCTGGAAATTTTCGGAGATGGGAGGAGAAAAGATCAGGACACTAAAGGATTTGTCCTTTGGGGGTCAGTTTGCAGGATTGAAGGAGCTGGGAGTGAAGTATGAGCTGGAGCAGGGGGAAATGTTTAGATACATGCAGGTTCGAGACTTTGCCAGAAAGGAGATACAGAGCTTCCCAGTGGAGCCGGCTTCCACATTGCTGGAGGAGGTGCTGACGACAGGGGGACTGGAGAAGGGAGTAGTGTCGGCGGTTTACGGGACGATTTTGGAAGAGGAAAAGGCACCGCTGGAAGGGATCAAAGCAAAGTGGGAGAAAGAGTTGGGAGAGGGTGTGGAAGAGGGGTTCTGGTGTGAGGTGCTCCGGAGAGTGTGTGCGAGGTTGGGGCTGATACAGCTGAAGGTGGTATACAGAGCACACCTCACGAGGGCGAGGATGAGTTGGCTCTTTGAGGAAGTAGAAGATGTGTGTGAGGGTTGTGGGGGGGGGGGGCTGCAAACCACGTTCATATGTTTTGGTCCGTCCAAAGCTGGACGATTACTGGAAGGAGGATTTTAGGTTAATCTCTAAAGTGGTGCATGTGATACTGGACCCGGGCCCTCCGGAGGTCATATTCGGGGTGTCGGACCAGCCGGGGTTGGAAACGGGTGCGGAGGTAGATGTTGTAGCCTTCCCCTCGTTGATCGCCGAAGGCGGATCCTGTTGTGATGGAGAGCAGCCTCTCCACCCTGGGGGGACCTGCTGGAATTCTTGACTCTTGAGAAGGTCAAATTTGAACTAAGGGGAAGGATGGAGGGGTTCTACAATTCATGAGCGTTATTCATTATGCACTTTTGAGAATTGGATTACATCGAACATTAGGGGGGGGTTGGGAGGGATGGGGGGAGGGGGACTGTATGTGTTAATGGTAACTATGGATGATTCCTGATTCCTTTTTGTTATTTGTTTATGTTAACATGCGGGCTGCTGTTTGCGGGTTTGGTGGGAGGATGGGATTGTTGTTGTCGATATGGGGATTGACATTGCATTTGTTATTGATTATTGTTTATTGTTGGTGGGTATAAATTTGGGAGAAAATGTGAAAAAGTGGGAGAATAAAAATATATATTTTTTTTAAATGACATTAACTTCAGGCAGCGCAATGGTTAGCATTGCTTTCTCACAGCACCGAGGACCTGGGTGTACCACCGTCAATATGATGCGAGGCAGGTTGAGGTAATGTCAATTGAAGGCTTTATTAAGCAGAACTTTATCCCCAGCAGCGTGGTTACAGAATGCAGCTGCTGAGGGAAATGGAGGGAAAAACTGGGTTCTTATACCGGCATTTCTGGGTGGAGTCCAGTAGGTGGCAGATCCTATCAGGACCTGGCATCCCTCCACCAATAGCCTGTCGACACGTGGTGTACCGTATTACCCCTAATACATACCACCACATTCACCCCTTGTTGAAAAGAAACCCGGCGGGATGGTGGTTCACAAAGTGGTAGGGGTTTACAGAGTCGGTACTGTGCCGTAACTTTGAACAAAACACAAAATTATCGCTTCAACTGGACCAACAGGCCAAACAGGGTCGGCATGATGCCATAACTATAACAAGACACAATAACTGAAAACTGGGCCAACGGGCCAAACAGGGTTGGCATGATGCCATAACTATAACCAGACACAATAACTGAAAACGTTGAGAGTTAAAGTGATTCGATGAGCCGGATGGGCGCCCTGGTCGTCCTTTCCGATCGTCTCGGGCGTGGTGGTGATGGCGCTGGCTCGAGTCCCATCGACTCTGGGAGCGTAGCGCTGTCCCCTGTGTCCTTACTCCTGGGCGGGTCTGGGAGGAGAACCGAACCCCCTGGGAAGGAGGTGGCTGCGGGATGAACCGGCGGGAGTGAGGAGGTGGTGATTGGCGTTGGGGGGGTGTGGGTAGCTCCGGCGGGCGCCAGATCTCGCAGGGAGACCGTGTCCTGTCAGCCATCGGGGTACTCCACATAGGCGTGTTGCGGGTTGGCGTGAAGGAGATGCACCCGTTCCACCAACGGATCTGACTTGTGCGCCCGCACATGTTTCCGGAGCAGAATGGGTCCCGGAGCTGCTAGCCAGGTCGGAAGTGGCGTTCCAGAGGAGGACTTCCTAGGAAAGAGGAGGAGGCGCTCGTGAGGCGTTTGATTCGTGGTGGTGCACAGCAGGGACTGGATAGAGTGAAGGGCATCCGGGAGGACTTCCTGCCAGCGGGAAATTGGGAGACTCCTAGACCGGAGGGCCAGCAGGACGGCCTTCCAGACCGTTCCAATCTCCCTTTCTACCTGCCCGTTCCCCCGGGGGTGGTAACTGGGCGTCCTGCTCGAGGCTATGCCCCTGCTGAGCAGGAATTGACGCAGTTCGTCTCTCATAAAGGAGGACCCCCTGTCGCTATGGATATAGTCGGGGAAACCGAACAGTGTAAAAATGGTACCGAGGGCTTTAATGACCGTGGACGCTGTCATGTCGGGGCAGGGGATGGCGAAAGGGAAATGGGGGTATTCGTCAAAGACGTTCAGGAAGTGCGCGTTGCGATCGGGTTAGCGCACGGGCCTTGTCGGCGTATTGTGGAACCCACTGGGTGTAATAAGAAAAGAAGCCCAGGCAACATTTCAGGGCTTTGGCACAGTGGGGGAGAGGGAACTCCATGAGGGGGCGCATGCGTTCAGGGTCGGGGCTTATCACTCCATTACGCACTACGTAGCCCAGGATGGCTAGACGATCAGTGCGGAACACACATTTTTCTTTGTTGTAAGTGAGGTTCAGGGCGTGAGTGGTCTGGAGGAATTTTTGGAGATTGGCGTCCTGGTCCTGCTGGTCGTGGCCGCAGATGGTGACGTTGTCGAGATACGGGAACGTGGCCTGTAAACCGTGATGGTCAACCATTCGGTCCATCTCTCGTTGGAAGACCGAGACTCCGTTCGTGACGCCGAATGGAACCCTTAAAAAGTGGTATAACCACCCGTCTGCTTCGAAGGCAGTATAGTTGCGGTCACCGGGACGGATGGGGAGCTGGTGGTAGGCGGACTTGAGGTCCACGGTGGAAAAGACCTTGTACTGTGCAATCCGATTGACCATGTCGGATATGCGGGGGAGAGGGTACGCATCTAGCTGAGTGTACCTGTTGATGGTCTGAGTATAGTCGATGACCATCCTCTGTTTCACCCCGGTCTTAATGACTCCCACCTGGGCTCTCCAGGGACTGTTGCTAGCCTGGATGATGCCTTCCTTCAGCAGCCTCTGGACTTCAGACAGGATGAATGCTTGGTCCTGGGCGCTGTACCGTCTGCTCTTTGTGGCGACGGGTTTGCAATCCGGGGTGAGGTTCGCAAACAAGGAAGGCGGTTCAACCTTGAGGGTCACGAGGCCGCAGACAGTCAGTGGGGGTATAGGGCCGCCAAATTTAAATGTTAAACTCTGGAGGTTGCATTGGAAGTCCAACCCTAGGAGTGTGGGCGCACAGAGATGGGGGAGGGCATACAGCCGGTAATTTCGGAACTCCTTCCCCTGCACCGTTAGGTTAGCGATGCAGAACCCCGTGATCTGAACGGAGTGGGATCCCGCCGCCAGGAAAATTTTCTGCTTGGCCGAATTACGAGGGAACAGTGCCTTACCGTGTCCGGATGAATGAAGCTCTCCGTGCTCCCAGAGTCGATAAGACACGGCGTCTCGTAGCCATTCACTAGGACTGTAGTGGTTGCAGTCTGGAGCGTCCGGGGTCGCGACTGGTCGAGGGTCGTCGAAGCCAGACGTGGCTGTTGAAGTTGTGCATCGTAATCAGGCAGTATGTGGCCGTCTGTGTCGGAGTCCTTCAGCCAAGATGGCGGCGTCCACGGATCGAGCGCGGTCAGGGGTGGACAAAATGGCGGCGCCCATCTCTCCCTCGTGGCGTCCGGGGTCCAAAATGGCGGCGTCCGTTGGTCGCACGTGGATCGCTGGGGGGGCTGGGTCTGTGGTCCCGTTTCTTCCCCGGAGATAGTGGCGACACCGCAGGACTTGCACACCGTCGCGTAGTGGCCCTTCTTCCCGCAGCTTTTACAGGTAGCCGCGCGGGCCGTGCAGCGCTGCCGAGGGTGTTTCGGCTGGCCGCAAAAATAGCAGCGGGGCCCCCCCGGTTGGTCTGGTGTTTTGGCCGCGCAGGTTTGCGGGGGTGGGGGGGGTGTCGGAGAGTCGACCGCAGCGGGCCGGGTCCACGGAGCCCAAGGGGCTGTAGTGCGGTCGGGGGCGTAGGCCCGGGCGTTACGCGAGGCCACATCGAGGGATGCCGCCAGGGCCCGAGCTTCTGTAAGTCCCAGAGATTCTTTCTCCAGAAGCCTCTGGCAGATCTGAGAAGAGGCCAAACCTGCCACATACGCATCGCGGACCAGGAGCTCTGTGTGTTCATTCGCTGTTGCCGCTAGGCAGTTGCAGTTTCGACACAGGATCTGCAGGGCGTTATAAAACTCGTCCAGCGATTCCCCCGGAAATTGCCGTCGTGTGGCGAGCTGGTAGCGAGCAAAAACCTGGTTGGCGGGCCGGATGTAGATATCCTTCAGCGCGGCGATGGCACCGGTGAAACCGTCCTCGTCCTCGATAAGGGAGTAGACGTCAGGACTCACCCTGGAATAGAGGACCTGCATCTTTTGTTCGTCTGTCGGTGTGCCGGGGGCCGTTCAGAGGTAGCCCTCAAAGCATGCCAACCAGTGCTTGAAAATAGATGTCGAGTTAGCTGCTTTGGGTGCGATGCGCAGGCACTCCGGGGTGATTCGGAGCTCCATGTTCCCACGTCGTTTTCTTCAATTTAAATTCTGCTTAATAAATTGTAGCAACGTCAATATGACGCGAGGCAGGTTGAGGTAATATCAATTGAAGGCTTTATTAAGCAGAACTTTATCCTCAGCAGCGTGGTTACAGAATGCAGCTGCTGAGGGAAATGGAGGGAAAAGCTGGGTTCTTATACCGGCATTTCTGGGTGGAGTCCTGTAGGTGGCAGATCCTATCAGGACCTGGCATCCCTCCACCAATCGCCTGTCGACACGTGGTGTACCGTATTACCCCTAATACATACCACCACACTGGGTTCAATCCAGTTTCTTCTGAGTGGCCGTTCATGCCACAAACTAGCCTATCCCTCAACATTTCTGAGAGGGACGGCCCCATCTCGCAATCCTTAGCCTGACATCTTAGGCGAGTCAAGAAGACAGTTTCCAATTCGCCGGGAACCTGCATGACCGTATTAAAACAATACCGCTGAAGAATTATGGAAGGCTTGAGGTCATAGTGTTCCGAAACCAAAGAGACCAGTTCATCAAAGGACTTGGAGTCCGGTACAGCCGAGTAAATCAGGCTCTTTATGATCCCAAATGTCTGGGCCCGCAGGCGGTGAGCAGGAGAACGTTCTGACGGTCTTCCCTCAAAATCCCGTTTGCCTCGAAAAAATACCTCGTGCCCCGTAGGCCTGTATCGAAGGCTTCCAACTTCCCGATTAGCTGCATTCTGAACTGTTACAACCCTACAGGTCCTGCGATAGCAAATTTTCAGCAGCTAGGCAGTTCCACAAGCAAATCCGGAGTTTCCTTTTTCCCTCGTCACCAGTTTAGTAACTTGAGGAAGCCAGCTGTAAGACAACAGAGGTTTATTTAACTATTTATAATATTCTGCTCAAGGCAGCAACTCGCTCCCAGTACAGTCCTTGCTGGGCGAGCTAACCACACGTTTGTTGATAACGAGCTCCAGCTGAGTGGCCTATCTGGGAAGCTCGTACTCCACAAATTCTTTTTTTTTTAAAATATTTTATTGAAAATTTTTGGTCAACCAACACAGTACATTGTGCATCCTTTACACAATATTATAACAACACAAATAACAATGACCTATTTTATAAACAAAAAAATGAATAAATAATAAATAACAAAAATGAAAACTAACCCTAATTGGCAACAGCCTTATCACAAGTAACACTCTCCAAAAATATAATTTAACAGTCCAATATATAATTATCTGTAGCAACAACCTATACATATTATACAGTATATATTAACAACCCTGAGAGTCCTTCTGGTTCCTCCTCACCCCCCCCTCCACCCCCCCCCCCCTCCCCCCCACCCCCGATCCTGGGCTGCTGCTGCTGCCTTCTTTTTTCCATTCCATCTATCTTTCTGCGAGGTATTCGACAAACGGTTGCCACCGCCTGGTGAAACTTGAGCCGACCCCCTTAGGACGAACTTAATCCGCTCTAGCTTTATAAACCCTGCCATGTCATTTATCCAGGTCTCCACCCCCGGGGGTTTGGCTTCTTTCCACATTAGCAATATCCTGCGCTGGGCTACTAGGGACGCAAAGGCCAAAACATCGGCCTCTCTCGCCTCCTGCACTCCCGGCTCTTGTGCAACCCCAAATATAGCCAACCCCCAGCTTGGTTCGACCCAGACCCCCACTACTTTTGAAAGCACCTTTGTCACCCCCATCCAAAACCCCTGTAGTGCCGGGCATGACCAAAACATATGGGTATGATTCGCTGGGCTTCTCGAGCACCTCGCACACCTATCCTCCACCCCAAAAAATTTACTGAGCCGTGCTCCAGTCATATGCGCCCTGTGTAATACCTTAAACTGAATCAGGCTTAGCCTGGCACACGAGGACGACGAGTTTACCCTGCTTAGGGCATCTGCCCACAGCCCCTCCTCGATCTCCTCCCCCAGCTCTTCTTCCCATTTCCCTTTTAGTTCATCTACCATAGTCTCCCCTTCGTCCCTCATTTCCCTATATATATCTGACACCTTACCATCCCCCACCCATGTCTTTGAAATCACTCTGTCCTGCACCTCTTGTGTCGGGGGCTGCGGGAATTCCCTCACCTGTTGCCTCGCAAAAGCCCTCAGTTGCATATACCTGAATGCATTCCCTTGGGGCAACCCATATTTTACTCCACAAATTCTACAGGGAGGTCAACAATGGTTTCCCTGTGGTCCTGGTGGGGGTCATAACAAAGACGCTTTCCTATTGTTTGGTAAGAAAGCAGCAGTGAATACTATCTATTACTGTATTTGTCTGCCATGTAGTGAGTCGTTTGAATTGCGGTTGCATTTTTTGCCTTGGTTTCACTGCCAAATTTCAGGAAGTGTGGGAAACCTGTGGATGCACTGTTAAATTTGGAAATTTGTGAACTTGTCCAATTAAATGATGAGAATAAATTAATTGGCAACTCATCTGTCCCGCGATATTTGCGCACAACCAGCTCAATGTACCAGAGTCAAGCCTGGAAGTCAGCAGCTTGAAGCCATCTCCCAGGCCAATCCACATGCTGATCCTTATTATTTCAGAGCAGATTCTTGATTCAAAAAGCAATCATGGTACAACTTTGTGAGCAAAGCACCAGTGACAAATTCTGTGATGTTGATCGAGAGTAAGCTATTGGACTAACTGTTCCATCAGTTAGCAAAATTTCAGTAATTTAGGACACTAATCTGGATATTACGCTCAATTTGCAGAAGCTTCCAGTGTTCTTATTTGTCCAATCCCATCCCCCTCATCCCTTTTCATGCTTTGATCATGAAACTGGAACAATTATACATTTTGGAAGGTCAAGGTTGATGGAACGCAAAAGCAATTTTTTTCCTGTTCATTGGAAGGAGTGTGCTATTTTATGACAGGAAGTATAGGCGTTTCTTTTTGTCTTGAACACAAAGATTTTTAAAATTTTTTATTAAAAGTTTACTAATGCATGCTCGTAAAGGAAAATGCAAACGATATTGCCCAATGTGAGTATATGGGATGGACGTAAATCTTTCAGTGATGGACTAAATGCCTCAGGGTTTCTTTAAATGCACCACAGTATGATATTTTCTATATACCAGTTAACATTAAAAGAAAGAAAAGCTCTTTATCTTTCACTCTTTCAGGTAAAATTAATCATAGAATGGACATTAATCATAGAAGGAGGCCATTTGGCTTATCGTATGTAAGCCGACTCTCTGCAGGCACAATGTAGCAGGTTTAGCAAAAGGAAATGAAAGGAAAGGTATTTATCTTTCACTCAGATTATGGTTTCCATTCTCTGTGTCCTTATCACATTGTCATGCACACCCTTTGGGTGTCAGAATCATCCGAGCCATGGATTCCTTCACTGGCAATATTGCTATGCAATTTTCAGACAGAAGGAATGAATCAGCGATGATTCAATTCCTAATAGTTTTATTTTTTCTCTCGCATTGCCAAAATGAGGCATTTTTCTAACCTCATATAACAGTTCCGGTAGAGGGCTGCTTTAGAGATATTGGGTAAAATAAATGGAATGCAACTAGTTAAAGGTAAGTTGTTGCATGCAGGAACAAGAATGTTGATCAAAATGTAAGTCAAATTTATAGAGGAATCTACTATTTTAACTATTTCCGACACTGAACATTTCTTCCAAAAAAAATGTTGAAAATTGCTTCTATATTTCAGCCTTCACAAAAGTTGCTTGGCTAACAAAGATAGCTCAGAAAATCCCATTGAATGATGTAATGGCCTCGGTACTAACATGTGCTGAGATGGAGTGGGTTCGGGCAGAATTGTATGTGTGAAACCTGGAAGGAAACCTAGCAGTTCAGCATCTCCAATTTCAAGTTGATTGCCTCGTTAAGGTATCCTATTGCTTTTGTGTCTCCAAGCTGTGCAGTGGATGTGATAATCCGTATAATCTCGAGTCAACAATTTAAAGGGCCTATGATACAAAAATGGAATCAGAGGAACCAGGAGATTTTGGGAGAAGACAGATTGATGTTTACAAACATAGTCAGCAAGGTCAGCACCCAGATTTAATAACGTTTCCTTCCAATCACTGCAGGTGAATCAGCCAGCGAGAGAGCGATTGTGTTCCCCAGAAATGAAATGAAAACACCTAACTCTCCTCCTCATTCTGTTACAGATGATAAAACCATCGTGTTGGTCTGGTGCCCTCAGACTTGTGCGCACCTGCAGAGAGCCATCCAGTGGGCCAAATCCAACTGCCACTCATTCTGGATATTGTCATCACAGGGAAACTTGGCATAGGTTGATATCCTGGCAGACACATGTCTGTGAGCTGCCATATAAATCTATGTGCAGCTGCTTGAGAGACACTCAAGATATTAGGGCAGCACGGTAGCATTGTGGATAGCACAATTGCTTCACAGCTCCAGTGTCCCAGGTTCGATTCTGGCTTGGGTCACTGTCTGTGCGGAGTCTGCACCTCGTCCCCGTGTGTGCGTGGGTTTCCCCCGGGTGCTCCAATTTCCTCCCACAGTCTAAAGATGTGCAGGTTAGGTGGATTGGCCATGATAAATTGCCCTTTGTGTCCAAAATTGCCTTTAGTGTTGGGTGGGGTTACTGGGTTATGGGGATAGGGTGGAGGTGTTGACCTTGGGTAGGGTGCTCTTTCCAAGAGCTGGTGCAGACTCGATGGGCTGAATGGCCTCCTTCTGCACTGTAAATTCTATGATAATCTATGATAATCACCAGCGGCCCAATGGAAGATGCCAGAGATTTTAAAAAGAGCAGCGTTGGTCGCTTTCACAGTGAGTGGCAATGCGTGGCTGCCATGTCCAGCAGAGACCAGCTGTTCTTGAAGAAGGTTGCAGATATCTGTGAACCACCTGACCAACTGCCTTTCTTAGTCTGAACCCATGGAAATACATGACTGTGCTTGGAAGAATTCTCTGCAAAACATTCGCCAGAGGGAGCTGACAAAATAATTTGTGTGGCTTTATTCATATCAGCCAATCAGAAATTTAAATACTCTCCTGGAGTGTTGTGGAATCTCACCTTCCCTTCGCTGGCAAGTCTGATGAACCACAGCAATAAAAATAGAAGATGCTGTAAATAGTCAGCGGGTTAGACAGGATCTGTGTGGAGAAATAGTGAGTTAACACTTCATGTTGTGATAACACTTTCCATCCTGAAGACAACCTCACAAAGATCACACATGGTACCAGGTAGTGTATTCCTAGATAGTAAGCAGTAAGAAGGGAGAGAAAATTCAAGACAAGAAGAAAGGAAAATCATTGCACCGCTACACAAATCTCAGAATCAGCAAGAAAATACCGAGAGCAACATGGAAGGTCTGAAGAAACCAAATCACTTAAAAATGTCCGGTAAAGTTAGCTGGAACTGGAAAAGTTTCAAGCAACAATTTGAAATTTTTCGATCAGCCTCTGTATTTGAATTAGCTCCTGATAATAGAAAAACTCCCCATCTCATTAATCTGGCAGGTCCGCAAGTATTTGGACTATTCAATTCTTTTGAATTCACGAACAGTGAAGGTAAAAAGAAGTATGAACGGGTTTTGGAAAAATTTGTTACTCATTGTAAAAAAACAGGTCAATGAGACATATGAGAGATATATGTTTGCTAAAAGGTTGCAGCTCATAGGAGAATCATTTGACTCAATTGTCACTGATTTAAGGCTCCGAGTGCAATTCTGCAATTTTTCATCTGTTACAGATTCAGTGTTGCGAGACCAGATTGTGTTTGCCATTTTTGATGAGCAAATGCGACAACGATTATTAAGACAACCAAATTTAATGTTAGAGGAAGCCGCAAACATATGTAAAGCAAGGGAGCAAGCCACAAATGAGTATGCTGAGTTCCAATCGACAGAAAAAAGGCACGACTTCTGGCAACGTGATCTGCGCCATTGCCTCTGTGGCGCTGTTCCGAAAACAGCATGCCACACATGGTGGCCATTTTGAATGTGACATCAGCAGCGTCATGACGTGCACATTCTGTGGCCACACCCACAGTAGAAAAAATTGTCCGGCATTCGGAAAGAAGTGCTCAAGTTGTAACAAACTGAATAATTTTGCTGCACAATGCCAACTTAATGCAGCTTTAGAAAGGTGTTTCAATCAAATAAAAAGGTTCACAGCATACAAAATAATGAGGATGAAGAAAATATTTTAAAGTCACATATTGATTCCTCTAAGCTTCATTCACAGGACAGCTTTATAATTGAAGCGATAGCGAACATTAATGCTATGACGACTGCTGATAAACAAATTATGCAACTCTCCGATGTGAATAAGGATTGGACGGAAACATTAACTGTAAATGGAACAGATGTACAGTTTAAATTGGACACAGGCGCACAAGCTAATCTGGTAACGGAATCAAATTTGAGAAAAGTAGACAGCCTTCGAAAACTTAAAAAAGCGAATTGTAGATTAACTGACTACAATGACAACGAAATAGCGACAAAAGGTTCCTGCTGCCTGATAGTGCAGAACGGTGACATTAGGATTCCACTTGACTTTCAATTTCTTTATAAGGACAGCAGGGTAGCATAATGGTTAGCACAATTGCTTCACAGCTCCAGGGTCCCAGGTTCGAATCCTGGCTTGGGTCACTGTCTGTGCGGAGTCTGCACGTTCTCCCCATGTCTGCGTGGGTTTCCTCCGGGTGCTCCAGTTTCCTCCCACAGTCCAAAGATGTGCGGGTTAGGTGGATTGGCCATGCTAAATTGCTCTTAGTGTCCAAAAAAGATTAAGTGGGGTTACTGGGTTATGGGGATAGGGTGGAGGTGTGGGCTTGGGTAGGATGCTCTTTCCCAGGGCCGGTGCAGACTCGATGGGCTGAATGGCCTCCTTCAGCACTGTAAATTCTATGATTCTATGACTTTGAGATTGTGGATGCCACAAAATCATCACTCATTGGGGCAGAGGCCTGCCTTAAATTAAATCTGGTGAAAATAACTAAGCACGTCAAAGCATCTCAGCATGAAGATGCAGGTAAAGAGTTAGTCCTCACTGATGCACTATCCAGAGTCATGGTGTACAGTGACGAAAAAGCAGTTGAAATTGTGCTCAACATTGAACGCAAGCAAACCTTATTACTGACGTGCTACAGATGACAAGTTAAAGTTGCTCAAAGATGAAACTGACAAAGACGCTACACTTCAGAAGGTAATCCACAACCTACGAGAAGGATGGCATAAAGGCAGGTGTAACAGCTCTCATAGTGTAAAGGATGACCTGACAGTCACCAACGGATTTCTGTTAAAAGGGGACCAAATTGCGATTCCTTCCTGCCTGAGACAGAACATTTTAGAACAAATACATGAAGGACAGCAGGGAATCGAGAAGTGTAGATGCAGAGCAAGACCATCAGTATACTGGCCAGGGATAAATGCAGATGTGGACAACTACATACAGGAATGTCATGTGTATCAGATGCATCAACCGGCACAGTGCAAACAAACCTTGGTACAAAGTGAACTCATCACGCAACCATGGACAAACGTCTCTCTGGACTCCGCCCCCCCCCCTCCCCCCAAGGTTGCTGCTGCTGCTGACCGACCTTCCTCTAACGCTCCGCGAGATAGTCTAGGAACGGTTGCCACCGCCTGTAGAACCCCTGCGCAGACCCTCTCAAGGCGAACTTAATCCTCTCCAACTTTATGAACCCAGCCATATCATTTATCCAGGCCTCCAGGCTGGGGGGCTTCGCCTCCTTCCACATTAGCAAGATCCTTCGCCAGGCTACTCGGGACGCAAAGGCCAGAATGCCGGCCTCTTTCGCCTCCTGCACTCCCGGTTCGTCCACTACTCCAAATATAGCTAGGCCCCAGCTTGGCTTGACCCGGACTTTCACCACCTGAGATATTGCTCCCGCCACTCCTCTCCAGAACTCCTCCAGTGCTGGGCATGACCAAAACATATGGACATGGTTCGCCGGGCTCCCTGAGCACATTCCACATCTGTCCTCTACCCCAAAGAACCTACTCAACCTCGCCCCCGTCAAGTGCGCTCTGTGGACCACCTTAAATTGTATCAGGCTGAGCCTGGCACACGAGGAGGAGGAATTAACCCTACCTAGGGCATCAGCCCACAGATCTTCCTCGATCTCCTCCCCCAGCTCCTCCTCCCATTTACCCTTCAACTCTTCTACCAGCGCTTCCCCCTCTTCTTTCAATTCCTGGTGTATTTCCGACACCTTGCCCTCCCCGACCCATACACCCGAGATCACCCTACCTTGAACTTCTTGTGCCGGGAGCAACGGGAATTCCCTCACCTGTCGCCTCACAAAAGCCCTCACCTGCATATATCTAAAGGCATTTCCCGGGGGTAACTCGAACTTCTCCTCCAGTGCCCCTAGGCTCGCAAGCGTCCCGTCGATGAACAGGTCCCCCATTCTTCCAATCCCCGCCCGATGCCAGCTCTGGAACCCCCCGTCCATCTTCCCCGGGACAAACCGGTGGTTACCTCTGATTGGGGACCACACCAATGCTCCCATTGCACCCCAGTGCCGTCTCCACTGGCCCCAGATCTTTAGCGTTGCCGCCACCACCGGGCTCGTGGTATACTTTGTCGGCGAGAGCGGCAGCGGTGCCGTCACCAACGCCCCCAGGCTCGTTCCTTTACAGGACGCCGTCTCCATCCTCTTCCATGCCGCCCCCTCTCCCTCCATAACCCACTTGCAGATCATCGCCACATTTGCTGCCCAGTAGTAGCTCCCCAGGTTTGGCAGCGCCAACCCTCCTCGGTCCCTACTGCGTTCCAGGAACCCTCTCCTTACTAAAGGACATGATTACTTAATCATAATAGATTATTCAATTTTCCCGAGGCCATTACGTTATCAGATTCGACTGTGCACTCAGTCATGAGAGCAACTAAATCTGTGGTCGTTAGATATGGAATACCGATGACAGTTGTTACGGATAATGGAGCATGCGTTAGTATCTTGGAATGGTTGAAATTTGCTGATGTATACAACTTTAAACATGTTACCTCAAGTACGTTGTGTCCACAGGCAAATGGAAAGCTGAAACAGTTATTTAAGAAAGCATGGGATGATAAGAAAGAATTTTCATTAGCACTGTTGAGTTACAGAGCTGCACCTTTATCATCAGGCTTCTCGCCAGCACAATTGTTCATGGGAAGAAAACTACGTACAACATTACCATCATTAATAGTTCAGAACATGGATGACCATGTAGTGCACACACGAATGTAACAATTAAAATACAAGCAACAAAGATATTACAACAAAAATGCAAAACTATTACCAACACTAAGTGAGGGTGATTACGTCAGAATTCGCAATCCTGATGGTGGATGGATGGACATAGCTAAGGTACTGAATGAAGTAGCACCTAGATCATTTGTGGTAAAGACTGCATCCTGGGAGGGAGGGGGAAGGGGAAGCTGGAGTCTGAGCTTCAGACACTGTGGCACATCTGGGAAGGGGAGAGTTATCTGGACGCTTTGTTTAAGGAGGTGGTCACACCGGTAGATCAATTCGGTCAGTGGTCAGGGCAACAGGGTGTGACTGCCAGTGAGGCAAGGAGAGGGATCCTGAATTCAGAAATAAAAGAGCTCAGCTCTTGACCTTGTCCAACAGGTATGAGGTACTTGCTCCCTGTGTGAATGAGGAAAAGGACTGTTGGGAGGATGAGCTAGCTGACCACTGCACCGTGGTACAGGAGGCCATTCAAGTGAGGGGGGGAGCAAAAAGACAAGTGGTAGTTGTAGGGGATTCTATAATTAGTGGAACTGATAGCTACTTTTGCAAGCAGGACCGGGAGTCCCACCTGGCATGTTGCCTGCCCGTGTCAGGATGAGGGACATCTCTGACAGACTTGAAAGGACATTGGAGTGGGAAGGGGACAATCCAGTTGTTGTGGTCCACGTTGGGGCAAACAACATAGGAAAGACTACCCACGTGGAGCTACTTGCAAATTGGAACAGGGATGAGAAAATTATGAAAGTAAACACGTTGCTAAAGGAGTGGTGCTGGAAAGAGGGGTTCCATTGCATGGGGCACTGGTATCCGTATTGGAACAGGAAGGATCTGTACCGTTGGGATGGTCTCCACCTTAACCAATCAGGGACCAGTGTTCTAGCGGAAAGGATAAATAGGGTGATCACAAGGACTTTAAACTAGCAAATGGGGAGGAAGGGAGGGGAAAACTACAAGATGTATAATGGTTAATGGGAACCAAAGCAGCAGGCCAGCATGCAAGGAGAAGGTAGAGGTTAATAGAATGAACAGGCAGGGCCGGTCTAACAACTACGAAGGGGAAAGGAAATGTTAAAAATCAAAATGTCAGGTGACCGTGGGAGTGAAAGTTGGGGATGAGGCCGAGTGTTATCAGAGATTAACAAAGGAGGTCAGAATGTGTGAACAGCGTAGTGCACAAGAAATACCTGCAAGGGAAAGACAAATCAGCAGGGCATATTTAAAAACCTTGTACCTAAATGCACGCGGTATTTAGAATAAGGTCAATGAGCTGACGGCACAAATAGAGACATGGGCATGATTCGGTGGGGATTACTGAAACATGGTTGCAGGAGGACCAGGGTTGGGAGTTGAATGTCCAAGGGTTCAGAAAGGATAGATAGAATGGAACAAGAATTGGAATTGCTTTATTGTTTAAAGATGATATCAAGGTTGTATTAAGAAATGATATTGACACAAAGGGTCAAAATGTTGAATCAATCTTTGTGGAAATAAAAAAATAAGGGGAAAAACTCCTTGGTAGGAGTAATTTACAGGCTACCAAACAATACTTCCAAAGTGGGGCACAAACCAAGAAATAATGAGGGCTTGTGAGAAGGGCACAATGGTAATCATGGGTTATTTTAATATGCATATTGACTGGAGTAATCAACTTGGCAAGAGTAGCCACGAGGAAGATTTCATAGAATGCATGAGGGCTTGTTTCTTAGAGCAATATGTTATGGAGCTAACCAGGGAGCAGACTATTTTAGATTTAGCTTTATGAAACGACGGAGGGTTGATAAATAGTCTTGTCATTAAGGATCCTCTCGGAAGGTGTGATCACAGCATGCTAAAATTAGAAATTCATGTTGAGCGAGAGAAGACAGCGAGCCAGAGTTAATTATACAGGCCTGAGGAAAGAGTTGGCCCACGTGGATTGGACACAAATAATTGAGTGTAGGACACTTGAGGAACAATGGTGGATGTTCAGGGAGATATTAAATATCTCTCAGTTAAAGCATATTCCCAAGAGGAATTGTAAAAGGGAGAAAAACGGCTAAACAAGGGCATTTTAAAAAAATCATTTGGGGGATGTGGGCATCGCTGGTTAGGCCAGCATTTATTTCCCATCCCGAGGAAGACATAAAGGCAAAAACTGGGACATACCATACTGCAAAAGCTAGTAGTAAACTGGAGGATTGGCAGAGCTTTAAAGTTCAGCAAAAGGCTCACTAAAAATAAAATCAAAATAGTCAAGATGAACCATGAAAGAAAACTAGCCGAAAGCATAAACATTGATACCAAAAGCTTCTGTTAGTACATAAGGAAGAAAGAATAGCTAAAGTAAATGTTGGACTTTACTGGTGAGGTAATAATAGGGCAAGCAGAAATGGCAGAGGCACGAAACCAATATTTTGCCTCTGTCTTCATGATAGAAGATAATAAAGAATTTCCAAAAACTACAGTCAATGCAGAGGAACCTGGTACAATAGCCTTCACTAGGGAGACAGTATTGAATAAACTAATGGGGTTAAAGGCAAATAGGTCCTGGGGACCTGATGGCCTACACCCGAGGGTATTAAGGGGGTAGCAGCAGAGATAGTGGATGCATTGGTTATGATATTTCAAAATACTCTGGATTCTGGAAGGGTTCTGGTGGATTGGAAACATGCTAATGTGACACCCCTATTCAAAAAGGGAGAGAGTCAAAAAGTAGGAAAATCTAGACAAGTCAGCTTGACCTCCAAGGTGGGGAGGTTGCTGGAATCAATCATTAAAGAGGACAAGATTGAACATTTGGAAAGACAAAGCTCAATCCACCATTGTCAGCATGGTTTAATGAAGGCAAAATCATGCTAGTTAAACTGGCCTGAGTTTTTTTGAGGACGTAACCAGCAAGGTGGATGAGAGAGAACCTGCAGATGTGGTATATCTAGACTTCCATAAGGCATTTGACAAGGTGCCACATAAAAGACTGATCCGGAAGGGTGAGATCACAGGGGATTGGGGGAGAGCACTCGATTGGATTGAGGATTGGCTGACTGACAGAAAGCAGAGGGTCGAGATAAATGGTTCCTTCTCTGGCTGGCAAACTGTAACTAGCGGGGTGCCGCAGGGGTCAGTCCTCGAACCTCAACTGTTTACAAACTATATAAATGATCTGCAAACAGGGACAGAGTGAGCCAACTAGGAAGGAGGCTACTCTTGATTTGGTATTTTGTAATGTAATGGGAGGAGGGATTAATTAATGACCTCATAGTTAAGGATCCACTAGGGATTAGTGACCATAGTATGGTAGAATTGAAGATTCAGTTTGGGGGTGAGAAAGTGGAGTCCCACACTAGTGTTCTGGAATTAAACAAAGGAAATTACATAGGCTTGAGGTCAGATTTGGCCCATATAGACTGGGCAGGAAGGGTAGGACAGCCGATGAACAGTGGCAGTTGTTTAAGGAGATATTCAATTCTTCACAACTAAAATATATCCCAGTGAGGAAGAAAGATGGGAAGAAAGGTAAAAAACATCTATAGCTAAACAAGGAGGCCAAGGACATTAAAAAGACAAAAACTAAGTTAGATCATAATGCAAATGCCAGTGGCAGACTGGAAGATTGGGAAACTTTCAAACATAAACAAAGGTATGCTACAAAAATAATTTAAAAAGCTAAGGTAAATTACAAAAAACTAGCACAGAATATCAAAAAGAATAGCAAAAGCTTCTACAGGTTCCTAAAAGGGAAGAGTCGCGAAGGTGAATGTTGGCCCCTTGGAAGATGAAACTGGTGGCTTAATAGTGGGGAACATAGAAATGGCAGAGATGCTAAATCAATACTTTGCCTCAGTTTTCACAGTGGAGGACATTAGTACCATTCCTGTAGGAACGGGCAATTCTGAGCTACCAGAAAGGGTGGAACTTGGAACAATCAGCATCAATAGGAACAAAGGTACTCAACAAACTCTTGGGATTGAGGGCAGATAAGTCCCCAGGGCCTGATGGCCTACATCCCAGGGTGTTAAAGGAAATGGCAGCAGAGATAGTGGATCCATTGATTATAATATTCCAAAATTCTTTGGACAAGGGAAAGGTTCCAATGGATTGGAAAAATGCTAATGTAAAATGCCCTTATTCAAAAAGGGAGGGAGGCAGAATATGGGAAATTACAGACCAGTTAGGTTAACATCCATTGTTGGAAAATTGTTAGAATCAATTATCAAGGATGTAATGTCAGGACATTTGGAAAGCTAAAGCACTATCCATCAGAGTCAGCATGGTTTCATGAAGGGCAAATCATGTTTGACTAATTTGCTAGAGTTCTTCGAAGATGTAACAAACAAAGTGGATAATGGGGATCCTGTAGATGTAGTATATCTGGACTTCCGGAAGGCATTTGATAAGATGCCACATAGAAGGTTAATTCACAAGGTGAGATCACATGGGATTAGAGGTAATTTATTAGCTTGGATAGAAGACTGGCTGATGAACAAGAGACAGAGAGTTGGGATAAATGGGTCATTTTCTGAATGGCAAGATGTAACTAGTGGGGTGCCACAGGGTTCGGTCCTTGGACCCCAGCTATTTACAGTCTATATTAACGACTTGGATTCAGGGTTAGATGGATCTATAGCTTAATTTGCAGGTGACACAAAAATAGGTGGGACAGTAAGTTACAATGAGGAAATAAGAACCTCACAAATGGATACAGATAGGTTAAATAATAATTTAACAATCTTTATTGTCACAAGTAGGCTTACATTAACAGTGCAATGAAGTTACTGTGAAAAGCCCCTAGTCGCCACATTCCGCCGCCTGTTCGGGTACACAGAGGGAGAATTCAGAATGTCCAAATTACCTAATAGCATGTCTTTCGGGACTTGTGGGAGGAAACCTGAGCACCAGAGAAAACCCATGCAGACACGGGGAGAACGTACAGACTCCGCACAGACAGTGATCCAAGCCGGGAATCGAACCTACAGTTGCCTTATGTTCACAGTGGGCAGTCAGCAGCGTGCACAGTGGCATGGTGTTCCATGCCCATCCACCCGACCCCACAGCCCACCTCCTGGCCACACCCTGCTACTCTCCCCGGACCTGGCAGAAGCTGTCCGGCCAATGGCGCAACTGTCAGCAAACTATGGCGATGTCGGACACTTTCCATAACCCCTCTCTCTCCCTCAGCAGCCGCCATGCCGGTTTCATGATTTTTAAAAGCACAATGAACCACACCATCAGGAATTCAGCCCATCGGAAGTGGAGAATCGCGAAGACCCCAGAGAATACTGGGTCGGGCCCGCTATTGATATGCAAACAGTGTTTACTGGACGTGCATTCTGGAATGCATTGACGCCGCTGTCGAGGCAAAGGAGAATTTTGATTTGGTGTGAAACTGGTACTAGCCACGATTTTGGCATTGGAACCAATTCTCTGCCCATTCTGACGTTGTTCAACAGAGAATCCCATCCATGGTTTCTACCCTTTTGATTAAATTCAGTTCACCTGGAACCAGAAATCGGTATCAATATAGCTTGCCTATATTAATGAATAGTTCTTCATAACAAGGGTCAAAGTTCCTGCCAGTTAAGGTGCAAACCTCGGGTAATTTGTGGTCTACATTTGATTGATCCCATACTGATTGCTAACTTGCACAAACAGCACATAGCACAGGAATACTGTAAGAAAAATTCCAGATTGCCATGCTTGTACTTTCTTTACATTGTACAGCAAACATATATGGGCGGGCTTCTCCATCAGCCGCCCGCCTCAACTGAGAAACGCGATTGGGCGGAGAATCGGTTTTGACGCTGAAATTGTGGCAGGCGCCATTTTCATGCCAAATGTTGCAGCAGTTTTCCTGTAATGGAAGTCCCCGAATCCTATTCCGGTGTCAAAAATTAGTCTCAGGAACGGAGATTCCGCCGATATATGTTTGAAGCCCAATTGGGTGATCCCTGGCAATGTCCCCCTAATGAATATTCAAACTTAACTTGCAATATCGTCCCTTAAGCCACAGTAAAACACAGGACATTGGTCATATTACATTCCCAGGTAGTACAAGCCCAGCAAGTGCGCAAGGTGAAACACGATGAATCACAATATCTTTTCTGACGCACTTATGCCCAACTGTTTACCTGCTGACTCAGACATTTACACAAGCAGGGGACGTGTTTAAGCTTTTATGGGAAAGCTTTCTAGGACTAGAATTGAATGCACTAATTCTATCTGATAAATACAGGCTATATGCCTCGGTACTTGAAAATATTTATTCCAAAGACAGAAGTTAAAAATTGGGAATCCTAGAGCATCCCAAGCACAGAGATAAGAATGATTCAGCAACAGTTTAAGTTCCCATTTCCTTTCTGTAATGAACTTGTTATGTAAATGTTATCCCCCTGGCTGCTCTAGCTGTTATCTTTTTCAGAGACTGTTGCAAAACTTAAACATGTTTCTTTTCCCCCAGTCAGTGCAATAGACACACAGCAGGGTCACCAGCTTTCAATCCTGTTTTTAACTTATAAATCAGATTGGATGCTAATTACAGCACTCTCTAGCGATTCATATCAGGAGAGGAAAGAGGTTTGAACCACGCTGTAAGGGCACAACAAAATATCAACAACAACTGATAAAATTATAAATGACAAACAAGGGACTACAATGGAATGTTTTTGAAATAATATATTGTTTACCTTGACAGAGTTTAATTGTATCATGATCTGCCTGAGCACCATTAGTTAAGGAAATGTTCAAGCTTAACAGCAAAAATGTCATCACACGTTTACAAATTCTCAACATTGATTCAAAGAGTAAATCAAAAATGTTTCAATCCGTGCGGGCAGCATGGTGGCACAGTGGGTTAGCACTGCAGCCTCACGGCGCCAAGGTCTCAGGTTCGATCCTGGCTCTCGGTCACTGTCTGTGTGGAGTTTGCACATTCTCCCCGTGTTTGCGCGGGTTTCGCCCCCACAACCCAAAGATGTGCAGGGTTAGTGGATTGGCCACACTAAATTGCCCCTTAATTGGAAAAAATGAATTGGGTACTCTAAATTTATTAAAATTAAATGTTTCAATCCAAAGAATATGTTGCGTTTCCTATTTTTCAAATTATGACAACAATGCCACATCAAGTCCTTCAGTGAATCTTTTGAAGCAGAATCTCATGGAGGCAATGGGGGGATCTCAGCCATTGGCTGGAGATCCAGCAAGAACCCCACATTGTCTATTTTTGGAAAGCCTTGCAGCATATCCACTCAGGCACTTGACAGGTCAGCAAAAGCACTTCCCCCAGGATCAAGGACCCAAGTGCAGAGGTCCCATCTGTCGAGAGCAGCCAGGCAATCAGAGGCCAGCAGATTTTTCTTTTTTAAATTTAGAGTACCCAATTCATTTTTTTCAATTAAGGGGCAATTTAGCATGGCCAATCCACCTACCCTGCACATCTTTGAGTTGTGGGGGCGAAACCTACACTGACACGGGGAGAATGTGCAAGCTCCACATGGACAGTGACCCAGAACCGGGATCGAACCTGGGACCTCGGCGCCATGAAGCAGCAATGCTAACCACTGCACCACCATGCTGCTCAGAGGCTAGCAGACATAATGACAGCATCACCAGGAAGGCAGTGGCTGCCTGCAGGTATGAAACCCACTTGAAGCCTAGGGTTCTTGCTGGATCCCAGGCCAGAGTTAGTGATGGATGGAACGAGGTTGTGGGAAAAGGGTACAGGGTTGGCAACGAAAGCAAGGGATTCTCTTATCACCTTCCCCTAAACCCCCTCTCCCACACCCACTTCCTGACGCTATGTCCCTTAATCCAATGCTTTGAATAAGGGATATCCCTGGAGCCCATAAGCAACCCCATGAGTGTTTGATTGTCATGCTCCCCGCATGTTGAGCCTCCCACCCGTCACTGCGTTAAAACCAGTTAATGGTAGGACGGGTAAGCAGTCCCATCACACCTGTTATTCTCCCACCTCATTTAATGCCTCCCACCATCAAACCCACCACGGGGACAGCACAAGATTCTGCCCGGTATAAATTATAGCTTTTGCCACTTGGTCAATATCTTGCCTCGGTTAACAGCATCAAAACAGATTGTTTACAGAAATCTAATTCTATTTGCGGCATACAAATTGTTTGCTACCTTTATACCATATAAAAGCAGCGGCTACACTTGGAAGATTAACCCACTGGATGCAAAGCATTATGGCTCAACTTGAGAAAAGTGATAAGATGCTTTATAAATTCCTTTAATCCAGAGTCAGTCCCTATTTCCAGCCTTCCCAGTAGTTTTCAGTAGGTTGCCTGTATATCTGATAATTGCTAACTCTGCAGAACATAATTTTCTGCCTTCATTATGGTGATTTTACTTAACTGCATTAATGTCCAGCTTCTCATTATGAACCAATAAAACAATAACGGAAGAATGGAGAAAAAGGGAAAGCTTCCAAAAGAACATGAAGGGGACAAATCCAATTACTGTCCCATCAGTCTATTCTCAATTACCAACAGAGTGATGCTGTGAAGTGGCACTTACTCAGCAGCAGCCTGCTCATTGATGCTCAGTTTGGGTTCCGCCAGGGCAACTTATCTGCACACCCCATTGCAGCCTTGATCCAAATATGGACAAAGGAGCGGAATTCTAGAGTGGAGATGAACGTGACTGCCCTTGTCATCAAGGCAGCATTTGACTGATTGTGGCATCAAGTAGCCTTAGCAAAGTTGAAGTCAATGGGAATCAAGGGAAACTCTTCATTGGCAAGAGTAATACTTATCACAAAGGAAACTGGTTATGTTTTTTGGAGGCCAATCATCTCACCCCACAACAGCACTGCAGGAATCCCTGCAGGTAATGTCCTAAACCCAACCATCTTAATCTGCTTCATGAATGACCTTCCCTCCATCATAAGGTCAGAAATGGGGATGTTTGCTGGTGATTGCTGTGTTTAGATTCATTCACAACTCCTCAGACAATGAAGTACTCCATGACCAACAGCATTTAACAAGACCTGAACAAAATTTGCATTAGGGCTGCTAAGTGGCAAATAACATTCATACCACACATGTCCCAAGTAATGACCATCTCCAGCAGAAGGTAATTCACACATCACCCCTTGACATTCAATAATATTATAATTTTCAAATCCCCACCATCAAAATCCTGGAGGTCCAGAAGCTTAACTGGACCAGCCACATAAATACTGTGGCTGCAAGAGTAAGTCAGAGGCTGGGAATTCTGTAGTGGATAACTTACTCTCTCACTCACCAAAACTTTTCCACAATCTACAAGTCAGGATCTTGATAGAATACTTTCCACTTACAGTTTCAACTACACTAAAGAAGCTTAACAGCATCCAGGACAAAGTAGCCTGCTTGACCTGCACTCCATCCATCACTTTACGGGCAGCACGGTAGCATTGTGGATAGCACAATTGCTTCACAGCTCCAGTGTCCCAGGTTCGATTCCGGCTTGGGTCACTGTCTGTGCCGAGTCTGCACATCCTCCCCGTGTGTGCGTGGGTTTCCTCCGGGTGCTCCGGTTTCCTCCCACAGTCCAAAGATGTGCAGGTTAGGTGGATTGGCCATGATAAATTGCCCTTAGTGTCCAAAATTGCCCTTAGTGTTGGGTGGGGTTACTGGGTTATGGGGATAGGGTGGAGGTGTTGACCTTGGGTAGGTGCTCTTTCCAAGAGCCGGAGCAGACTCGATGGGCCGAATGGCCTCCTTCTGCACTGTAAATTCTATGAAACTTTAGACTTTTGTTTCCCGACCAGCAATGTGTAACAACTACAAGATGCACTGCAGCAATTCATAAAGGCTGTTTAAACACCATCTCCCTTACACACAATCTCTACCATCCAGGACAAGGGCACTAGGTGCTTGGGACCACCATGACCTGCAAGTCATCTTCCAAGTCACACACCACCCAGACTTGCAAATATATTGCCATCCCTTCATAGTTGCTGTCTCGAACAACACTGAGGGTACACCTTCACCTCACAGACTGCAGTGGTCTAAGAGGGCAGCTCAGCATCGCCTGCTCAGTGTAACTTGGAATCAGCAATAATTCCTGGAATTGCCTACAATTTCCATATTCCATAAATAAGAGCAATTTTTAAAAATTATTTGAATACTGCAGGTTTCCTTTGTTATAAGCAAACAGTAGTTTGAAATCATGCTGCACTTTATTACTGACAAATGAAGGTGTTTTGTTTTATTTTCATCAGTAGAATTTTAAGCAGAGGAATTCATATAATTATGTTGACATGCTCATTTACTCTTTCCACACAATATGAATTCAACTCACAAGTAAGTGCCCACGAGCAAAGTAATAAAAACATCATGCTCTCTGGTAATGATGATAATAAATAGTGATGTACACTACACCCTTCACAAAATTCCACCTGTGAGAAGCCAGCACATGTAGCAGATAAGGACTAACTGGAGCCCACTTGTCAATTTTACGCTCTTTAGACAAATTTAAAGAGATAGAAATAGTGCATCACATTTTCAAAGACTAAAGACATCTTGAAGTGGTGACTAAACAATTGTGCAAACAAGGAGATGGCTTCACAATCAACAATAAGTCGATATGCTCACTCATACACACAGAATTTGCAGATGACACATTCTGAAGTGCCAACATTGGCTAGTAACAATAGCCGATAAATGAGGTGGGGGAACTGATATCATCATGACCGCAGAAAATTTTTTAAATCATAAAACATAATTAGAAATTTTCAAATGTAATTTTATAAAAGGGTTATCAAACAATATGTATCATACACTTGAGTTATGGCATATCATTTGTAAATGAATGAACGTGTACACCAAAACGGCTTGAATCAAAACATTGTGATGGAATTATTAAGAATTTCATAAAGTTTTCTCAAGCACGGAACCCAAAGTTAGGCACACCTTTTGAGAGTTTGATTAGGCTTTGTATTCCATTAATATAAACATTTGTGGGTTTGTACTCTGGGTTTCTGCGATTAGAATCTAATTTTCTTTCTGTTTTTTTAATTGTCAATTCACATTAGAGAGACATTTTTGAAACATTTTTTCATTCACCAGCCTCAAGATGCTACATTACATCATGGCCTAATGTTCCTTTAATAGAAACCTGGGGCGGGATTTTCCGCAATCGGCACGATGTCCGCTAACCGGCGCCAAAAACGGTGCGAATCAGTCCGGCATCGCGCCGCCCCAAAGGTGCGGAAGTCTCCGCATCTTGAGGGGCCGAGCCCTCACCTTGAGAGGCTAGGCCCGCGCCGGACTGATTTCCGCCCCGCCAGCTGGCGGGAAAGGCTTTTGGTGCCCCGCCAGCTGGCGCGGAAATGACTTTGCCGTGCGGCGCATGCACGGGAGCGTCAGCTGCCGCTCACGGCATCCCCGCGCATGCGCAGTGGAGGGGTCTCTTCCGCCTCCGCCATAGTGGAGACCATGGCGAAGGCGGAAGGAAAAGAGAGCCCCCACGGCACAGGCCAGCCCGCGGATCGGTGGGACCCGATCGCGGGCCAGGCCACCGTGGGGGCACCCCCTGGGGCCAGATCGCCCCGCGCCCCCCCCCAGGACCCCGGAGCCCGCCCGCGCCGCCTTGTCCCGCCGGTAAGAGTGGTGGTTTGATTCTCGCCGGCGGGACAGGCATTCCAGCAGCGGGACTTCGGCCCATCGCGGCTGGAAAATCGCCGGGAGGGGGGCCACCAACCGGCGCAGGGCGATTCCCACCCCCTCCGAATATCCAGTGCCGGAGAATTCGGAAAACGGCGATGGGCGGGATTCATGCCAGCCCCCGGCGATTCTCCGACCCTGCGGGGGGGTCGGAGAATCCCGCCCCTGGTCTTGATGTATTTCCACCAAAATCTGCTGCAGGACTGATTAGAATATGCCACTGTGAGGACAGAGATTTGGAAGCAGTGCAGACCAATGTTTTTCAAACTTTTAACACACTTTTGCTAACCATGACCTTCGTGACCCATGCCAGCTGGCTTCGTGACCGCCAGCCGACCTTCGCGACATATGGCACATTCGCTTACCTTGATGCGAAAGAAGAGCCTTCTTGGTCCTCACAATCACACTTGAATCAGGTTCACAGGAGAAGAGGGCAATGCGCATCTCAGGTGCAAACTTCAGCCAGTTCCTTTGTGCCATCTCCATCTTTGTGAGAATGGGAAATCCATCCTCGCACATGTAGGTCGTAGTGAAGGGCAATAGCAACAAAATGCTTGTTTTACTCAGCACTGGATACTCCTGGGAGATGCTACACTAGAATGCTGACAGCCTCAAGGGCATTTGGCGTGGTATCACAGGTTCGGTACAGAGGTCTTTTCATTTGGAGTCAGCTGTAAATTAATAACTGACTCTGGGGTCTCTACTTCAAAAGGGATTTTTCACCCACCACTTCTCTTTCAAAATCTGTAACTTCTCCCATTTGCCAATGCTTCCCTGCATACAATACACATGGGTTTTGCATCTTTATTTGCTTTGGCACAATTAACAAAACCATACCTCAAGAAATCATCTTTATACTACTTTGTTCCGCAGTTAGGATTCTTCTTTGTAGGTTGTTAACCGGAGGCCTTGGAGCTCTGTACAGAGCTAACACTGGCACTGATCTGTCCCACTGTGGACTCTCCTGAGCAGCCTTCTCTAGCAGATTCTGTTGTGAGATCCTGTCCAATGGGTGCATTGCCTATTTGAGTCTGGTCATCTCTTACTTTTAAGAAAATGATCCATCTTCAAAGTCCTCTTGCCAGCAGCTCAAAAACAGAAGCAGCTCTGCTCTGCGATTTGGCGCCAAAGAAACGTATATGCAGGGCATGTGACCTGCTCTCTGCTGCACTTCTGGCCGGACGACTCGACACAGCCTCATTCCTTTCAGCTACCATTCTATATTTAAAAGCTGGTAGCGACTGTTAGGCATTTCACCCGCGATCGGGATCACCATGGGAATGGCACATCAGATCGTTCCACAACCCTCCAGACAACCGCCCACGGGTGGCAATGCGCACTTCAAAAAACCTTGGTGTAGACAATGGTCAATGTATTGATTCCACAACACAAATGGTTAAAATGCTAAAAAGATGTGGCAATCTCCAGATATCATGCCATCACATGAATTAGCCATGTGCATTATCCACAATTAAATGCAAAATCTAAAGATTAAGCAGAGCTCAATGAAAGGATAATCCTGAGTTTGGAACTGCTTAATAACAATTATGTATTTTTTCTCCTTAACCTCCTTTAATTGTGTGTTGTGCTTGAGCACCTCTCCCCTGTAGAATTTAAGGTAGAAGTTTGGATAGAACCCAATTATCCAAATTTATTCAGTGATTCATTTTTAAAATCTCATGTTTGAACAAGATTTAGACCCTCAGGGTAAGACTCTCCAAATGATAAATTGAAAGAAGTTTTATTTTAAAATAAATATGGATTAGTAAAGGGCTACAATACACAGTGAAATTCTCCACCGCCCGCCACCAGTAGTGGCGTTCCCATGCGGCACCACCGCCCTTTGCGATGCTCCAGCCCCCCACTGGCTGCGGCATCGGGGTTCGCTGGTAATAGTTGGACCTTTGTGATAGAGTGACCCCTGCAGGGACCCTTGTGATAGGGAGACGCCCCTCAGGGACCCCTGTAATGTGGGAGCTCCTGCAGTGACCCCCTGCCAAAAAGGAGCCACCTACAGCCCCCTCCATAACTCCCCCCCCCATCCAGGAAATAGACCCCTGTCTGCAGTGCAGTCCAGACAGGGGCAATGAGACAAATTATAGGTGTAATACTTACCTTGCAGCTCCACACGTCCATTCCTCAAAGGAGAGCAGCTGCGCCTGTGCCTGGTTCCCACAGATCCATTAGCTGCAAGTCATTCATAGCTTTCTAGCAGTGGTCTGTGATTGACAGCTTCTACAAACAATCAGCTTTGATTCATTAATCTCCCTTCACGGTTCAGTGGGAGTCACAGCATCTCCCACTCTTCGTCTCTTCTTCTTTTTTGCTTTGATTACCATTTTGTGAGTGATCGTGTTTGTGCTCCTCTTTTTGCATTTGGGTTTGGTAACCTATGTCTTGCCGCTGGTTTGCACCATGGGAGCAACAGTGTGCGGATCATCAGTTAGGACTTCTCGTGTCGGTGTGCTTCTGAAGGATAGCATGGTCATGACCAAGACTGTGTTTCCAATGGGTGGTTGCAGAGCCTTGCACTCTGGTGCCTGGGTTGAAGCCACATCAAGAACGTTGGGTGTTGTCCCTTCCTCGCGTGGTTGAGCACCGAACGATGGCTCCTCTTCACTCAAAATAACAACACATGTTCTCTGGACCTGATGATCCAGGCGATAGCTCATCCTGGTTTTGCACTATTATGTATATTGGCTCATCCTGGTCTTGCACTATTATGTATATTGCCTCATCATGGTCTTGCACTACTATGTATATTGGTTCATCCTGGTTTTGCACTATTATGTATATTGGCTCATCCTGGTCTTGCACTATTATGTATATTGACGCATCCTGGTTTTGCACTATTATGTATATTGGCTCATCCTGGTCTTGCACTATTATGTATATTGGCTCGTCCTGGTCTTGCACTATTATGTACATTGGCTCATCCTGGTCTTGCACTATTATGTATATTGGCTCATCCTGGTTTTGCACAATCATGTATGTGTCATCCATCATCGTAGAGCTGCATTCCACCTGCTCCTTTAACTCATCTTTTGATGGAGTGGCCTGGAGTCTCAAGGAGTCCCCTACCGGAACCATTTCATAGGCCTGAGACGATTCCCCATATGCCTCTGGAGCCTGCTTCTCCAAAGTTGGTTTTGTGTCTTCTGCGATCACCTCATCATTCCCTTGAAACAATCTTACCAGTGCATCATTATCGTCCTCCGCTGACTCACCCTCCGAGTCTTCACTTTCTTCATTGTATTTATATTCTTCGTGCACATCCTCATCATCATCAACATCCTCATAGCCCTCATTATCGGAGTCAATCTCTTCATACTCATCATCATCATCTTCCATGAAGTATAACACTGCTCGTGGAAGTATGTGTTCATGCAGGAATTGACCTATTTTTAAATCAATAACGGGTCTTGCTGCAGAGCTTCCATTTAACACTCCATGCTCTGGAACCGCAGGGGGAGTGAAGAAATTGAAAAAGGAGTCATCGGTACAGGTTTTGTGACTGCTGTGCGAGTGGGTCAACCCTTATACGATTGCTGCACTCAAATGGTTTTCATTGTGACATATTTTTATTCTTCCAGTCAACGTGGCAGCCGGTGCGCCCCGTAATTGTAAATACAAAGAAGCCTGCCCCATCAGGCCGCCACTCCATCCGGCATGTTTTTACAGCACCTCATCCGTGAAGTACTCATTCGATTCAAACTTGAATGCCAGAGTGAAGCTCATTGGTTGTCCGGGATCTGAGACGTTTATGGCGATGTCTTGTAGATGCTTTAAAATGGACTCATCATGCTCCTGTATCATGTGGCTGAGCCTGTCCTCATCTTCAAAGCCAACTGACCAGAACTCTGCAGTATCATTCGGATCCTCCCTCTCTGCTTCTCGTTGATCTTCTTCCACTTTCACCATCGCTCATATCTCATCAGATAATTTTGCTACTGTATCTGGTTACGAATCACTGTAGTCTTTTGGCGGCGCGCTGACTGGGACGTAGAGCCGCTCCACTAGGTTCAGGGCCTCACACACATCCGCCTCCAGGATAGACTCATGTTTCATGTCCACAATGGAGAATGTTACGATGTGTCTTCTGTTGTGTACCCATGCTTCGAAGTCACATTCCCCCAACATCTCAAACTCATTCTTTCCACAGTAGTCGATCAGTATTTTTGGTCAGGTTACAACTTTCGGCGGCACTCACAGGCCCTGACAAGTCGCCCAGACTGAGGAGGTTCACCTTCGCCCCCGTGTCGAGTTTGCATTTTATCAGTGTGTCATTTAGCATCACTGGAATGGTCCATCTCATCTTGACAGTATCAGCTGGATTAATACCGTTGTTCCAATTGGTCATTAAAACATCTTCATCTTTTGTATTCAGACTCATTGTGTCCTTGGTTGAGATTAGATCAACGAAAAATAATTCATCAAGGGTCATCTCATTAACTGCATTGATTGACCCCATTTGGTTCACTGTCGGACGTGAAAAACATTGTTTCGCAAAATGATTTGTGCAGCCACACCGGTAGCATATTTTTCCATATGCTGGGCATTGCCGTGGGCCATGTCGGTTTCCACATTTCTGGCACAAGATGGCAACTTCTGATGGCCGCTTAAAATGGCCTCCTGCACTGAGACCGCGTTTCTTATTGAACTGTGTCGATGGTGCTGGCGTCCTCTTCCATGTTGGTGGCAAAATGTTTCAGAGTGAGTGCACTGACTTGCTGTGCAGCCAACTCACTCGCGTGACAAATCTTAATCGCGTTTTCCAATATCAGGTCTTCCTCCCATAACAACCTTATCATTCAATATGCCAAATACTATTTGGTCGCATATCATTGATGGTTTTAGATCACTCAAATTGCAGGACTGGGTCTTCAGCCTCAAGTCAGTTACAAAACTGTCAAAAGATTTGCCTAGTTTCTGGGTACGCGGATGGAAAATGGATCTTTCAAATGTTTCATTTTTTTCCAGAGAGCAATGCCGATCGAACTACTTGATGACTTCATCGTAGCTCTCCTCTTCGCTATCAAAAGCAAATGTATTATAGATTTCAATTGCTTGTGGAGTCGCCACCGTGATCAGCAACACAATTCGCCTTTGATTAGGCTGTGCCTGCAGGCCAAGGGCTGAGACATTGGGCGAGATTCTCCCAGCCCGGGGTCGGGCCGCAGAATCCCCACAACCGGACAACACCGCCCCGATGCCGGCATGCGATTTTCCGCGATTCTCCGCCCAACGTCGTTTGGCGCGGAGCTGGTCGGGGGCCGCTGTACACGGCCGGTACGCCGATTCTCCGGCCCGTATGGGCCGAGTGGCCACTCTAAAAAGGCAAAGTCCTGCCGAACCCGTCCACACCTGGTCGCAGCCGGCGGGAACTCTGTGCGCAGGGTCGGGCGGCAACCTGGCCCGCGATCGGGGCTCACCGATCGGCGGGCCGGCCTTTCGCTCCCGGGGCCTATTTACTTCCGCGCCGGCCACTGAACTCCCACGCCATGTTGCGTCTGGGCCGGCACGTTGCGGGGGGCCACCGTGCATGCCCAGGTTGGCGCCGGCACCTCTGCGCATGCACGGATCCCGCGGCGCACAGTTCGCGCCGGGATGGGAGGCTGGGGCAGCGTGAACCGCTCCAGTGCCAATCTAGCCCCCTGCAGGGACAAAGAATCGGTACTCCCAATGGCCTGTTCATGCCGCCGTGAAACGCAACGGCGTTTCCGACGGCGTGGACACTCTGCAGCCGAATGGAAGAATCCCGCCAATTGTGTTTAAACTGCTGTTTGAAAACGGTCCAGTTTTTGTCTACTTTACCTGAAACTTGAAGCTGGTGGGGTGTCTTTAAACCTTCCATCTCAAACTTCAATGCCGTTTCCTGCGCTAAGTCGCCAATGACCATAGTTCACCAGGCCGGTAGTAGAATCTTCTCATTTTTCATTCTTTGGTCGGTTTCACTTCGCCTTTTCTGCTGTTACCTTCAGACCTTCAACACTCCTGGTACCATGTTGTGTTCTGTGACCTTGGCTTTGCAATGATTTATACAGAACCGCTGGTGACTTAACTAGAATGATGATTTATTGATTTACGCGTGATAAGGTAACAATCAGAATGCTATACAGACTAAATTACTGAGTGAGTTCCAAAGACTCTCCAGGGACAACCATTATGTGCGACTGCCCTGGTGTATGTCTTACAATATTCTGAAGATAGCCAATGTTACATGACTGGTGTCTGATGCCCTCTGCTGTTTGGAGGTCGCAGAGTTAAGTATATACCACAGACATATCACCACACGGTGTTCTCCGTGGCCTCTGCGATTCTCCGCTTCCGATGGGCCGAGTTCCCAATGGTACAGTTCACTTGTGCTTTGATAAATCGTGAAACCGGTGTCGTGGCTGATGCGGGAAAGAAGTGGGCTAGGACACAGAAAGGCACGACCTTGGGCTGCCGGACCGGACACTGGCTGGGCTGGTTGGGGATGGGGGGGGTGCCACTTTGTTCTGGCCGGTGCCCACCAGATGCACCAGGACAGGAAGGGGGAGTCCGAAGTGCTGCCGTGTTCCAGCACATCCACTGCAGGAGTCACCAGCACGGGCCCCACCACCTCCTCCCTCGGGGTTCCAGTGGCACCCCGGCTACTCCATGGGAATGGGGTGTGAGCAGAGCCAACTACTGAGGCTCGCCCGCCATCTGGCGCTGCCAGTCCTGGAGGCCGCTCTGGTCTCGACCAGGGTGTGCATGCTCGCAGCCATGTGACACAGGGAGTGGATGATCTCTGTCTGTGACTGTGGCACCACCTTCTGAGTCTGTGTCACATCAGCCAGTGACTGCACCATCTCTCTCTGGGACTGGGCCACCTCCCCCTGTGTCTGTGCCACGTTGGCCAGCGCCTGGGCAATGCTGCAGACATTCCCAGCCGTGGCCCGTTGTGACTGGGCAATGCTCAGGAGCACCGCAGCGAGGTCCAGGTGGCGCTGGCATATGGCTGCCTGTGAGAGGGCAGCCCTGTCCTGCGCCGCGGCCACCGCTGCACAGATTGCCACAGCCGTGGTCATGCTAATCCATAGCCAAAACCCTCTCCCCCAATGCCTCCATCACGGATGCCACCCATGTGGTGTTGGCCTGAGTGGGACGCATGGCCAGCACCACCTCCTGCTCCTGCACGTTGAGTTCCTCCAACTGCAGGTACTGGGTGCTCACCGACAACCCCTCATGTAGCCCCTGGCTCTGCGACTACATCTCCATAACTGATGGAACTGTCTGTTCCAGAAGGATAAAACCCATCTGGATGGCAGCAAGTCCCTGGGATCAGCCCACCCTCCGATTGTCCGCCCCCTCAGGTGTTCCTACCTCCACCTGATGTACCGGAGCATGTGTGTTGCACACCAGTTAGTGTCCCGGGAGCCTCTTCACTAAATTGCCCAACTGAGGCGAGTGTCTCTGGGATGGTGGAGGCAGCTGTGATGGCAAATCTGTGTCATTATCGGACTTGAGCTCTGGAGTGCCTGGCCCTTGTGTCAACGGCTGCCGTCCGACAGGGGGGGCTCCAGCTGTGGCATTGGCTAGGGGCGGAGTCCCCGGATTGACCCACCATCACTGGCAGGTACTGCAAGACACAAGGCGCATGATTAGACCAGGGGCTGGGGTGTGGGAGTGGTGCTGGGGAGGTTGGTTGGCACACGTGGCAGGGGAATCGCAACTCAGCAAGGTCTTACTTCCTTGCCTGAGGCTGACTGCCACCCCGGTGACCTTCCGCCGACCATGTCCAGGGCCCTTTGCTCTGCAACGCTAAGGGTCCGCAGGTCCGGCAGTCCCTCCCCCCCAGTTTTCTACCACTCCTGGCGGTTATAAGAAGCTTTCTCCTGGGGGGCAGGGGGGGAACAGAAAACGCAGTTTAGACAGTCCGACACATCCACCTCAGGGGATGGGTAGCTAGTGGCCTCAGTTACCAGGGCACCTGGCCATGGCGGCTGGTATGGGTACTGACATGTGGTGCAGGGTGGGAGGGGGAGGTCGGGTTACGGTTGTGTGGGATGCAGGTTAGTGCCAGGGGCACAGTGTTGCCTGAGGAGGTTGCGCAGTCTCTTCCGGCACTGCTGTCTGGACCAGACGATGTTGCTCAAAGCACTGACCGCCTCTGCCACCTACACCTAGGCACGACGAACGGCGGGCCAGGGTACAGGGTCAACCGCCTCCCCTCCAGGAAGGTCTCCAGCTCGGTGTTGGTGAATCTTGGGGCCGCTCTCCTCGCTGCCATCTTGTTGGCTGGGATGGTGAGTGTGCGGAGGGCAGTGTGTATATGAGGCTGCAGCCTGTCAGCCTCCTGAGTGTGAATCTTGGACCCGGCGAATCCGGCACCGTTTCTCATTGGAATCAATTGTGTTCCACGTGGCCCCTTAACGGTAGCTGAATCAGTCCAGGTGCGAAGCCAGTTTTACTGTCGTGGAACTCCATGAATCCTGCCCCAGCATCAACACTTTGGACTGGATTGTCCAATTTTGAGGCTATGTCCAGAGCATGTGTCTAGTCTTACGACCAAATAGTCTGCGCCACCCCCACACCGATGCTGTGCCCGGTGGGGGGCTAGCAGCCGCGCAACGTAAAACCCCGGCTTTCCCTGAAGATACGGATGGAGAATTGCCGGGTCTTGCAGCAGTTGCGCCGTACAACATGGTTCCGGTCACGTGCAGACCCGGCCTGCCAGATAGTAAACTCCCTGTAACTCCCCTCGCCACCCCTGGCCAAGCCCCCACCCCCCCCGCACCCCACCAGTCCCTCAACCCCTACTGAAACCTCCCGGCCAGTGGAATGGCTCCCCCCCACCCCCACCCCTGCCCAAACTATGGCGGCCCTGGACACAGTCCGCAGCTGCCACGCGAGAGCACACATGCCCCACTCAGTCGGGGTCGGGGCCCATCGGGGGCGGAGCATCAGGGGAGGGCATGTGATGTACTCACCGATGATGCCATTTTGGAGGGAGCGGAGCATCTGAAAAATGGTGCCGCCCCTGATTCCGGTGCCAAAACAGATTTTCCGGCTAATCGCCGAATGTGATTTCAGTGTTGGCAATCGTCGAATCCCGTCCTTTATCTCCGGAACAGAGAATCCTGCCGCATGTCAGGCCACATGACTTTAAATCAATGATTGGTTATGGCTATTGTTAGGCTAATTTCATTGGGCTTTAATTGCATAAATTAAAAATAACACTGGTGCACGGGACAGTCTTATGGAAGAGAATAGTTCCTTATTCGCTAAATAAGCTAATTTTCAAGCCATAAACTTGGCAGCCTCAATGTGCCATCACTTATGCTGAAATATTTGATGTGAACAGCATAGCCTTCTAGAATTGTCTTAGGCGCTTTAATATTAAAGATTCCAATCAATATAGATTAATATATATCTACATATATGTAAAACACTAATAATTGTCTTGAGTTATCTTACAATTCAATCAAGGTGCGTTTTCTGAAGATCATCTATTCCTTTTAATCTAAGACTTGTGCTGTTTGTCATTAGTTTTTGTTCAATATATTTTTTCAGTTTCAAATAACTATTCAAGTTCACAGAATACCAGTTAACTATCAGATGCACTCATTCTGCTACCGAAGTTATCTTCCTTTAAGAATTTGTATGACTCAGTAAAAAGAGGAGAAGCTGTGATTGACTATGGAGTGTTTCCTGTAAAATCTACAATTCTATGGAGAATGTATTATAACGTATAGGTGTGATGTGACATTATGGTAAGACACTAACAAGAGTGAACTTTTCTGTAGATTAGAATATTAATTATCCAGTAATTAATGCTTAGTCAATAGGTGTCCTTTTCAGGAAAACATTCTCTTCTCTATTGAAAAAAGGCATAATAAAGGTCTTCAAAATTCTCAAAGTTTTGGATCGAGTAGATGCAGAGACAATGGGCAGAATTCTCCCATCCAAGACTATGTCAGATGATGAGCTGTCATTGAGCTTACTGGCCATTGCAGGCGCAGTGAACCATTACTGGGTCACTCCCTTGCTGGACAGACAACCGGTAAAAATGGAGGTGGACACTGGAGCAGTCGTTTCATTGGTACCTGAAACTGTTTACCAAGAGAAACTACAACATATCACCTTAAAACCCTCAAAGATAACACTAAAAACATATACCAGAGAAGTGGTGCTGTTGAGGGCATCAATGTAAATGTGCAGCTAAACGGACAGACCGCAGACTTGTCCCTACACATCGTTAAAGGTCACTATCCAGCCCTGTTTGGGGTGGGGGGGGGGGACCTGGCTGGAGAGAATCAAAGTAAACTGGACCTAAACTGGTGAATCTCATGTCAGAGTCTGAAGCAGGTCTACCGAACAGTTTAAATAAACATGCCCTAGTTTTTAATGGAGTGCTGGGAAGCATGAAAGAGATCTCAGCCAAGCTAAAGATTAAGAATGAATGCTAAGCAAGATGCTTACAGGCTAGGCCAGTGCTATATGCCATCAGGCCTAAGGTCAAGGCAGAATTAGAAAGGCTGGTCAAGGCGGGGTTCTTGAACTTGTTAATTTAAGTGGTTGGACCATGGCGGTAGGACCTATGATGAAGGAAGATTGTTCGGTACGAATAAGTGGTGACTTTAATGTCACTATCAATCCAGATAGTGTTGGGAGCCAGGTGTTGGGAGCAGAGTATTCAGCATTCGTGATTTTGGATCATGCTCCGTATTTTGTGGATTTGGTGGTGGGGTCGGGCCCCGCTCAACATCCCCCCCCCGGAGGGAAACCACATTGGTGGCGGACAAGGGATTCTGTGAGAGGGTTTCCTCCGCCATTGGGGAGTACATTGATTTTGTTGTTTAGAAATATTTTTATTATAACTTTTAACAATTTTTATACAAAGCACACAATAACACAGTATAACTAAACAGTAAAAGCCCCCCCCCCCCGCACTTCCCCTTATAACACTATATCCTCATCACTAAACCTTCTCCACCCTATCACCCACTTCCCCCCCACCCCCCCCCCCCCCCACCCCCCCCCCCCCCACCCCCCACCCCCACCAACAGTCAACAGTGACCAACACTTTGAAGTACATTATAAACGGCCGCCATCTATGGTAAAACCCTTCCACCGATCCTCTCACAGTGAACTTGACCTTCCAGAGAGGCAAAACCTTCATCCGGCCACCCAGCCACGCCGAGACGCTTGGCATGGTAGTCAACCTCCAGCCTAAGAGGATCCGCTGCCTTCTTGCCACAAGGGAGGCAAACGGCAGCACGTCTGCCTCCAACCCTGTCTGGAGCTCCGGCACGTCCGAAACGCCATATTTCGCCACCAGTGGGCAAGGCTCCAACCCAATGCCCAGGATTGCCGATGTAGTATCAAAAAAGGACCTCCAGAGGAATACCGGTGGCGACCATGGAGTGAGTGTTCGCACATTTGGCAGCTCCCGCTCATGGTGGTCTTTTTGTGGGCTTTACGCCGGAATGTTGCAGGAATTTTGTAGAGGAAAGGAGTAGCAGCAAGAACAGAATGAAGGGACCCCTAGTTTATGGAGCTGCAGCCCAGAAGTAACGAACAACGAACCAAGTGGTGGTGACAAGTGAGGAGCGGACAACGCGCGTGGAGATGGCAGACAAACAGGGTTGGACCCCGTCAGCTCAGTGGTCGATGGACCAGTTGGTGAGCTTCTTAAATGAGAAGTTCACCCAACAGTGGAAAAAGAGTGCGGAGGACATGGCCCGGGCGGTGGACTCGATCAAGGCGGTGGTTGACCGCGTGGAGACAAAACTGGCAGCCCAGGGCAGGCAATCCAGAGGTTGGAGGAGCTGGCGGGGGAGCATGAGGACCAATCCACCTCGATGGCAGCAGAGATTGGGATGCTGCGTGACCAGCAGAAGAGACTGCAGGAGAAAGTGGAGGACCTGGAAAATCGTTCTCAGATGCAGAACGGATTGTGGGTCTGTCGGAGGGAATCGAAGGATCGGATGCTGGTGCATATGTGGGGAAGATGTTGGGGAAGCTGCTTGGAGAAGGTGCGTTTGATCGACCGCTGGAGATGGACCGGACCCACAGGGCACTGATGCGTAAGCTCCAGGGGGGTGGGCCGCCGAGGGCGATGGTGGTACGATTACATTGGCTCCTGGATAAGGAATGCATTTTGAGGTGGGCCAGGCAGACGAGGCAATGCACTTGGGAAGTTGTCGAGATCCTGGTGTATCAGGACCTGGGAGCAGAGCTCGCAAAGAGGAGGGCAAACTTTAATAAGGTCAAGTTGGCCCTGTACAAGAAGGGCATAAAGTTTGGTCCACTGTACCCGGCTCGCCTATGAGTGACCTATGGAGGCCGGGAATTGTACTTTGACTTGGCGGAGGAGGCAGCGGACTTTATGAAGGATCATAGACTGGCAGGAGAAGGAGGACCTTGAACTGTGACTGAGGAGATCTGAAGTATGTTGTGTAAATACTTTGGGTTTGCGTTGTTCAGATTTATTTTGGGGGTTTTGCTTGTTTCTTTATATTTTTTCGGTCCTGTTTGAGGTTAGGCTGGAGGGAGGAGGGGTAGGTCTTTGGGTTCGGACCTTGGGAGGGATGGTTTGTTTGTTTTTACTTCTTGCCTTTGTTTTGATTGTTTCGAATGTTTGCACTGAGGGGGGGGGGGGGGGGAGGGGGTGAACCAGTGGGGTGTAAGATGCTGGCACCATGGGCGGGGGCTGCCAGGCTAGCTGGGTGGGCTAGTTGATGGAAGCAAAGTGGGAGGTGAGCTGAAGGCCGATGTGGGGTGGGGGGGGGACACATCTGAAGGTGGGGGATCAGATTAGGTCAAGGAAGGGATGGGTCGGGTAGGTGTTCCATTCGGGATTAGACTTTAAAATGAGGGGAGTGACAATCCTGGTCAATAAGCGGGTGCCATTCGAGGTGGGGAATATAGAGGCGGACCCGGAGGGTAGATATGTTATGATTAGTGGGAAATTGGAGGGAATGGCCTTGGAACTGGTAAATATATATGCCCCAAACTGGGATGACGTTGAGTTTGTTAGACGGGTGCTAGGGAAGATCCCGGACCTGGGCTCACATCGATTTATTATGGGGGGAGATTTCAAAACGGTCCTGGATCCAAGGATGGATCGGTCGAGTGCCTGGTCTGGGAAGGTATCAGTTATTGCAAAGGAGCTGCGGGGGTTTTTGGAGCGAATGGGGGGGGTTGATCCGTGGAGATTTGGGAGGCCAAGGAGTAAGGAGGTTTTATTCTACTCCCATGTGCACAAGGTGTACTCTTGGATAGACTTCTTTGTGTTGGACAAAACGCTGCTGACTGAGATAGTAGATGCTGAATATTCAGCAATTGTGGTGTCAGACCACGCCCCGCACTGGGTAGACCTGCAAGTCAACAAAGGAAAGGCCCAGCGGCCTCATTGAAGGTTGGATGTGGGGCTGTTTGCAGAGGAGGAGGTGTTTGAGCGGGTGAGGGAGGCCATTCGGGAATATATAAAGATCAATGACACAGGTGAGGTTTCGGAGTGCGTGGTGTAGGGGGCACTGAAGGCGGTTATTGGGGGGGAACTCATCTCGATTTTGGCACATAAAGAGAAGGCTGAGCGGGTGGAGTTAGATAGGCTGGTAGGTGAAATTTTACAGGTGGACAGTGTGGTAGTATGTATTGGGGGTCATGTGGGACTGGAAGCCCTAATGTCATTGGCTGACAGATCCCGGGTCCTGGTTGGCCGTTGACCTCATACTCCGCCCTGAAGGCGAAGTATAAGAAGCCGGTGCCTTCCCCCGCATGCCAGTTTACTATCGGGCTGCTGGGGAACAGACACGCTTAATAAAGCCTCATCGACTTCACTCTGTTTGTCTCACGGAGTCTTTGTGCGCCACAATTTATTAAGCGTGCCTAAAAAGGACTATGGAGCTCAGGATCATTCCAGAATGCCTGAGGATCAGCCCCCACGCAGTGAATGCAGCAGCAGCCTTCAAACACTGGCAGACTTGCTTTGAGGCCTACATCACATCGACCACAGGCCGAGTCTCAGATGAACAAAAACTGCAGGTCCTGCACTCGAGGGTGAGCACGGAGATTTTCACCCTCATTGAAGACACCCGCGATTTCCAGACGGCGTTCGCAGCACTGAGAAGTCTCTACGTTCGCCCAGTTAACCAAATCTACGCTCGCTACCAGCTCGCGACGAGACGGCAAGCTCCCGGAGAATCGATGGACGAGCTCTACGCCGCGCTGCTGATTTTGGGACGAGCCTGCAGCTGCCCGTCGGTGAACGCAAACGAACACACAGACATGTTAATGCGCGATGCTTTTGTTGCAGGTATACAATCCTCCCAAATCCGCCAAAGACTTCTAGAAAAAGAGTCACTAGGACTCTCAGAGGCACGGGCCCTGGCAGCCTCGCTGGACGTAGCCGCGCGTAATACCCGCGCCTACGGCCCCGACCGCGCGGCAGGCCATTGGGCCCCGTACGTACCCGCCGCGGCAAACCCCCTACCCCCCCCCTGGACACCCCACAGGCTTGCGCAGTCCAAACGCCGAGTCGCACCGGGGGCGCCCGCTGTTATTTCTGCGGCCAGGCGAAGCACCCCCGACAACGCTGTCCGGCCCGCGCAGCCATCTGCAAAAGCTGCGGGAAAAAGGGCCACTATGCGGTGGTGTGCCGGTCCCGCGTGGTCGCCGCCGTCCCGGGAGAACAGGGAGCCCTACAGGCAGTCTATGCCTCCCAACCCCCCCAGCACGCCATGTGCGACCCCCAGGCGCCGCCATTTTGGGTCCCGCGCCCCACGCCTGACCCGCCGACCTGGGCCCTCGCCCCCGTCCCGCGCCCCACGCCTGACCCGCCGGAGCCGCCGACCTGGGCCCTCGCCCCCGTCCCGCGCCCCACGCCTGACCCGCCGACCTGGGCCCTCGCCCCCGTCCCGCGCCCCACGCCTGACCCGCCGGAGCCGCCGACCTGGGCCCTCGCCCCCGTCCCGCGCCCCACGCCTGACCCGCCGGAGCCGCCGACCTGGGCCCTCGCCCCCGTCCCGCGCCCCACGCCTGACCCGCCGGAGCCGCCGACCTGGGCCCTCGCCCCCGTCCCGCGCCCCACGCCTGACCCGCCAACGCCGCCGACCTGGTCCCTCACCCCCGTCCCGCGCCCCACGCCTGACCCGCCGGCAATACAACTCACCTGGACCCCGACCTCCGTCCCCGGCGAGGGACCTCCTCACTGTCCCAGCGCTCGCACTACTGACCTGCCGGTCCCCAGCGAGGGAGCTCCGCGCGGTCCTAGCGCCCGCGGCCCTGGTGCTCGCACCAAAGGAACTCCGCGCGGTCCTAGCGCCCGCGGCCCGGGAACTCCGCGCGGTCCTAGCGCCCCCCAGACCCCCCAGCACTCAATGTGCGACCCGCAGACGCCGCCATTTTGGGTCCCGACCACCACGAGGGGAGGAGGGGCCCCGCCATCTTGGACCGCCCCCGACCTGTACGACGCATGGGGGCGGCCATTTTGTCCACCCCCGACGCCATCTTGTGACCCCTCATCTACGGGCGAGGTATGGGGGCGGCCATTTTATCCATCCCCGACGTCCTCTTGGACGGCAACAACGGACCCCACCCCACTACTACAACCACGGCTCGCTTCGGTTACGCTCGATCAGGCTCGGCCCCGGACTCTCCAGACGACGACGACAACGGTCCTAATTAACGGCCACGAGACGCCATGCCTAGTCGACTCCGGGAGCACGGAAAGTTTTATACATCCCGACACGGTAAGACGCTGTTCCTTAACTACCTACCCCAGCGCACAAAAGATTTGCCTAGCCGCAGGATCCCACTCCGTACAGATCCAGGGATTCTGCATAGTTACCCTAACGGTACAGGGGAGGGAATTCAAAAACTACAAACTTAACGTCCTTCCCCAACTCTGTGCCCCCACCTTGCTGGGCTTAGATTTTCAATGTAACCTACAGAGCCTTACCTTTAAATTCGGCGGCCCCATACCCCCACTCACTATCTGCGGCCTCGCCACCCTCAAGGTGCAACCCCCGTCCTTGTTTGCGAACCTCACCCCGGATTGCAAACCCGTCGCCACTAGGAGCAGACGGTACAGCGCCCAGGACCGGACCTTCATTCGCTCCGAAGTCCAGCGGCTACTAAAGGAGGGCATAATCCAGGCCAGCAATAGTCCCTGGAGAGCGCAGGTGGTAGTAGTGAAGACAGGGGAGAAACAAAGGATGGTCATTGACTATAGCCAGACCATCAACAGGTACACACAACTAGACGCGTACCCTCTCCCCCGCATATCCGACATGGTCAATCGGATTGCCCAATATAAAGTCTTCTTCACCGTGGACCTCAAGTCCGCCTACCATCAGCTCCCCATCCGCCCAAGTGACCGCAAGTACACAGCCTTCGAGGCAGACGGGCGATTATACCACTTCCTAAGGGTCCCTTTTGGCGTCACAAACGGCGTCTCGGTCTTCCAACGGGAAATGGACCGAATGGTTGATCAACATGGGTTACGGGCCACGTTCCCGTACCTCGACAATGTAACCATCTGCGGCCACGATCAGCAGGACCACGACGCCAACCTCCAAAAATTCCTCCAGACTGCCAAAGCCTTGAACCTCACGTACAATGAGGACAAGTGCGTTTTTAGCACCGATCGGCTAGCCATTCTGGGCTACATAGTGCGCAATGGGATAATAGGCCCCGACCCCGAACGTATGCGCGCACTCATGGAATTTCCCCTCCCGCACTGCCCAAAAGCCCTGAAACGCTGCCTGGGGTTCTTTTCATACTACGCCCAGTGGGTCCCCCAGTACGCAGACAAGGCCCGCCCCCTAATACAGACCACGACTTTCCCGCTGTCGACAGAGGCTTGCCAGGCTTTCAGCCGCATCAAAGCGGACATCGCAAAGGCCACGATGCGCGCCATCGACGAGTCCCTCCCCTTCCAGGTCGAGAGCGACGCCTCTGACGTCGCTCTCGCGGCTACCCTTAACCAAGCGGGCAGACCCGTGGCCTTTTTCTCCCGAACCCTCCACGCCTCAGAAATCCGCCACTCCTCAGTGGAAAAGGAAGCCCAAGCCATAGTGGAGGCTGTGCGACATTGGAGGCATTACCTGGCCGGCAGGAGATTCACTCTCCTCACTGACCAACGGTTGGTTGCCTTCATGTTCGATAATGCACAGCGGGGCAAGATCAAGAACGACAAGATCTTGCGGTGGAGGATCGAACTCTCCACCTTCAACTATGAGATCTTGTACCAGCCCGGAAAGCTGAACGAGCCGTCTGATGCCCTATCCCGCGGGACATGTGCCAACGCACAAATTGACCGCCTCCAAGCCCTCCACGAGGACCTCTGCCACCCGGGGGTCACTCGGTTTTACCACTTCATCAAGTCCCGCAATCTCCCCTACTCCTTAGAGGAGGTCCGTACAGTCACAAGAGACTGCCACATCTGCGCAGAATGCAAACCGCATTTTTTCAGGCCAGATGGAGCGCACCTGATTAAGGCTTCCCGTCCCTTTGAACGCCTCAGTCTCGATTTCAAAGGGCCCCTCCCCTCCACCGACCGCAACGCGTATTTCCTTAATGTAGTGGACGAATACTCCCGCTTCCCTTTTGCCATTCCCTGCTCCGACATGACCGCGGCCACAGTCATTAAAGCCCTGAACAGCATATTCACACTGTTCGGTTACCCCGCATACATCCACAGCGACAGGGGGTCCTCTTTCATGAGTGACGAGCTGCGCCAGTTCCTGCTCAGCAAGGGTATAGCTTCAAGCAGGACGACCAGCTACAACCCCCGGGGGAACGGGCAAGTAGAAAGGGAGAACGGCACGGTCTGGAAGGCCGTCCTACTGGCCCTACGGTCCAGGGACCTCCCAGTTTCACGGTGGCAGGAGGTCCTCCCGGACGCTCTCCATTCCATCCGGTCGTTATTATGTACGAGCACTAATCAAACGCCGCACGAGCGTCTCCTTGTCTTCCCTAGGAGGTCCTCCTCTGGAACGTCGCTGCCGACCTGGCTGGCGGCCCCAGGACCCATCCTGCTCCGAAAGCACGTGCGGGCACATAAGGCGGACCCGTTGGTCGAAAGGGTTCACCTCCTCCACGCAAACCCCCAGTACGCCTACGTGGAGTACCCCGACGGCCGACAGGACACGGTCTCTCTGCGGGATCTGGCGCCCGCCGGCACCACGCACACCCCCCCGGCATCATCAACCCAACCGCCCCCCTTCCTGCCACCGCCGCACCCCGCGACCGCCCCCTTCCCAGGAGGATCAGTCCCCCTCCCCTTTGCACCGACAGCTGAAACCGTGCGGTTCCCGGAGGCGACAACGCTGGTACAAGCACCACCACCACCGCCGGGGCCGAGGCGATCGACACGGACGACCAGACCGCCCGACCGACTCGTGGCGTCGATGTAAAACAAAGATGGACTGTCCAATGAACATTTTGTTTTTCCTATATCCTCTGTAAATAGTTGTAACAGGACGATACTGTCCAATACTGTACTACCATGTAACTGTTCTCTCCTCCCAGGACCAGTACTGTAAACCCTTACCACCATACGAAGCATCACCCCGCCGGGTTCATTTTTGACAAGGGGTGAATGTGGTAGTATGTATTGGGGGTCATGTGGGACTGGAAGCCCTAATGTCATTGGCTGACAGATCCCGGGTCCTGGTTGGCCGTTGACCTCATACTCCGCCCTGAAGGCGAAGTATAAGAAGCCGGTGCCTTCCCCCGCATGCCAGTTTACTATCGGGCTGCTGGGGAACAGACACGCTTAATAAAGCCTCATCGACTTCACTCTGTTTGTCTCACGGAGTCTTTGTGCGCCACAGACAGGAGGTATGCGGAGTCTCCGGATGACAGGCTTCTGAAGGAGCGTCAGAGACTGCAGCTGGAATTTGAGCTCCTGTCCACAGGCAAGGTGGAGGGACAATTTAGGCGGTTAAAGGGGGCAGTTGATGAGTATGGGTAAAAATCATCAGCTGAAGAAACAGGAGGCGGTGAGAGAGATTGGGAAAGTAAGAGATACAGGGAGGAAGGTGGTTTTGGATCCAGCGGGGGTGAATGATGTGTTTTGGGAATTTTATAGTGGATTGTATAAATCGGAACTCCCAGCCGGGGAGGAGGGTATGAAGCGATTTCTGGGGGGGGGCTGGAGTTTCCGAGGATAGATGAGGAGTTGTTGGAGGTTTTGGGAGCCCCAATTGGGCTGGGGGAGGTTATAGACGGGTTGGTGGCGATGAAATCGGGTAAGGCCCCGGGACCTGACGGATACCCGGTTGAATTTTATAAAAAGTTTTCCGGGTTGTTGGGGTGGCTTCTGTTAAAGGCTTTTTTAAAAATATAAATTCAGAGTACCCAATTCATTTTTCCAATTAAGGGGCAATTTACCATGGCCAATCCGCCTAGCCTGCACATCTTTGGGTTGTGGGGGCGAAACCCACGCAAACACGGGGAGAATGTGCAAACTCCACACGGACAGTGACCCAGAGCCGGGATCGAACCTGGGACTTCGGCGCCGTGAGGCAGCAGTGCTATCCACTGCGCCACCATGCTGTCCTCTGTTAAAGGCTTTTAATGAGTCCAAGGAGCAGGGAGTGCTCCCCCCAACGTTATCGCAGGCATTGATTTCCCTTATTTTGAAGCGGGATAAGGATCCGGAGAGTTGTGGGTCGTATAGGCCAATCTCCTTGTTAATTGTGGATGCAAAATTGCTGGCAAAGGTCTTGTCCGTGCGCATAGAGGATTGTGTTCCGGGGTAATAGGGGAGGACCAGGCGGGATTTGTGAAGAGACGACACCCGACGTCCAACATTAGGCGGCTCCTAAATGTAATAATGATGCCTGCGGAGGGGCGCGAGATCGAGGTGGTGGTGGCCATGGACGCAGAAAAGGCCTTTGATTGGGTGGAGTGGAAATACCTGTGGGAAGTCCTGGGAAGGTGTGGATGCGGGCAGGGATTTGTTGATTAGGTCCGGTTGCTGTATCAGGCACCGTGGCGAATGTAACGACCAACCGGGTTTGATCACAGTATTTTAATCTGTGCAGGGGGACAAGGCAGGGGTGTCCACTCTCCCCACTACTGTTTGCCCTGGCCATAGAGCCTTTGGTGTCATGTGAGAGCACCTTTAAGAAATGAGTGTTTATAAATGGGTATGTATATAAATATCTGTAGTGAGAGTACCTTTAAGAAATGGGTGTTTATTACTGCAGTGATGTCAGAGAGTGGGTGGAGCTGGGCTGTCTGTCAGCTTTTTACTTTCGCTTTAGGCTTTTTGCTCCAGGGTGGGTTTGGTTTCATTTTAGTTTTGGAGAAGCTGCAATCACAGCAGGATGTGTGTGAATCTCTGCAAGCTTATGAGTGTCCATTTGCTGATTTCAACGTGGTAACTCTTCTCAGTAGAGAAGTTAAGCCTGATGTCTTTCTGTTAAGAGGTGTTTTTAAGTCTTATGGATGTTAAAAGGAAAGCTGAAATGATTACCTAGTGTTGTAGTGTTTGGGGGTTGTATTTGAATTAATGGTTGCTAAGATGTTCACTGTATATTTTAAAAAGGTTAACTTGAGTTCATAGAATAAACATTGTTTTGCTTTAAAAAATACTTTTCCATTTCTGCTGTACCATACCTGTAGAGTGGGCTGTGTGCTCCCCATACCACAATCTATTAAAAGTTGTGGGTCAGGTGAACTTCATGATACACTTTGGGGTTCTCTAAACCCTGGCCCATAACAAATGGCTGTGGTGCTGAGGGCATCGAACATTTGTCTTGGGATAGTGAGAGGGGGGATGGTCATAGGCATGCTCTATGCGGACAATTTGCTCCTGTATATGACAGACCAGTTGGGGGAAATCGCAGGAATTTGGGGATTGCTGGAGGAATTTGGCCAGTTCAAAGGTTACAAACTGAACATGGGCAAGAATTAGGTTTTTGCGATCCAGGCAAGGGGGCAGGAAAGGAGACTGAGGGAGATGCCGTTCAAAGTGGTGGGAAGGAGTTTTAGGTACCTGGGAATTCAAATGACAAGGGAAACTAAATTTGGGCAGGGTGAGTGAGCAAATGAAAGGGGACTTTCACAGGTGGGACGTGCTCCGTTGTCATTGGCAGGGAGGGTACATACTGTGAACATGATTATCCCCCCCGAGATTGCTGTTTGTGTTTCAGTGTCTCCCAATCTTCATCCTCAAGGCATTTTTTAGGAAAATGAACGCGGCAATCTCGGGTTTTATATGGGCTGGGAAAGCCCCGAGGGTGAAGAAGGTCCTTCTTGAGCGGGGGCGCGGTGAGGGGGGCTTGGGCCTTCTGAACCTTATTAACTGTTACTGGGCAGCCAATATTTCGATGATTAGGAAATGGGTAGTGGGGAAGGGGTTGATGTGGGAGCGAGTGGAGGCAGCATCTTGCAAGGGCACGAGTCTGAAGGCTCTGTTAACGGCACCTCTGCCATTCTCGCCAGCTCGTTACTCCACAAATCCAGTAGTAATGGCAGCCCTGAGAGTGTAGGGCCAATGGAGGCAACACATGAGGCTGGAGGGGGAGTCGGTATGGTCACCGATCTGTGATAATCACAGATTTGCTCCGGGGAGGCTGGACGGGGGCTTTAGGAGGTGGCAGCGGGCAGGGATTAAGAGATTTGGGGATCTCTTCATTGAGGAGGGTTGCCGAGCCTGTAGGAGCTGGAGGGGGAGTTCGAGTTACCGGGTGGGAACGTGTAAGTTCCTGCAAGTACGGAACTTTGTCTGGAAGCAAGTTCCAAGCTTCCCTCGCCTCCCGCTAAGGGAACTACAGGATAAGGTGATGTATAGAACAGGGGTTGGGGAGAGGAGGGGCTCAGAAATAAATAAGTAACTGATGGAGTGGGAAGGGGTCCCAATCAGGGAGGTGAAGAGGAAGTGGGAGGGAGTTGGGAGGGGAGTTGGAAGTCGGGCTATGGGAGAAAGCCCTGAGAAGTGTCAATGCATCCTTGTCGTGTGCCAGGCTCAGCCTGATCCAGGTCAAGGTGGTCCACAGGGCTCATATGACTGTGGCCCGTGTCGTGTTATTCACCCTGGGGTAACACGGACTGCAACTGGATGCAGTTGTATTGAAAAGTAGACACCAAACTTAGACGTTAGTTCAATACGTTTTATTGAACTTCCGGAGCAGTGCACACAGCTTGCTATGGATTGACACTCTACTAAGCTAAGTGTGTTAACTATAACTAACTAGACCAGACTAGCTCTGAGCCACATGTAGAAGGTGCTAACTGATATATACACCCTGATTGTCACTACAGTTGTCACCAGTGGAAAGAGGCGGAGTGCTGATGCCTCATGTGTTTTATAGTGGGAAACCCCCTTCCAGTGTTCTGTCTGGTTATTGGTTGTGTTCTGTCTTGTGTGTTGATTGGCTGTACTGGGTGTCTGTCACTGCCTGTCTGTATCTCATTATGTGCATGAGTGCAAATCATGACATCCCCCCTTTTAAAAAAAATTCATCGTGTGCTTAGAGCACGTGTGAGAGTATGTACATGGATAACTATTTACATCAAAATAGTGAGTGAATGAATATGTACATGAAAGGTGTCTAGCGTGCAGATACAGAACAATATTTACAAGATAAATGTCTATAAGTCCAATCTTTGGGGCTGGTGTTGGATATTTGTCGACCTTCTGAGAGGTGGAGGTGGGGGCGACGGCGCCTTGACAGATTGGTGGCCTCGTGGTGCGAGGTATCCAGAGGAGACATAACAACATCTGGAAAGGTGAGATTTGGTGGTGGGCAGGCAAGTTTGCGTAGTGCCCTTCTGTTGCACCTGACAATGGAGCCATCAGCCATACGAACCACAAATGATCTGGGAGCAGCCGGCTGAACAACAACAGCTGGGGCTGACCAGCCTCCATCAGGTAGCTTGATGCAAACAGCATCTTCCGGAGATAGCACAGGCAAATTGGTAGCATGAGCATCGTACGTTAGCTTTTGCCGGTTCCTGAGGTGCTGCACCTTTTGCAGCACTGGGAGGTGATCCAGGTCTGGTAAGTGTATGGCTGGAACAGTCATCCGCAGGTCTCTATTCATGAGGAGTTGAGCCGGAGACATACCGGTGGACAGAGGGGTTGCCCTGTACGGCAGCAGCGCAAGGTTGAAGTCAGAAGCAGAGTCCGCAGCCTTGCAGAGCAGTTGCTTCACTATATGGACCCCTTTCTCGACCTTCCCGTTGGACTGCGGGTAGGGTGGGCTTGAGGTAATGTGGTTGAATTGGTACAGCTTGGCAAAATTGGACCACTCTTGGCTGTGGAAGCAGGGACCATTGTCAATCATGACAGTGAGCGAATACCATGCCTGGCAAATGTCTTCTTGCAGGCCTTGATGACTGTCCTTGACTTGAGGTGTGACAGCTTCACAACTTCCGGGTAATTTGAGAAGTAATCTATGATGAGCACACAGTCACGCCCATTGGCATGAAAAAGGTTGATTCCCACCTTGGACCACGGAGAGGTCACGATCTCGTGCTGCTTCTTTCGCCTGAGCAGGCTGGAAACGCTGGCAGGTCGCACAATTGAGGACCATGTTGGATATGTCCTGGCTGGTTCCAGGCCAATAGACAGCCTGCCGGGTCCTGCGCCTGCATTTTTTGACACCGAGGTGTCCCTCGTGGATTTGTTTGAGCACTAAGCTCTGCAGGCTGCGAGGAATAACGATACGATTTAGCTTGAGGAGGATCCCCTCGACGACTGTCAGGTCGTCCTTCACATTAAAGAACTGGGGGCATTGCCCTTTATGCCAACTATTTGCGAGGTGGTGCATTACACGCTGTAGAAGACGGTCTTTGGCAGTCTCTTCTCGAATGTTGACCACTCTTTCATCTGAGACCAGGAGGTTGCTGGCACACTGCTGCACCTGTGCCTCAATCTGACGGATGAAGTCTCCTGTTCACAGGGTGAGGTGATGGGGCAGGACAGGGCATCCGCAATTATTAGCTTCTTGCCTGGTGTTTATACTAACTCAAAATCGTACCTGCGGAGTCGAAGGAGAATGCGCTGAAGCCTGGGCGTCCTGTCATTCAAGTCCTTGTGAATGATATGGACCAAGGGTCTGTGGTCAGTCTCCACTGTGAAGGTTGGTAGACCATAGACGTAGTCATGGAACTTTACAATGCCGGTTAGGAGGCCCAGGCACTCTTTTTCTATCTGGGCATACCTCTGCTCAGTAGGAGTCATGGCCCTTGACGCATAAGCAACTGGAGCCCAGGACGAGGAGTCATCCCTCTGGAGGAGCACCGCACCAATGCCGTCCTGGCTTGCGTCTGTGGAGATTTTTGTCTCCCTGTCCGGGTCAAAAAACGCTAATACCGGAGCAGTGGTGAGCTTTGCCTTTAGCTCGAGCCACTCTGCTTGATATGTGGGTAGCCACTGGAATGCAGTGGACTTCTTCACCAGATGCCTGAGAGCCGTGGTGTGTGAGGCCAGGTTGGGAATGAACTTTCCCAAGAGGTTTACCATACCGAGGAAGCGTAGTACCGCCTTTTTGCCTTCTGGGGTCTTCATGGCGTTAATGGCCTTGACTTTGTCCGAATCTGGTTGCACCACCCTGCTGGGATATCTGGTCGCCCAAGAACTTGATGGATGACATGCCCAAGGAGCACTTGGCCTTGTTCAGCTTGAGGCCGTTTGCATGGACACGTCGAAAGACTTGCTTGAGACGAGATACGTATTCCTCGGGGGTCGTGGGCCATATGATCACATCATCTACGTAGACCCGCACACCCTCAATGCCCTCCATCATCTGTTTCATGATCCTGTGGAAGATTTAAGAGGCTGAAACAATGCCGAACGGCATCCGGTTATAACAGTACCTTCCGAAAGGTGTGTTGAACGTGCAGAGCTTCCTGCTGGACTCGTCCAGTTGTATCTGCCACAAACCACGCAATGCATTTAGCTTCGTGAAGAATTTGGCGTGTGCCATCTCACTGGTCAGTTCCTCCCACTTCAGGATCGGGTAGTGTTCCCGCATTATGTTCCGGTTAAGATCTTTGGGATCTATGCATATCCGCAACTCTCCTGAGGGCTTCTTCACACAGACCATCGAGCTGACCCAGTCAGTCAGTTCCGTCACTTTAGACATTATGCCCTAGTCTTGGAGCTCCTGCAGTTGTGCCTTTAAACGTTCCTTCAGAGGAGCCGGCACCCGGCGTGGTGCATGGATTACAGGCGTGGCATCAGGCCTGAGTAGGATCTTGTAGCAGTATGGCAGTGTACCCAACCCACTAAACACATCTGGGTATTGCGCCAGGATGTCATTAATGTCAGCCTGAAGATCCACATTGGGAGAGGACATGGTATGGCCTCGCTGTACGAGGTTGAGTAGCTTGCATGCATGGGCACCAAGCAGGGATGCCTTATCCAGCTTGACGATTTCGAATCGCAGTGTGGCATTGATGGTCTTGTTGGAGACAAACAGATGACAAGATCCTAATGCGGTTATGGCATTGCCATTATAATCAAGGAGCTGGCAGGCTGGCGGAAGAATTTTGGGTTGCTTCTTAATGTGGTCAAAATCAGCTTGAGAGATGAGATTGGCTGAAGCACCAGTGTCCAGCTTAAACTGGACGCTGCATTGGTTAATGTGTATGACAGCACACCATTCGTCCGCAGAATCCACATTGAGGATAGATAGGCGTCTTGCTGAATTTGAGGAGGCATATTCACATATAGTGATGATGCCCACACGATATGGGGACTCCAGGCAGTCGTGGTGCTACCAGGATCAGAATCCAGTCGATCTTGCTGTACACATCGAACGTGGTTGCGTTGGAAATGAGATCGCTGGCCCTTGACCGGTAGTGCAGACCTGCACAAGGCTGCATAATGTCCAGGCTTCCCACAATTTAAACATCGCCTGCCTTTTGCAGGGCATTGCCGCTTTAAGTGGGCGGTGTTGCAGTTCAGGCACGTCATGTGTTGACGTCGGTACGCTCTGTACGTCATCGCACATGCGCAGTGCGGTCAGCTGACGTTCGCACTTGCGCAGTTTGGTCTTCGGCCGCTTTGTTCTCCCGTTCGTGGTGTGCATGCGTGGGACACTGGGAAAAGCGCGCAAAATGGCCGCGTTCATCAATACTGAGGCGCCGCATCCGGGCGATGGCTGTGCACTCTCTGCCTCGTCGGAGGCAAGTTGTTCATGTTCTGCCGATTTTTGAAACGGGAGTACAGATTTCTCGCCAGTTCATGCACTATACACGTCTCGATTGCGATTGACAAGGTCATGTTTTTAATCTTGAGGAGCTGCTCCCGCAGAGAGTCGGAGTGGACCCCAAACACGATCTGATCCCTGATGAGGGAATCAGCAGTGTCACCATAGTTGCAGGACTGTGCTAATATACGGAGATGAGTTATAAAGGATTGGAAAGGTTCATCCTTACCCTGAAGACGTTGCTGGAAGACATAGCGCTCAAAGCTCTTGTTAGTTTCGACTTCACAGTGACTGTCGAATTTAGCTACAACGGTCTTGAATTTGGTCTTGTCCTGGTCATCGGCAAAAGTGAGTGAGTTGAAAATTTGCATGGCCTGATCAACCGCAGTTGATAGGGGCAGCACGATTTTTCTGGCATCGGACGCATCCTCGAGGCTCGAGGCCTCAATGTAGAGAAGAAACCTTTGCTTGAAGACCCGCCAGTTGGCACCGAGATTGCCAGAGATCCGTAGTTGTGGAGGGGCCTGGATCTTCTCCATGCCGCTGGAAGGCACTTGTTGATCATCACTGAATCACTCGAGGTAAACCACTTAGATATAGTAGACTACTGGTATCATGTTGTGTTATTCACCCTGGGGTAACACGGACTGCAACTGGATGCAGTTGTACGTAAAGTAGATACCAAACTTAGACGTTAGTTCAATACGTTTTATTGAACTTCTGGAGCAGTGCACACAACTTGCTGTGGGTTGACACTCTACTAATCTAAGTGTGCTAACTATAACTAACTAGAACAGACTAGCTCTGAGCCACGTGTAGAAGGTGCTAACTGATATATACACCCTGACTGTCACTACAGTTGTTACCAGTGGAAAGAGGCAGAGTGCTGATGCCTCGTGTGTTTTGTAGTGGGAAACCCCCTTCTCGTGTTCTGCCTGGTTAATGGTTGTGTTCTGTCCTGTGTGTTGATTGGCTGTGCTGGGTGTCTGTCACTGCCTGTCTGTATCTCATTATGTGCATGAGTGCATATCATGACAGCCCGGATGAGTAAGTTTTTTGTGGAGGTGGAGGACAGATGTGGGCGGTGCGGGGCAGTCCGGCGAATCATGTACATGTGTTCTGGGTGTGTCCGAAGCAGAGGGGGTTTTGGAAGGGATTCTCAGATGTCATGGCAGAGGTCCTTGAAGGGAGGATGCCTCCGAGTCCAGAGGTGGCAATATTTGGAGTGTCGGAAGATCCGGGTGCCCAGCGGGGGAGAGAGGCTAACGTTTTGGCCTTTGCCTCCTGGAGATGAATTTTAATGGATGGAGGAACCCGGAGCCTCCAAAGTAGTGGGTGTGGGTCAGTGACATGGCAGGGTTTCTCAGGCGAGAGAAGATTAAGTTTGCCTTAAGGAGTTCACTTGGAGGTGGCAGCTGTTCATCGACTTCTTTAAGGAAAACTGACCGTCAGCAAGGGGAGGGGGGGGGGGATTGGTGGGGGGGGGGGGGGGGGGGCACGGAGATGAAGAATAAGTGCAGGGAATCTAATATATGGGTAGCTAGGAGTTAGGACGGGGAGAAGTTGGGTATGTTATTGTAGGGTTTTTGCGGGTGCTGGACCACTCTGTTGTTTAGAATGTTAAAATGTTAAAATTATAAATGACTCAATAAAATATTTTCTAAAAAAAAAGGACCTCCAGAAGCCCACCAGCTTTGAGCATGACCAGAACATGTGCGCATGGTGCGTCGGTCCCTTCAGCCTCGCACAGGATGAGGCTGCATTCACGCTCCTTAGTGCCTCGCTTCAAACCTCCTCTTCCAAGATCAGCCCCAGCTCCTCTGCCCACTTTGCCTTCACAACCTTAACCGAACACATCTCCTCAACTATCCGTTGGTATATACACGACATACTGGCCAGCTCCAACCCTGAGCAGATAAAATCCTGTGACGGGGTGACTCCCTATTGCAAGGGTCCTGGGGGGGGGGGGACATCAGGTCCGCTAAATTTACATGCTCCCGCCAGCATGTGGCGTGGACCTCATTCCGGGTTCGATTCCCGCTTGGGTCATTGCCTGTGCGGAGTCTGCACGTTCTCCCCGTGTCTGCCTGGGTTTCCTCCGGGTGCTCCGGTTTCCTCCCACAAATCCCGAAAGACATGCTGTTAGGTGAATTGGACATTCTGAATTTTCTCTGTGTACCCGAACAGGCGCCGGAGTATGGCGACTAGGGGCTTTTCACAGTAACTTCATTGCAGTGTTAATGTTAGCTTACTTGTGACACTGATAAAGATTGTTGTTGATTGTTTGCAACTCAGCTGCCTCCTTCATCTGGAGGTACGCTTGAGACAAATCTATCTTACTGAACTGTTGTCCACCCGACACTCCAGAAATAGGTCCGCTAAGACTAGTAAGGGGCATTGGTCAGCACACAACACTCCATTGATTGTCATTTTTAAGCAACCACAGTTTCTTACTGAGCCACCTGGCTTGATAACTTGTTGCCCAATCACTCATTGTCACATTCTCGACCAATCCAACTTGGATCAATTTGCCAAGTTCCACCTTGACTTTTGGTTGATAGCAAATGGCCTTTGTGTTCTTCAAGGGTCTCAGTGAATTCCTCATAAATTATTGAATCAGGCTTTGCAGGATGGACAAGACTTTGTAATAGGCGTACTATCAGGTTTTTACCTGAAATAATGCCTCAACTCTGGTCATTTCCCCGAAAGTATTTTCAAATATCTCTTCTGAGAGTTTCTGTAATGTGTTCTTTCCATCAACCAATTGGTTCACAGCTTGCCAATTTAGTTTGATTTTGTTCAAACACGCTCTTCCGGAAAGTGCAGGAAAATTTCCTTTTACCACACGTAATGGTAATTTTTCAGATTGACCATTCACTTCAACTTGTAGCAAGTTATAATCCTTCACTGGAACCATCTTGTTCTGTGTAAATTCTCAAGATTATATTCAACAATTTTAATGGTACGTTCTTGAGCTTTTGTTGATACCCATTTTCAGAGGTAAGAGAGAGCGGGTCCCTTATCTACTTGCATTTTAATTTTGTTCCCATTTAGTTTTGGACAGACCCAAAATCTCTGTGTGTTGCCTAGTACTGATAATACACCAAGTTTTACTTCTTTGATCTCCATATTGCCTTTACGGGAATTTTCATTGTCTTTGGTCACTCTGTCATCTATTTTTGTGGATTTGGGTGCTTTCTGGCATTTACCCGTCTTTGAGGTTTGAGGATTTTGTCTGGCCCAAAACGCTTTTGTAATGTGACCTTCCTTGCCAGAATTACGACATTTGTTTTCTTGACACCAATGCCCCACCTAGGCACACCTATGTTGAGAGATCTTTTCTCAGTATTCAGCTTGTTTATTTTGGTGCCAGCTCCAATTTGGGAAACTTCTTTTACTGTCAATTCCATAGACACTGATATTTCAACGGCAGATTTGAATGTTAGAGAGCCTTCTGTCAGCAATAATCTCTGAATTGTCTCATTTTTCAATCCACACATAAGTCTGTCTCACAGCATGTCCTCAAGGGTAGGTCCAAACTCACAATTTTTGACTAGTCTCCCTAGTACAGCTACAAATTATGAAATATTTTCATACTCCTCTTGACTACATCAATGAAACCTGAATCTCTCTGATATGATTAATAGTTTGGATGAGATGTGTTCTTCAAGGGTCTCGGTGAATTCCTCATAAATTATTGAATCAGGCTTTGCAGGATGGACAAGACTTTGTAATAAGGTGAAGGTTTTCCATCCCATTATACTCAAGAAAGTTGCTACTTTAATTTAATCCAGTGTCCTGTTTGCAGTAAGATAGTATTGGAACCTCTCTTCATAGGTGCTCCACGATTCCACAATCTCATTGAATGGTTCCATAGCATCATCTTTTCCCACCATCACAGTTACCATTTCTTAAATTGGAGCAGTTTCTTTAACTTTTCTTCCCCTCCAATTTCTTTCTCCTCCAAATCAATTTGTATTCTTCCTTTTGTTGGTTCTTTAAAAAAAATATTTTCTTGGTTAGACTGTGACTTTAAGAAAAGAATTTTCAGCTGTAATTCTGCTTCATCTCGGTTACTATCACATTATTTTCCCTTTTTGGGCAGTTGCTTTCCCCAGAACAGGTCTCCAAGTTAAAGGGTCCAGTGCTACAGCCCGCCACATGTGAAGGCGGCAGCTGAAAAAACTTCCCACTCGTCTAACACTTATTTCTCGGATTTCTCTTTTCCAGGAGGTTTTTTATTTCTGAGACCCCATTTGTGCAAATCGACTGGCACAACAGTCGACGCGCTGGCTTAAAGCATTTTCTCTTTTCCCGCCTCCAACTCTGAGCGCTTCCGGGTCTCGGTCGCATGGAAAAAATGTAAGAACACCCCAAGTGCTTTCTATCACTTCTAAAATGACCATTCTCTCTTAGCAAGGCTAAAAACTCCGTTCCCAATGGCCAGTTTTACCACACATTTATGGATGGCGGAGTGCTCTCCCGATCTTCACCTCGAGGCACAGCTCGGAGTTGTTTTTTTTTTGTTTTATTCTGACAATTTCACTGGGAAAACATCCTCATCGCCAGCTTTCTCTTCAATTTTAGTATGTTTTTGGGTGTTTGCTTTTATTTCACACTATAGACAACGGATTACCAAGTTGCCACACCATAGATTACTTGTTTTTTAATAGATTTAGTGTACCCAATTCATTTTTTCCAATTAAGGGGAAATTTAGTGTGGCCAATTCACCTACCCCGCACATCTTTGGGTTGTGGGGCGAAACCCACGCAAACACGGGGAGAATGTGCAAACTCCACACGGTCAGTGACCCAGAGACGGGATCGAACCTGGGACCTGAGCGCCGTGAGACTGCAGTGCTAATCACTGCGCCACCGAGCTGCCCTTCACCATAGATTACTTAACCAGTTGTCAGAGTTTAGTGCAGAGGTGTTGCTTGCTCAAAGTCTCCGATGGAAGAGAGGGAAAATCTCCCAAGTGCCTCAGATGATGTCACCATGTAATCATGTGACAAACTGCACAAAAGGGCATTGGTTACAATACATAATATGGTATTGAGATTGAGGGTCAGCCATGATCATATTGAATGACAGAACAGAATGAGAAGGGCCCTTTGGCCTACTCCTGTTCCTACATTCTCAGTTCCAATGTTTCTACCTCTGCCCACACACTGACCCAACTCCCATGCAACATGTGTGCCCCTCCCAACCGAAGGATCTACTCACTTTCAATTTGTCCACTGTTGTTGGAGTGACAGATTGGGACAAATTAAATTTTCAAGCCTGATAGCAACGGATTTTTCGTAGAAAAGCACATCAGGGGATGTGATTCACACAATGAAGGGAGTTGAGGCACATTCATTCATGATCTAAGCAAATAATGAACAAATTTGAAGGGTTGAATGGCCTCTTGTTCCCATTGTTGCCCTTTTTTCCGAATTTAAATGTTGATACTTTACAGTGAACAAAACTTCTGTGATTCATAATATTGACAGGAAGGACCAAGGATTTATTATCCTCATTGGTATGTACAGATTGAATTTCTACATTGCAGTTGGAAGTTTTGAAAAGAAATTGCGGCTGGGAAAAAAAATAGACTCAGAAAGGCAGGCAGGCAAGCACAAAGAGGCAGTACTAACACTCGAGATCATTGATGACAGTCAGTTTAGAAAAATAAGATAGCGGAATGAGTGCAAATGGCACGGATTGAAAGAACATAGGATTGGTTTTGGCAAAAAAGTAAATTATTCATAAGTGATAAAATATAAAGGTTAACGTTCATTGCTGGCTGGAGTTTTATTTGCTTTAAACTTTGTGCTTCAAACTATCTGATATTCCGATATTCCCTCTGGCACCTTCCATTGATATAATAACTTCATCATTCATTCATTAAACATGACAGAAAATGCTGGTCAATTTTCTTTAACCCACACCTCAGCCTATTCCCTGTCTGAATACAGCACACTGATAAATGGTACAAAAAGTATGCCACAGTAGGTTTTAATGGACTGGAAATCTTCTCTGAAAGCAATTTAACAAAGAAGAATTATCTAGAAAATGAATATTGATCATATCTATTGAACCCAGGGATTTTTAAAATACTTATTTTCATTGTTCATATTTAAAACTGGTATTTATAACAGAATAATTTTCCATGTTGATGTTGCAGTTTCAAAAATGTACATTCGAAATTAAAATATTTAACATACAAACAGTTTTTATAAGGTGTTTGAGTCAGGGAAAGTGAACTTGGTATAGGCAATAGCCTTGAACAAGAAAAATACTGCAAACCTCCAAATCCATAGGGAGTTCATGGCACTGTCTGAACATCTTTTTGTTTCCAAATGAAAATTTTTTCTTCCTCTGCTGCATGTGATATCAACTCCATAATGAGAATGAGTGAATTTCATGGAGAAAATGGACTGTAAGAAAAGGGGTTTAACATTATATCACAGCACCACTCCATTCCCTGTTAATCCATAGAATCCCTACAGTGCAGGAGACCATTCGGCCCGTCGTGTCTGCACCGACCCTCCGAAAGAGCATTCTACCAAGGCCCACTCCCTGGCCCTATCCCTGTAACTCCGCGCTTTGATCATGGCCAATCTGCCTAATCTGCACATCTTTGGACTATGGGAGGGAACCAAAGCATCAAGTTGAAACCCACGCAGACACGGGAAGAATATGCAAACTCCACACAGGCGACCGAATCAAACCCGGGTCCCTGGAAGTCCATCGGAAGGCCCCCCTCTCCCCACAATGCTAAACCTGCCCTCCCTCCTGCTGACAAGTGGGGGCATCCTCCCCCACTCCCCAACCACAGGAAAAATACCTTTTTTGTTATACTTCGTATGTTGATTTTTTAATCTGTCATCATATTCTTGAATTTTCTCTATCATTTTTGTGAATATAATTCTTTACTATTTTAATTGAAATCCAAATAAAAGAGAAGAAATAGTGTTTTGAAGAGCCAACTTCTATTTGCCACTTAATCCTCCCTGATAAAATAATTGTTGCACAGGTGGCTTGTATCTCCTGTCATCAGGTTGAAAGTCTGCTATTTGCTTATTTGGATAAACAAATGAGGTAAAAGATGAAAGCTTGGAGTAATTCATTTTAGACAGGCTGCAGAATCCATCACAGTCGATTGCTTTTCTTCTAATGTATAAGATCTGACAATTACAAATATTGGACTCACATGCAGTCAGCCTGATGTAATTAAGGGCAAAACGGAGAGAAAGACTTAAATACCTTTTACATCAAAGACACAGCGGCCTTGAATTCTTCCGGGTGCTACATGAAGGCGTAGGATTAAAAAATCATCAATCCAATGGTATATACCTTACTGAAATGTGGATTAAAAAAATACAGTTTCATATTTTTATTTATTCTACCGCACATATACTATCCTACACCACATCGCACACACACTGTGCTTGTTAACTTACATTGCCTCTACCGAGCCTAAGTGAGTATTATTGGGCCGCTAATATTTCAATGGTGAGTAAGTGGATGGGAGAGGAGGAGGGAGCGGCGTGGAAGAGATTAGAGAGGGCGTCCTGTAGGGGGACTAGCCTACAGGCTATGGTGACAGCCCCATTGCCGTTCTCACTGAGGAACTACACCACAAGCCCGGTGGTGGCTACACTGAAGATTTGGGGACAGTGGAGACGGCATAGGGGAAAGACTGGAGCCTTGGGGGGGGTCCCCGATAAGAAACAACCATAGGTTTGCCCCGGGGGGAATGGATGGGCGATATGGAATGTGGCAAAGAGCAGGAATAACGCAACTGAAAGATCTGTTTGTGGATGGGAAGTTCGCGAGTCTGGGAGCGCTGACCGAGAAATATGGGTTGCCCCAAGGGAATGCATTCAGGTACATGCAACTGAGGGCTTTTGCGAGGCAACAGGTGAGGGAATTCCCGCAGCTCCCGACACAAGAGGTGCAGGACAGAGTGATCTCAAAGACATGGGTGGGGGATGGTAAGGTGTCAGATATATATAGAGAAATGAGGGACGAAGGGGAGACTATGGTAGATGAACTAAAAGGGAAATGGGAAGAAGAGCTGGGGGAGGAGATCGAGGAGGGGCTGTGGGCAGATGCCCTAAGCAGGGTAAACTCGTCGTCCTCGTGTGCCAGGCTAAGCCTGATTCAGTTTAAGGTACTACATAGGGCGCATATGACTGGAGCACGGCTCAGTAAATTTTTTTTTGGGGTGGAGGATAGGTGTGCGAGGTGCTCGAGAAGCCCAGCGAATCATACCCATATGTTTTGGTCATGCCCGGCACTACAGGGGTTTTGGATGGGGGTGACAAAGGTGCTTTCAAAAGTAGTGGGGGTCCGGGTCGAACCAAGCTGGGGGTTGGCTATATTTGGGGTTGCACAAGAGCCGGGAGTGCAGGAGGCGAGAGAGGCCGATGTTTTGGCCTTTGCGTCCCTAGTAGCCCGGCGCAGGATATTGCTAATGTGGAAAGAAGCCAAGCCCCCGGGGGTGGAGACCTGGATAAATGACATGGCAGGGTTTATAAAGCTAGAGCGGATTAAGTTCGTTCTAAGGGGGTCGGCTCAAGGGTTCACCAGGCGGTGGCAACCGTTTGTCGAATACCTCGCAGAAAGATAGATGGAATGGAAAAAAGAAGGCAGCAGCAGCAGCCCAGGATCGGGGGAGGGGGGGGGGGGGGGGAGGGGGGGGGAGGAGGAAGCAGAAGGACTCTCAGGGTTGTTAATATATACTGTATAATATGTATAGGTCGTTGCTACAGATAATTATATATTGGACTGTTAAATTATATTTTTGGAGAGTGTTACTTGTGATAAGGCAGTTGCCAATTAGGGTTAGTTTTCATTTTTGTTATCTATTATTTATTCACTTTCTGTTTATAAAATAGGTCATTGTTATTTGTGTTGTTATAATATTGTGTAAAGGATGCACAATGTACTGTGTTGGTTGACCAAAAATTTTCAATAAAATATTTTATTTAAAAAAACTTACATTGCCTCCCCATCCCCTTAAGAGCTCAAATTTAAAATGTTCATCTCTGTGTTTAAATGGCCTCAGCCCTCCCTATCTCAGTTATTTCCTCCAGCCTTATCACCCTCCCCTCACACTCTCTGTTCCTCTGAACCTGGTCTCTTCTGCATCCTTCACTGCAGTCAGAGTGCTTTGCTAATTAGGGAATTTCTAATTCTATCGTCTACTCCTCCTTCGTGCAATCATAGAATCCCTACAGTGCCGAAAGAGGCCAGTTGGCCCATTCAGTCTGCAACATCACTCTGAAAGGCCCATTCCCCCACCCTATTCCCGTATCCCCACTAACCTGCACATCTTTGGACACTAAGGAGCAATTTATCATGGCCAATCCACTTATCCTGCACATCTTTGGACTGTGGGAGGAAACCGGAGCACCCGAAGAAAACCCATGCAGTCACGGGCAGAATGTGCAAACTCCACACAGTCACCCGAGGCCAGAATTGAACGCAGATCCCTAGTTCTGTGAGGCAGCAGTGCTAACTACTGTGCCACATGCCACCCTCCTTAAGACCCTCCTTAAAACTAACAGCTCTGGCCAAACTCTCAGGGACACTATCATGATATTTTTTGGGATCAGGATCTATGAAATACTTTGGGATGTTTTTCTGTGTTAACTTCAGAAGTGTGAAATGGACTGTTGGTCACCCATTATACAAAGGGGGGGATTTTATAGGGCCAGCAAGAGCAAGAAGGGCAGCATGGTAGCATTGTGGACAGCACAATTGCTTCACAGCTCCAGGGTCCCAGGTTCGATTCCGGCTTGGGTCACTGTCTGTGCGGAGTCTGCACATCCTCCCCGTGTGTGCGTGGGTTTCCTGCGGGTGCTCAATTTTCCTCCCACAGTCCAATGATATGCAGGTTAGGTGGATTGGCCATGATAAATTGCCCTGAGTGTCCAAAATTGCCCTTAGTGTTGGGTGGAGTTACTGGGTTATGGGGATAGGGTGGAGGTGTTGACCTTGGGTAGGGTGCTCTTTCCAAGAGCCGGTGCAGACTCGATGGGCTGAATGGCCTCCTTCTGCACTGTAAATTCTATGAAATTCTATGAATAAGAAAGCAGACGGATAGTGTGATTTAATTAGGGGGAGCTTCAAATTCATTTTCCTGATGGCAATTTCAAATTTAGAGATTAACTCAGCAGTGTGTTAGTGGTGGACTGGGCCTCACGCCATCTTGTGACCCCCGGGTCCTCAGGGTGTGGGGCATGGTTCTGCTCATGAGCCGCCATCTCAAGTCTCCATTGACGCTGCTGCTGCCTCCTCCGGCGTCCAGCCGCCTGTCCTGCCAGATATCATCCATCGCATGTAATATCTGTAAGAAATTGGAGAGGATGAGAGATGGACAACTAACTGCGTCTTCCACCCCAGGATCCTCCATTCCCCCATTGCTTCTCCTCCCCACAGCCCTACCATCTGACACACCCTGTCCACGCACCACCGGCTCAGCGGGGTCCCCTGGTCATTGAGCCTCAGACCCTGTACCCTGGACACCCACATGTAATGTTACTGGACCAGGTGGTAGTCCCCTCCCTGGTGCACACGCCCACCCTCTGGTCACGGAAATATCCCTGGTGCTGGGGCACAGCCCCTGGGTGTTCAGATTTGGCTGCTGTTTCCATGGTGTTGCTTCCTGCAGTGTTCAGGCACCATGTCCAGGCATCATGATCTGATTAGGATGCTAGGCAATAACTCCCACATGCTACAAGGTACACTTACCCATAGGACTCCACTTGGGATGTGTGAAGTGCTCACTTAACTATGATTGCCAATTCCCTATTAGCAATAGCCTTCAGCTGCGTGGCCAGAGGCCTCCGTGGTCAGTATGGGTGATCGGTGGTACAGACATGCAGGGACTGGGGTTGCCAATGTTATGGGTACACATGTTCCAGGAGTTGGCACGCCGTACCCACAGGCACTGAGACACCCACCCCTGTCAGGGTCGGCCCCCGCCAGGAGAGACCCCCCACCCCACCCCGGCCCACCGATGGCGCTCCCCCCAAACCCAGGCTGTCCCCCTTGGGGGCTCCCCCAACACCCACCACTCCCCCAAACACTGGGGCAGTAACCCCAGATCCCCTGGTCTCATTCCCCGGGAGCGATGATGGCTCCTCGCCTCCTTGGATCCCCACAGCGGATATCCGCCAGCATCACAATTTTAAAAAGGTGTACTAATCGGCGCCCACGTGACCACTTGCTGGGGAGAGGTTAAATGACGGGAGGCTGTTAGATAGGGGGCCAATGAATTGTATGAAGATTGGCTGGAATCTATACTTGAATAAATGTAAATGTCACTAAAATTCTGAGATTAATGGCAAAGGAGTTGGGCAGGAAAGTTATGGCTGTGATGCAGGACCACCCTGTTTGCCCAGGAGGCTCTTGAATAGCCTACTTGCACCTGCTGTATTCAGGTGATGGCACATTTCACCACTGAAAAGCTTTCCCAGCGGTGATTACATGCGTCTCCCGTGCATGCTGCTGGCACTCAAAACTTTAATTCTAATCGCGTGGGATCCAGCAAAAAACAAGGGAGCAGATGTTGCACCCAATTCCAGTTCATTCATCAGGAAAGGCGCACCATGGTTAAAATTCCAAAGTGAGAATTTCCCCTTTTGTGTATTGAATCTTAATGTGGACATTCGAAAGAAAGATGAAGGAGCTCCTGCAAATGTTAATTAACGCAAGCCTCATAAAGCAGGTGAGTCAATGAGAGCCAGTTTCCAGCTGCCTCTTCACATGCCTGGTGAGTCATACACTTCTGAGCGATGCTCACGTTCTGTTTTAAGCATGTGATTCCTCTGCCTGTGACTTTCAGAATGACTTGTAATACCTGCCCAATAAAGCTGGCTTTTCTAAAGTCAGCAACTGCCAATTCTAAAACGATTTGAGCAGGAATCAGTCTTATATTCGCAGTCCGATTTCAGGTGGTGAATTGCATCCTAATTAGAATGCAGCTGCAATTGAACAGTGGTTTCCAAGCCCTGGCACATGTTTCCCTGGGAGCATAAGAGCCGTGATAGGGGATACATGCAGGAAATTGACTCAGAATTAAGATTTAATGCAAACATTTATTGATTCCCCCCCCCCTCCCCCCACTCATTTTTAAAAATGTTTTCATTTTTCATTGTTCTGTATGTGTAAAGAAAAATGTTAGAATCTTCCTGATGGATGTTTACATTGCCTATTGTATTTTTCCAAATAGCAGGGCATGTAGCATAGCCCAAAGGCAGGTCGGCAGGTTTCAGGTCCCTCTGATGTGGCTTTACTGTTTGTCCCCTGTGGAGGAGAGCTCCAGTATATTCTTTGCTTTTTGTGGCCGTATTAATGTGTTGATACTTTTAGTGATTTTTGCATCTGTTTCCTAATTTCCTTTGCTCTTCTATCCGGTTTAAACATTGTTTCCCAAGGGGTTTGTGACTACCTTATCCTTCCTATCCGCCACCTGCAGTGTGTTTCGCGGCAGCAGAGGTACCTGCCATTGGCCGGAGGCGGGATCTGTAGTCCTGCCATTGTCAACAGAGTTTCCCATTGAATGCACCCCTTGCCGCCGGGAAATCCACGACGGGGGTGAGCCATCTGCGGGATCGGAAGATCCCCCCGGCATGAACAACCAGAAAGTTCGGCCGTGGTTTTTATTTTTAATTCATCATTGGCAAGACCAGCATTTCTGGTCCATCCGAAATGTGCTCAGTCGGTGGTGGTGGGCCATGGTCTTGAAAACTACAGTCCATGTAGATACATCCATGCTGCTGTTAGGGAGGGAGTTCCAGGCTTTCCACCAAAAATCAGAAGATGTGGTGATATTGTTTTTCAAAAATTCTTTCAAGACCAGAGGGCAGTTCAAAATCAAACGCAGTATTGAGAATCTGGAGTCAAGGGCAGCACGGTGGCTCAGTGGTTAGCACTGCTGCCTCACGGCACCAAGGACACAGATTCGATCCCGGCCCTGGGTCACAGTCCGTGCGGAGTTTGCACATTCTCCCCGTGTCTGCGTGGGTCTCACCCCCACAACCCAAAAAGGTGTGCAGGGCAGGTGGATTGACCAAGCTACAATGCCTCTTAATTAGAAAAAAAAGAATTGGGTACTCTAAATTTTAAGCAAAAGATAATCTGGAGTCATAGCTAAGGATGGCAAATTTCCTTAAAAGGATATTAGTGAAACAGATGGATTTTTATGACAGTCAATGATAGCTTCATGGTCATAATTACTGAGACTAGCTTTAAATTCAAGATTTTATTAATTGGAATTTAAGTGCTACCAGCAGCTATGGTTGGGTTTGAAACCATGCCCCAGAATGTTAGCTCTAGATCAAACGTTTTTGCCCAGGACCCATGATTACCAACTGACCATCCTTCAGGACCCATGGCGGCCGAGCTTCGCGACCCTCACCGCCCGAATGTCACAACCCACCACTGTGCTCAACTTTACTGTGACAGGTGAGCCCACTTGGTCCTCACGACCTCATTTGCTTTGTTGTTCAATGTTGCATTTCTGGTAAGGACTTCAGCTGATCATTTAAGTTCTCACTGCTTCCGTTGATAAAAATCAAGAGATTTGTTCTCAAACTAACCATGCTTAGTCTTAAAATGTCTTTGAAGTTTTGAGGGTTTTGAAATTTCATTTGCCAGTACTTCCCTGCATATTGTAGCCATCTAAGATGACCACCTGCAAAGGACCATGGGAATTATGGCCAACCCAGGACTCAGACAGATACACAGCCTATGTGTATCTGAAACACAGGTAACCAGACCTGACCGAAACCCCTGCTCATTTATATTTTAATGGCCCATTTCCCCAGGACAATAGAACTCCAATCAAGCAACCGGTACAGCCACAGACTGATCGGCGCCACTCCCTTTACTCAAAAAGCACAGCTGCCAAGGTCAATGACCGCTAAGGACCCGCCCAGCTACCAAGGCACCCCCCCCCCCTTTATTGGCCGATATCGAAGAGAGTGATCAGAGCCCTGTCTAACTATTGGGTCCAAGGTTAAGGACCGCCCCAAAGAGCGCAAAATCCCAGAGGGATAAAAGAGAGCACAACCATGTGTTCTGTCTCTCTTGGATCCGGCCTGTGCCAGCCTAATTGCAGCGGGAACAGCCAGCCAAGTTCAAGACCAACGATCGCTACCTGATGGATGAGCCCAGCAGAGACAGAGCCACTTTTTTCGAACCAGCCAAGTGAAATCCAGATAAAGGCCTTCATCCATTTGCAGAGTGCCGGTTGCCCTGAGGTTAAGTATAGGTTATTGCAGCTGATAGGTGTAGTTTAACTCGTAGTTAAATTTGATCGATATAAGGGAAAGGCTTGTGGTCCACCGAGATAAATAAATAGAGCAACACTATAACACACATGGGGCTGGATACTCCAAAAATGGGGCTATGTCCCCACTCCGGTGTAAAAACACTGGCATTTCACTCCAGACTTTCCTGAAAGAAATGAAGAGCATTTCACTTACCTGCAGGGGGCTGTCAGGAACCTGGGGAGCTTCACGCAGATTTAGCTGGGGATATGGGCCCCCGCACTTGCGGTTTCGAGCATGCGCACCGCGGCGGCCTCCAGCGGCTGCACGAACGTGATGGCGGACTCGAACCGCGGACCAGGACCAAGAAACAAGGTCCCACTGATCTGCCCCGTGCCACTTCATCTGACCTGCCTGATCGCTGCCCCGGCCTCCCATAAAGCCGAACCCGCCCCACCACCCACCAGGGCGGCCGTGGACTGAGTCCACAGCCGCCACGCGTGAGCCCCGACCGGCCAGACGTGGTTAGAACCACGCCGCCGGGAACTCAGCCGTTCGGGACCGGAGTATCGCTGGGAGGACCTGTGGCAATGGCCCCCCAGCTGCGCATCGTGATTCGCGGGAGCGGCGCCGGGCCCGATTCTCGGGTAAAAGCCGATTCTCCTCCCTGTGCCAAACACGATTTGTGGCGGGGCTGCGGAGAATCCAGCCCATGAGTTTTGCATCCTGATTTGCATTGGGACAATTAATGAACCCATACCTCAAGAAATCATATTCATCCTGATTTCAGCTTCTTTTTAATGGGTTGTTCATCAGAGGTTCTGGAGCTCACATCAACACTACTACTGGCAGAGGGGGCTGTGAACTAATGGTGTCTTTTTACTGAATACTTTTGTTCTAGGCTGAATATCATAAGGACTTAAGTTAGATAGAATATTTGCCCTTATCACAGAACAAAGTAAAATTATTTAAATGAATAAGAGGCCAAGATTATAAATCACTGAACTGAAACTACGAATGCACTTATCCCATTACGAAGCAAATAATTCTAGAATGAATTATTCTGTATTAACAGTGGTCCTTTCTTAGTATTAGCAAGTTAAAATGTGTCATTCTGAACAGCTCCTATCTGCATCCAATTGTATGTGCAACTGAATGTATCCCAATTAAAATAATGACATTTAGAATTTCTGCATCATAACAAATAGCTGATGCTTAATTGCTTCATTTACACAAAAAAATGGGTGCCGTGCCCTTAAGAGGTGGGGAGAAGGGGCTCAAGGGGCACAAACTCAGATGTCAATATGACAGCAGAGAAATATTTAAAAACTCAGCTTCAGTTAAAAATTAATCCCAAAATAAAATCGAACTGACACAGATTCAAAATAAGTGATTATCTGAGGCTTTGACTTTGGCACATCCCAGAAAATGAAAACCCTTTCTGTACTTTGGGAAGATATTGCTCCATTCAAATTTTTTGTATATATTGTATCCATGAAGCATAATCTTTGTAAACATCTTCAAGGCATGAAATAATTGTTAGATGGACTGTTTTTTGTGTCAATGAAACAGATTTGCCTTTGCCACTGTGCATTCCATTTTGCAATATTCAGATTGATCATAGATAATGATAATGTCGCAGTAGGAAGTTTTACCAAAGAACCTTTTTCACGACGCTTTACTATATTTCATGTTTGTGTCACATTTTGTGTTGGACATGTACACTGACAGGCAGATGAGCAGAGGATGATGAGTGTGTGTTAGTCCCCGTCCTGCAGCAAAGTCTGTGATGTGTTGGGTGTTCTGGATCACACACAGGTCACCAACACTTGAAGTGGTGCAACTCTATTTTATTATAAGGTTAACTATATTAACATACTTGAACTGTGGGTAAATGCAATACCAGCTTTAACTGTTGACCCTTGCCTCGTCCTAACCAGGTGATGCGCTCAGCACATGGTGAATGTCTGTGTTGCAGGCTGTGAGCTCTGTGCTCCGAGCTGGCTGCTACTAGAATGAGCGGGAACTCTCCCGTCCCCTGTCTTTATAGTGCGTGTGCTCTCACTGGTGATTGGCTGCGGTGTTGTGTATGCTGATTGGTCCCACTGCATGTCCATCAGTGTGTGTGTGTCTGCACCATAATATAGTGGTGTATATTATGACAGTCTGGTCTCCAGTCACCTCGGATTTCCCTGCCACTGGGACCGTGTGGTGGTTCGTGTGCAGCAACCACCCCTCGTTAAAAGAATCCATGCACAGGCATCTTCCCCCCCAACCCACCCCACCCACCTAAATGAATTTTGGGATCTGGAATGTCAGGACCCTAATGGACAACCCCAACAGACTTGAACGTCGCACCGCCATCATTGCCCGGGTACTCAGATGCCACAACATTGACATTGCTGCCCTGAGCGAGACACGACTGACAGGAGATGGCCAGTTTAAAGAACAAGATGACGGATGCACCTTCTTCTGGAAAGGCAAATCAGAAAAATAATGCCATCTCTACGGGGTCAGCTTTACCGTAAAATCAAGTTGGTCAGACATCTCCACAAATCTCCCCCTGCGGAGTGAGCGAACGATTCATGACCCTACAGCTCACCCTGGCCCAGAAACAGTACATCACAGCCGTCAGTGCCTACACCCCAACCTTAGATGCAACGGACGAGACAAAAGTGGCATTCTGCTCCAGCCTCGACCAATTGATGTCCCACATCCCAAAGGGAGACAAGTTGATTCTCCTCAGTGACTTCAATGCTCGAGTTGGGAAGGATGCAAACCTTTGGAAAGGCGTGTTAGGCAGGGATGGCGTGGGGAAAACAAATGTTAACAGACTCCTCTTCTGAAAAAATGTTTAGAACATGACCTGGTCATCACAACACCTGTTCCACTAGAGGGACAACCAGATGACATCATGGCAACTCCCCCGCTCCAAGTAGTGACACTTAATAGACTATATCATTGTCGGGGAAAGGGGCCACAAAAACCTCCACATCACCCACGCCATCACTGGAATCGACGACTGCTGAACTTACCAATTGAAGGCTGAGGTGCAGTAAAGAAGTCGCAACCTAAAGAACAGATGGTGCAAGGAAAGTATGCAGGAGAGTCAGCAACTCGCCGACAACAACGATGGGCGCAGCTTCTTCAGCACAATCAAAAACATCTACTGTTCGAGTGCCCTGGGAACCCCACTGAGAGCCAAAAACAGAGAGACACTCATCAAAGACAGAGAGGCAGTCAATGCCCGCTGGAGAAAGCACTTCGAGGACCTCGTCAACCAAGGCACAGTCTTCGACACACGTATTCTCGACATGCTACCCGCCACCATCTCAGCGTAACTCCAGCTCACTGTGAGGTCAAAAAAGCCGTCTGACAGCTGAATACCAGCAAGGCGCAGCAAGCCTCTGGCGCAGGTGGAACCCCCACAGAAGTAGTAAAATGTGGCAGAGATGCACTCTTTTAAATAAATTTAGAGTATCCAATTCATTTGTTCCTATTAAGGGGCAATTTAACGTGGCCAATCCACCTAGCCTGCACATCTTTGGATTGTTGGGGCAAACACGGGGAGAATGTGCAAACTCCACACAGACAGTGACCCAGAGTCGGGATCGAACCTGGGATCTCAGCGCCCTGAGGCAACAGTGCTAATCACTGCACCACCATGCTGCCTAGAGATGCGCTCTTGACAAGAATCCACAACCTCATCACCCTTGTCTGGAAGGAAGAGAGCCTGCCGGATGATTTAATTGTGGCCATCTTCAAGAATGGAGATAGGTCCGACTGCGGAAATTACAGAGGGATTTCCCTAATCTCCGCCACAGGAAAGGTCATCACGGGAATACCCCTCAACTGCCTCCTCCCAGTGGCTGAAGAGCTCCTCCCTGAGTCTCAGTGTGGCTTCCGCCCATCAAGGCTCAATGGACATGATCTTCAGCGCGCGACAAATCCTGGAAAAGTGCAGGGAGCAGCATCAACCTCTGTACATGGCCTTCTTCGATCTCGTAAAGGCCTTTGACTCTGTCAACCGTGAGGGATTGTGGAACATCCTCCTGAAATTTGGCTGCCCGCAGAAATTCATCACCATCCTCCGCCTGCTCCACAATGACAAGCAAGCCATGATCCTAACCAATGGAAACACCACAGACCCAATACGAGCGAAAACCAGGGTTAAGCAGGGCTGCGTCATCGCACCAACGCTCTTCTCCATCTTCCTTTTTTTAAAAACGCATTTTATTCAAACTTGTATCGAAGTAGGTTACAGAAAATAAACACCCCGGGAAACATTCTCCCAACAATCAACTATACAGTTTGTACAGATATTTCTCCTTTTTCACCCCCTCCTCCCCATCACCCACCACCCTCACCCCCCTGCGACGAACAGCTCCTCAAACACGGTCACAAACATCCCCCACCTTTCCTCAAACTCCCCTGCTGAGCCCCTTAACTAACCAAAATCTCCCGACTCACTACAAAGTAATCAATCCTCGAATACACCTTATAGACGTGTGAAAAGAAGGAATACTCCCTTCCCCCTGGAGCGCCATAAAAGCGCCATGGGTCCACCATACCCATCCTCTCCATAAACTCCCCCAGCTCCCTTGCCATTCGTACCCTACCCATCGACCTGGGGCTCGATCTATCCACCCTCGACTCCAGGACACAATTAAAATCTCCTCCCATAATCAACTGGTACGTGGCCAAATCCGGGATTGCTGCCAGCAACACCCCCATAAAACCCACATCATCACAATTTGGGGCATGCACATTTACCAACACTACCGGTGCCCCTTTCAATACCCCATTCACAATCACATATCTCCCACCTTCGCACTCACGAATCCCATTTATTTGCTCATTAAAATCGCCACACCCCTTGCAGAAACACCCCCACCCCCCCGCTTTTCCCCTTCCCCTTCTCCCCCCCCCTCACTTCCCCTTTCACCGCCACCCCTCTTGGACTTCTCCCCACCACCTCACTTCCGTTCACCAGCATAACCTGCTAGCGCGGCTGCCCCTGCCCAAAGACACATCCTAATGACCTCCCCCTCCCTCCCCCCCCACTCCTCAGCTCAAAGAAAAAGGCCTCCTGCTGGCCTTACCCTCCCCCACCCAAACAAGGACTTCTCCTGAACTCCATGTAGCCTTCTCCAAAAGCAAACAAACAGATGTTAAACACAAACAGTCCCATAAAACAGGAGGGGGGATGGGAACATCCATCCCCACATAAACTTTTCACCCGTACAGACCCTTACAATCTCAACATTGAACAGAAAGCCCCCCGCCCTCCAACAAAAAATGGGAAAAATCCCCCAATCCCTACACCCACTTCAAACATGCTCCTGACCATTTCATAATGCCAGCACCCCGGTTCCCAAGCATTATCCATTCAGTTTTCCCCCCAGTTTATGCTCCTTAATGAAGTCTTCGGCCGCTTCTATGATCTCGAAATAATACTCCCGGCCTCCGAACGTCACCGATAATTTCGCCGGGTAGAGCACCCCAAACCTGATCTGCCGCCGGTACAGCACCGCCTTGGCCTTGTTGAAACCTGCCCGCCATTTTGCCAACACGGCTCCGATGTCCTGATAAATCCGGACGTTATTTTCCTCCCAGTCGCTGCTACGCTTCTCCCTGGCCCACCGTAGAATTTTCTCTTTTTCCACAAATTTATGGAGTCTCACGGTCACCGTCCCCAGCTCTAGGCTTTTGCCTCAGAGACCTATGCGCTCGGTCCACTTCAGGTGCCTTATCTAGCACCCCTTCTGCCACCAGTCCTGCCAGCATCCTCGAGACGTACCTCGTGGCACTCACACCTTCCACTCCTTCAGGCAGGCCCACTATTCGCAGGTTCTGTTTTCTCGAGGTATTCTCCTGCTCCTCAACCTTTGCCCTCAGCATTTTACAAAGGTCTCCTAGGAGCCCCACCTCCGCCTCCAGAGCCACCGCACGATCGCTGTGGTCCGAGATCACTCCTTCAATCTCTCCCGAATCTGTGAACTCTGCACCTCCAAACACCTCTCCATCCGCTCCAAAGTACTCTTCAGGGGTGCCACAGCTTCTGCAATGGCCTTTGCATGATCTTCACGCATTTCCTTCCTCTGCTTCTGGAATTCCTCCTTGATAAAAGTCATCAGTTCCTGTATCTGGGGCCTTACAGCTTGCCCCTCCCCCGCCTGCATGCTGGAAGAGACTGTCTGTGAAGCACAAAACTGTTTCAACTTTCCAGCCAAACCTCTCACTGTTTTCTGCTGGGAACGATGATCAGAAGACATACCATTCCAGGGTAAACTACTCCTCCAACATTCATCTGCGCCTTTTCATCAAAATTCCACCCGGATCTGGGTAAAAAGAGCCCTTTTCTGTGACTTTGAACAGCAACAGCCCTTTATGTGACCAATCACTCCATGGTCACAAGTGGAAGTCCTCCATCTTCCTTGAAGCAACACTCCACCCTGTCACCCTGAAGCTTCCCGCTAGAGTGGAGTTAACCTACCACACAAGCGGGAAACTGTTCAACCTCCGATGCTTCCAGGCCAGAACCAAGACCACGCCAACCTCTGTCATCGAGCTGCAGTAGAGGCCGAGCTACAAACCATCATCGTTGCATTCACCGAGACATACGAGACAATGGGCCTCAGACTAAACATCTGGAAAACAAAGGTTCTCTACCAGCTTGCTCCTGCCACACAATACTGGCCCCCGACCATCAAGATCCACGGTGAGCCTTGGGCAATGTGGATCATTTCCCATTCTTCGGGCGCCTCCTCTCAGTGTGAGCAGGTATTGATGACGAAATCCAACATAGACTCCGATGCACCAGTGCAGCCTTCGGATGCCTGAGGAACAAAGTATTCGAAGACAGAGACCTCAAACCCAGCACCAAGCTCATAGTCTACAGAGCAGTCGTGGTCCCCGCCCTCCTGTATGCATAAGAAACATGGACAATGAATAGCAGACACCTCAAATCCTTGGAGAGATATCACCAACGCTGCCTCCACAAAAGCTGAAATCTGCTGTCAGGATAGGTGTACCAACGTGAGTGTCCTCTCACAGGACAATATCCCAGTATTGAGGCACTGGTCACACTCGACCACACTTGGCCATATGCCCAACATAAGACTCTATTCTGAGCTCCGCAATGGCAAGCGATCACTGGGAGGGCAGAGAAACGCTACAAGGACACTCTGAAAGCCTCCCTAAATAAATGCAACATTCCCCCGACACATGGGAATCACTAGCCTTAGAATGCAAACTGGAGAAAAAGCATCCGCGAAGGCACCAATCACCTTGAGCATCGCAGGGTGGAGCACACAGAGGCCAAGGGTAAACACCAGAAGGAGAGCGCAGAATCCAGAGTGTCCCACCCACCCACCTCAACAAGCACAACCTGCCAAACCTGTGGCAGAGTTGGCAGATCCAGGATCGACTATTGAGCCACTGCAGAAATCACCTCCCCGGATTGGAAGCAAGTCAGCCTCAACCCTGAAGGACTGCCCAAAAAGTAGATGACATGTACAACACTTAAACTGTAGCACTGTGTAATGTTTGGCATAACACAATCAGTTAAGGTAAACTGAAGTATCATTTTAAAAAGAAATAAATAGCTCATGTGGTTACCTTATGTTTGACCAACATTTACATGCATTTGTAATAGATCGAATAAAAGATTATGGGCTGGAATTTTGTCCATGCCATTTTATGCAATTTGCCACTTGCCTTTGCTTGTTGTTATGGAGGTGGGCAACAGACAAATGTCGTACTGCTTTCTCCTTTACCGGCCTGTAGCACTGCTCCGACAAAGGCACACACCTCTGGCTGTCTGAGTGCTCAGTAGGGTCCCATGCAGCAATCACAGTGAGCAAATGTTGCAAATAACTTGCTCCTCTTAAAGATAGTCTGTCCTTCTAAAAGGGGAGCTGCACTGAATCTCATGAGGCTGCTGCTAAATGTTATTGCCGAAATTCTGAAGAAGCAAAATAGGACACCAGGGCAATATTCAGATGTGCAGATGGAGGATTAGAGGCCTTAATCATGGATGTGAACAAAAAAGGGAACCCTGGTATCACATGAGGGCCACTCTCCAAAACCACCCTCAGAGGAAATTTGGACCACATGGCCAGGGAGGGTCATGGAGTCTGGCTTCGACCAGGAGCCAGAATTTCCTCTGAGGGTGGTTAATTCCTGGAGTCTGGCTTCGAAGATATGGCAACGTTACAACAAGAAGTGTAACAGCCTCAATTGGGTGGCGAAGGTCAGAGAATGCATCACATGGTGTCTCCTTCCATTACTCCACCAACCTCACACAATGCTCAATGCACCACATACCTATCACTCACCCATTAGCTGTCCATGGCACTCAGAATTGAACATACAGATACTCTAACTCACCCTCACACACATTCCAATGATGCCTGCTTCACATCCAGCTCCTGCTGCTCCCACATACCTAGAGCTATTCAGCTATGGTAGGCACATCACCTCAACACAGTGCAACCCAATCACTGACATTCTGCCCTTTTATCAAGACTAGGTGGGCCACAAAAGAAAGGGGCAGTGCAAAGCTGGCAGGGGACAAGGACATCTGTATCTCCTCAATCCGACAGAGAAGATGGTTCTCAGCATCATGGGACTGACTGTGACAGAGGCCATAGCATTCAGTGTTGCTGAGAACATTGAGGATGACATTGTCATGCCTTGTGCATCTTCTCAGCTCCCAACTCATCCTCTTCCTACTACTTAACATGTTGATCAAGCTGTAGATGGTGCGTTTATGAACCTTTCATTTTCTCCCCATAGCCAGCCTTCCCCTCTTGATTTCCTGTTTCGAGACACCCAACAACTGCTGACAGCCCAGCCACAGAAGCCCCAGACAGAGGAAGAGAGAGCAACAGCTCTCTTCACTTAAGAAGAGGCCCCACCACTTAAAAAAGCCCCCAGCTCATACTGGAACTGCAAAGGCATTAGAGACAGGTATAGAGTTGCCCGTGCTGAGACGGGCAGCACGGTAGCATTGTGGATAGCACAATTGCTTCATAGCTCCAGGGTCCCAGGTCCCAGGTTCGATTCCGGCTTGGGTCACTGTCTGTGCGGAGTCTGCACATCCTCCCCGTGTGTGCGTGGGTTTTCTCCGGGTGCTCCGTTTTCCTCTCACAGTCCAAAGATGTGCAGGTTAGGTGGATTGGCTTTGGTAAATTGCCCTTAGTGTCCAAAAGTGCCCTTAGTGTTTGCTGGGGTTACTGGATTATGGGGATAGGGTGGAGGTGTTGACCTTGGATAGGGTGCTCTTTCCAAGAGCCGGTGCAGACTCGATGGGCCGAATGGCCTCCTTCTGCACTGTAAATTCTATGATAATCTACATGCGGTGAGTGGTCAGGCTACAGCCAGACCAAGATCACTGGAGGTGGAGGTCACAGCAGAGTTCTGCTAAAGGGAACATAGATGGGGATCTCCATTGGGCAGCATATTAAGAACACCAATGAGGATACACAGTGGGATACTGGTATTGGCTGACCTGCCTTACCATCTCCGGTTGCTACCAAGGAGCATGGAGGGTCGGGCTCCAATCTGACATCACACAGAACTTACCCCATCCACAGCCTCTACTCCATCTTCCTGACGTGCTCCCAGCCCAGAGTCACTGCAATGGCTGCCCCCACCCACACACCTATTGCAGCCATGGTGTGGACAGGTCACCAGAACCTTTGCCCGCTCCATAAGGATGCAAGAACATCCCCTGCCAAATCCGGGAACAAACACAAACTTCCAGAAACACTCCGCAGTCTTGCCAGATACTTCACAATAGCAGAAGTCTTTTTTAAATGACCTCACTTGCAAGATGTGTGCGTGGTCTTTTAAGTGACACTTGTGCTTGGACCTGATAACAGCTGAATGTGTATTCTTTGGAGAGTGAGAAGTGAATATGTTGAACGGGTTGCACTTGCAAATAGAGCATCAAATTAGCCAGTAGAGGCTGAGTGACATTGTGACAGCTCCAGTGCAAAGATTTCTACTCCCTTTCCTTAGTATTGGACACAGAGAAAGCCACACTGGAGATGCAGCACATTCCGCTCACAGGGTCTTCCGCTTCCTTAGTGCTGTATCCAGCAGCTACAGATCTGAATTGCATACCCTAAATGTATAGGACATATAAACTCAGTCTATAAATAAATAATAGCTAGATATAGCTACAATCTAATTGTCACATCACACTTCCTTCTCAGAAAGCCTTGGAATTACAAAGTTACTTTACTACTTGGTAAGATTATTGTGTTTGGTGTTCAAGTAAACCAGAAAACTGTAGTACAGAGTTTCAAGATAGTCTGGACCATAAGCAAAACTTATTTTAATTGTGATTAGTTGACAAAACAGTTGTATTGTCATTTCCATTATTTTAGTGAAGAAAGAAGATTTTAACATGCAAACATAATACACCATCACTGACAGGGTCATCAAGCTTCCCTTTCACAGAGCAGCTACTATCATAAGAAAGTAACTACTTTTTTGATTTATATAGCAAAAGTCATATTGATTGATCTGTTTGATAAATGAAGAGGAGACTAAATGTGCAAATTGCAATAGAAAATTGGATTCCACAATTTAAAATCTTTGCACCATGTTGTGCTAAGATGTAAATAAGATTCTGTTTTGTTTTCATCAGGTAACTTTAATAGACCTAATGATATTCTATTGCTGTATTTGTCATTATGCAACCAGTGTACCTCCACTTCAAACACTTGAGTGGTGGAATTGTTTAATATATACTTCCAAACAAAATCACAACAATTGGATTAGTTTTAACAGAAGAATATTGATTTATATTATATTAACTATTGACAGAACTAGAAGAAATATGTGTATTGGAAACGAATATTTTAATGAGTGAGTTGTGATGATTATGATAAGTGACTTGAAATAAAGTGCCTGTTCCATCCCTGGGGTTTTGTCAGAAATGCATCTCACAACTGAAAGACAAGAGCAACAACAAGCTTGGAGAATATAATAAAATGTGATTTTGTTTCATCTAAACTAATTATTCCCCATCCTGGCCATAAAGAAGATGACTAATAAACAATGATGTTAATGGTAGCATGTTGGTTTGCATCTGTAAAGACACCAAGAGTTTAAAGAAGGGATATTCAGAGGATGATTCTGACCTCTTCCAGTCTCTGCCTTGATTTGCATCTGATATGTTACCTATGTGACTTGGTTCTCATATTAAACACAACTTAATGCAAGAATCTTGTTTGTCTAGCCAAAATAGAGATAGAGACGCAAGTTTCAATTTAATTTATGACACAGTAGGAGTGCCAATTGTGGTGTTGGGTGCTCTGCTGCACAGATGAGCCAACACAGTTGTATGTGGTACAACTCTATTTTATTTTAACTCTTATAATACAGTTCGTTCTGGATACTCTGCACGTGCTGTCTCCCTGAGTGTGCCGTGTAGTAGGTCTGTCCTGGTCCTCCTCTGCAGCTAATACTGACCACCGGGGGTCATGTCTGTGCTTTTATATCTTTCTGTCATTGGTTGTGGTGTTGTGTGTTCTGATTTGTCTGTTGGTGTGTCTATCATGATGTGTGTGTTTGAATATCATGACATCCCCCCTTTTTACAAAGATATGTGCCTACGTGGTTATAAATATAATTGTGTCGTGAGTGCATCTAAGAGTGTGTGTGTGTGTTGTGTACAGCGTGTGTATATGACGTAACTATTTACATGGGGCGATGTCGGGTGCGTCACACTAACAAGGTTGTACCATAACAAAACATGGATGCGAGAGAGAAAAAAAAACTTGAACAGTGGTCCGGTCAGACGATATCTGGAACAATAAACAACAACAGGTTATAATACAGAAGTGTTTGACTTTTTGAACGTATGAACAGCGTTATAAGTCCAGTCTAATGGGTGACCACCTCAAGAATGGGCTGGTCCTCAAGCCGGTTCAGCTGTGGAGATTTGTGGTCACACTGGTTCACCTTGGACTGTTGGAGGTGATGCTGTTGCCGAAGTCTCTACTTTACCATTTGTTGTACTTCGTGCAGTGCTTGGTTTTTTCATTCGTGCAAATATAACATTCAACATCTTTGTTAGTGTTGCCTTGGCTGTGGTTTGGTTCTGGTGGCGATGGAAGGGGCATGATCCGTGGCATCTCCACGAAGTCATCCTTGGGAACCAGTGGAGGATCCGGCGTGTGCGTACGGTTCAGTTGCGAGCGTGGAAGGCGGCGCAAAGCTCGCTGATTGCGCCTACGCACCAATCCATCCGCCCTGCATGCCAGGAACAAGGTGGAGTCTTTTTTCTTTTTATGTTTGTGGTGGACGGCATCTTGTAGCCGATGGGTCGTTGCCATCGAAGTAGCACCATCACTAATATCATGCAAGGCGATGACTGTGCCAGATGTGGAAGTTGGCCGAGACCGTGCACGCTGGTTCCGGCCACCTGCTGTACCGGAAGGGCGACTCCGCAGAGAAACTTCGAAGCATGTCGCCTTGGAGAGAGAATTGTTGCTCGCATCAACGTCTGGCGATGGCACGAATTGGTGTGTCCATCTTGGACCGCCGGTGCTGGTTGCCACTGCCGACCCAGTGGGACTGCCATGCGATCCATTCCCTGTCGCCGTGGCATCCGCCGTCACCCTGAGCGTGCCATCACCGAGGCCGCGACACCGCCCGTCCGGAGCAAGGTCTGGCGTGCGCGAATCAGAGTCGGCGCTTGGCTGCTCCCCATCTGGAGTCCGGTCTGCCTTCCGTCGATGCCCCCCGTCCGGAGTCCCAACAGGTTCACTGGAGGCAGCCGAGATTCCCTGAAGCTGCACTTCTGGAGTCGGAACATGCAGGAATGCACCAACCAGTGGAGAGGCTCGAGCCATCGAGGGTGGAAGCGGTGCGCCGCCACCGCAGTCGTCAGTGGTCCCACCGTGATCGTCGAGTGCCTCGGTACGCACTAGGCGAGGTCTGTCACCTTGCACCTTTTGCATGGGAAGTGGGATGCTGTCGTCACTCGTCTCACATCCCGTGGATAGATCCTCATTAGCAGCTTGCTGTTCACTAGGGTTGGGTAAATTGTCAGAGTTTTCATCTGGTGGTGCACACCATGTCGGTGGACTGTCATTGTCTTGCCGTTGTCCTTCATTTGGGCTTTTCTTCTTTGGAATTTTAAATCTTCCCCCAGACATTGCAGAACCTTGTTTATTATCCCCAAATTCTCCCATATGTATGGTCTCGAATATAGGATCTAATGTTTCTATCGACATTGTACTATTTTCCAAAGAACATTCCGTTTCACTTTTCTTCTCAGGTACCTCATATGTATCTTTGTCTAATGTACATGCCTTCATGGTCTCTGGGTCTGATTTTGCTGGGACTGGCATGGTCACAGTCTCTCTTTTACTGTTCTCAATTGCCCACATTATACTCCCCATACATAACTGCTTAATCACTGGGGTTAGTGTGGTACAATGGATAATCGGGTCGACCTTATCTGCATCTTCACCATTAGTGGAAAGCACTTGGTTCACTTGAAACTGCTGTGGGTTTTAAATTCGTTATCTGGCTACTTGATGTCGGTGTCCTCAGGATTCTTGCTCCAATGTTCTGCTCATTTATCAGTGGAGTGTGTATAGGTTCAATGCAATTAATGTTCCCCTCAAGGTTTGAAGAGTCATTACTGACTAACTGCTGGTCTTCAAAGTTGGGACTTTGCGGCGTTGTGTTGAAGGGAGACATTTGTCCCTGCTGTAGATATGATTCAGGTTGTGTTATTTCCATTACCTGAGGATCAATGTCTTGTCCATTTTCTCGATCCGTACTAAAACACTGGCAATTCTCAGTCTGCTCCTTGCAAGTTAAACATTCAATTAATTTCTTTAGCAAATCCTCAGCATCCTTCTATGGCCGTGCAGCATTATTAATCTCTGTTCGGCTATAATGATCCTGAAGGTCAGCGCATAAACCTTTTTTCTTCGGGCTTGGACGAGGCGATTCCTTTGGCTTGTCTTCAGTTGGGCTTGAACAGTCTTCAGCGCTGTGCCCTTCATTGTAGCATGAGAGACCGTCATGGTCATGCTGCTGTGTAGTGGAGCATGGTAGGCTGTTATAGCCTTCTTGCTGTTCACATGAGCATGGCAGACTTGCATCGTCTGCCGCTGGTTGGTCAGGAGAGGTTGCTAGACCCTCATGGTCGTGTTCCTGCAAGGACTGCACTCTGGAGTCTTGCGTTGCTTCTATCGTGGAGGCTGTCCACGAGCTCCCTGTGGAGGCTTGTGACTCTGGAGTCACTTCTTGTTCATGCAAGGACTGCGCTCTGGAGTCTTGCGTTGCTTCTATCGTGGAGGCTGTCCACGAGCTCTCTGTGGAGGCTTGTGACACTGGAGTCACTTCTTGTTCGTGCAAGGACTGCGCTCTGGAGTCTTGCGTTTCTGCAATTGTGGAGTCTGTCCACGAGCTTGCTGTGGAGGCTTGTGACACTGGAGTCACTTCTGGTTCATGCGAGGACTGCGCTCTGGAGTCTTGCATGTCTTCTTCCATAGAGTCTGGAACGTTGAGCGGGACGTGGACCACGCTCTGTGTGGCAGCAGGGCGCTCTCCGTGTGCTTGCAGCGCTCCCTGTCTGTTAATGTCAGGCTGCAGCATCATCCGGTACTGATAAGTTGGAACGTCATATCTGCTGGATTGAAGATCCTCAAATCCGAAAAATGAATCCGCATCTGCGTCGGATTCAATGTGGGGGCCGCCAATGTGCAACACGAAAGGTTCGTCCGAGTCATAGTCGTATAGGACCACAGAGCTATCATTGGGCTCGCGAGGTCCGGAAACACTGTAAAGATCATCATCGAAGTATTCGAGGTCGGAATCATCGGCTTGTGCGTAGGTAACTGCTTGTCGGAGGGTTCTTCAGAGGTCAAATTCATCTCCTGGGACAATTTGCGGCAATGTGCTGTCATTCCAGGTGAGGGAAGGTTGTTTTACAGCTTTAACAGATTTTTGTTTTTTTGATTTGGGACGTTTCCCTTTTAAATTGGATTTGGGAAGTTTCCCCTTTAAATTGGTGCAGTCTGGGGCCTCTGACATCCTGACGCTCGGTATGTAGCACGTAGGAAGCGACTGCGCATGCTCAGATCGCTGTTCCTTTACCGATGGCCGTTTTCTTGACTGCGCATGCGCAGCATCTCGCGCATGCGCAAACGAAACTTCCGGTTCTGCGCACTGCTCGCGCAACTGTGCTAGCGTGATACCTTTAGCAAGATGGCCGCCAACCTCGACCCAGCCCTCTCTCAGGCCCGGGATTTCGGCCTCTGGGAATTCGGGCTCCGGGATCCCAGCCACGAGGTGAGTACTGCAGCTTTTCTTACCTTTACTTGCCGATTGGATTGCGTTTTCTTCACAGTACTTGGAGAATTTGTCCAGGACTGCCTGGTAATCGTACCTTTGCTGCCTCCTGAAGAACCTGAACCTTGTGAATATTTCTCTTGCCCTTGCACCGGCGATGGTGAGGAGAAATTCAATTTTTTCGCTATCATCCAGGTCTTGGAGTTCAGCTGCCACCAGGAACAATTCGAACACTTGCCGGAATCACCGCCAGTTTTCGCGGAGATCGCCGTAGCACTGGAGCGGCTGCGGAACCGGGAGCTCTATCATTTTGCCTGGGCACTGCTGGTTGTCTCTGTACACTGAGGTATGCTGGCAGGTATCGATCCACTCCTGTACCATGTGGTGTTGGGTGCTCTGGTGCACAGATGAGCCAACACAGTTGTATGTGGTACAACTCTATTTTATTTTAACTCTTATAATACAGTTCGTTCTGGATACTCTGCACGTGCTGTCTCCCTGAGTGTGTCGTGTAGTAGGTCTGTCCTGGTCCTCCTCTGCAGCTAATACTGACCACCGGGGGTCGTGTCTGTGCTTTTATATCTTTCTGTCATTGGTTGTGGTGTTGTGTGTTCTGATTTGTCTGTTGGTGTGTCTATCATGATGTGTGTGTTTGAATATCATGACACCAATGTTCTCGATGCAATTCAAAATAACGTCAACACAGCATCTTAACATTAATTGTGATTGAATATGTTTGAAATAGAATAATTTTACAAAGCTTAAATATTTAAGAAGAGACCAGCAAATGGTAGGCTGGCTCCTGTTTTAGATCAACTATAAACTGATTTTAAAAATATCCACCTGATTGCATATGTCACTTGAAACCAAAGTTTTTCTCACCTGTTGCAAAATAACTATTACAGAACACTATTTAGGAAACAGCGTCTTGTCTGGTACATGAAAAGAATAGATAATAGGGTAGCAGCAGGAGATTCAGTTCCACACTTCAAGAAAATAATTTCTTGCTTTTGATTCGGTAAACTTCTCAAATGTCAGCCTTTACCACTGAACAATTGTAAATGCCAGACTCAAGCATGAAAGTCAAGTTTCAACGTGTCAAGTGGAATGTAATCCAAACCTTTTTTTACTATTTAGGGTTGATAATAAAATCCATTCCACATTTCAGTACAATAGCAGCTACTTGTATCTTTGTCACTTTAATGCACTCATTTTTCAAAAGCTCGTGTTCATTTTTATACCAGCTGCAACTTAATGCAAAACACTAAGCAATATTAACACAGCCTTCTTTAGGTACAAAGAAAAATATTAAATAAAATATTTGCTATGTGTACAGGATTGGAATTCTGGGGGTATTTCCCTGTAAACTTGCTATTTTTCTGATCATGGCTAGTTTTAACTTGTCAGGATGTAGTTCTGAATCCAAAAATCTATCAATCTCAGCCTTCAACACACTCAAGGACTCAGCATTCGCAGCCCCGTGGGGTAGAGTATTTCAAAGAAACATAACTTTCTAAGTGAAGAAACTTCTCCTGATCTCAGGGCTAAATGGCTGGCCCCTTATCCTGTGATTATGCCCCCAAGTTATAGACTTTCCAGCAGGGGTAGCAGCCTCACCAACGGTACCCACAACAAGCCTCTTTGATTTTTTAGGCCAGGTTTTCACTGTTAAGGATGGTAGCTCAAGTTAGAAAATTTCCAGGCTCGTTGCATCCGGCTCAGGAAATAGTGTCCCATGGCACACTTTTCGACCCAGGTAGTGGGATGGGTGTGGGATAGAGACGGGCCTACAGCCTCTGGATGTAGGGCAGGATTCTCTGCTGAATTGCATCTGATTTGCACTTCCCATTCCCAATCCTTAGCCATTCAAATTTTTGGGAGGAAATAGGTGTAGTTCGATGGAATAAGATCCCCTCATACGAATAATGTCCAGTAAATACAACACATGGCAGAAGACAGGCAATGGATCATTGTCAGACTCAGAAGTTCAACGAGCCTCAGCAGGAAGGAAAATGGTGAAGGTTTCTGGTTTGTCGTTGGCCTCTCAGTGGTCAACAGAGATGTTGGTTAGCTTCTTGACCGATGAATTTAAAAAACGGCTGCGCTCATTGAGAATCTGGAGAAGATAATGGAGGAGGCTTTGGCCTCAATTTGAGTGGCCATGGACAAAATGGATCAGCGGATAGAGGTAGAGGGGGTGATGATACAGAAGGTGGAGGTAGCACTCTCTGGCCATAATGATCGATTGTCTCCCAGGAGGCAGAGATGGCATTTCTGGCTGGGAAGCATAAAGTGCTAAAGGCCAAGGTTGGCGATCTGGAGAATTACTCTGGACAGCAAATGTAAGGGTTATTGGTGTGCCGGAGGGCTCAATATCCATGGTCCATATATCCAATGTCTTCGGAACGTTGGTAGGGGCCCTGTCTTTCTGACCCTGCCAGAGTTGGACCGGGCCCATTGGCAGAAGCCTAGATCTGGGGACCCACCATGGACGATCATAGTCCGGTTTCAGTGGTACCTGGATAAGGAACCGGTCCTGAGGTGGGCAAAGGACCATTGAGACTGTAGGTGGGAGGGCCATGCCATAACACTATACCAAGACATTGGGGCAGAGTTGGCAAGAAGGCGTGCGGCATTTAATAAGGCCAAAGCTGCGCTGTACAAGAGCAACTTGAGGTTCGGTGTGGTGTGCACGGCTCGTCTTTAGGTGACCTTCAAGGACAGAGACTATTACTTTGATGTGTCGGAGGATGGAAGTGAGTTTGCCAAGAAGCATGGAATGGGGTAAACAAAGTGCTTAAAGACTATGGAGATTGTGGTTTGTTAAGTTAATCTGTATTTGTATTTTTTGTGGGATTGTTGTAGTGTGGGGGAGGACTTGGGGTTGTGCCTGAGTGTGTTGAGAGGTGTTTTTTCTGGGTGAAGCTTCTGTTAGTGGACTGCATTGTTGTAGTTTGTATTTTTTCGGGGCGGGGTGGTGATTTCCCTCTATTGTTCTGTATTAAAGTTTGGTTTGGGTGGGGGGGACTGATCGTTGATACATTGTTTAGTTGACCTTGATTTCTACCCTGTGCGGGGGTCACCTTGCTAGCTGTATAGCTAGTTAACGGGAGCGGAGAATGTCATGATATTCAGGTAAACATCATGGTGCAAACATACATACATACTGATGGACAGATCAACGGACCAATCAACACACACACAACACCACAGCCAATCACAGGCAAGAGCATACACACTACAAAACAGGGAACACAACACTTCCCGCGCAGTCCAGCAGGAGACAGCTCAGGGCACAGAGCTCACAGCAAGCCACTCAGACAACCACCATGTACTGAGTGGCACTCCGAGATAGTGTTAGGAATAGGTCCACAGATTCTAGGGTTATGATCGAACCTCAGTAACCAGTTTACCACTGTAAATAAATGTTAGTAATAAAACTGAGTTGTACCATTCGCAACCGTGTTGGTTCGTCTGTGTAGCAGAGCACCCAACACATCATAGTACCAGGATTGGAACCCGGTAACTGTGGGACCTACCTACGGATGCTCAGGAATCTGCCATCCTGCGCCATGGACACCGTCAGCACGCCGCAGCCGCTACAAGTCGCTGGAAACCTCGGTGTCAATTGGACGCTGTTCAAACAGCGCTTCCAGCTCTTCCTGGAAGCCAACGAAAAGGAGCGCGCTTTGGACACCAGAAAGATCGCCCTCCTCCTCTCCACGGCAGGTCAACACGCCATCCATGTCTACAACGCCCTGGTGTTCGCGGACGGTGAGGACAAGTCCAAGTACAAGACGGTCCTTCTCAAACTCGACCAACACTTCAACGTCGAGGTAAACGAGAGTTTTGAGAGGTATCTCTTCCAGCAGCACCTGCAGGGTAAGGATGAGCCCTTTCAATCCTTCCTTACACACCTCCGTATCCTCGCGCAGTCCTGCGGTTACGACACCACCTCCGATTCAATGATTCGGGACCAGATTGTTTTTGGGGTCACCTTGGGCACCCTACGCCAGCAGCTCCTAAAGATTAAAGGCCTCACCCTAGCCTCCGCAATTGAAGCCTGTGTCCTGCATGAAAACGCGACCAGCCGCTACTCACAATTTCAAGCGGCCGAATCGGCGCGGCAGGGGTCCTACGTGGTCAGATCGGCAAGGCAGGCATCCTACGAGGCCGAACGGGTCCAGGCGATCAAATTCCTCCCGGCCCGGACGAGGGCAGCCATTTTGCGCGCTTTCCGAGGCCTCCCGCGTTTGTGTGCCCCAAAAAAGACGTTGACACGGAGGGACGTGATGTGCAGGGGCGCTCGACACAAGACTGAACTGCGCATGCGTGGTGGCGCAATGAATGCCATGACATCACGATGTGCGGCAACTGCGGAGCCGCACATTTAAAACGGCAATGTCCGGCCAGAAACTGACAATGCCTCCGCTGTGGCAAGGTGGGCCACTGTGCCTGCTGTCGAGCAGCTCAACCTGCCAATGTTCCCCAATTCCGACAACCTCGCAGGGACGTGTGGACTATTCAGCCTCCTTACTATGAGTCGTGCCCAGACGATATCCAGACCAGTGACACAGACGACCAGGATGCCTTCCGTGTTGCGGTCATTGATGGGAACCGGATGTCTCCAGCCAGGACCAACCAGCCGTTGCCAGTGAACAGTGTCAATCCGGGTGATGAATGGTGTGCCACCCTAACGGTCAACCGATCACCGATAACATTCCGTCTGGACACTGGCGCCTCCGCCAACCTCATAGCATCGTCAGCCTTCTACCCCATGAAGGTCAGACCACCCATTCGGCCATCCCATTGCATGATGGTCGACTACAATGGGAACGTTATCCCGGCTCTGGGATCCTGCCAGCTCCAGGTGACACACAACACACACACGGCCACACTCTCATTCGAAATAGTCGGATCATCAAAGGACTCCCTGCTGGGTGCACAGGCGTGCAAGGTTCTCCACCTCGTGCAGCGGGTCCACCCTCTGTCTCCAGAAGGCACATCTGACTTCCCGGATGCAGAATTCAGGGCACAGCTTCAAACGCTCCTCGCCCACAACCAGGAGGCATTCGAGGGGATGGGAACACTGCCCTACACCTACAGAATATGGCTCAAACCGGACGCCACCCCGGTCATTCACGCACCTCGCAGGGTGCCAGCGCCGCGCAAAGACCGCCTCAAGCAGCAGCTGCAGGATCTCCAGGACCAAGGGGTCTATCCCGGGTCACGGAGCCCACGCCATGGGTCAGCTCCATGGTATGTGTTACGAAGCCCTCTGGCGAGCTCCGGATCTGCATTGATCCAAAAGACCTCAACAACAACATAATGAGGGAACACTACCCTATACCCAAACGGGAAGAGATCACGAGCGAAATGGCCCGGGCTAAAATCTTCACAAAACTGGATGCCTCGAAGGGTTTTTGGCAGATCCAACTGGATCAGTCCAGCCGAAGGCTGTGCACCTTCAACACTCCTTTCGGCAGGTTCTGCTACAACCGGATGCCATTTGGCATCATCTCGGCATCCGAGGTCTTTCACAGGATCATGGAGCAGATGATGGAAGGCATCGAAGGGGTGCGCGTCTACGTGGACGACGTCATCATCTGGTCCACCACACCACAGGAGCACATCTATCGTCTCCAGCGCGTCTTTGCGCGGATACGGGAAAACGGCCTGCGCCTCAACCGAGCCAAGTGTTCTTTCGGCCAAACCGAGCTGAAGTTTCTGGGGGACCACATATCCCGGTCAGGGGTCCGTCCGGATGCAGACAAGGTGAGCGTCATTACAGCCATGCCACAGCCGGCAGACAAGAAAGCAGTGCTACGCTTCCTAGGCATAGTCAACTTCCTGGGGAAGTTCATTCCCAACCTTGCCTCCCACACGACGGCTCTGCGCCACCTCGTCAAGAAGTCCACGGAGTTCCAGTGGCTGCCCACACACTAGAAGGAATGGGAGGAGCTCAAAATTAAGCTCACCACAGCCCCGGTATTGGCGTGTTTCGACACATCTCGTGACACTAACATTTCGACTGATGCCAGACAGTCTGGCATTGGGGCGGTACTCCTACAGCGGGATAACACTGCGTCATGGGCCCCGGTCGCCTATGCCTCGCGGGCCATGACCCCCACAGAACAGCGCTACGTGCAGATCGAAAAGGAGTGCCTGGGTTTGCTGACCGGAATAGACAAGTTCCATGACTACGTGTATGGTCTCCCCCAGTTTACCGTTGAGACTGACCATCGTCCCCTGGTCAGCATCATACACAAGGACCTGAACGAAATGACCCCTCGCCTCCAGCGCACCCTACTCAAACTCAGGAGGTATGACTTCCAACTGGTCTACACCCCGGGAAAGGACCTTATCATTGCGGATGCCCTACCTAGAGCAGTGAGCACACCGCCCGATTCGGAGGGGTTCGTCTGTCAGGTCGAAGCGCAGGTGTCCTTCACATCGGCAAATCTGCCAGCTGACGACTCCAGTCTGGCCCGTATTCGCCGTGAGACTGCGGCTGACCCCCTTCTACAACGGGTGATGCACCACATGACGGGAGGGTGGCTCAAAGGACAGTGCCCGCAGTTCTACAATGCCCGGGACGACTTGGCCGTCATTGATGGTGTCCTCCTAAAGCTGGACCAGATTGTGATTCCGCACACATGCACAAACTGGTCCTCGACCAACTACACGAAGGCCATCTTCTGGGGGTCGTGAAGTGCAGACGGAGGGCCCGAGAGGCGGTATACTGGCCGGGCATCAGTGATGACATTGCCAATATGGTGCTCAACTGCCCCACCTGCCAAAGGTTTCACCCTTGAGGCGCAGCCTCCTGAGACGCTTCAGCCCCATGAGCTGGTGACGTCCCCCTGGGCGAAGGTGGGTGTGGACCTTCTTCACGCGCTCGGCAGGGACTATGTAATCGTCATTGATTATTTTTCAAACTATCCAGAGGTCATACGCCTGCACGATTTGACATCGTCCGCTGTCATAAGGGCCTGCAAAGACACCTTCGCTCGCCACGGCATTCCGATTACTGTCATGTCGGAAAATGGGCCCTGTTTTGCCAGCCAGGAATGGTCGCCCTTTGCTGCTTCGTATGGCTTCACACACGTGACGTCCAGCCCTCTGCATCCTCAGTCCAATGGAAGGGCGGAGAAGGACGTTCACATCGTCAAGCGGCTCCTCTGCAAGGCTGCTGCTGCAGGATCAGATTTCTGCCTAGCCCTGCTGGCCTATCGCTCGGCCCCACTAGCCACTGGCCTCTCACCAGCCCAGCTGTTGATGGGTTGTGCCCTCAGGACCACTGTGCCATCCATTCTGGTACCCACAACCAACCATGCTCCGGTACTACGCAGGATGCAACAGCAGCATGTTCGCCAGAAGATGGCTTATGACACACGGGCAACTGATCTTCCCGCCCTGGCGCCTGGAGACGACGTCCGCATCCACCTACCAGAAGGTGGCTGGTCAGCACCTGCCGAAGTTCTCCGACGCGTGGCTCCCCGCTCGTTCCTGGTTCGCATGCCGGTTGGATCCATTCGCAGGCGCAATCGCCGGGCTCTTCACCTACTTCCACGCTCGCTACGGGAACTTACACCGGTACCACGCCCTCCTGTTGTTCCTTATGTCGACTTCGTGGAGCTTCCTGCCACCATGCCCGTTCCGTCGTCGCCCGTGGCCAGGCCCATTCCTCAGCCGGTGGATCCTGACCCACCCTTGAATCAACCCAAATTCGTCACCCACCTACTAGACTGGACTTATGAGCCTGTTTGAACATTGAACTCATAGTACCACTGTGTTAATATGTTTCTGTTCTTCCTTGTCGTTACAGGAGTTTGTTTTGTCGTTCAACATTTCCCCGTCCTTTGTTTATGGTACAACCTCGTTGCTATGTCGCACCCGACATCGCCCCTTGTATATAGTTTAGCCCCATGTACATGCTGTAGATATTGCACACACATACACATTCAGCTGCACTCAGTACACATCTCTATTTATAGCCACACAGGCACATGTTCTTGTAAAAAAAAGGGGGGATGTCATGATATTCAGGTAAACATCATGGTGCAAACATACATACATACTGAAGGACAGATCAACGGACCAATCAACACACACACAACACCACAGCCAATCACAGGCAAGAGCATACACACTACAAAACAGGGAACACGACACTTCCCGCGCAGTCCAGCAGGAGATAGCTCAGGGCACAGAGCTCACAGCAAGCCACTCAGACATCCACCATGTGCTGAGTGCCACTCCGAGATAGTGTTAGGAATAGGTCCACAGATTCAAGGGTTATGATCGAACCTCAGTAACCAGTTTACCACTGTAAATATATGTTAGTAATAACACTGAGTTGTACCATTCGCAACCGTGTTGGTTCGTCTGTGTAGCAGAGCACCCAACACATCAGAGAAGAGGAGGTGCTTGCAGCTGGTTACCATGGGTGGTTTTTCTTTGTGTTTTTTTAAGTTAATGAACATAGGCTTTTTGTTTCTGTTTGGTTTGGGTTTGAGGGGAGGTTTTTTTTGTTTCTCTGTTGGTTGTTTGTTTGGGTTTCTGGGTTGGGTGGAGCTGGGAGAGGGAGGGAAGGGGAGGGGCAGACTGCTGACAGTGATGATTCCATTATGTTTGGACTGGCTTTACGGGGGATGTGGTGACCATCTTGGGTGGTCCATATATCTATGTAATGATGACCTAAACAAAAACATGTATTGTAAAAAGTAAAACTTTTTTGGAAGAGGGTGAAAGTATCTTTAAAAAGAAAAAAGGGAGGACGGCACGGTGGTGCAGTGGTTAGCACTGCTGCCTCACGGCACTTCAGACCCAGGTTCGATCCTGGCCCCGGGTCACTGGCTGTGTGGAGTTTGCACATTTTCCCTGTGACTGTGTGGATCTCACTCCCACAACCCAAAAAGATGTGCAGGGTAGGTGAATTGGCCGTGCTAAATTGCCCCTTAATTGAGGGAAAAAAAAGAATTGAATACTCTTAAAAAAAAATTTGAAAGGAGGGTGTTATAATATGCCTTTAAGCAATATCAGCATGACATCACTAGAAAGGAAATGTGTCATGTGATCTGGTCTCAGTTTCACTTTTGCATTTAGCAAAGCGCAACACAGCAGCTCTGATGTCTTCAAGTTTTATACCTATGTATATATTTATGTATAACTGCTCTCATGTTGTTATTGTTTCTCTTCCCACATCTAGTGGTGCACAAGACAGACTGTGATCTGTTCGCATAGCGAGGTTTTTCCCAGAATAGATCATTAGCCTGTCGCCACAGGCTTATAGCTTGAGTTATTTGAGGGCCGGGCTATTTGGAAAGTGGAGGTGGAGGTGGGGGAGCACGAGGAGCAGCTTGCCTCATTGGTGGATGAAATAGCTGTGATGAGGGAGACTCAGAAACGGTTAAAGTAGAAGGTGGAGGACCTGGAGAACCGTTCCCAGAGACAGAAACTAAGAATCGTGGGGTTGCCTAAAGGTATTGAGGGAACGGACGTTGGCACATATGTAGCCAAGGTGTTGGAGAAGTTGATGGGGGAGGGGACCTTTGACCGGCCCCTGGAGGTCGACCCAGCACACAAGGCACTAATGAGGAAGTCGCAGGCAAATGAGTCTCCGAGGGCGATGGTGATGCATCTTCACCAGTTCTTGGACAAACGAGTGTAAGGACGAACCGGGTGAATTTGGGGTATTTTAGGCTGCAGGGATGCCCACTCTCCCCCCTGCTCTTTGCCTTGGCGATAGCGCCACTGGCAATGGCGCTTGGAGTGTCAAGGGGTTGGCAGGAGATAGTGTGGGGGGATGGTGTACCATAGGGTCTCGCTATATGCGGACAATCTCTTGCTCTGCATATCGGACCCATTGGAAAGTCTTAGAGGTATCATGGACATTTTGATGGTATTCGGCAAGATCTCTGGGTATAAGTTTTTTTGTTTTTTTTTAAATAATATTTTATTGAAAATTTTTGGTCAACCAACACAGTACATTGTGCATCCTTTACACAACATTGTAACAATACAGATAATAATGACCTTTTTAAATTTAAACAAAAACAACAACAAATAAATAAATATTAAATAACAAAAAATAAAAACTAGCCCTAATTAGCAACTGCCTTGTCTCAGGCCACACCCCCCCCCCATCCCCCCCCCCCCCATCCCTCCCCCCCCCCCCCCCCCCCCAAAGTCCTGGGCCGCTGCTGCTGCCTTCTTTGTTCTCCCCTATCTATCTTTCCGCAAGATATGCGACGGACGGTTGCCACCGCCTAGTAAACCCTTGAGCCGACCCCCTTAGGACGAACTTAATCCGCTCTAACTTTATGAACCCCGCCATATCATTTATCCAGGTCTCCACCCCCGGGGGCTTGGCTTCTTTCCACATTAGCAATATTCTGCGCCGGGCTACTAGGGACGCAAAGGCCAAAACATCGGCCTCTTTCGCCTCCTGCACTCCCGGCTCTTGTGCAACCCCAAATATAGCCAACCCCCAGCTTGGTTCGACCCGGACTCCTACTACTTTCGAAAGCACCTTTGTCACCCCCATCCAAAACCCCTGTAGTGCCGGGCATGACCAAAACATATGGGTATGATTCGCTGGGCTTCTCGAGCACCTCGCACACCTATCCTCCACCCCAAAAAATTTACTGAGCCGTGTTCCAGTCATATGTGCCCTGTGTAATACCTTAAACTGAATCAGGCTTAGCCTGGCGCACGAGGACGACGAGTTTACCCTGTTTAGGGCATCTGCCCACATCCCCTCCTCAATCTCCTCCCCTAGCTCTTCTTCCCATTTCCCTTTTAGTTCGTCCATCATAGTCTCCCCTTCGTCTCTCATTTCCCTATATATATCCGACACCTTACCGTCCCCCACCCATTTCTTTGAGGTGACTCTGTCCTGCACCTCTTGTGTCGGGAGCTGCGGGGATTCCCTCACCTGTTGCCTCGCAAAAGCCCTCAATTGCATGTACCTGAATGCATTCCCTTGGGGCAACCCATATTTCTCGGTCAGCGCTCCCAGACTCGCAAACTTCCCATCCACAAATAGATCTTTCAATTGCGTTATACCTGCTCTTTGCCACATTCCATATCCCCCATCCATTCCCCCCGGGGCAAACCTATGGTTGTTTCTTATCGGGGACCCCCCCAGTGCTCCGGTCTTTCCCCTATGTCGTCTCCACTGTCCCCAAATCTTCAGTGTAGCTACCACCACCGGACTCGTGGTATAGTTCCTTGGTGAGAACAGCAATGGGGCTGTCACCATAGCCTGCAGGCTGGTCCCCCTACAGGACGCCCTCTCTAATCTCTTCCACGCCGCTCCTTCCTCCTCTCCCATCCACTTACTCACCATTGAAATATTAGCGGCCCAATAATACTCACTTAGGCTCGGTAGTGCCAGCCCCCCCCCCTATCCCTACTACGCTGTAAGAATCCCTTCCTCACTCTCGGAGTCTTCCCGGCCCAAACAAAACCCATGATACTCTTTTCTATCCTTTTGAAAAAAGCCTTCGTGATCACCACCGGGAGACACTGAAACACAAAGAGGAATCTCGGGAGGACCACCATCTTAACCGCCTGCACCCTCCCTGCCATTGACAATGCTACCATATCCCATCTCTTGAAATCTTCCTCCATCTGTTCCACCAACCGCGTCAAATTTAGCCTGTGCAATGTGCCCCAATTCTTAGCTATCTGGATCCCCAGGTAACGAAAGTCTCTTGTTACCTTCCTCAACGGTAGGTCTTCTATTTCTCTACTCTGCTCCCCTGGATGCACCACAAACAGCTCACTCTTCCCCATGTTCAATTTATACCCTGAAAAATCCCCAAACTCCCCAAGTATCCGCATTATTTCTGGCATCCCCTCCGCTGGATCCGCCACATATAGTAGCAGATCATCCGCATATAAAGATACCCGGTGTTCTTCTCCTCCCCTAAGTATTCCCCTCCATCCCTTGGAACCTCTCAGCGCTATCGCCAGGGGCTCAATCGCCAGTGCAAACAGTAATGGGGACAGAGGACATCCCTGCCTTGTCCCTCTATGGAGCCGAAAATATGCCGATCCCCGTCCATTCGTGACCACACTCGCCACTGGGGCCCTATACAACAGCTGCACCCATCTAACATACCCCTCTCCGAACCCAAATCTCCTCAACACCTCCCACAGATAATCCCACTCCACTCTATCAAATGCTTTCTCGGCATCCATCGCCACTACTATCTCCGTTTCACCCTCTGGTGGGGCCATCATCATTACCCCTAACAACCTCCGTATGTTCGTGTTCAGCTGTCTCCCCTTCACAAACCCAGTTTGGTCCTCATGAACCACCCCCGGGACACATTCCTCTATTCTCATTGCCATTACCTTGGCCAAGACCTTGGCATCTACATTGAGGAGGGAGATTGGTCTGTAGGACCCGCATTGTAGCGGATCCTTTTCCTTCTTTAAAAGAAGCGATATCGTTGCTTCTGACATAGTCGGGGGCAGTTGTCCCCTTTCCTTTGCCTCGTTAAAGGTCCTCGTCAGTAGCGGGGCGAGCAAGTCCAAATATTTTCTGTAAAATTCAACTGGGAATCCGTCCGGTCCCGGGGCCTTTCCCGTCTGCATGTTCCTAATTCCTTTCACCACTTCTTCTACCGTGATCTGTGCTCCCAATCCCATCCTTTCCTGCTCTTCCACCTTGGGAATTTCCAGCCGATCCAAAAACTCCATCATTCTCTCCCTCCCATCCGGGGGTTGAGCTTCATACAATTTTTTATAAAATGTCTTAAACACTTCATTCACTCTCTCCGCTCCCCGCTCCGTCTCTCCATCTTCGTCTCTCACCCCCCCTATTTCCCTCGCTGCTCCCCTTTTCCTCAATTGGTGTGCCAGCAATCTGCTCGCCTTCTCTCCATATTCATACTGTACACCCTGCGCCTTCCTCCATTGTGCCTCTGCAGTGCCTGTGGTCAGCAAGTCAAATTCCACATGCAGCCTTTGCCTTTCCCTATACAGTCCCTCCTCCGGTGCTTCCGCATACTGTCTGTCCACCCTCAAAAGTTCTTGCAACAACCGCTCCCGTTCCTTACTCTCCTGCTTCCCTTTATGTGTCCTTATTGCTATCAGCTCCCCCCTAACCACCGCCTTCAACGCCTCCCAGACCACTCCCACCTGAACCTCCCCATTGTCATTGAGTTCCAAGTACTTTTCAATGCATCCCCTCACCCTTAAGCACACCCCCTCATCCGCCATTAGTCCCATGTCCATTCTCCAGGGTGGACGCCCTCTTGTTTCCTCCCCTATCTCCAAGTCTACCCAGTGTGGGGCATGATCCGAAATGGCAAGAGCCGTATATTCCGTTCCCCTCACCCTCGGGATCAATGCCCTACCCAACACAAAAAAGTCTATGCGTGAATAGACTTTATGGACATAGGAGAAAAACGAGAACTCCTTACTCCTAGGTCTACTGAATCTCCACGGGTCCACCCCTCCCATCTGCTCCATAAAATCCTTAAGCACCTTGGCTGCTGCCGGCCTCCTACCAGTCCTGGACTTCGACCTATCCAGCCTTGGTTCCAACACCGTGTTAAAGTCTCCCCCCATTATCAGCTTTCCGGTCTCTAGGTCTGGGATGCGTCCTAGCATTCGCCTCATAAAATTGGCATCGTCCCAATTCGGGGCATACACGTTTACCAACACCACCATCTCTCCCTGTAATTTGCCACTCACCATCACGTATCTGCCCCCGTTATCCGCCACTATAGTCTTTGCCTCGAACATTACCCGCTTCCCCACTAATATAGCCACCCCCCTGTTTTTCGCATCCAGCCCCGAATGGAACACCTGCCCTACCCATCCTTTGCGCAACCTAACCTGATCTATCAGTTTCAGGTGCGTTTCCTGTAACATGGCCACATCTGCTTTAAGTTTCTTAAGGTGTGCGAGTACTCGTGCCCTCTTTATCGGCCCGTTAAGCCCCCTCACGTTCCACGTGATCAGCTGAGTTGGGGGGCTTCCCACCCCCCCCCCCTTGCCGGTTAGCCATCATCTTTTTCCAGCTTCTCGCCCAGTTCCCACGCAGCTGTATTTCTCCCAGACGGTGCCCCCCCGCCCATCCTTTCCCGTACCCACTCCCCCCTTTCCCCAGCAGCAGCAACCCAGTAATTCCCCCCCCCCCCCCCCCCCGCTAGACCCCCCACTAGCGTAATTACTCCCCCCATGTTGCTCCCAGAAGTCAGCAAACTCTGGCTGACCTCGGCTTCCCCCCGTGATCACGGCTCGCCCCGTGCGGCGCCCCCTCCTTCCTGCTTCTCTATTCCCGCCATGATTATCATAACGCGGGAACCAAGCCCGCGCCTCTCCCTCGGCCCCGCCTCCCATGGCCAACGCCCCATCTCCTCTCCCTCCCCACCTCCCCCCATCACCACCTGTGGGAGAAAGAAAAGTTACCATACCGCAGGATTAATCATACAATCCCTCTTCGCCCCCCCCCCCCACTCGTCCCACCACTTTGTCCAAACGTTCATTTTCGTAGTCCAATCATTCCAATTTTTCTTCTACAATAAAAGTCCACGCTTCATCCGCCGTCTCAAAGTAGTGGTGCCTCCCTTGATATGTGACCCACAGTCTTGCCGGTTGCAGCATTCCAAACTTTATCTTTTTTTTGTGAAGTACCGCTTTGGCCCGATTAAAGCTCGCCCTCCTTCTCGCCACCTCCGCACTCCAATCTTGATAGACGCGGATCACCGCGTTCTCCCATTTACTACACCGAGTTTTCTTCGCCCATCTAAGGACCATTTCTCTATCCTTAAAACGGAGAAATCTCACCACTATGGCTCTGGGAGCTTCTCCTGCTCTCGATCCTCGCACCATAACTCGGTATGCTCCCTCCACCTCCAACGGACCCGTCGGGGCCTCCACTCCCATTAACGAGTGCAGCATCGTGCTCACATATGCCCCGACGTCCGCCCCCTCCACACCTTCAGGAAGGCCAAGAATCCTCAAGTTGTTCCTCCTTGCGTTATTTTCCAGTGCCTCCAACCTCTCCACAGATCGTTTCTGGTGTGCCTCCTGTATCTCCGACTTCACCACCAGGCCCTGTATATCGTTTTCATTCTCTGCTGCTTTCGCCTTCACGACCCGAAGCTCCTGCTCCTGGGTCTTTTGTTCCTCTTTCAGCCCTTCAATCGCCTGTAATATCGGGGCCAACAACTCTTTCTTCATTTCCTTTTTTATCTCCTCCACGCAGCGTTTCAAAAACTCTTGTTGTTCAGGGCCCCATATGAAACTGCCACCTTCCGACGCCATCTTGGTTTCTGCTTGCCTTCCTTGCCGTTGTTCCAAAGGATCCGCTGCAATCCGGCCACTTTCCTCTCCTTTTTCCATCCGTGTCCAGGGGGAACACCCTTCTGGTTTACCGCACGGTGTTTTCAGCCGTTAAAATTGCCGTTGGGGCTCCTATCAAGAGCCCAAAAGTCCGTTTCACAGGGAGCTGCCGAAACGTGCGACTCAGCTGGTCATCGCCGCACCCGGAAGTCCGATCTCTGGGTATAAGTTAACATGGGGAAGAGTGAGGTATTTCTGATCCAAGCGAGGGGCAGGAGAGGAGGTTGGGCGAACTGCCATTTAAGGTAGTGGGGACGGGTTTCGGGTATCTGGGCATCCAGGTGGCACAGGGATGGGAGCAGCTACATTATGAATTAATTTGGCCCAGTTAGTGGAGCAATTGAAGTGGGATTTTAAGAGGTAGGACGTGCTCCCATTGTCATTGGCAGGGTGGGTGCAGTCCATGAAGATGACAGTTCTCTCAAGGTTTCTATTCGTGTTCCAGAACCTTCTGATTGTTATTTCAAAGGCCTTCTTTAGGAAGATCAATACATTGATCTCCGGTTTGTGTGGGCGGGAAAACGCCCCTCGGGTGAAGGTGCTGTTGGAGTGGGGACATGGGGAGGCGGGCTGGTCTTGTCAAACTTAATGAACTATTACTGGGCAGCAAATATAGCCATGATAAAGAAGTGGGTAATGGGAATGGGGTCGGTATAGGAGCGGATGGACACTCGTGTAAGGGCACTAGCTTGGAGCACTGCTGATGGCGCCTCTGCCATTCTCACCAGCCAGGTACTCCACACGTCCGATACTGGTGGCGGTCCTGAGGCTGGAGGGGGCCTCGGTTTGGGCTCAGATTTGTGGGAATCACAGGTCTGTTCCAGTGGGCGGGGGATCGAGTGGTTTGTTCGTGGGGAGCAGCTTTTCGAGCTAAGAGAGACTGATAGAGGAGTATGAGCTGCCCAGTAGAAATGGGTTCCGGTACTTACAGGTTCTGAACTATGTGAGGAAACAGGTACCGTCCTTTCCTGACCTGCCGCCCCCGGGTTGCAGGACAAGGTGGTGTCGAGGACAAGGTGGTGTCGAAAACAGGAGTTGGTGAGGGCTGGGTGTCAGAGATTTGTTGCGTTATGTACTCTGGGATAACACAGGCTGCAACTCGATGCAGCTTTGACCAAACGATACTCCAGACTTTGAAGTAAGTTCAATGTGATTTATTGAACCATTAGCACAGTTCTCTGTGAGTTCGACTCGCCTGCTAATCTTGCTATAGTAACTCAGTCTAACTAACCAGTCTGCTCTAAGCCATGTGGTGGGTGTGATGCTTCTGATCTGCCCCTGTCCTACTCTCTTAAGTGTCGCCTGTGGAAAGAGACAGAGCATGTGTGCCCTGTCCTTATATATGGGTTGTGTAATGCCCCCTTGTGCTAGTGTCACCTCTGGGTGTCTTGACTGCCCATTGGTCGTGTTGTATTCTATTAGGGGCTGGTTTAGCACAGTGGGCTAAACAGCTGGCTTGTAATGCCGAACAATGCCAGCAGCGCGGGTTCAATTCCCGTACTGGCCTCCCTGAACAGGCGCTGGAATGTGGCGACTAGGGGCTTTTCACAGTAACTTCATTGAAGCCTACTTGTGACAATAAGCAATCATTATTATTATTATTATTATGTGTTCATTAGCTGTATGTCTGCATGCCATGACGTCTCTGGTGCTCCCTCTCATGTTTACTTAGTCGTAGTGTATTTACATTAACCCCTTGTGTATTTACAGTGATGCATATCACCACACGATTTACAAGGAATTAATGGACTGGGAGAGCGCCCCGATAGGAGAAGTTAAGTGGAAGTGGGAGGAAGAGCTGGGGAGGGTATTGGAGGCTGGGTTATGGGAGGAGGCTCTGAGGAGGGTTAATGCATCCTCATCATGCGCTAGGCTTAGCCTCATTCAATTTAAATTAGTCCACATGACAGTGGCCAGAATGAGCAGGTTTTTTGAGCGGGTGGAGAAGAGGTGCGGGCGGTGCAGGGGGGCCCCACAAACCATGTCCACATGTTTTGAGCCTGTCCGAAGCTGGAGGGATTTTGGCGGGGGTTTGCTGACATGATATCCGAGGTGCTGAGGGTTCCGAGTCCAGAAGTGGCAGATTTGAGTGCCGGAAGACCCGGGAGTCCAAGGGGTGGAAGAGGAGGATAACAGCAGGGAGGGTGGGGCGCAGGGGTGTTGGTTACTTATTTGTTATGAGATTTCCTGTTTGTTACTCTTTTTGTTTTTGGATGTGCTTGATGTATATATATAAATGCCTAAATATAAACATTTTTTAAAAAGAAATGCACAGCAACCATTTTTGAGGTGTTTCTTGTATGTTTCTGAGCAACATATCTGTATTTTGCAGGCAAAAATCTATTTTGGTCAAGGAATGAATGTTGTCGAGCACTCTACTCTTTTTCGTACAGCTTGAAGTGACCTTCATGTCCAGTTGAATAGGGTTTCTTGATTATTATTTCAAACAAAGGACATTGCCTCCCATGAGGCAGCAATCTCTCAATACTACAATGTACTATCAACTGAGAATATGTGCTCAAGTCTCCAGCGTGAGCCTTGAGCACACAATTGTGGGATTCAGAGGTGAAAGTATTAGCTTAATTGGTATATAGCTCATAAAACTGATTTGTGAAAACAAGTTCGCACATGTGCTAATCTCACACAGTTGTTACCATGGCAGAAAATTCCTTTATCCAGATAAAATTTAATTGAGAATTCCACTTGTTTCGCAATTATTCCAGTTGAGGTAGTAAATTACCTGCACAGCACCAAACAATTTGCCAACGAACTGAGCGCTCTGGAAATTAATTGACAGTAGAATGTCATGGTCTGTATCCTTGCTATCTGTTCCAAAAATTAGCTTAAATGGGAGTATCGAGTTGCCATGGTTCAATAAATCTGCTTCAACTTTTTAAACAGAAGTATGTTGGAAGTAAAGGCATTTGAATAATGAAAGATGTTCAGTGGTCAAACATTTTCTATGCAACCGTCTAAATGAAAATATTTCTACTTACCATTTGTTAACAATTGGTTGCCAGTTAAAGTTATATACATCCCAGAGAATCCAGTATCAGAAATGATTTCAGTGGATTGGTGTCACCATGCACAGGTAGAACATGGTACTTAAAGCAACACAAAATTACAAATGGCATTAGAGAAAAATTGTGGTAACTTGGAAAATAGCCTGCAATTTTCCTTCCATTTAAAAAAAATCATTCATCAATGTGGGCAACCCTGTCAAGTGTGGCATTTATTACCTGTAGTCGTCCTCGAGAAGGTGGTAGTAGTTCTTCTTGATGAACTACTGTGGCGAATGTACTTACACAAAGCCAGGGTTTTAGTTCAGCAACACAAGTAGAGATCAATGTCCAAGTGTGCAAAAGGGACCGTAACGTGGAGGTGAAAGTGTTCTGGCCGATAACTAATGTCTGACAAATATACGAGCGCAGATTATCTCATCATTTATCTCATTTCGGTTAGTTGGATCTTGATTTGTGCAAATTATTTGCCACATTTTCCTGCATTACAACAGTGACTATGCCTCAACAGTTCTTTGGGATGCTCTGACATTGTGAGAGGTACATTACAAATGGAAGTTTTTCTCTGTCATGGAATTTTGAAAAATACTTGGTGAGAAAAACTGTTGTAAATGTATTTTGTTAGCTACCGCAATGAATCAGAAGCTCCAATTAGTAACTGTCCCATGCATAGTATATCAATAGAATTGCTGCTATCTGGCAGTTTATTTACCAAACTCCTATTTATAGGATTCATTGTCTTCCTTCCCCAGTAAATGCATTCAACAACATGAACACCTATTCAAGTACCTATTCCAAGCTGTCGAAAGACTGGAGTGCTGAAACCTGAGCACTCACCAACTGAAACATCATATGAGAAATGACATCTATCAGATTATATTCATTTCGTTCACTGCGTTCTCCTCTCACTTGCTCCACTGCTGCCCTCTGTGATAGTCCTCAATTTCTAAATCCCTTCCATGTCAGATAATAAATTGTTGTTTGATTTGATCAGTGTTTCCTTCAGCTTCATCAAATCAGAATTGCAGATGACAGGACAGTGGGACACAAGGGCATGATTTAGCGGTTTCCATCTCTGCTTCAAAATCATTGTTTCTGTCGCTCACTATTCACTGATACATCCCAACAGCTCACAGCCATGATTCAGAAATTACAGGCTTCAAGCAATAACATGCAATTAATTACAAAAAAAAGGACATAAAATGTTAGTGCAGAAGGCGTCATGTCACTTAACATATTAGTAATAAATAGATATGAATGAAGCAATTGTTTTCTTTAAAGCAAGTTGATTTTTCCATCATAAAATAATATAATATCTTATGTTGGATTCAAACTCATTGGGAAACCATAGGTATCTCCCGGGTATATAATTACCAACTCAGCTTCTTATTTTAGAACAGGCTGCTCTGTGTTATTGGATGAATGTTACCAATGTGAAAGATCCACATTTCTCCTGAACTCCAGGTACCAGGAGGCTTTCCTTGTCACCCCTGGCACCACCGTCTAATTTTTCAAATCATCAGTTGCTAAATAACGCGCTATTTCAGGAAATATTTTTGATTTGTTTACAGAGGTAGAGGATGTCATGATATGCAGACATGCAGATAATGATATACAGACAGGCACAGACAGGCAGCTAATGAACACAGAGAACAGGACACGACCAATGAGCAGGCAGGACACTCAGTGGTGGTATCTCACACTCCGCCTCTTTCCACTGATGAACATCTACAGAGTGAGTCAGGGTATATGTACAGTATCACCCCTCCAGCACGTGGCTAAGAGCTAGTCTGGTTCAGTCAGACAGAGTAACCACACTTAGGTTAGCAGAGAGTCAAACTCCGAGAACTGTGCTGACTGTGCTCCTGGTTCAAGAAATCAGATTGAACTAAGGTCAAGGTCTGGAGTATCTTTTGGTTAAAGCTGCATCCCGTAGCAGCCTGTGTTATCCCAGAGTACATAACACAACAGAAGGGAGTGTGGCCTGAAAAATATTGGCGTACCCTCCTCCCTACTAATGGTCTTCGGGTGCTGAACTTCGACTGCGATGGGCAGACAGGCATTAAAGGCACATCTGGTGTGGTGTATGGCACAGGTAATTGCACAAGCTCGAGTGGGATCAGTGCTGGAGGCACCAATGGGTGTGATCCTATAATTTACACCAATGTCACACTGGGACTTTTCAGCCACAAAAACATTACAAATGTTGGTATTCGTGACCTAAAGAATTCAGCAAGTACAATACACTCAGTGGGCTGAATATGGCTGCAGAGATGGAGGAGACTTTGGAGTCAGGCGTGCCAACAATATTGTGTAGAAGTACAGCGTGCCAATTTTCTGATGTGTCTGCTGCATTCACAAGATTTCTCTACAGGGAGCACATCAGCCAGGATGGTTATGTGCCAGGAAGCGTGGGCCATCAATTTAGTTTATTAAGCAGCCGATTAAGGGGTATTTTACATTCACCTGCAATTTTGTCAACATGCAAAGGCCCTATGCTGTAACATAGCCTCATTCCAAGGGATGAGGCAGCTGCACAGCAGGAGGTAATTGAGTTAAGCAGCAGCCATTCAATAGTTTGTTTGGAGGGTGAAAACGTACAAAGGACCTCATGGATTGTCAGACTTTCCACTGCATAAGCAGGACACTCATAGTGAGAGTGCTGAAACAGAGAGGTGGGGGGGGGGGGGATATTGTGTTATTTTGGTTATTGGAATCTTGAGTAATGTTGGTCACAATAAGGTGTCAAATTATTTCTGCATCTGAGACTGTTGAGACATGAAGGCCACGTAGTCAGAGTTGGGCTTAATCAATGTGGAGGAGTAGCATCCTCAGAACAACAGATAATCTCAGCAATGCCAGGTGAAGGGCAGGTGAGGCAAGATGGTGATACCCACAGGATAGAACATGCTTCATGAACATGTCTGTGTAGTAAAGCTGCCGACAGCCTCACCTATCAAGGCAGGTTGAAGCTGATCAATGCACGATTACCGAGAATGACCTTTGGCCTGGAGGTGATCTAAGCCAGAGATCGGAGAGTATTATAGTTAGCTATCGCATTTCTATTAGAAATCTAGTGCTAGGAAACAGATAGTTGACAGTAACTTTGAAATTTTAAAAAAAGTATTTAAAAAAAAAAGACAAATTTTAATTAATTGACGCAATGTCAGTTAGAGGGGTGCTGTGCTCTGACTGTGAGATGTGGCAGGTCCGGGAGGCTTCCAGCGTCCCGGATGGCTTCATCTGCAGAAAGTGCACCCAACTGGAGCTCCTCACAGACCGCATGGTTCGGTTGGAGCAGCAATTGGATGCACTTAGGAGCATGCAGGTGGCGGAAAGCGTCATAGATCGCAGTTATGTAAATGTGGTCACACCCAAGGTGCAGGCAGAGAAATGGGTGACCACCAGAAAGGGCAGGCAGTCAGTGCAGGAATCCCCTGTGGTTGTCCCCCTCTCGAACAGATATACCCCTTTGGATACTGTCGGGGGGATAGCCAATCAGGGGAAAACAGCAGCAGCCAGAGCAGTGGCACCACGGCTGGCTCTGATGTTCAGAAGGGAGGGTCAAAGCGCAGAAGAGTAATAGTAATAGGGGACTCTATAGTCAGGGGCACAGATAGGCGCTTCTGTGGACGTGAAAGAGACTCCAGGATGGTATGTTGCCTCCCTGGTGCCAGGGTCCAGGATGTCTCCGAACGGGTAGAGGGAATCCTGAAGGGGGAGGGCAAACAGGCAGAGGTCGTTGTACATATTGGTACTAACGACATAGGCAGGAAGGGGCATGAGGTCCTGCAGCAGGAGTTCAGGGAGCTAGGCAGAAAGTTAAAAGACAGGACCTCGAGGGTTGTAATCTCGGGATTACTCCCTGTGCCACGTGCCAGTGAGGCTAGAAATGGGAAGATAGAGCAGATAAACACGTGGCTAAACAGCTGGTGTAGGAGGGAGGGTTTCCATTATCTGGACCACTGGGAGCTCTTCCGGGGCAGGTGTGACCTGTATAAGAAGGACGGGTTGCATCTAAACCGGAGAGGCATAAATATCCTGGCCGCGAGGTTTGCTAGTGTCACACGGGAGGGTTTAAACTAGTATGGCAGGGGGGTGGGCACGGGAGCAATAGGTCAGAAGGTGAGAGCATTGAGGGAGAACTAGGGAATAGGGACAGTGTGGCTCTGAGGCAGAGCAGACGGGGAGAAGTTGCTGAACACAGCGGGTCTGGTGGCCTGAAGTGCATATGTTTTAATGCAAGGAGCATTACGGGTAAGGCAGATGAACTTAGAGCTTGGATTACTACTTGGAACTATGATGTTGTTGCCATTACAGAGACCTGGTTGAGGGAAGGGCAGGATTGGCAGCTAAACGTTCCAGGATTTAGATGTTTCAGGCGGGATAGAGGGGGATGTAAAAGGGGAAGTGGAGTTGCGCTACTTGTTCGGGAGAATATCACAGCTATACTGCGAGAGGACACCTCAGAGGGCAGTGAGGCTATATGGGTAGAGATCAGGAATAAGAAGGGTGCAGTCACAATGTTGGGGGTATACTACAGGCCTCCCAACAGCCAGCGGGAGATAGAGGAGCAGATAGGTAGACAGATTTTGGAAAAGAGTAAAAACAACAGGGTTGTGGTGATGGGAGACTTCAACTTCCCCAATATTGACTGGGACTCACTTAGTGCCAGGGGCTTAGACGGGGCGGAGTTTGTAAGGAGCATCCAGGAGGGCTTCTTAAAACAATATGTAAACAGTCCAACTAGGGAAGGGGCGGTACTGGACCTGGTATTGGGGAATGAGCCCGGCCAGGTGGTAGATGTTTCAGTAGGGGAGCATTTCAGTAACAGTGACCACAATTCAGTAAGTTTTAAAGTACTGGTGGACAAGGATAAGAGTGGTCCGAGGATGAATGTGCTAAATTGGGGGAAGGCTAATTATAACAATATTAGGCGGGAACTGAAGAACATAGATTGGGGGCGGATGTTTGAGGGCAAATCAACATCTGACATGTGGGAGGCTTTCAAGTGTCAGTTGAAAGGAATACAGGACCGTCATGTTCCTGTGAGGAAGAAAGATAAATACGGCAATTTTCGGGAACCTTGGATGACGAGTGATATTGTAGGCCTCGTCAAAAAGAAAAAGGAGGCATTTGTCAGGGCTAAGAGGCTGGGAACAGACGAAGCCTGTGTGGCATATAAGGAAAGTAGGAAGGAACTTAAGCAAGGAGTCAGGAGGACTAGAAGGGGTCACGAAAAGTCATTAGCAAATAGGGTTAAGGAAAATCCCAAGGCTTTTTACACGTACATAAAAAGCAAGAGGGTAGCCAGGGAAAGGGTTGGCCCACTGAAGGATAGGCAAGGGAATCTATGTGTGGAGCCAGAGGAAATGGGCGAGGTACTAAATGAATACTTTGCATCAGTATTCACCAAAGAGAAGGAATTGGTAGATGTTGAGTCTGGAGAAGGGGGTGTAGATAGCCTGGGTCACATTGTGATCCAAAAAGACGAGGTGTTGGGTGTCTTAAAAAATATTAAGGTAGATAAGTCCCCAGGGCCTGATGGGATCTACCCCAGAATACTGAAGGAGGCTGGAGAGGAAATTGCTGAGGCCTTGACAGAAATCTTTGGATCCTCGCTGTCTTCAGGGGATGTCCCGGAGGACTGGAGAATAGCCAATGTTGTTCCTCTGTTTAAGAAGGGTAGCAAGGATAATCCCGGGAACTACAGGCCGGTGAGCCTTACTTCAGTGGTAGGGAAATTACTGGAGAGAATTCTTCGAGACAGGATCTACTCCCATTTGGAAGCAAATGGACGTATTAGTGAGAGGCAGCCCGGTTTTGTGAAGGGGAGGTCGTGTCTCACTAACTTGATAGAGTTTTTCGAGGAGGTCACTAAGATGATTGATGCAGGTAGGGCAGTAGATGTTTTCTATATGGACTTCAGTAAGGCCTTTGACAAGGTCCCTCATGGTAGACTAGTACAAAAGGTGAAGTCACACGGGATCAGGGGTGAACTGGCAAGGTGGATACAGAACTGGCTAGGCCATAGAAGGCAGAGGGTAGCAATGGAGGGATGCTTTTCTAATTGGAGGGCTGTGACCAGTGGTGTTCCACAGGGATCAGTGCTGGGACCTTTGCTCTTTGTAGTATATATAAATGATTTGGAGGAAAATGTAACTGGTCTGATTAGTAAGTTTGCAGATGACACAAAGGTTGGTGGAATTGCGGATAGCGATGAGGACTGTCTGAGGATACAGCAGGATTTAGATTGTCTGGAGACTTGGGCGGAGAGATGGCAGATGGAGTTTAATCCGGACAAATGTGAGGTAATGCATTTTGGAAGGTCTAATGCAGGTAGGGAATATACAGTGAATGGTAGAACCCTCAAGAGTATTGAAAGTCAAAGAGATCTAGGAGTACAGGTCCACAGGTCATTGAAAGGGGCAACACAGGTGGAGAAGGTAGTCAAGGAGGCATACGGCATGCTTGCCTTCATTGGCCGGGGCATTGAGTATAAGAATTGGCAAGCCATGTTGCAGCTGTATAGAACCTTAGTTAGGCCACACTTGGAGTATAGTGTTCAATTCTGGTCGCCACACTACCAGAAGGATGTGGAGGCTTTAGAGAGGGTGCAGAAGAGATTTACCAGAATGTTGCCTGGTATGGAGGGCATAAGCTATGAGGAGCGATTGAATAAACTCGGTTTGTTTTCACTGGAACGAAGGAGGTTGAGGGGCGACCTGATAGAGGTATACAAAATTATGAGGGGCATAGACAGAGTGGATAGTCAGAGGCTTTTCCCCAGGGTAGAGGGGTCAATTACTAGGGGGCATAGGTTTAAGGTGAGAGGGGCAAGGTTTAGAGTAGATGTACGAGGCAAGTTTTTTACGCAGAGGGTAGTGGGTACCTGGAACTCGCTACCGGAGGAGGTAGTGGAAGCAGGGACGATAGGGACATTTAAGGGGCATCTTGACAAATATATGAATAGGATGGGAATAGAAGGATACGGACCCAGGAAGTGTAGAAGATTGTAGTTTAGTCGGGCAGTATGGTCGGCACGGGCTTGGAGGGCCGAAGGGCCTGTTCCTGTGCTGTACATTTCTTTGTTCTTTGTTCTTTGTTTGTGACAGTAGCCTTGAGCTTTCCGGCATCTGTCCCGTTCTCAGGGGTCAGCGATATCACCTCACAATACGAGCCTGTAGCAGCATAATGGTGGCACAGTGGTTAGCACTGCTGCCTCACAGCGCTAGGGACCTGGGTTCAATTCAAGCCTTGGATGACTACCTGTGTGGCGTCTGCATGTTCTTGCTGTGTCTGCATGGGTTTCCGCAAGGTGCTCCGGTTTCCTCAGACAGTCCAAAGAGGTGCAGGTTAGATGAATTGGCCATGATAAAAATGGCCCTTAGTGCCCAAAGACGTGTAGGTTAGGTGGGGTTACGGGGTTAGGGAGGGGAGTGAGCATAGATAGGGTGTTCTTTCAGAGGGTCGGTGCAGACTCGATGGGTCGAATGGCCTCCTTCTGCACTGTAGGGATTCTATGACTAACTCAGGTGACAGGTGCACTTTTTGTGAGGGCTTTGTATTTGCCATGGACTTCATCATATTTGCCATAGACGCAGTCAGGCAGGCACAGAGAGCCTGGGGTTTGCCTCCATGGCAGGATGTTGGGTGCGATTGATTGCGTCCATGAATCCAGCAAGGCCCAGTTGTCTCAGCCCAGAGCAGTCATCAATTGGAAGTCTTTCCGGTCATTAAGTGTGCAACCATCGGCAGCTATTCCTGCAGTTTTGCACAAAGTTTCCTGGAAGCTGCCATAATGCATTCATCCCAAGGCAATCCCAGGTGCAGTAGCTCACCACAGAATCAGTACGAAGTCTTACAACACCAGGTTAAAGTCCAACAGGTTTGTTTCGATGTCACTAGCTTTCGGAGCGCTGCTCCTTCCTCAGGTGAATGAAGAGGTCTGTTCCAGAAACACATATATAGACAAATTCCAAGATGCCAAACAATGCTTGGAATGCGAGCATTCTTTGAATTTGTCTATATATGTGTTTCTGGAACAGACCTCTTCATTCACCTGAGGAAGGAGCAGCGCTCCGAAAGCTAGTGACATCGAAACAAACCTGTTGGACTTTAACCTGGTGTTGTAAGACTTCGTACTGTGCTCACCCCAGTCCAACGCCGGCATCTCCACATCACAGAATCAGTGTTTATGCATATGCTATAACTCAAGGACATTGTCATTCTGGATAGGTTAGCCTCATCAGCATTAAATACAATTCAAAGAGAGGCCTTAATAATTCCCAATTTTTGCAAATTTTAATTTAACGCATCTTAAAAGAACTGCAACTTCTAACCAGCTCAAGTTTCATTGCTGCTCATTTCAGAATGTATCTGACACACATGACTAGTGATAAACAGAGGGACTGAGAAACTAAATTGTTAAATTGTGCCCTGTTTGAAGTTGTGACTATGGTGGAGCACAGATGGCATGACAGCAAGGATTTCTTCAGGGTGTGTGAGATCATGTTAGCTCACCAGGATTGATGAATTCTTCAAGTTCAGAAGACATATGCTCCATTATAGGACACAAAGTTGAATTATGAAACAATAAATAAACAGCTATTAACAAAGTGTTGCAGCTTAGATTAGAATCAGAGCAAGAGTTAGCTGTCTTGTGAGTAATGTAACTCTCCTCCCCCTTACCCAATATTTTTTTAAAAAATTAGATTACAACTATTAAATTATACAGATACACCTTCTTCAGAAAGGTGACAAGTTTCATGTTCAGGAGAATTTAGCCCAAATGGAATTTCCGCCCTTCAAGTTTTTTTTATTTGTTTATGGAATGCAGTTGTTCACATTTAACAAAGAGCACTTCACTTGTGGAGTTTTCGAGGACATAATCTGGTGAATTGCTACAACACAGGAACAAAATGGAGTTTCAAGTCCGAAATACAGATAAATCTTCCTCCTACAGCGCACGTTGTCCGACAGCTCCATGAAGGACACCCGGTCCTACATACCCTCGATCTCCTTCTGCATCTTTGTACCCCCTGTATGGATGGCGCAGCCTCTGGCTCCAGAACCTGCCCTGGTCTTCTGCCGCTGGGTCTTCCCTGTACATCGCAGCATGTCGGGTGGGGCTCTGCGCTCATCGAGGGCGCTAATAAGATGAATTACCACCACCAATGGCAATGTGTTGGGATACAATTACCACCACCAATGGCAGTGTAATGGGATAGGATTGCCATCACCAATGGCAGTGTAATGGGATAGGATTGCCATCACCAATGGCAATGTGTTGGGATACAATTACCACCACCAATGGCAGTGTAATGGGATAGGATTGCCATCACCAATGGCAGTGTAATGGGATAGGATTGCCATCACCGATGGGAGTGTGATGGGATAGGATTGCCATCACCAATGGGAGTGTGATGGGATAGGATTGCCATCACCAATGGGAGTATAATGGGATAGGATTGCCATCACCAATGGGAGTGTAATGGGATAGGATTGCCATCACCGATGGGAGTGTGATGGGATAGGATTGCCATCACCGATGGCAGTGTGATGGGATAGGATTGCCATCACCAATGGGAGTGTAATGGGATAGGATTGCCATCACCGATGACAGTGTGATGGGATAGGATTGCCATCATCGATGACAGTGTGATGGGATAGGATTGCCATCACCAATGGGAGTGTGATGGGATAGGATTGCCATCACCAATGGGAGTGTAATGGGATAGGATTGCCATCACCGATGGGAGTGTAATGGGATAGGATTGCCATCACCGATGAGAGTGTAATGGTATAGGATTGCCATCACCGATGACAGTGTGATGGGATAGGATTGCAATCACCAATGGGAGTGTGATGGGATAGGAATGCAATCACCAATGGCAGTGTGATGGAATAGGATTGCCATCACCGATGGGAGTGTAATGGGATAGGATTGCCATCACAGATGGGAGTGTAATGGGATAGGATTGCCATCATCGATGGGAGTGTAATGGGATAGGATTGCCATCACAGATGGGAGTGTAATGGGATAGGATTGCCATCACCGATGGGAGTGTAATGGGATAGGATTGCCATCACAGATGGGAGTGTAATGGGATAGGATTGCCATCACCGATGGGAGTGTAATGGGATAGGATTGCCATCACCGATGGGAGTGTAATGGGATAGGATTGCCATCACCGATCGGAGTGTAATGGGATAGGATTGCCATCACCGATGGGAGTGTAATGGGATAGGATTGCCATCACCGATGGGAGTGTAATGGGATAGGATTGCCATCACCGATGGGAGTGTAATGGGATAGGATTGCCATCACCGATGGGAGTGCAATGGGATAGGATTGCCATCACAGATGGGAGTGTAATGGGATAGGATTGCCATCACCGATGGGAGTGTAATGGGATAGGATTGCCATCACAGATGGTAGTGTAATGGGATAGGATTGCCATCACCGATGACAGTGTGATGGGATAGGATTGCCATCACCAATGGGAGTGTGATGGGATAGGATTGCCATCACCAATGGCAGTGTGATGGAATAGGATTGCCATCACCGATGACAGTGTGATGGGATAGGATTGCCATCACAGATGGGAGTGTAATGGGATAGGATTGCCATCACCGATGGGAGTGTAATGGGATAGGATTGCCATCACAGATGGGAGTGTAATGGGATAGGATTGCCATCACCGATGGGAGTGTAATGGGATAGGATTGCCATCACCGATGGGAGTGTAATGGGATAGGATTGCCATCACCGATGACAGTGTGATGGGATAGGATTGCAATCACCAATGGCAGTGTGATGGAATAGGATTGCCATCACCGATGGGAGTGTAATGGGATAGGATTGCCATCACAGATGGGAGTGTAATGGGATAGGATTGCCATCACCGATGGGAGTGTAATGGGATAGGATTGCCATCACCGATGGGAGTGTAATGGGATAGGATTGCCATCACCGATGGGAGTGTAATGGGATAGGATTGCCATCACAGATGGGAGTGTAATGGGATAGGATTGCCATCACCGATGGGAGTGTAATGGGAGAGGATTGCCATCACCGATGGGAGTGTAATGGGATAGGATTGCCATCACCGATGGGAGTGTAATGGGATAGGATTGCCATCACAGATGGTAGTGTAATGTGATAGGATTGCCATCACCGATGACAGTGTGATGGGATAGGATTGCAATCACCAATGGCAGTGTGATGGAATAGGATTGCCATCACCGATGGGAGTGTAATGGGATAGGATTGCCATCACCGATGGGAGTGTAATGGGATAGGATTGCCATCACCGATGACAGTGTGATGGGATAGGATTGCAATCACCAATGGCAGTGTGATGGAATAGGATTGCCATCACCGATGGGAGTGTAATGGGATAGGATTGCCATCACCGATGGGAGTGTAATGGGATAGGATTGCCATCGCAGATGGGAGTGTAATGGGATAGGATTGCCATCACCGATGGGAGTGTAATGGGATAGGATTGCCATCACAGATGGGAGTGTGATGAGATAGGATTGCCATCACAGATGGGAGTGTAATGGGATAGGATTGCCATCACCTATGGGAGTGTGATGGGATAGGATTGCCATCACAGATGGGAGTGTGATGGGATAGGATTGCCATCACCGATGGGAGTGTAATGGGATAGGATTGCCATCACCGATGGCAGTGTGGTGGGATAGGATTGCCATCACCAATGGGAGTGTGATGGGATAGGATTGCCATCACCGATGGGAGTGTGATGGGATAGGATTGCCATCACCAAAGGCAGTGTGATGGGATAGGATTGCCATCACCGATGGGAGTGTGATGGGATAGGATTGCCATCACCAAAGGCAGTGTGATGGGATAGGATTGCCATCACCGATGGGAGTGTGATGGGATAGGATTGCCATCACCGATGGCAGTGTGGTGGGATAGGATTGCCATCACCGATGGGAGTGTGATGGGATAGGATTGCCATCACCAATGGGAGTGTGATGGGATAGGATTGCCATCACCGATGGGAGTGTGATGGGATAGGATTGCCATCACCAAAGGCAGTGTGATGGGATAGGATTGCCATCACCGATGGGAGTGTGATGGGATAGGATTGCCATCACCAATGGGAGTGTGATGGGATAGGATTGCCATCACCAATGGGAGTGTGATGGGATAGGGTTGCCATCACCGATGGGAGTGTGATGGGATAGGATTGCCATCACCAAAGGCAGTGTGATGGGATAGGATTGCCATCACCGATGGGAGTGTGATGGGATAGGATTGCCATCACCGATGGCAGTGTGATGGGATAGGATTGCCATCACAGATGGGAGTGTAATGGGATAGGATTGCCATCACCGATGGGAGTGTAATGGGATAGGATTGCCATCACAGATGGGAGTGTAATGGGATAGGATTGCCATCACAGATGGCAGTGTGGTGGGATAGGATTGCCATCACCAATGGGAGTGTGATGGGATAGGATTGCCATCACCAATGGGAGTGTGATGGGATAGGATTGCCATCATCGATGGCAGTGTGATGGGATAGGATTGCCATCACCAATGGGAGTGTAATGGGATAGGATTGCCATCACCAATGGGAGTGTGATGGGATAGGATTGCCATCATCGATGGCAGTGTGATGGGATAGGATTGCCATCACCAATGGGAGTGTAATGGGATAGGATTGCCATCACCAATGGGAGTGTGATGGGATAGGATTGCCATCACCGATGGGAGTGTGATGGGATAGGATTGCCATCACCGATGGCAGTGTGGTGGGATAGGATTGCCATCACCAATGGGAGTGTAATGGGATTGGATTGCCATCACCGATGGGAGTGTGATGGGATAGGATTGCCATCATCGATGGCAGTGTGGTGGGATAGGATTGCCATCACCGATGGGCGTGTGATGGGATAGGATTGCCATCATCGATGGCAGTGTGGTGGGATATGATTGCCATCACCAATGGGAGTGTGATGGGATAGGATTGCCATCACCGATGGGAGTGTAATGGGATAGGATTGCCATCACCGATGGGAGTGTAATGGGATAGGATTGCCATCATCGATGGCAGTGTGGTGGGATAGGATTGCCATCACCAATGGGAGTGTGATGGGATAGGATTGCCATCATCGATGGCAGTGTGATGGGATAGGATTGCCATCACCAATGGCAGTGTAATGGGATAGGATTGCCATCACCAATGGGAATGTGATGGGATAGGATTGCCATCACCAATGGGAGTGTGATGGGATAGGATTGCCATCACCGATGGCAGTGTGATGGGATAGGATTGCCATCACCAATGGGAGTGTGATGGGATAGGATTGCCATCACCAATGGGAGTGTGATGGGATAGGATTGCCATCACCAATGGGAGTGTGATGGGATAGGATTGCCATCACCGATGGCAGTGTGATGGGATAGGATTGCCATCACCAATGGGAGTGTGATGGGATAGGATTGCCATCACCAATGGCAGTGTGATGGGATAGGATTGCCATCACCGATGGCAGTGTGATGGGATAGGATTGCCATCACCAATGGGAGTGTGATGGGATAGGATTGCCATCACCAATGGCAGTGTGATGGGATAGGATTGCCATCACCAATGGCAGTGTGATGGGATAGGATTGCCATCACCAATGGCAGTGTGATGGGATAGGATTGCCATCACCAATGGGAGTGTGATGGGATAGGATTGCCATCACCAATGGCAGTGTGATGGGATAGGATTGCCATCACCAATGGGAGTGTAATGGGATAGGATTGCCATCACCGATGGGAGTGTAATGGGATAGGATTGCCATCACAGATGGCAGTGTGATGGGATAGGATTGCCATCACCAATGGCAGTGTGATGGGATAGGATTGCCATCACCAATGGGAGTGTGATGGGATAAGAATTGCCCTCCACCCAATTATCGCTGTGCTGGGTCCACTCATGCTTTTGGCTCCTAGCTCCAAAAGCATCTGATACTGGGTTCAACCTTTGGCAAGGAATGTTTGATTCTGCTGTAAGATTTAAATTCCTGTTGCGGCTTAACAGCATCAACAAAAAAAAACATTATGCGTTGGAAGCTTTGTATATAATCTCTTTGTCTTTTGATTCCACTCAGGCAGTGGATGGAGACCTCATGAATGATTGAATGGAGAAGAGTGCCCAGGCGGGGCAGACAAAGACATCCAGGGCCTTTGGCATCAACTACATGACCATCACATGACAATTCAGTTCATAAATTTAATGATTTTACCAATTAAAATAAGATAATTGAAGTAAATAAGGCAGAAACATGATAATGATAAACACAAATCAGAATGAGCAGACAGGCAAAACCTCTCAAAACACACAGGACTGGATATATATCTGCCAACCAACATCATCATTCCCTAACAATGGGGGAGTGTTTCACACATTCATTATTAATACACCAAAGGTACAGTGGGTGATTGAACACTCCAGTCTTCTGTCCAGTTTCATTTGCCAGCACATGGTACAGTTTTTCATCTTGCTCAGGTGTCAATACCTGCCAGCACCTACCTTTTATTGGCTTGAATCTTCCGAGGAGTGACAATCGTCGTTAGACTGCCACATAGCATCAACTTTCTTGTAACTGCCCAGAGCTCTGCATTGCTGTTTGGGGCCTCTGATCCTGGCTTCTCCAGATATGCGGAGTTTATCTGAAATTAAATTGCTTCTTTGTAGCACTGGACCGTTGGGGAAGATAAGCCACTGCCCTTTTAGCTCCTTATTCGGATTTGTGTTTATCATTATTATGTTTCTGCCTTATTTACTTCAATGATCTTATTCATTTATAATTATTTCATAATTAAATGTTGCATTTTGATGTTTCAGTAAAGCATTTGTAGAACTTTGTAAATTTTAATAGAAAACATTTATTTACAAAAATGTTATAAATACAAAACTTCAATACCATGTTAACTTTTAACTTGTGTTTAACATTAACAGCTGCTATATGACATTTTGTTAAATAACTAGCTCAACTTTTCCAAATCCTTTGCAATAAAATATATCTTTTCACCTTACCACAACCATCAGTATATATTTTTTTTACTTAAACACAACGGTTCTGTTGTTTTTCTGCAAATAGGGGATGCGAGGGCAGGGAGGGGAAGGGATGGAGGGAAGCAAATCTTCGCCCAGCTCAAAGAAGGATCACGAACAGGAGGAGGACAAAGGAAGCTCTTCAAAGACCCTTGAAGACTTACCTCAAGAAATGCAACATAGACGTCGATGCCTGGGAGACCTTTGCTCAAACGAGACCTACTTGGAGGAACCTTGTGATTGAAGGGACACAATTCTGCGAGGAGACCCGGCAGCAAGAGGAGGTCTGGAAAAGGAGCCTGAGAAAGGAATACCCGTGATCTAGAGTCCAAGGACCGATCCCACCTTCTGGAAACATCGGCCAAGTGTGCAGTCGATGATGCGGCACTTTGATCGGGCTCATCAGCTACGCTACGCAAGGACTGACAGAACCCATGACCAGTAACACAGACTTTCGTAAGTGGACAATAGTACCCATTAACAAGGGATCACCGAAGATCACATACAGTCCAAACCCATTCTATCCATTATAATTCCTTTAATGGAATTAACACTTCACAATAAACCAAAGTTATAAAAATAAATAAAAATATATCTTTCTTTCACATTGTGAATTTTAAACATATTTATAAACTCTTACAACAGGCAGTTCTTTTATATTTTCATTGGAGATATTTAAGAGGACAGTCTACTGATGTGCCATATATTAATTTCATAATAGCCACATCAGCATAGCCGGGAAAATGACAGATAATGGTGGAGATGAGGGTGTGGTGAGAAGGTGAGAAGTTGGCAGTGCCATAAAACAAGCAATTGGTTATACATACTGCCAGGTATTCATTGCCAATTAATTCATTGGCCACCGTCTTCCTCTCGGGCTGGGTTCTCAGTACAACATAGCCCACTGCTCAAAACCAATCTTAACCTCTAATAGAGAAAAATCAGATGGGGTATATAAAGAGTGGTCTATCCACTACCAATGGTTTTGTGCCCCTATCAAAATTGGGTTTTACCATCTAGATGACTCATATAGAACATAGAACATAGAACGATACAGCGCAGTACAGGCCCTTCGGCCCACGATGTTGCACCAAAACAAAAGCCATCTAACCTACACTATGCCATTATCATCCATATGTTTATCCAATAAACTTTTAAATGCCCTCAATGTTGGCGCGTTCACTACTGTAGCAGGTAGGGCATTCCACGGCCTCACTACTCTTTGCGTAAAGAACCTACCTCTGACCTCTGTCCTATATCTATTACCCCTCAGTTTAAAGCTATGTCCCCTCGTGCCAGCCATTTCCATCCGCGGGAGAAGGCTCTCACTGTCCACCCTATCCAACCCCCTGATCATTTTGTATGCCTCTATTAAGTCTCCTCTTAACCTTCTTCTCTCCAACGAAAACAACCTCAAGTCCATCAGCCTTTCCTCATAAGATATTCCCTCCATACCAGGCAATATCCTGGTAAATCTCCTCTGCACCCGCTCCAAAGCCTCCACGTCCTTCCTATAATGCGGTGACCAGAATTGTACGCAATACTCCAAATGCGGCCGTACCAGAGTTCTGTACAGCTGCAACATGACCTCCTGACTCCGGAACTCAATCCCTCTACCAATAAAGGCCAACACTCCATAGGCCTTCTTCACAACCCTATCAACCTGGGTGACAACTTTCAGGGATCTATGTACATGGACACCTAGATCCCTCTGCTCATCCACACTTCCAAGAACTTTACCATTAGCCAAATATTCCGCATTCCTCATGGCTGATATTTTCTCATTCCCATTCTCCTGCCTTCTCCCCATAACCCCTGACCCCCTTATTAATCAAGAACCTATCTATCTCTGTCTTAAAGACACTCAGTGATTTGGCCTCCACAGCCTTCTGCGGCAAAGAGTTCCACAGATTCAGCACCCCCTGGCTGAAGGAATTCCTCCTCATCTCTGTTTAGGATCGTCCCTTTAGTCTGAGATGGTGTCCTCTGCTTCTCGTTTTTCCTACAAGTGGAAACATCCTCTCCACGTCCACTCTATCCAGGCCTCGCAGTATCCTGTAAGTTTCAATAAGATCCCCCCCTCATCTTTCTAAACTCCAATGAGTACAGACCCAGAGTCATCAACCGTTCCTCATATGACAACCTCTTCATTCCAGGGTAAGAAGTCTTACACCAGGTTAAAGTCCAACAGGTTTGTTTCAAACACTAGCTTCCTCAGGTGAAGGAGCAGAGCTCCGATAGCTAGTGTTTGAAACAAGCCTGTTGCACCTCAACCTGGTGTTGTAAGGCTTCTAACTGTGCTCACCCCAGTCCAACGCCGGCATCTCCATAAGACCATAAGACATAGGAGCGGAAATAAGGCCATTCGGCCCATCGAGTCCACTCCACCATTCAATCATGGCTGATTTCAACGCCATTTACCGGCTCTCTCTCCATAGCCCTTAATTCTTCGAGAAATCAAGAATTTATCAACTTCTGTCTTAAAGACACTCACCGTCCCGGCCTCCACCGCCCTCTGTGGCAATGAATTCCACAGACCCACCATCTCCACATCATTCATTCCAGGGATCATTCTTGTGAACCTCCTCTGGACCCTTTCCAAGGCCAGCACATCCTTCCTTAGATACGGGGCTCAAAACTGCTCACAATACTCCAAATGGGGTCTGACCAGAGCCTTATACAGCTTCAGAAGTACATCCCTGGTCTTGTATTCTAGCCCTCTTGACATGAATGCTAACATTGCATTTGTCTTCCTAACTGTCGACTGACCCTGCACATTAACCTTAAGAGAATCGTGAACAAGGACTCCCAAGTCCCTTTGTGCTTCTGCTTTCCTAAGCATCTCCCCATTTAGAAAATAGTCTATGCCTCCATTCTTCCTACCAAAGTGCATAACCTCACACTTTTCCACATTGTATTCCATCTGCCACTTCTTTGCCCACTCTCCTAGCCTGTCCAAGTCCTTCTGCAGCCCTCTTGCTTCCTCAATACTACCTGTCCCGCTACTGATCTTTACCCACATCTTCTGACTCTAAGAATCATAAAATTCTGCAAAAACTCAACAGCATCTGTGGAACAGAACTATTACAGCACAGAAGGACGCCATTTGGCCCATCATGTCTGCACCGACTCTTAAAATGAGCAGCATGACATAGTGTCATTCCCCTGCCTTTTCCCCTTACCCCTGCACATTGGGCGAAATTCTCCCGAAACGGCGCGATGTCCGCCGACTGGCGCCCAAAACGGCGTCAATCAGACGGGCATCGCGCCGCCCCAAAGGTGCGGAATGCACCGCATCTTTGGGGGCCGAGCCCCAACATTGAGGGGCTAGGCCGACGCCGGACGAATTTCCGCACCGCCAGCTGGCGGAAAAGGCCTTTGGTGCCCCGCCAGCTGGTGCGGAAATGACATGTCGGGGCGGCGCATGCGCGGGAGCGTCAGCAGCCGCTGACAGTTTCCCGCGCATGCGCAGTGGAGGGAGTCTCTTCCACCTCCGCCATGGTGGAGACAGAAGGGAAAGAGTGCACCCACGGCACAGGCCCGCCCGCGGATCGGTGGGCCCGATCGTGGGCCAGGCCACCGTGGGGGCACCCCCCGGGGCCAGATCGCCCCGCGCCACCCCCCCCCCCAGGACCCCGGAGCCCGCCCGCGCCGCCTTGTCCTGCCGGTAAATAGGTGCTTTAATTTACGCCGGCGGGACAGGCAATTTATCGGCGGGACTTCGGCCCATACGGGCCGGAGAATCGAGTGGGCGTGGGCCCGCCAACCGGCACGGCGCGATTCCCGCCCCCGCCGAATCTCCGGCGCCGGAGACTTCGGCAACCAGCGGGGGCGGGATTCACGGCAGCCCCCGGCGATTCTCCAACCCGGCGGGGGGTCGGAGAATGACGCCCATTGTTTCTATTCAAGTCATAATCTAACGCCTTCTTGAATGCTTTGATTGAACCTGCCTCCATCCACCCCACTGCCAGGCAGTGCATTCCATACTCGAACCATTCTCACATCACATTTGCTTCTTTTGTCTAACTTTGAATCTATGACGTCTTGAGTTTGTCGCTATTTATTCTGTTCAGCACCCTCATAATTTTGAACATTGCAAGGGTCCTTCCCAATGATTCCCTTACTTCCTCTTTCTTTATTTTTTGCTGTCATCATTTTGCACAATGTATGCTTAATGGGCATGTATCTTAAAGTCAAGCAGCAGAAAGAATGAGAAATTCAAAAAGTTGCAACATAGTATATGGTGCTAGTTTTGGACAACAGAACCCAGACTCTGTTGCACCCAAGAGATAGGATGAATGTTGGTTTGATCGGTTGAACGAATTGGCCAAAAGGCTGTATTCTGCCCGGTAACAGGTGGTGATTTGGTTCTGCCCAAGTGGCTGATTTTCAAAAAGTCAGGGAAAGGTCACTTTGAATCCTGGACACTCAGTTGAAAGGACCTGCTCTCTCTCTCGTGTTTCCCCCATAACATCTGCTGTATTTCTCAAACTGCGGAGACCTGACTGATTCTACAGTGAAAATCAATACAGAATGGAAAACAGAAGTCTCAATCTGAAAGCTTGGTTTAAAGGAAAGTGTGCTTGAAACAACAATCTGAAACAAAGATTCATCATTTACTTTTACTTATTGTTTTCACCCTTCTCTTCCCCGCTGCGTTTGTTTGGTGTGTGTGTGTGTGTGTGTATAATATATAAACACACATAGAGGGTGGGGGACAAGTTAAAGTGGGCAATTCAGAATTAGGTAATAGTCTTTTTTTAATAAACATTTTATTGAGGTATTTTTGGTATTGTAACAACAAAATAAACAATGTACATGAAACTATAAACATAGTGCAAAAGCCATCTCCCTCCCTTACAGGTCCCACCTTTATTAACCCCCTACTCGAAGCTAAAATAACCTCCACCGCCACCCGCCCCCCCCCCCGCCCCCCCCCCCCCCCCCCCTCTGCTGACGATTAATTTTCCGCGAAGAAGTCGACGAACGGTTGCCACCTCCGGGCGAACCCTAACAGTGACCCTCTCAAGGCGAACTTGATTTTCTCCAAACAGAGAAAGCGAGCCATGTCCGATAGCCAGGTCTCTGACTTTGGGAGCTTTGAGTCTCTCCAAGCTAATAGTATCCGTCTCCGGGCTCCCAGGGAAGCAAAGGCCAGAACGTCTGCCTCTTTCTCCTCCTGGATTCCCGGGTCTTCTGACACCCCGAAAATCCCACCTCTGGACTCAGTGCCACCCTTGTTTTTAACACCGTGGACATGACATCTGCAAACCCCTCCCAAAGTTCCCTAAGCTTCGGACATGCCAAGAACATGTGGACATGGTTCGCTGGTCCTCCCGCACATCTTGCACACCTGCATTCCACCCCAAAGAATCTGCTCATCCGGGCCACTGTCATGTGAGCCCGGTGAACGACCTTGAATTGTATCAGGCTGAGCCTGGCACATGTTGCGGACCATCCTCTATCTCTCCTCCCAGCTCCTCCTCCCACTTGTGCTTCAGCTCCTCGGTCTGCGTCTCCTCTGACCCCATAGGTTCCTTGTAAATGTCAGAGACACTCACTTCTCCTACCCACCCTCTGGAAACTACCCTGTCCTGAATCCCCCTTAGCGGTAGGAGCGGGAAGGTTGACACCTGTTTACGTAGGACATCCCGCACCGGCAGACACCCGAATTCATTTCCCCTCACCAATCCAAACTTCTCCTCCAGCGCCCTCATACTCGGAAAGCTCCCCTCTATAAACATATCCCCCATCCTCTCAATCCCTGCTCTTTTTTACTCTTCCGACTCTCGTCTGTCATCATTGATGGTACATCAAGGTTGGAGTTCTACGGCGGCGGGGTGAACGGGCAGTTCCACGGCGGTTCTCGTGTGGCCCTGGAGAACACAGTAAGGCACATTTCGTTAGACATGCAGGGTCGTATGTGAGGGGGTGGAGGGGGCGTTGTGAGGGTGTGGACTGTGGGGTTGGTGCAGTGTCAGGCGGTGGGGTGTGAGGGTGTGGACTGTGGGAGTGGTGCAGTGTCAGGCGGTGTGGTGTGAGGGTGTGTGGTGAACACCACGAGTGGTATATTATATGTATTACGGCACTGCACGTATATTAGAGGTACGATGGTAAATCCCTGCCAGAAGGCGGCGTATAAAAGTGTGCAATCTCCTGAGCTGCAGCCATTCTGGTTCCAGCTACAGGAGGCACAACATTTTGTTCAATAAAGCCTCGATTGTTCTACCATTCTCGTCTCGTGGCAATTGACGGTGCATCAATTTATTGAACAAGATTTTTAAACAATGGATCTCCTCATCAAGCCTGATCGCCTGCAGCTGAGCCCTCACGCAGCCAACGCCACGTTCACCTTTGACCACTGGCTAGCCTGCTTCGAAGGCTACCTCAGAGCAGTCGCTGAAGAACCCTTGGACTCGCAGAAGCTCCAAGTCCTCTATTCACGGGTGAGCCCTGACATTTTTCCCCTCATCCGGGATGTGCCCACCTACTCCGAAGCGGTGACGCTCCTGAAGGGACATTATGTTCGACCGGTGAATCAAGTGTACGCCAGGAACCTCCTGGTCACGAGACAGCAACCCCCCGGGGAGTCTCTGGACGATTTCTGGCGTGCCCTGCAGATCCTAGGTAGGAACTGTGACTGCCAGGCAGTTTTGGCAGTCCAGCACACCAAACTTTTAATTAGAGATGCTTACGTCACGGGCATGAAGTCTGCGTATGTCCGCCAGCGGCTATTGGAAGGGGTATGCTCGATCTTGCGGGGGCTAGCAGCTCGCTAATTCATTAGAAGTGGCCTCCCGTAACGTTCAGTCCTATGCCCCCGACTGCGTGGCACCCTCATGGGGCATCGTGGGCCCCACCAGCTGCCGACTCCAGCTCACCACAAGCCTGTGCCGCGCGGCAGCCAGACAACTCTGGGGGGGCCCAAGTGTTATTTTTGTGGACAGACTAAACACTCCAGGCAGCACTGCCCGTTGCGGAGCGCGACCTGCAACCGGTGTGGGAAGAAAGGACACTTTGTTTCTGTTTGCCAGGCCCGGTCGGTCGCCGCTGTTTCCAGGCCCGGCATTTCTACACCCCCACGTGCGACCCAGGGGCACCGCCATCTTCCCCTCCACAAGCCACGTGCGGCCCATGGGGGCCGCCATCTTCCCCACCGTAAGCTACGTGCGGCCCTTGGGCGCCGCCATCTTTGATGCCGTCCGCCATGTGCACCCCATGGGCGCCGCCATCATCAGCGCCATTTCTCCCGCAACCTCGACGACTGTGAAGATCAATGGGCACGAGATGACCTGCCTCTTTGACTCCGGGAGCACAGAGAGGTTCATCCACCCCACTACGGTAAGGCACTGCTCCCTCCCAGTACACCCTGTCACCCAGAAAATCCCCCTGGCCTCCGGATCCCATTCCGTTGAAATCCGTGGATACTGTATCGCGACCCTCATCGTCAAGGGCGTAGAATTCAGCAGCTTCCGGCTCTACGTCCTCCCCCACCTCTGCGCTGCCCTGTTACTCGGCCTGGATTTTCAGTGCCATCTGCAAAGCCTGACTTTAAAATTCAGCAGACCCCTAACCACCTCACCGTCTGCGGTCTCACGACCCTTAAGGTCGATCCACCTTCGCTGTTTGCGAACCTCACCCCGGACTGCAAACCCGTCGCCACTAGGAGCAGACGGTACAGTACCCAGGACAGGACCTTCATCAGGTCGGAGGTCCAACGGCTTCTGCGGGAAGGGGTCATTGAGGCCAGCAACAGCCCCTCGAGAGCTCAAGTGGTGGTAGTGAAGACTGGGGAGAAGCACAGGATGGTCGTTGACTACAGTCAGACCATCAATCGGTACACGCAGCTCGACGCGTACCCCCTCAAACGCATTTCTGACATGGTCATTCAGATTGCGCAGTATCGAGTCTTTTCCACAGTAGACATGAAATCCATCTACCACCTGGAACTCCCTCTCCCCCACTGCCCCAAGGCCCTGAAACGATGCCTGGGGGTTTTCTACTATTACGCCTAGTGGGTCCCTAATTATGCGGACAAGGCCCGTCCACTCATTCAGTCCACAGATTTTCCCCTGACGGCTGAGGTCCGCCAGACCTTCAACCGCATCAAGGCGAACATCGCCAAGGCCACGATGCACGCGGTCGACAAGACCCTCCCCTTTCAGGTGGAGAGCGATGCATCAGACGTAGCTCTGGCCGCCATCCTCAACCAGGCGGGCAGACCCGTGGCCTTCTTCTCCCGCACCCTCCATGCCTCCGAAATTCGGCACTCCTCTGTCGAAAAGGAGGCCCAAGCCATTGTGGAAGCTGTGTGACATTGGAGGCATTACCTGGCCGGCAGGAGATTCACTCTCCTCACTGACCAACGGTCGGTTGCCTTTATGTTTAATAATACACAGCGAGGCAAGATTAAGAACGACAAGATCTTGAGGTGGAGGATCGAGCTCTCCACCTATAACTATGAGATCTTGTATCGCCCGGGGAAGCTCAACGAGCCCCCTGATGCCCTATCCCGCGGTACATGTGCGAGCGCACAAGTGGACCAACTCCGGGCTCTCCACTCTGACCTCTGCCACCCGGGGGGGTCACACGGTTCTTCCATTTTGTCAAGGCCTGCATCCTGCCCATTGAAGAGGTCAGGATCGTCACCAGAGACTGCCAAGTCTGCGCAGAGTGCAAGCCGCACTTCTACCGGCCAGATAGAGCACACCTGGTGAAGGTCTCCCGCCCCTTTGAACACCTCAGCGTGGACTTCAAAGGGCCCCTGCCCTCCACCGATCACTACACGTACTTCCTGAATGTGATTGACGAGTACTCCCGGTTTTGCCATCCCATGCCCCGGGGAAACGGGCAGGTGGAGAGGGAGAACGGGACGGTCTGGAAGGCCGTACTGCTGCCCTGCGGTCTAAAAATCTCCCGGTGTCCTGCTGACAGGAGGTCCTCCCCGACATGCTCCACTCCATCCGATCGCTCCTCTGCACCGCGACTAATTAGACCCCTCACCAACGGATGTTTGCCTTCCCTAGGAGGTCCACCTCTGGGGTCTCACTCCCAACATGGCTGACAGTTCCTGGACCCGTCCTCCTCCGGAAGCATGTGCAGAGACATAAATCGGACCCCACTTGGTCGAAAAAGTCCACCTCCTACATGCTAACCCACTGTACACCTACGTGGCACACCCGAGAGGTGCCAAGACACAGCCTCCCTCTGGGACCTGGCACCCACTGTGTCCCCACCCATGACCCCCAACCTGACACTGCACCCCCCCCCCCCCCCACACCCCACCCCACCACCGGTTACCGGTTGCCTCATTCACCGCTGCACCACTCACCCTCCTCCAGCGAACCTCACCGCAGCCCTCACCCCAGCAGGATCCGTCCTCCCACTGGATCCACTCAGGGGTGACGAAGACGAGGAGAACACTCTCCCGGAGTCGCAAGTGACCAGGTTGGCGCCCACATCACCACCAGGACTGAGGCGATCGTGGAGGAGGGTCAAGGCCCCCGACAGACTTAATTTGTAATGTTTCCACCACCCTCGCCGGACTCTTTTTTTAACAGGGGGTGAATGTGGTGAACACCACTAGTGGTATATTATATGTATTACGGCACTGCCCGTATATTAGAGGTACAATGATAAATCCCTGCCTGCTGGCTCTGCCCAGCAGGCAGCATATAAAAGTGTGTGCTCTCCTGAGCTGCAGCCAGTCTGGTTCCAGCTACAGGAGGTACAATATCTTGTTCAATAAAGCCTCGATTGTTCCACCATTCTCGTCTCGTGGTAATTGATGGTACATCAGGGTGTGGACTGTGGGGGTGGTGCAGTGTCAGGCGGCGGGGTGTGAGGGTGTGGACTGTGGGGATGGTGCAGTGCCAGGCAGTGGGGTGTGAGGGTGTGGACTGTGGGGGTGGTGCAGTGTCAGGCGGCGGGGTGTGAGGGTGTGGACTGTGGTGGTGGTGCAGTGTCAGGCGGCGGGGTGTGAGGGTGGTGCAGTGTGAAGGTGTGGGGTGTGAGGCTGGTGCAGTGTGAGGGTGTGGGGCGTGAGGCTGGTGCAGTGTGAGGGTGTGGGGTGTGAGGGTGTGGGGTGTGAGGGTGCGGGGTGTGAGGGTGGTGCAGTGTGAGGGTGTGGGGTGTGAGGGTGGTGCAGTGTGAGGGTGTGAGGCTGGTGCAGTGTGAGGGTGTGGGGTGTGAGGGTGTGGGGTGTGAGGGTGGTGCAGTGTGAGGGTGTGGGGTGTGAGGCTGGTGCAGTGTGAGGGTGTGGGGTGTGAGGGTGTGGGGTGTGAGGGTGTGGGGTGTGAGGGTGGTGCAGTGTGAGGGTGTGGGGTGTGAGGCTAGTGCAGTGTGAGGGTGTGGGGTGTGAGGGTGTGGGGTGTGAGGGTGTGGGGTGTGAGGGTGGTGCAGTGTGAGGGTGTGGGGTGTGAGGGTGGTGCAGTGTGAGGGTGTGGGGTGTGAGGGTGGTGCAGTGTCAGGCGGTGGGGTTGTGGGGTGTGAGGGTGGTGCAGTGTCAGGCGGTGGGGTTGAGGGTGTGGACTGTGGGGGTGGTGCAATGTCAGGCGGCTGTGTGTGAGGGGGGTGGGGGTACTGATGGGCTGAAGGACTGCATGCATACAGTGGATTCTCACTTGGAGCTTTGCCTCCGACCTGGCACAGCGTTCCCTCTCGGCTGGCGGCTCCCCCAGCAAGTCCAGTGCCCTTTGCTTTAGACGGTCAGGGGGTGCAGCTCAGGTGATCCCTCTCCGGTTCTTGCACGCTCCCTGTATTTGTGAGCTGGCTTGCACTTGGGGCGGGGGAAGGAGATGAACATCAGGGTTAGGCGGACATTGGCAGCTCGCACACATGAACGCCACATTATCACAAGGTGGGGACACTACGACCCATGCCATGGCACCTGCCTGGGGGGTTCCACATGTGTCCCGGGTGCAATGTGGAGCCCCAGCCCCTCCCCCCCGGCATGGGCAGAGGTGGGGGGCGTTGCCAGGGGGGAATGTCAGGGTACTTACCCTCGCTGCCCTCGTGAGTTCGTGCAGTTTCTTCCTGCACTGTTCTCCCGTGCGGGCGTTGTGCCCCACAGCGCTGACTGCCGTCCCGACCTCTCGCCATCCCCGCCTCACGGTGCTGCATGGCTGCCGGTGTCCATGTCTGGGGGCAGAGGATGGCTCGGAGCTCCTCCACTGCCTCCAGAAGTGCCTCCAGGTCGCTGTCCCGGAAGCGGGGAGCGGCGCAACGGGCCTCTTCCATGTTGGGCCCCGGTGTGTGTGTGCCGATCCACGCACTTCCTTACACGCAGCGCGGCGTCATCCTGGCGTCGCGCGATGACGCCGCTAGTCCTGCGCAACGCCCACCGCGTTTCTTGCGGCCCCGCTACTGGCCCTTTTTCTGGCTGTGAATCGGTTGCGGCGGATGCCTGTTCGTGCTGTCGTGAAACGCGGCGGCGTTCACGACGGCGCGGGCACTTAGCCCCGCGATCGGAGAATCGCGCACATAATGACGACCATTGTCATTAACCAGCCAGAATAGCAGGCCCTGAGTGCTCAAACTCCAAGAGTATTCACATCTTCCATCTCCCTTCTCTCTTTCAGGAGCAGGTTGTCAATTATCATTCCAGGTCCCGGAAAGTCCCCCATGGTCAGACCAACCTACTGCCCACAAGACCTCCATGGCACCACTGGTGAAAGTGGTGTCGGAGAGTGATCAGCAGTCTTAGATGTCTCTACCTCCAACTACGACAATTGTATAGCTGATTGACACAGCAACGACTGTACACACATTATAACTCCCAGCCAGCAAGCCACCACCACAAGGGATACTGAAACTGCGTAGCAATTATCATCATGGTTAGCACTGCTGCCTCACAGCACCAGGGATCCGTGTTCAATTCCGGCCTTCGGTGACTGTGCGGAGTCTGCACATTCTCCCTGCATATGGATGGGTTTCCTCCCACAGTCCAAAGATGTGCAGGTTAGGTGAATTGACCATTCTAACTTTCCCCTTAGTGCCCAATGGTTAAGTGGGGTTACGGGGTTAGAGCGGGAGAGTGGGCCGAGGTTGGGTGCTCTTTCAGAGGGTCAGTGCAGACCTGATGGACCGATTGGCCTCTTTCTGCACTGTAGGGATTCTCTGATTCTATTAACAACAAAATACAGAGGGGAGCCTACCACTCAACCTTCTTCTTGCTGCAGGAACATTCTTCTCCGGCACCAGAAGGCTTCCAGGCGGTGCACATAGAAAATAGGCAGCACCAAGGAGACAAATACCATCTTTGGCCACCTCGTAAGAAGCAATCAAGAGTAACGGCAAACGAGCAATCGACACAACAAACGAAGCAAGGTTTAGCGTCAGGCAATGGAAGAAAAGAATGAAAGCAAACAACACAAAGCAGAACCAATAGAGCTTACCACTCTCCCGTCACAATGGTGAACAAGATGTGATAGGGTAATAAGACTTCCAGATGGCCTGAACCTCTAACTTCAAGGGTTTGAAGTGAGAATCATAGAATTTACAGTGCAGAAGGAGGCCATTCGGCCCATCGAGTCTGCACCAGCTCTTGGAAAGAGCACCCTACCCAAGGTCAACACCACCACCCTATCCCCATAACCCAGTAACCCCACCCAACACTAAGGGCAATTTTGGACACTAAGGGCAATTTATCATGGCCAATCCACCTAACCTGCACATCTTTGGACTGTGGGAGGAAACCGGAGCACCCGGAGGAAACCCATGCACACACGGGGAGGATGTGCAGACTCCGCACAGACAGTGACCCAAGCTGGAATCGAACCTGGGACCCTGGAGCTGTGAAGCAATTGTGCTATCCACAAGGCTACCGTGCTGCCCACGGTATTGGGCACGGTATTGCTGAGGAATTGGGTTTAGGAGAATGTTATTAATGTTGTTAATGCTAATACATAAGAGCAAAAATGTTGGAATCGCATTAAAGTTGTAACAATAAAGTCAATGCATTAGACTTATAACAATGTAAGATGAAGTAAACTAATGGGATGTATCCTTGGGGGAAGGTGTAGTATAAGGATCTGACACATACAGGATTAATGTGGGACTGAGTACAGTATCGCCACACAGTGATGTAAGAAGGCACATGATCTAGACCTAGAGTCTGTGGTGTGTTATGAACTAGGATGGAGATATCTCCATGTCTATACCCGTTACTGTCTAATTGTATATGGCTATAAGTAGTTAATTAAAGCTTGCTGTTAACATATAAGACTATGAAAGATTTTCTGACACATTCGAAACCAACACCATCCCAACACATGGACTGTAATGGTTCAAGGCGGCAGCTCACCACCACTTTCTCACGGGCAATTGGGGGAATGGGAATAAATGTTGGGCTAGCCAGCGACACCCACGTCCTGTGAACAAATAAATAAAAAAAGTCCCACCTCAGAGAGCTGATGGCCAATCTGATTGGCTGGCAACTCTATAATCCCATCATTGCCAATGGCAGTAGTGCCTCAGACTGGAACTACCAGCAGTCATCAGATTCTAAGTCCCAGAGTCCAGGACCAGATAAATGTGGGGCTCTCACAGCAGGAAGGGGAAGTGAGGCTTGGGTGGGGACAGCAGCAGGAGAGGGAGTGGTAGGTGGGGAAGGATGTCTTGATGGAGAGACCTGGATGGGGAGGAATCACCCATTGGGAGCAGACCATGGGGTGGTCACCCAAAGTGGAAAGGGGCTCTTGAGGGAGGCGCTCCCCTCCATTGCTGCCCAAAGCCCAAGCAGGGTGACCTGCTGGCTTCCTCTCACCCCTGAACTCCTCCCACCGACCTCAAAATTGAGGCCAGGTCCGAATCAGCCCTTAAATGGCTAATAGTTGCAGTCGGTCATAACAGAGCAAAAAAATAAGGATTTCTCAGCAAAGTATTTTTTCTTAAAGTTATTGTAAAAATTATTTGTTTTGCAAACCAGTGAACTCTTCAAGTAAAAGTGGTAAACCATGGCAATAAAAATGCCCACCTTAAGTGCCTGATTTAAACTATCATTTGGATACAATGCATATGTGCACTGCCACCATTTTGCTGACAGAGTACATTACTAACCACCAGCACCAGCCACCCTCCACCTCTACCATCACTCCAACTCTACCCTATTATATGGTAGTAACATTGCAAATGGGTCAGTGGTGGACAGAGAGGCAGCAGCAAGGCCTGGGAATTTAACCCCCCCACCCCCCGACCCAAGTCTGCCAACCCACCGCTGGAGACTGTAAAATTGTACCCAAGGTGAAAATCTAAATTGGAAAATGACATCTAAAAGAGCTTATACAAATGTTTTCAAGGTTAATACGTTTCTGGCTCATTCAAATCCCTCAAGATGCCTTTAAACACATACCGATGTCTACGAAAATAATTAAAACAGTATAAATTCAACAATACTCTAAAGGTTAAACTGTATTCGCTATTTAAGATGTGTTATTGATTTATTGGAAAGAAATATAGTTTTGAAATCAAGCAATTCTGTCACAACTGTTGCAATCAATCTATACTTGTTAAAGAAATAGCACTTATTTAACTTTTGGCATGTGCTGCAGAAATCCCAAAGTGCTTTATAGCAACTGAATTACTTATGAAGTGCATCTACTGTTTTGTAGGCAACCATGACAGCTAGTTTACACAAGGCACCGTTCTAAAAGCACCAAATGAGACAAATGTGGGCGGCAAGGTAGCACAGTAGTTAGCACTGTTGCTTCACAGCGCCAGGGTCCCAGGTTCGATTCCCGGCTTGGGTCATTGTCTATGCGGAGTTTGCACGTTCTCCCCGTGTCTGCGTGGGTTTCCTCCGGGTGCTCCGGTTTCCTCCCACAAAAATCCCGAAAGGCGTGCTGGGAGGTAATTTGGACATTCTGAATTCTCCCTGTGTACCCGAACAGGCGCTGGAGTGTGATGACTAGGGGATTTTCACAGCAACTTCATTGCAGTGTTAATGTAAGCCTACTAGTGACAATAATAAAGGTTATTAAAAAAAGGTTCCACTGAAAATCAAAAAACCCTGGCAATGGGGTCAGGACTTCTGCCATAATTTTCACCCCTCCATAGAGTTTTCCCAACTCCATGAAAATCCAGCCCGACATTGCTGATATTCAGCACACATTCAATGACACTGGGAAGTATTCAGTTAAAGGTTCCTGCCCAAATAAGAATTCTACCTACTACAAATAGACTGCAGGGAGGCTTCTAAAGCTCTGGGCCTACACCGATACCTGGAAAATCCACCAGGTAGTGGGAGTAGCTGGAGTGATGACAGGGCGGAAATGGCAGCTGGTGCTGGATGGTAATAGAACAAAGACCAACACAGCACAGGAACAGGCCCTTCGACCCTTCAAGCCGGCACCGATCCTGGTGCCTGTCTAAACTAAAACCTTCTGCACTTCCGGGGTCCATATCCCTCTATTCCCAACTTATTCATGTATTCGTCAAGATGCCTCTGATGCACGATCAATGACCACTAAAACGAGGTTGTAGTACAACTGAAGGCTTTAATAAGCTAGATGTTTCCCCCAGCAGCTCAGGTACAGAATGAGGGCTGCTGGGACGGCACGGGTTCTTATACCCCGCCTATCAGGGCGGAGCTATTATACTCTCTAGCCAAAGCAAGCATATAGGTTCTACCAATGGTACTTCAGCCTCTCAGGTACCGTAATACCTATAATACCACATTCACCCCATGTTAAAAAGTCTGGCGGGGGTGGTGGCCAGCAATTACAAAACATAACAACATGGTATAATTAGTTATGGAGGTACCGTAATACCTCCATACAGTGTTTAGTAACTATTGACAAGTCTGGTAGCTATGTACATTCGGTGTTTTATATTTACAGATTACGGTTAAAATGAAGCCATCGTCGGTGCCTCGGTGGTGACTCCGGTGGAGGCTCGGGCGTCTGTGACTCCGGGAGCATGGCTTCGATCTCCATGGCAGCTTTGTCACCCCGAGACGGCGCTGGTGGGGAAAACGGCTGACCTGGGGAGGGAGCGCCTGTGGAGGGCGTCGGTGGGTAGGGGGGCCTAGGCAAGGGCGGTGGAAGGACCGATCCTCCTGTAAGGTGCTGTGGTGGAGAGGAGGGTGGGACTGGTGGCTGGAATGTGCATGGAGTTCCGGCAGGCACCAGGTCCCGTAGGGGGACCGTATCTTGTCGGCCGTTGGGTACGCCACATAGGCGTACTGGGGGTTTGCATGGAGCAGATGGACCCTCTCGACCAACGGGTCCGACTTGTGCACCCGCACGTGTTTTCGGAGCAGGATGGGTCCGGGTGCTGCCAGCCAGGTCGGGAGCGAGATCCCGGAGGAGGGCTTCCTAGGGAAGACAAGGCGACGTTCGTGAGATGACTGATTGGTGGTTGTGCAAAGTAGTGACCGGGTGGAGTGAAGGGCATCCGGGAGGACTTCTTGCCAGCGGGAGACTGGGAGATTCCTGGACTGTAGGGCAGTAGGATGGTCTTCCAGACCGTTCCGTTCTCCCTCTCTACCTGTCCGTTACCCCGGGGGTTGTAACTGGTCGTCCTGCTCGAGGCGATGCCCTTGTTGAGCAGGAATTGACGCAGTTCGTCACTCATAAAGGAGGACCTCCTATCACTGTGTATGTAAGCGGGGAACCCGAACAGTGCAAAGATGCTATGGAGGGCCTTGATGACGGTGGAGGCGGTCATGTCGGGGCAGGGAATGACGAATGGGAACCGGGAGTACTCGTCAATCACGTTCAGGAAGTATGTGTTGTGGTCGGTGGAGGGGAGGGGGCCTTTGAAGTCCATGCTGAGGCGTTCAAAGGGATGGGAAGCCTTTATCAGGTGCGCTCTCTCTGGCCGGTAGAAGTGCGGTTTGCACTCCGCGCAGATTTGGCAGTCCCTGGTGGCTGTCCTGACCTCCTCGATGGAGTAGGGCATGTTGCGGGTCTTGATGAAATGAAAAAGCAAGTGATCCCCGGGTGGCAGAGGTCCTCGTGGAGGGCTCGGAGGCGGTCCACTTGTGCGGTGGCACATGTGCCGCGGCACTGGGCGTCAGGAGGCTCATTTAGCTTCCCGGGACGATACAATATCTCATAGTTGTAGGTGGAGAGTTCAATCCTCCACCTCAAGATCTTGTCGTTTTTTATCTTGCCCCGCTGTGCATTATCAAACATGAAAGCCACCGACCGTTGGTCCGTGAGGAGAGTGAATCTCCTGCCGGTCAGGTAATGCCTCCAATGGCGCACAGCTTCTACTATAGCCTGGGCCTCCTTTTCGACTGAGGAGTGGCGGATTTCGGAAGCATGGAGGGTACGGGAGAAGAAGGCCACTGGTCTGCCCGCTTGGTTGAGGGTTGCCGCCAGAGCTACGTCGGACGCTTCGCTCTCGACCTGGAAGGGGAGGGACTCGTCGATGGCGTGCATCGCGGCCTTTGCAATGTCTGCTTTGATGCGGCTGAAGGCCTGGCGGGCCTCTATCGACAGGGGAAAAACTGTGGTTTGGATCAGGAGACGGGCCTTGTCTGCGTAGTTGGGGACCCACTGGGCGTAGTAGCTAAAAAAAACCTCGGCAGCGCTTCAGGGCCTTAGAGCAGTGAGGGAGGGGGAACTCCATAAGGGGGCGCATGCGTTCAGGGTCGGGGCCTATAACTCCATTTCGCACTACGTAGCCGAGAATGGCTAGACGGTCGGTGCTAAACATGCATTTATCCTTATTGTATGTTAGGTTAAGGATCTTTGTGGTCTGGAGGAATTTTCGGAGGTTGGTGTCGTGGTCCTGCTGTTCGTGGCTGCAGATGGTGACATTATCGAGATACGGGAATGTTGCCCGTAAACCGTACCGGTAAACCATTCGGTCCATCTCGTGCTGGAAGACCGAGACCCCGTTAGCGACACCAAAGGGAACCCTTAAGAAGTGATAGAGCCTCCCGTCTGCCTTGAAGGCAGTGTATTTGCAGTCACTAGTGCGGATGGGGAGCTGGTGGTAGGTGGACTTGAGATCCACCGTGGAGAAGACCTTATAATGCGTGATCCTGTTTACCAGGTCGGCTATACGGGGGAGAGGGTACGCGTCCAGCTGCGTAAACCTGTTGATGGTCTGACTGTAGTCAATGACCATCCTATGCTTCTCCCCGGTCTTTACCACCACTACTTGAGCTCTCCAGGGGCTTTTACTGGCTTCAATGACCCCTTCCCTCAGTAGCCTTTGGACCTCTGATCTAATAAAGATCCGGTCCTGGGCACTGTAGCGTCTGCTCCTGGTGGCGACGGGTTTGCAATCCGGGGTGAGGTTCGCAAACAGGGAAGGCGGGTCGACATCAAGGGTCGTGAGGCCGCAGACAGTAAGGGGGGGTATCGGGCCGCCGAATTGGAAGGTCAGACTTTGAAGGTTACACTGGAAGTTTAAACCCAGGAGTGTAGCCACGCAGAGGTGAGAAAGGACGTAGAGACGGAAATTTTTGAACTCCCTTCCCTGGACTGTGAGGTTTGCTAAACAAAACCCCTTTACCTCCACTGAGTGGGAACCGGAGGCCAGTGAGATTTTTTGATTAACAGGGTGGATGAGGAGGGAACAGCGCCTTACCGTGTCAGGGTGTATGAAGCTCTCTGTGCTCCCAGAGTCAATTAGGCAGGACGTCTCGTGCCCGTTGATGAAAACGGTCGTCGTAGCGGTTGAGAGTGTTCGAGGTCGAGACTAATCCAGAGTCACCGAGGCCAATCGCAGTAGTTGAGAATTCTGTTCAGGCAGTGTGTGGTCAGCCGAGCTGGGGTCCTGGGGGCCCATCCAACATGGCGTCTCCCATTGGTCGCACATGGCCAGGGGTGCACAAAATGGTGGCACCCATCCCTCAAACGTGGCGTCCGTGGAACAAGATGGCGGCGCCCGGAGTCCGCACGTGGCCCTGGAAAATGGGTGTGGCGGCAACCGCTGGCCACACGGGGCCTGTGGAGAGGTTTGTGGTGGCAGTCCGGATTCGCCGCTGGAGACCACGGCCACCACTCGGGCCTGACATACCCCCATGAAATGGCCCTTTTTGCCGCATCCCCTGCAGGTGGATGTGCGGGCTGGGCAGCGCTGGCGGGGGTGCTTGGCCTGCCCGCAAAAATAGCGGCGGGGCCCCTCGGGGTTGGCATGCCACCTTGCAGCGCAGGCCTGCGGGGGAATGGGGGAAGTCTCTGGGTCGGCCGCTGTGGGGTTCCATGCTGCCCAGGGGGCTGCCGCCTGGTCGGGAACGTAGGCGCGGGCGTTCCTGGAGGCCATTTCCAGGGAGCCTGCAAGGGCCTGTGCCTCCCTAAGACCCAGGGTGTCTTTCTCTAACAGGCGCTGGCGGATTTGTGATGAAAGCATACCTGCCACAAAAGCGTCCCTGACTAAGAGTTCCGTGTGTTCGTTCGCCGAATCTTGCGGGCAGCCACAGCTTCTGCCCAGCACCAGGAGTGCGTGGTAGAATTCCTCCAACGATTCCCCAGGGGTTTGCCGTCTTGTTGCAAGCAGATGCCGGGCGTAGACCTGGTTTACCGGGCGAATATAGTGTCCTTTTAGCAGCTCGATTGCTGCATCGAAGTCTTCTGCTTCCTCGATGAGGGTGTAGATCTCCGGGCTCACCCTTGAGTGCAGGACGTGCAGTTTCTGCTCTCCCGTGGGTGCGTTTTCTGCCGTCTCGAGATACCCTTTAAAACACGCCAGCCAGTGCTTAAAGATCGCTGCTGAGTTCGCCGCGTGGGGGCTAAGTTGCAGACACTCCGGCTTGATTCGTAGCTCCATCCTTCCTTCCTAAAATCTAGCTTATTAAATTGATGCACGATCAATGACCACTAAAACGAGGTTGTAGTACAACTGAAGGCTTTAATAAGCTAGATGTTTCCCCCAGCAGCTCAGGTACAGAATAAGGGCTGTTGGGACGGCACGGGTTCTTATACCCCGCCTATCAGGGCGGAGCTATTATACTCTCTAGCCAATAGCAAGCATATAGGTTCTACCAATGGTACTTCAGCCTCTCCGGTACCGTAATACCTATAATACCACAGCCTCTTAAACATCGCTATTTTATCTGCTTCCACCACCTACTCCGGCAGCGCATTCCAGGCACTCACCACCCTCTGTGTAAAAACCTTCCCTCACACATCTCCTCGAAACTTTCCATCTTGCATCTTAAACCTATGTACCCTAGTAATTGACTTTTCCACCCTGGGGAAAAGTCTCTGACTATCCACTCTGTCCATGCCACTCATAATTTTGTAAACCTCTATCAGGTCGCCCCTCAACCTCCATTGTTCTAGTGAAAACAACCTGAGTTTATCCCTGCTGTGATCAGTAAAACGGTGGCAATGTGCACATGCATTGTATCCAAATGATGCTATCTTAAATAAGGCACTTAAGGAGTGGGCATTTTTACTGGGGTGGTTTAATCACCTTTACTTCAAGAGCTCACCAGTTTTTCAAAGCAATTAATTTTTACAATAACTTTTAATACATTCCTGAGGAATCCTAATTTTTTGTATTGTTCTGACCAACTGCAATCACTCTTACACATCAAAATAATTCTATATAATTAAAAGCTCACACTGCATAAGATTAGGAAACTAAACTCCCACAGCAGCTGCTTCTTACTCCATTAAAATGTCCCTGCTGTGCAGTTTTCTCCAAATGGCCTGGTACTTTTCTGAAATGCAAATTCAGTGATCATCATGTACAAGCCCATGACATGCTTCAAAATTCACTGCTATGGCTGTGAAACTCTCTGTGATGTCCTCAGGATTTGCACCGTGCTAAATAAATACAACTTCATTCTTTTTTCTCTTTATTTCAGGTCTAAACTTTGAAATTCACTGTCCTGATATGTCCCCATAATTATGGAACACAGCCATGCTGAGCTTTAACAAAGAGGTAGGGGAGGGGGGGAGGTGGCAGGCGGTGGGGGGAGAAACTTTGTAAAAACCATTATAAATAATATACAAATTTGTTTGTAAATACCAGATACACATGAGCTGTCATTCTGTAATAACTGGAAAACATCAATAAATATATACTTTTTTTTAAAACAAGGTGTTAGGTTCAACTGGCTTTTAGATATCATGTTGGAATTCTCACAACCACATTTCGTGAAGTATATCCAGTTACATTGCCAACTCCTCCTATTGATTTCTACCACAAACACTGGGGTAAATCTTTCGGTCCCGCCCGCCATGTCGTAATCGTCACTGGAGGGACTGAAAATTTGGCGGATCATTTAAAGGTCGGGAGGGGCGTGAGTAGAATATCCCGCCCTTTGTTTGTTTTTTAGCCACTGACTTCATTCTGCTCCCATGTCACCGTCGGAGGTTAAATCAGACCTTTGGCAACCTTGGTGTTGCATTTGACTTTGGACTGAGCTTCTCATCCCAATTCCTCCTCATTACAGAGACCACCTACTCCCAATTCTATAATATTGTCCCTGCCTCAACTCATTTGTCGGTCAAACATTCAACCATGCCCTTATTACCTCCAGACCCAACCATTCCACTATTTCGCTGCCTGACCTCCCAGGCTGATCTTATCCAAAACTTGTGCCAAGTCCTGTTCACCCAGCATGCTTTTGCTCACTGACCTAATTGACTCCTGGTCCCATAATGCATTGATGTTAAATTTCTCAACCTTGCGCTCAAAATTTCCCATCGTCTCACCCATCTCCAACTCTCCCAGCTTTACAACCCTCTGAGATTTCTGATTTCCATCACTTCTAGCCTCTTACACATTCCTGATTTTAAGTGCTCCACCATTAGTAGCTTTCAGCTGTCTTGGTTCTAGGTTCTGAACTTTTCCATAAACCTTTGCACCACTCTATCCTTCAAGTCGTTCCTTCAAATGTACCTCTTGAATCCAGAGTTTGGCCATCTGCTCTGAGCTCTATTGTAGCTCAATTTCAAATTTTGCCTGATAATGTCCCGGTGAAGAGTCTCGAGGTGTTTTCAGTACAATAAAGCTGCTATATAAATGCAAGTTGTTGTTTATCACTGTTACTTTTTAACCACAGCTCCTGTTTTGTAAAGCTTCATGAACAGAGGGATGTTGACCCCTGGAGTTAGTTATGTGATAATTTTGTTATATAGTCATATTACTCTTTTAATGGAAAACTAATTGAAAGCTGAGAAATTAGACGTTACAAATGGAAGAGGACATTTACACAACACCCCAAGCAACAAAAATCATCAAACAACTGCAGACATTGCTTGAAATGAATGCCTGAATAAGGTCACAATGCACAATCACTTGCATTCTAATGGTGAAGCTTTCAAAATGTAACTAAAATAGGCATTCAGTGCATAGTGTCAGAACAGTAGAATATAAACTTTCAAAGGCATGTAGGCAATTGAAATTGTATTGTATAAAGTGTTTCATTTTTATTGAGCTGAAAATATACTTTCAAGCTACATAATTATTCTTTAGGTTTTGAAATGGATGAAGAAAAAATTTGTTGAGGTTATAGCCAGGCAGCCAAAAAGTATTCTTTGATTAAACCTCCTTTCTCTGCTCTCTCTTACTTCCCTTCCCTCTGTCTGCTTCTTCTAAGACCATAAGACATAGGAGCAGAATTAGGCCATCCGGCCCATGTGGGGAGGGTGTGAGGTGTCAGCCAGTGATTTGTGGGGGAGGGATTGGGAATTTGAGGGGTGGCAGGCGTTGCTAATGTCAGGAGAAAAGGTGGTAAGTTACCCTTGCAGGTCGTTGGTTGCCTTCTGACATTGGAAGCTAGTTCTCTTGCTGCCCTCACTGACAGCCACCACCACTGCCTTCCAGGCGGTGACCATGCTGCTGGTCCTCTGACCCCCTCGGGGGAACAGGATGTCCCATCTCGCATCCATAGCGTCGTGAAGCCTGGTGAGGTCGGCATCCCCAAAGCGAGGAGCAGGTCAGTGCACTGCCATGCTTGTGTGTTGACTGGAAGTTAGTGATGAGGGTGCGTTTAAGAGCAGCTCCCCTTTGTTAGCGGCGAGAAGCTAGTCTGGCGAATCAGATGGCGACACCGTCAGTAATGGTGAGAAGCTTGTGGAGTCTCATCTCTGGCACCGAGTGTCATTAAGTACAGGTCGTGACATTGCCAACGCAGCAATCGAGAAACACCTCGCCAATCCTGCCCAAAATAACACGTCGGAAATGTTTCCATTGAATCGCCCCGAGCTTTTAAAATACTGTTACTAGAGGATATTTAGCAGAGAATTGACTATATTCAAAGAACTAAACCGTAAAGCTAAATAATTATGGAACACTTTACGCTTGGTTAAGATTTTGCATTTAGTTCCTTTCACATTGGGATTTCCATAAGTGGAAAGTATTTGATACGTTTCAACTCTGCTTGAAGTCAATGCTCATACATCAATTGTTGGCTAGTACTGCTTTGCCCGATGGATTAACCACTAACCACATGTGGTTAATTGGGAATCCAGATGTGGCTAATTGCATTTATGATTAGTAAATAAAAATGAGTAATAGATTCTTCTCTGGGCACATAGAAGGGAAACATAGAACACTACATCTGGGGGGCCATTCAGCCTGCTGGGTCTTTGCTGGCTCTTTACAAGAGAAAGTAGTCCCACACCCCACCTTTTTTCCTGTGACTCTGAACATTTTCTCTCCAGATAATTATCCAATTCCCTTTTCAAAGCCATAATTGAATCTGCCTCCAACACACTCTCAGACAGTGCATTCAGATCCGAACCAATCTCTGCACCAGGAACCGTTTTTCCTCACATCACCTTGGGTTCTGTTGCATGGTTTCAATACCAATGTTCAAGTGCACTCCAACGTTTTGCTGCATTTGTTGGTAAAATAGCAATGTGAGAAATAATCTGTGCAAGTATTTTTGATCGCTAAGCTTTGTTTTTACTCATTCAAAGAAGTCGGTGTTGCTGGCTAGGCAGGTATTTATTGCCCATCACTAATTGCCCTTGAGAAGGTGGTGGTGGGTTGCCTTCTCGAACCGCTGCAGTCCATGAGGTGTCGGTACACCCATATGCTGTTAGGGAGGAAGTTCCAAAATTTTGACCCAGCAACAGGGAAGGAACAGCGATATAGTTCCAATCCAGAATGGCGAGAAGGTCAGAGGGGAACCTCCTGGTAGTGGTGACCCTTTGTGTCTGCTGCCCTTGTTCTAATAGATGGTTGTGGCCACGGGTTTGGAAGGTGCTGTCTAAGGGGCCTTCATGAGTTCCTGCAGTGCATCTTGTAGATGACACACACTGCTGCCACTGTTTGTCAGTGGTGGAGGGAGTGAAGGTTTGTGGAAGGGGTGCCAATCAAGTGGGCTGCTTTGTCCTGGATGATGTTGAGTATCTGGAGGGCTGTTGTGGCTGCATTCATCCAGGTAAATGGAGAGTATTCCATTAAACTCCTGACTTGTGTCTTGTAGATGGTGGACAGGCGTTGGGGAGTTACTCTCTGCAGGATTCCTAGCCTCTGACCTTTTCTTGTTACTACAGTATTTATATGGTTAGTCCAGTTCAGTTTCTGGTCAATGGTAACCTCTAGCATATTGATAGTGAGGTATTCAGCGATGGTAATGCCATTGAATGTCAAGAAGCAATGGTTAGATTCTCTCTTGTTGGAGATGGTCATTGCCTGGCACTTCTGTGGCACAAATGTTACTTGCCACTTGTCAGCCCAAGCCTGGATATTGTCCAGTTCTTGCTACATTTGGACATTCAGCAAGTGCTTCACTTCCACAGTTTCTGAATAATGGTAGATGTTTGTTACGGAAACATACATACAACATTTATTTCCCTGAATTGTGTGAGTGTATGTAACGCTTTGTACCTGTTGCCATACTTGTGTTTGTCAACAATTTCTATTCAACAACACTGGATTAGTAGTAACTGACTGAAGCAATTAATGTAGCTGTTAGATGCCGTTACATTGGCACATTTTGTAATTATCAAATTGTACTGTACATAAGCTTAGTGCTAAAAATTAGTGGTGAAATTTGTCTGCATAATCGGGACGATTTGTGAATCTTGGTTTAGCTTGCTGAAGAATTCTTTATGTTGGAATCCTTTTCAGAGCGAAATACGGTGATACGGCTTTAAGAAAGAACACAAGTCATTTGGGGGTTTGGGGGGAGGGGGGCAGGGGGGCGGTGATTGAACTGAATTTATCACTAGGGCACAATTGGGCTCCAGTGAGCCTAGCATAGCTGTATATAGAAACCAGAGCTACAATGCCGATTGGCTAGGGAGGTGATCTGAGGACAAGATGCTCCAAGGCTCCAATAAAAAACATGAGTTATAGTTTAGCACCAAAAAGGGAAGCCAAGGCTGTAAAGCTGTTTGATTATAAGAATGGTCTGAGGGCTAGAGCATTCTGAGCACCTCTGGTTAGAGATCCAAATGTTGCGGCAAAGCTAGGAGTACTCTTGCTACTGCTGAGGAGTTACAAATATCAGGTTAGAAGTTGTTAGTGGTATTGATCCAGGTGCTCATATTTGGGCTATGTGTTGCAAAACTACCTGCAAAAAGGTATATAAGTAGGGGTGCATCACTAAATCTTTGCATTCACCATTGCATTTGTCACAGGACGCTTGTTGGGAGCATTTGTCGAATGGGGCACTTGTCAGGAGTAGGACACTTGCTGGGAAGTTGGCATTTACATGAGATATTATCAGTCAATGGTATTTTTCATGGGCTGTGGGATTGCAGTAAGAAATCCGGTATTAGAGATGAATCCGGTATAGACAGGATTGCCAGGGCTAAGTAATTGCCTTCATAGAGAGTGAATAGAAAATATATAACCACTTAGCTGCTGAAGGACCATTCAGTCAGTTAAAGTCAAGCTTGGGAGAATTAGTAGTAAAAGTACAGTCTTGATAATTTTTGAGAAAGCTAGTCTTCGTTTCCACCAGGGAGAGAGAAAAAATATATACTCAGTAGGCAACTGTGAAGTATATAAATTCAGTAGTTAAGATGGACTGGAAGCTTCAGCAGAAAAGTTAGACTAGGAAGTTGTGGGTCTGCAACACTTCATTGCTGAAACCTCCGTGTGAATAGAACAAAGCACACTTTGGAGTTAAAATGGATTGACACCATTACTCAAGATTCATGGCTCCATTTATGTAGTTACAAGGTTCTGTGTAGGATTCACCTTTCCTTTATTACAACGAGTTGCATATGGAACAGAATTCAGAGCTGAGAAGTTGATCGGAAGGCTGACAGCTGAAAATGCAGACCAAAAGCTGCAAAGGCCAGCCTCGCAGAAATGAGCAGCAAAGTCTTGGAAATCACTTCCTAACTGAGAGTGCACACAATCAGAACAGGTCTTGTGGGCAAAAGCCGCTCATCTAGGCAAAGAGACAATTGTCATGTCACTATTTAAAGGCTTTCCAATGGAAAGTTCGGCTTTCCAAACATGACCATTTCTCAGAATCACAAATCCCTGCTTGCCCTCTTGCCTCATTCAACCTAACCCATTCCAAGACGCCTGGAAAACATGTGTCTGTATTTAAAGTCAGAATCCATGGTTAAATGTCTAGTCAATTAACTTTTAACATATGTTAGCAACAGACCTACAGTCCATTGTGAGTTTCTCACATACCCACGAGTGTGCTCAAGTTAAATTGTGGAAGTCACAGGGGCTTTACAGTGCAGGTGGCCATTCAGTCCATTGTGTCTGCACCAACTCCCTGAATGAGAAATTTACTTGGCGTCATTTTCTACTTTCTCCCTGCACATAGTTCCATTTCAAAAAATGGTCTAGTTCCCTTTTGAATGCCTTGATCGAATCTGTCTCCACCACACTCCCTGGTAATGCATTTCAGATTGTAACCACTTATTGCGGTGAAAAGGTATTTTCTCATGTTACTTTGGCATCTTTTGAAAACTACTTTTAATCTCTGTCTTCCCATTCTCAATTCTTTAACGAATGGAAGCGGTTTCCCCCAATCAACTCCAGATTCATCCTCATGGTTTTGAGCACCTCTTCAAATTTCCTCTCAGCATTCTTTTCTCCAAAGTAAACAATCCTAACTTCTGGAATCTATCTTCATAACTGAAGATCCTCCTCTATGAATACATTCTCATGAATCTTTTCTGCACTCTTTCCAATGCCCTTAACTGGATGCAATACTCCAGCTGAGGCTGAACTGGTGGATGTGTTGCACAAGTTCAACATAACCTCTTTGCTGTTGTACTCTACTCCAGGGTTTTTCAAAGTACAGGTTGCGACCCGCGGTGGGTCACGGATGGGTGCAGGAGGGTTGTGGAGCGATCGGTCGTGCCATTCCCGCGGTGGTCCCAATCACCGGGGAAGTACCCAACGGCCGCTGTCGGCTTTTACATTGAGAATGGTGGCCACTGCTGCCTTTTAAATGAAAATAAATGAGGCTGTTTGGTGTGTTCCAGCCAGAATTGGCAGCAGAGAGCAGGTCATGCGTCCTGCACATGCATTTAACATCAACCACCCTATACCTGCTCTTGGTGCCAAATCACGGAGAAGAGTTGCTTCCATTTTCCAGCTGCTGGCAAGAGGACTGTAAGATAGATAATTTTCTTAAAAGTAAGAGACAACCAGAGACTCAAATAAACAGTGTACTTATAGGACAGGATCTCACGACAGAATCTGCTAGAGAGCTACTCAGCAGAGTCGAGGGTAGGAAAGAGCAGCATTAGTGCTAGCTCTGTACAGAACTCAAGGGCCTCTGGTTAACAGCCTACAAAGAAGAAACTTAACTTGGGAACAAGGCAGTAAAAACATGATTTCTTGAGGTATGGTTTTGTCAATTGTGCCAATGCAAATGATGCAAAGCCCATGTGTATTATATGCAAGGAAGTACTGGCAAATGAAAGGAGAAGTTTCAGATTTTGAAAGAGAGGTGGTGGATGAAAAATTCCTTTTGAGGTTGAGACCCGAGTCAGTTGTTAAATTATAGCTGACTCCAAATTAAAGGACTATGCTGCAGTAGCTGACCTGTGCTAGCACATTAAAAACATGCCAAAAGCCCATGAGGCTGTCAACATTCAGGAGTAGCATCTCCAAGGAGTATCGAGTGCTAAGTAAAACAAGCTATTGCTCTTCACGGCGGCCTACATGTGCGAGGTTGAATTCTCCATTTTCATACGGTGAAGATAGCGGAAAGGAACTGGCTGAAGTCTGCACCTGATATGCACTTGCCTTCCCCTCCTTGAACCTGATTAAAATGAGATCATAAGGACCAAGTAGACTCCCCTTTTGCATTAAAGGTAAGCAAACATGGCAAGTGTCCTGAAGGTCAGCCGGCGTGGGTCCCGAATGTCAACCGGCGTGGGTCCTGAAAGTCGGCCAGTGTGGGTCCCGAATGTCAGGCGGTTGGCAAAAGTGGGTCCTGCCTGGGGAAAAAAAGTTTGAAAAATACTGCTGCTCTATTCCCCTATTAATAAAGCCTATGATTCTGTACACTCCATTAGCCACTCTCTCAACCTGTCCTGCCACCTTCAAGGAATTCTGCACATATACATCCAGGTCCCACAGCTTCTGTGTCCCGATTAGAGTTGTACAGTCTCTCCATATTCGTCCTATCAAAATGAATCACATCACACTTCTGCATTAACCTTAATCTGTCACCTATCCACCCACTCCACTAACGTGCCCTTTTGACGTTCTACACTGTCCAACATGCAGTATACAACACTTCCAAGTTTTGTATAATCTGCAAATTTCAAAATTGTTCCCTGTACACCAAGGTCTAGGTCATTATGGAACCATAGAACCCATACAGTGGAGAAAGAGGCCATTTGGCTCATCGAGTCTGTAATGATCCTCTGAAAGAGCACACTACCTACGCCCACTCCCCCAGCTATCTATGGCTACTCAGGGGCGATTTATCATGGCCAATCCACCTGCACACCTTTGGACTGTGGGAGGAAACCAGAGCATCTGGAGAAAACCCACGCAGACACGGGGAGAATGTACAAACTGCACACAGACAGCCACGGGACAGGCTGCGATTGAACCTGGGCTCTTGGCGCTGTGAAGCAGCAGTGCTGCCCCACACATCAGAAAAAGCAAGGGTCACACCACTGACCTTTGGGGAACACCACCACAAACCTTCCTCCAGCCCAAAAGACATCTATTAACCATTACTCGGTTTCCTGTCACTCAGGCATTTTTGAACATATGTTGTTACTTTCCCATGAAAATATTCGTGCAGCACTGTATCAAGTCCATGTACACCACATCAACCACACTGCCCTCATGAATTCTCTCTATCACCTCTTCAAAAAACTCAAGCAAGTCGGCTAAACGTGATTTTCCCTTAAGAAATCCATGCTGGCTTTTGTTAATTAACCTGCATTTGTCCACGTGCCTACTCATTTGTTCCTAATTATGGTTTCTAGACATTTTCATACCATCTAAGTTAAACTGGCAGGCTTTTAGTTCCTGGGCTTATCTTTACATCCTTTTTAAACAAGGTTGTACTTTTTGCCATTCTCCAGTCCTTTGGCACGATCCCAGAATCTAAGGAAGAGTGGAAAATTATGGCCAGTGCCTATGCAATTTCCATTCTAACTTCCCTCAGTATTCTTCAATGGACCTCAGCCTTATCATCTTTAAGTACAGGTAGTCTATCCAATACCACCTCATTATCAATTATTTTTAAGTATAATCATTTTAACAAGTAACACAAAAAAAACACAGGAATTGTGCAGCTTTGCAAGAAAAAAGATACATAAATAGCAGGGAACAGGAAAACAGCAAGATAGTTGGCTCAATACAACCATCAGACTCTAAAACACCACCAGAGAACAAGGGAGAAAAGGATAAGGCCATGAAAACATGGTAAAATGATGCACAGGCGGCGATTGCTCGCAATGACCATGGGGATTCAGGATAAAGTTTTCGTGCCATGTTAAGGCGTGCACCAGCACACATCTCCCTCAATCCCAGACGCACCAGAGGCATCAATGATACACCACAACCTCCTCCCCTCGGATAACAGACCTGTCTGCACCCCTGCAGAAACCAATCGCAGATTCTTTATGCCCACCATAACTTTTGCAGCTATTACTGGGCGGCCAATGTGGCCATGATTAGGAAGTGGATGATGGAGGAGGCGGCATCATGGGGGCGGCTGGAGGCGGCGTCATGCAGAGGCATCAGCCTAGGGGCACTAGTCACGGCGCCGCTGCCGTTCTCGCCGGCGCGATACATCACAAGTCCGGTGGTATCGGCGGCACTGAGGATTTGGGGGCAGTGGAGGAGGCATAGGCAGGAGGAGGGGGCCTCAGTGTGGACCCCGATACGGAATAACCACAGATTTGCTCCAGGTAGGATAGATGGGGGGTTCCAAGGCTGGTATAAGGCAGGCATTAGGAGAATGGGGGACCTGTTTATAGACGGGACTTTCCCCAGCATGCAGGCGCTGGAGGAGAAGTTCGGCCTGCCTCCGGAGAATGCTTTCAGGTACCTCCAGGTTCGGGACTTTCTTAAAAAGCACGTGGTGACATTTCCGCTGCTGCCCCCGCATAGGATACAGGACAAGGTTGTGTCTGGCATCTGGGTAGGAGGGGAAGGTGTCGGACATTTATCAGGAGCTGCAGGAGGCGGAGGAAGCCTCAGTGGAGGAGTTGAAGGGCAAGTGGGAGGAGGAGCTGGGTGAGGGCCTGTGGGCTGATACCCTGAGCAGGGTGAATTAGTCCGCATCATGTGCCAGGCTCAGTTTGATTCAATTTAAGGTGGTGCACCGGGCTCACAAGATGACGGCGAGAATGAGTAAGTTCTTTGGGGTAGAGGACAGGTGCGCGAGATGTGCAGGGAGTCCGGCGAACCATGTCCATATGTTTTGGGCATGCCCGGCGCTTAAAGAATTCTGGCGAGGGCGATGTCTAGGATTCTGGACGCTCGGGAGAAGGCGAGCCCAGCGGTAGCGATATCTGGGGTGTCAGAGGATCCGGGAGTGCAGGAAGCGAAAGAGGCCGAGGTATTGGCCTTTGCCTCCCTGGTAGCCCGGAGACGGATCTTGTTAATGTGGAGGGCCTCGAAACCCCCGAATGTGGAGACCTGGGTTAGCGATATGGCTGGGTTCCTCAGCCTGGAGCAAATAAAGTTCGCCTTGAGAGGGTCCTTGATGGGGTTCTCCCGGCGGTGGCAACCTTTCCTTGACTTTCTAGGGGAGCAGTAAGTGTCAGCAGCAGCATCCCGGGGGGAGGGGGGGGGGGGGGGGGAATTGTAGCTATGATGTGAATTTTGTGTTGTATAAAGACAGCATCCACCTTGCTTTGTTCAAAAATTATCGTTTATTTCTGTTATGTAAAAACGTTGGTTGGGAAAAGCTTTAATAAAAACATTTATTTTTTAAAAAACGAGGACGACACTCAGAAAAGCACTACATGAGACCATTTGGAGTAGGGCGCCTAACACCCCCATCAAGCCTAGCCCCAAACCAAAGAAGGGCTTCAACAACGTAGAGGGCACAGCATACAGACTCTCACATCAACAACTTGAACAAGGATTAATCAACCCCACCCCAGTGTGTACCCCTACTTAATTCCCCCTCCTCTAATAGCTCTGGAAAAACCCCACCAACCTCAAGGAAGAATCAGAAGGAAGCCAGTCCTCCCAGGATACATGATCTCATGGGCCATCAAAGGGGATATGCACGGATTCTAAAAATTCAAAGTAATAAAAAAGACTTCTCCCACCTCTAATGGTGCTTCCAGGCCCCGTCTCTTTTCTTCCCCCACAACCGGCATGTCCAATCCGTTGAGGAACTGCTTCATCCCAGACACCCCCTCGGAGGGGCTCGGAGGTGTACAGCTCCCGGTAGAAGGTTGCCTACCGCTACCATCCTTAACCTGGGCTATTTCCCTCGTGGCTGCCTGCATTCTCAGCTGGTGAGCCAGCAGGCAGCTGGCTATGACGGACTGGGAAATATTACTGAAAGGAAGGACAGTGGACAGCCAATGGCAGACATACAAGGAACGAATAGGTGAACTCTTGTTGTTTATTCCTCTTTGGTGCAAGAGTAGAAAGGGAACTGTGGCCAAGCCATGGCTTACAAAGGAAAGTAGTATTAGATTCAAAGAGGCATACAAATTAGCAAGTAAAAGCCATAGACCTGAGGATTGGGAACAGTTTAAAGTTCAGCAAAGATGGACCAAGGGATTGATTAAAAAGGAGAAAATGCAGAAGTCCAGCAGAATGCTTGCACAGCAGCTTAGGGAGGCAGCTAGGGAGATAGGGAAAGTAAAGGATGGTGAGGGGAACCTGGTTGGTGATTCGGTAGGGGTGAATAAGGCGTTTAGGGATTTCTACAGCAGGCTGTACAAGTCGGAACCCCCTACGGGGCCGGAGGGGGTGAGGCACTTCCTGGAGGGGCTGAATTTCCCAAAGGTGGACGGGGAGCGGGTAGAAGGGCTGGGGGCCCCAATTGGGCTGGAAGAGATAGTGGAGGGCTTGAAGGCCATGCAGGCGGGTAAGGCCCCGGGTCCAGATGGGTACCCAGTGGAGTTTTATAAAAAGTTCTCGGGGGTATTGGGGCCGGCGTTGTTGAGGATGTTCAATGAGGCAAGGGAAAGAGAGGTGCTGCCCCCGACGTTGTCACAGGCAACGGTTTAGCTGATCCTTAAGCGGGACAAGAACCCGGAGCTGTGTGGGTTCTACAGGCCGATCTCCCTGTTGAATGTAGATGCCAAGTTGCTGGCCAAAATCTTGTCCTCCAGGATTGAGGATAGTGTTCAGACGTTATTGGGAAGGACCAGACGGGGTTTGTTAAGGGTAGGCAGTTGGTAGCCAATGTAAGAAGGCTGTTAAATGTGATCATGATGCCCCCGGAAGGTAGGGAGGTGGAGGTAGTGATTGCAATGGATGCAGAAAAGGCTTTTGATCGGGTAGAATGGGATTATCTGTGGGAGATACTGGGACGGTTCGGATTCGGGCGGGGTTTTATTGACTGGGTCAGGTTAGTGTATCAGGCTCATGTGGCAAGTGTACGGGCGAATAGAACAACTTCGGACTATTTTAGACTGCACCGGGGGACGAGACAGGGAATCCCCCTCTCCCCACTGTTGTTTGCACTGGCTATAGAGCCGTTGGCAATTGCTCTGAGAGCTTCAAGGGGCTGGAGGGGACTGGTCCGGGGGGGGTCACAGGGTTTCGCTCTATGCGGATGATCTGCTTCTGTACGTTTCGGACCCAGTAGAGGGGATGGAAGAAATCATGAAGATTCTAGGGGAATTCGGCCAGTTTTCGGGGTATAAGCTAAATATGGAAAAGAGTGAGATGTTTGTGGTCCAGGCGAGGAGACAGGAGGGGCGACTGGGAGAGCTGCCGTTTAGGTCAGTAGGGGGAAGTTTTAGGTACCTGGGCATCCAAGTAGCGCGGGAATGGGACCGGCTGCATAAATTGAATCTGGCCCGGCTAGTGGACCAAATGAAGGACGATTTTCGGAGATGGGACGCGCTTCCGTTGTCTCTGGCCGGGAGGGGACAAACGGTGAAAATGACGGTCCTTCCAAGATTCCTATTTGTATTTCAGTGTCTCCCCATCTTTATTCCGTGGTCCTTTTTTAAGCGGGTCGACAAGAGTGATCACAGGCTTCGTCTGGGTGGGCAAGACCCCGCGGGGAAGGAAGGTAATGCTTGAGCGGAGTCAGGGAGATGGCGGGCTGGCGCTGCCAAATTTTAGCAACTATTACTGGGCGGCTAATATAGCCATGATCAGGAAGTGGGTGGTGGGGGAGGGGTCGGCGTGGGTGCGTATGGAGGCAGCTTTATGTAAGTGCACCAGTCTGGGGGCATCGGTAACTGTGCCTCTGCCGATCTCGCCGGCACGGTACGCCACCAGTCCAGTGGTGGTGGCGACCGGAGAGATTGGGGCCAATGGAGGAGGTATGTGGGAGCAGTGGGAGCATCGGTCTGGGCCCCAATCTGTAATAATCGCCGGTTTGCCTCGGGGAGTATGGATGGGGGGGGGGGGGGGGGGGGGGTCTGGTTATGGCAGAGAATGGGGATTGAGAGGATGGGGGATATGTTCATAAAGGGGAGCTTTCCGAGTACGAGGGCATTCGAGGAGAAGTTTGGGCCGATGAGGGGATACGAATTCAGGTATCTGCAGGTGCGAGACTTCCTTCGTAAACAGGTGTCAACCTTCCCAGTCCTACTGCTGAGGGGGATTCAGGACAGGGTAATTTCCAGAGGGTGGGTTGGGGAGGGGTGCGTCTCGGACATCTATAAGCAGCTTATGAGGTCAGAGGAGACGCAGACCGAGGAGCTGAAGCGCAAGTGGGAGGAGGAGCTTGGTGGTGAAATAGAGGATGATTAATGGGCGGACGCGTTGAGTAGAGTCAACACGTTCGCAGCATGTGCCAGGCTCAACCTGATACAATTTAAGGTTGTTCACCGGGCTCACATGACCGTGGCCCAGATGAGCAGATTCTTTGGGGTGGAAGACAGGTGCACAAAATGCATGGGAGGACCAGCGAACTATGTCCACATGTTTTGGACATGTCCAAAGCTTAGGGGGTTTTGGCAGGGGTTTGCGGATGTCATGTCCACAGTGTTAAAAACAAGGGTGGCGCTGAGTCCAGATGTGGTGATTTTCGGGGTGTCGGAAGATCCGGGAATCCAGGAGGAGCAAGAGGCAGATGTTCGGGCCTTTGCTTCCCTGGTAGCCCGGAGACGGATACTATTGGCATGGAGGGACTCAAAGCCCCCGAAGTCAGAGACCTGGCTATCGGACACGGGTAGCTTTCTTTGTTTGGAGAAAATTAAGTTCGCCTTGAGAGGTTCACTGTTAAGGTTCACCCGGAGGTGGCAACCGTTTGTCGACTTCTTTGCGGAAAATTAATCGTCAGCAGAGAGGGGGGGGTGGGGGGGGGGGGTGTAGTAGTTCAGGTTAGAGTAGTGGGGTAATAAGGGTGGGACCTGTACGAAAGGTAAACTGCTTTTGCACTATGTTTATGGTTTCATGTATATTGTTTATTTTGTTGTTGTTACTATACCAAAAATACCTCAATAAAATGTTTCTTTTTAAAAAAAGGAGAAAATACAATTTGAAAACAAACAAGGGGGGGGCGACATAAAAACTCACTGTGAAGGTTTCTACAGGTATGTAAAGAGAAAAAGATTAATAAAAACTAATGTAGGCCCCTTACAGTCAGAAACGGAGGAATTCATAACAGAGAACAAAGAAATGGCTGAGGAACTAAATTTGCTTCTGTCTTCACAAAGGAAGATATGAATAATGCACCGGAAGTTCTGAGTAACACAAGTTTCAGTGGGGAGCTGAAGGAAAAATTAGCATTTAGTAAAGAAATGGTTTGGGGGAAAGTAATGGTATTGAAGGCGGAAAAATCTCCAGGGCTGATAATCTTCATCCCAGAGTACTTAAGGAAGTGGCCTTAGAAATAGTATATCTATTGGTGATCATTTTCCAAACTTCTTTGGACTCTGGAATGGTTCCTACAGATTGGAGGCCAGCAAATGTAACCCCACTATTCAAAAAGGGAGATAGAGATAAAACAGGGAACTATAGACCAGTGAGCCTAATGTTGGGAGTCGGGAAATTGCTGGCGTCCATTATCAAGGATTTCAGAGCACAGCATTTGGAAAGCAGTGGTGTAATCAGACAAAGTCAGCATGGATTTACGAAAGGAAAATCATGCTCGCCAAATCTACTAGAATTCTTTGAAGATGTAACTAGTAGAATTCATCAGGGAAAACTGGTGGATGTGGTTTATTTAGACTTTCACAAGGCTTTCGACAAGGTCTCACACAGCAGATTACTATGGAAAACTAAAGCCCATGGGATTATGGGTAGTGCCTTGAGATGGCTAGAAAGCTGGTTAGCAGACAGGAAGCCAAAACTAAATGGGTCTTTTTCTGATTGGCAGGCAGTGACTAGTGGGGTACCCGCAGGGATCTGTGCTAGGACCCTAATTGTTCACATTATATATTAAGATTTGGATGAGGGAACTAAATGTATTATCGCCAAATTTGCAGATGATACAATGTTGGGTAGGAGGGTGAGCTGTGAGGAGGTTGCAGAGATGCTTCAGCAGAATTTGAACAGGCTGTGAGTGGGCATATGCAATTATGCGAATAAATGTGACGTTCTGCGCTTCAGTAGCAAAAATAGGAAGACAGATTATTATTTTAGTGGGTGTAAATTGAAAGAGGTGAATACTGTTTTTCTGTTGGGCAGCACGGTAGCACAAGTGGATAGCACTATGTCTTCACAGCGCCAGGGTCCCAGGTTCGATTCCCTGCTGGGTCACTGACTGTGTGGAGTCTGCACGTTCTCTCCGTGTCTGCGTGGGTTTCCTCCGGGTGCTCCGGTTTCCTCCCACAGTCCAAAGACGTGCAGGTTAGGTGGATTGGCCATGATAAATTGCCCTTAGTGACCAAAAAGGTTAGGAGGGGTTATTGGGTTACGGGGATAGGGTGGAAGTGAGGGCTTAAGTGGGTCGGTGCAGACTCGATGGGCCGAATGGCCTCCTTCTGCACTGTATGTTCTATGTACTCAGTGTGACCTTGGTGTCCTCGTACATCAGTCGCTGAAAGTAAGCGCGCAGATACAGCAGGCAGTAAAGAAGGCAAATAATGTGTTGGCCTTCATAGCCAGAGGATTTGAGTGTAGGAATAGAGATGTTTCACTGCAATTGTATAGGACATTGGTGAGGCCACACCTGGTATATTGTGTGCAGTTTTGGTGTCCTTATCTGAAGGATGTTCTTGCTATGAAGAGAGTGCAGCAAAGGTTTACCAGGTTGATTCCTGGGGTGGCGAGACTGTCATATGAGGAGAGACTAAATTGATTAGGATTGTATTCATTGGAGTTTAGAAGATGAGAGGGGATCTCCTAGAAACTTACAGGATTAGACAGGGTAGATTCAGAAAGAATGTTCCCGATGGTGGGGGAGTCCAGAACTAGGGGTCATAGTTTGAGGATAAGTGGTAAACCTTTTAGGACTGAGGTGAGGAGAGGCGGGATCAAGGTATTGAATTTGATGATCAGCCATGATTATTGTGAATGGGGGAGCAGGCGTGAAGGGCTGAATAGCCTCCTCCTGTTTCTATTTTCTATGTCTCCATGTTTGTAGAAAGTCCTGTGTCTGGCACAGCTATGGACTGTTTTCCCAGCGGGAAGCAGGTCAGTCTATCTGTAGCTTTTTTCTCTCCGCCAGTAGTTCCATGGCCAGGGTTGAGGAGTATCGCTGATCCACCTCCAGCATGGAGTCGACCATCCGTGGCCTGACCGCTCTCTCCTTCCTATATTTACATGCATTGTACGCAATAATTTCCCCTCTTTCCGCTACCTTCATTGCCTCCCAGAACGTGGAGGGCGAGTCCTCCCCATTCTGATTATTGGTGACGTACCAGTCTATGGCCTGTGATATCCGTTCGCAGAATGCCTTATTGGCCAGGAGGGCATGTCCAGCTTCCATGGGAGGGGGGGGGGGGGTGTTGGGCGTTGTGCCCAGCCTGTCTCCAACATCACATCCACATAGTGTGGGCGGAGATTACGATTGCAGAGTATTCTGCTCCTATTATGCCCGGAAGCATCATTTCCCCACTGCAAAGAAGTTGATCCTAGTATACACCCTGTGTACCTGGGAGAACTCCCTCATCCCCTGGGAGTGTGAACCTCCATGGGTCCACTGCCCCCATCTGTTCCACAAAAACATTCAATTCCTTTGCCCATTTGATTTTTTTCCCCCTTGATTCTCCCCCCCCCCCCCGACTTGGGGTTTGATCTGTCTTTCCGTGGGTCCTGTACACAGTTAAAGTCCCCCCTATGATGAGATGGTGTGAGTAAATGTCGAGGATTTCCGGTTTCTTCTTGAATTCCGCATCATCCCAATTGGGAGCTTACACGTTTAAAAAGATGTGTCCGTTCCAGGGCACCACTGACCAGGACTTACGATCCCCCTTGGTCCCTAACCTTCCTCATCACTGTAAATGCTGTCCTCTTACTGAGCAGTATGGCCACCTCTCCGGCTCTCGTTCCATAGCATGAATGCCAAGTCTGTCCCACCCAGCTCTTTCTTACCTGCAGTCAAACCTTTTTTTTTTTTCCAAAGGATGCAGTGAGAACATAAATCGTCAGCTGAAGTCCTTAGCAGAAATGTAATATTGAATGACAAAGCAAGTGAGACCGTAAGGACCAGGAAAGCTCACCTGTCGCATTAAAGGTAAGCAAAAATGGTGGTTGAGAAATTCGGGCAGCAGGGGTCGCAAAGGTCGGCCAACGTGGGTTATGAAGGTTGGCCACTGGGTCGCGAGGTTCAGCCAGCATGGATCCCAAAAAATGGCCAGTTGATAAAAATGGGTCCCGAGCAAAAAAGTTTGAAAAACACTGCCATCAAATACCAGTATTTTCTTCTGCAATTTCACCATTCCCCCAAGGTTACTTCGCAGTTCATCAAAGTGAGCACCAACGACCGGCACCAAAGAGCTGAGATCATCATCCAGAACGTGATTCGCAATGGCAGCCAACATCCCGATACAAACAGCACTGCCGAGGTGTAGACCGTTCAGCAGCAAAACCGCCATTGCAAGCTGGACCCCACCCAGGCCACCTCCGACCACCTCAATCAAACAAGTGTTCTAGTCACCAAGCTCTGGCCAAGATCATCCAGGGACCTAGTACAAGACACATATCCCCAAAAAAGATAATTACGAATGTGCATTAGGATAAAAGATTAAATGAGTAGTCAGAGTTTACAAAGGCGCAGCCGGGACTGCGCTGACATCACGTGACCCCCCCTCATTATCTATTTTAAACCCTGTTATTGTTTGAATTACCTCATCTTCCATGACGACCTGGGCAGCATCTTCATCCCTGATGCAAAGTATTCATTTAATACCTCAGTATGCATTCGGCCTCTAATGCATAAATCCCTTTCTGGTTCCGAATCAGCCCTCCTTCTATCACCCCATTACTATAGAGTACTTTGGATTCCTTATGTTGGCTGCCAATCTCATTTCATACTTCCTCATCACATCTCTTATTGGCTTTCTCATCTCCCCTCTGCACCCTCCATATTCAGCTTAGTTCTCAATTGTTTTTTCTACCTGACGTCTCTCGTAAGCACATTTTATTGGGTACCTTTTGACTTCCCAACATGTCGACACTTTCTGATGTTTTACCCTTCCTCCCCAGCAGGTTAAACCCCCCCCCTCCCCCTCCCCTCCCCCATAGCTCATTTAAACTCCATGTAAGTGTAGCACTTTGCATGAATCATTTCAGAATGGAAATAATCACAAGGTTAAATGCAAGTTCTCTTCTGCTGCAATTTCCAACCAAAAAAGGGTGGAAGTGGGATAAGCAGCCATTTACACAGGGCTCCCAGCAAACCTTTACGTTCTGGAGGTAAACATCCAACACTCAATATCTTAACTTATATTGTTTCAATGATCGGTTGCACCATTATCATCTTGAACTTCACTCAGGTGGATCTGTACAAAATGCTTAGATGGAGCACAGGTCGAAATCTTTTCTATTTCTAGCCAAAGAACATTTCCTATAAATCGATAGTTTTACATCTTGAAAGCCAAAATTACATACAAAAAAAAGTCTCACTTTTCCAAGAACCTAATAGCCGATCGGTGAGAGGTAAGCCAGCAGTTCTTCAGAAACCTCTGTGATGTTCTGCATTAAAGTTTACATGTAAGAAATTTATATCTTTCAAGCTACTACCAAGCTCCTGCTTGGTAATTCAGTACAACTGGGGCTCGTGCTGCTGGTTCAGTGGCAATTGATTTTCTTCCCCAGTGGACAAACTTGTATTCCACCTTCGCCTGACTTTCACTGGGTTTAAGCACAAGAAAACAGTTTCTTCAGGAGTGATTATTTTTTTCAGCCCTGAAAAACTCTGAATCTTCTCCCCCCCCCCCCCGCCCCAAACCAGGAATGTAGACTATTTTAGCCTCATCCAGCCTTTATGTTGCATTGAAGCTGTTCAGTCTGCACCAGCACGTTCTGTCATTGTCTCTGTAATTCTCAATGTTCAGTAGCACAAAATTGATTATTTATTTTTGCCTTTCTTCCTTCGAAAGGGTGCACATGCTGTTTTTCTTCTGGTGCAGATTTTTCTGTGGTTGGATTCCTAAAGTTTAGTGTCCTTGTAAGCAGTAATTCATACTTCAGCCGATTTTGTGGAGGGAACAAATTTACAAGAATGTTACCAAAATTGAAATCGATGGACTCCTCAGGAAAGATGGAATAGGATCAGGGTCCTTGGACGGGATTCTCCGACCCCCCGCCGGGTCGGAGAATCGCCGGGGGCTGGCTTGAATCCCGTCCCCGCCGGTTGCTGAATTCTCCAGCACCGGATATTTAGCGGGGGCGGGAATCGCGCCGTGCCGGTTGGCGGGCCCCCCCCCGCCGATTCTCCGGCCCGGATGGGCCGAAGTCCCACTGCTGGAATGCCTGTCCCGCCAACGTGGATTAAACCACCTCTCTTACCGGCGGGACAAGGTGGCGCGGGCGGGCTCCGGGATCCTGGGGGGGGGGGGGCGCGTGGCGATCTGGCCCCGGGGGGTGCCCCCACGGTGGCCTGGCCCGAGATCGGGGCCCACCGATCCGTGTTTTCTTGTGCTTAAACTCAGTGAAAGTCAGGTGAAGGTGGAATACAAGTTTGTCCACTGGGGAAGAAAATCAATTGCCACTGAACCAGCAGCACGAGCCCCAGTTGTACTGAATTACCAAGCAGGAGCTTGGTAGTAGCTTGAAAGATATAAATTTCTTAGATGCAAGAAAGACCCCCTCCCACTGCGCATGCGCGGGGATGCCGTGAGCGGCTGCTGACTCTCCCGCGCATGCACCGCCCGCAAAGTCATTTCCACGCCAGCTGACGGGGCACCAAAGGCCTTTCCCGCCAGCTGGCGGGGCGGAAATCAGTCCGGCGCGGGCCTAGCCCCTCAAGGTTAGGGCTCGGCCGCTCAAGATGCGGAGGATTCCGCACCTTTGGGGCGGCGCGATGCCGGACTGATTCGCGCCGTTTTTGGCGCCGGTCGGCAGACATCGCGCCGATTGCGGAGAATTCCGCCCCTTCTTCCAAAAAAAAAATGGAAACAGAGTAAACTTGATTGGATGCTTCAATCTACAAAGGGATTGATAGGATGGACATGGAAAAACTGTTCCCATTTGTGGGCAGGTTCACACACCAAGATAACAAATATTAAACACCCAGAACCACTAGACAGAAAAATGGAAACATTTCAGCAGTGGTAAGAATGTGAAAATCAGTGTCCCCTGGTTCAAACAAATGGCATTAATTCACTTATGGGCAGACTTGATGGATACATGAAGGAGAAACCAAAAGGGAAGCTACAGGAACAAGATGGGAAGAGGTAATTAAAGGAATTAGTATGGACCAGTTGGCTGAATTGCCCGTTTCTATGGCCAGCTGTTTACGCTCCGGCTGGTTCAGAGCCGAGGGATTTTTTTGGGGGGGGGGGGGGGGCTACTTAAGGGTCTTTTCCCACCCAGTCTAATTTTTTTAGGCTACTGGGCGGCCGATTACCGAGGGTGGGAACCTGAAAAGGTATCACTGATCTCTGGCAGAAAGTGGCGAGGGTATGGGGGCCGCAATCAGGCGGCCTCTTCCGACTGGGTACGCCCTCTCCTTAGGGAGCTGGGAACTCGGCCCTGACAACAACAAGATTGCCTGCCCATCCTTCCCTGGGACGACCTGTGTGGTCCTGGGACTTAGGGTCAGGCATAGCGTTTCAGTACCTCTACCAGCCACTGTACCACTGTGCCTGGAGAGCTGTTGGGACAATAAGATGTCAGTCCAATTGTGAACGGAAGTGCCGCCTGCTGCCAATCAACACTCGATTAAGCATAACGTTCTCCAGTGTTTGCTTGGTTTCCTCCGGGTACCCTGATTTCCACCCACACAAGTCCCGAAAAACGTGCCTGTTAGGTGAATTGGACATCCTGAATTCTCCCTCTGTGTACCCGAACAGGTGCCGGAGTGTGGCGACTAGGAGTTTTTCACAGTAACTTCATTACAGTGTTAATGTAAGCCTACTTGTAACAATAATAAAGATTATTAAAATGCAAGGGGCCTGTCAAAGTCAGCAGGGATGCATTCCTTGCCAACCCTCAGACTGATGGGCGCCGAGTGCTCGCTATCCTGAAATTCAGGACTATGTAATGCTATGTAACATGAGAGTGAGACCCAAAAGCATTGGATGTGCTCCAGCCAGATCTGGTGGGAGATGGCTTAAAACAGTTGCGCAATACCCGAATAAAAAAGTCTCAACCCCTTGGACCAGAACCAAAATTGGGGATTGCACTGTGAAGATCAACCAGAGCGGCAGAGAGAGTAAAGGTATTGATGGGGACCAGGGCACCAAAGGTGGACAGGAGAGTGTTTCAGCAGATTGACAGCTGCTGGAGGTGAATGGAGAATGAAAGGTTAGACAAATATGATCTAGAAAGTGCACTTGTAAGTGATTTTAAGAACGCTTTTTCAGTGACATACACAGAAGGGAGGGTAGATGGAAGGGAATATGAGATGTGGTGGTGAAGTGCGCAAGAAAATGATTAGAATATTACTGTGCAGGTTTTGTTCCTGCAAAAATGTCCAATTCTATGTCCCAGCATTCAACCACACAGTACCCTTCCCCATGCAATGTTTCATCCACAGGCCAACAGTTTTCAGCTGCCAATGACCTCATTCAGAAATTATCCTCCTGAATCTCACTGCTTTGTTACATCTCTCCCATCTTTAAAACATGTATATGTCCACTCCCAAGAACCTCCTTATATTCAGGACCAAGTGACTTCAAATGGACATTTGTTCTGAAGGAATCAGCCCATTTACTACCTTCAACATTTGACATGTTAGGGACTAGATTATTGAACTCACAACAGCAGTTGGATAATTTTATTCTTTATTAAGTGTACTGTTAGAATAGACCAACACATTGCAACACAAAATATTAAACTGAAATGACTGACTTTATTGTTTCCTTCTGAAACAAAGTTATGCAATTCTTTTCGCCTCGTTCTTCCTCCTCAAGGGCACACATGTTGCTTTTACTTCTGCTGTAACCATGTTTTTAAAAAAAAATCCCCTTGGTCATATTCACAATTATTTGAAGGCCAAGTACCTTTATCCTTCACAAAAAAGTACACATTAAACCAATACACAATACAAGTCCCCCATTAGTGGCACAAATCTGCACCGACCGCCACCTCTACACCAAAAGGTTCTGGCCCGGGCAGAAAACAACTTCAGCAGCTTGCCTTTATACAGAGGTCACCAGTGAGCATTTTCACCTAATCATTGAAAAGAACACATCAGGAGCAGTTCAATTTGTCCCCTGGTTAAAAATAATTGTGTACGATGACAACAACAATAAACATAGATTGGACTGTTCATTTGGGCAGCATGGTGGCATAGTGGTTAGCATTGCTGCCTCACAGCGCCGAGGTCCCAGGATCAAACACGGCCCTGGGTCAATGTCCGCGTGGAGGTTGCACATTCTCCCCGTGTTTGCGTGGGTTTTGCCCCTACAACCCAAAGATGTGCAGGGTAGGCGGATTGGCCACGCTAAATTGCCCCTTAATTGGAAAAAAAATGAATTGGGTACTCTAAATTTTAAAAAAAAAGATTGGACTGTTCATTCTCCAGTTTTTTTTTTTTGCAAGGGCCCTAGATTTTTCTCAAATTAAATAGTAACCTAAGGGAGAGTATTAAAAACAATATAAATGAAAATAACTCTACCCCACTATTGTTATTCATGGGGAACACTTTACCAAAGTAGTACCGAGCATTGAGAGGCAGACTCATCAGCTCCCCCTTCCATTACTATCATTATCAGAATTCTGAATGAAACAAACATATTTGACACAATTAATTAATGAAAATAAGCTGTAAAAGATCAATCTGAGTAAGGTTTTATGTTGAAGTTTCACCCAATTCTGACTTGGTTTCATCTGTAAATACATTGGTCACGATGGCTTCATCTGATACAGAGGTTTTGGTCTCTTCATGAACAGTGTCAGGAGTTTTGATCTCCAAAAAATTGTCGTCCTTTAACATTTGGTCCATTCTCAATCTGTCATTTGGGTTGAAACATATCAATCTAGACACCAGAGTCAGCAGTTTAGGATCCTTTAAAAGAAAGAGGAAAAATTACTCTTCAGTACTGTGGAAGGGAAATTAACGAGTTGCCCACTTAGAAGCATGCTGGGAAATGCTGGACTATAGTTTAACACTGCTTTTGAACAAAAATAAGTAGATCAGGTAACCTAAACAAAGTACTGCTTAATATTTTGGTCTCGGCCTTATTATGATAACATATTGTCCTCCGAAAGATAACAAAATGCGTACTGGAGTTGTTTTTAGCCAAGGGCAAAAACATACATACTACGTATTTCATCTCACGTATTTTCCAAGGTCTATTTAATATAAACATGGCTGTTTACTTCAAGCTGTTATTTCAGACTATAAAGATATGTTTTCTTTGGTCGAATCTCAGAGTGCTGTGGAATGGCGATGCAGCTAGACCACTCCTCTCTCCGCAAATATTTGTGAAAATAAATTTATTTAAATCGAACCTCGAAGAATTTGACTTTATTATAATTTCCACGACAAGTACTAACGCTAGGAAATTAGTCTACTACAGACAATCTCAATTCACTTTGTCATGCTCTTGGATTTCTGACCCCCGCCCCCCGCAAGGAAATTATCATGTAATTGGTTATTTTTAAAATATGCTTTTAATGGAAGTAAATTTGCCATTCCCGGCACTGTTCATACGTACTGTTACTGTGACAATTCTATTAGTCTGAACTCAACAAAGATCATTGGCCTGTGGACTCGGGAGACGGCTGGTGCGAGGGGTGTTAGGGGAAGATTGTCAGTTTTAACTAACAGTTAAACCAGTCAGATTTTTAATTAGAGAAACAGACACTAAAAGGCAGTGAGACACCCTTTTTTGGCCTAAGATTCAATATGGGGAGGCAAAAGGCTGCAATGAAAGCAGGAGCGTAGGACAGAAGGCAGAGGCTTCCTTTACTCAAGACTGTCCAAAATATGATCGGGTCAGATGTTCTTTATTTCTCATCATTATATATATGTAGGTTGCACCAACAATATTAATAGTTCATAGAGTCATCGAACCCCTAGAGTGCAGAATAGGGCCATTCGGCCCATCGACACTGCACCGACCCTTTTGAATGAGCTACCCATTTATACAACCCTGTCAACCCTCCCCTATCCCTGCAACTCCATAGCCTAATCTGCACATCAAGGGGCAATTTAGCCTGGTCAATCCAGCTAACCCGCACATCTTTGGACTATGGGAGGAAACTGGAGCACCTGGAGGAAATCCACAGAGACACAGTTATACAAACTCCACATAGACAGTGACCCAAGGCAGGAATTGAACTTGGGTCCATGGCACTGTGTGGCAGCAGTGCTAACCACAGTGCCTGAGGAAGAAAGAGATACAATAGCTCCCAACTCATCAGAATCTCATTAGAATTAAGCTACATATCAATTTCATTGAATTAACTCATTTTAATTATTAAAATGCATATATTGGACTTCTGGTTGCGGCTATTCTGAGCTAAGTCGCACGTTCGGCAGCTCCCGTCAGAAACGGACTTTTGGGCTCTTTTTAGGGGCCCCAGCGGCATTTGTTCGACGGTTCCCAGTGTGGGATGGTGACAGTACGATTCCCCCGGCACTGTATGGATTGGACCAGGAGTGGAGCGGTGAAAAAAGTGATTTTGGTGCAGCGAAAAGTGCGAGGGAGGAAAACCAAGATGGCGGCGGGTGGAGACCAGGCAGCGTGGGCGCAGTGGTCACAAGAGCAGCAGGAGTTCCTCAAGCGCTGTTTTCCGGACCTGAAGGCAGAGCTGCTGGAGCCGATGAAGGCATCGATCGATAAGCTGGTCGAGACCCACAAGGCCCAAGGGGCGGCGATCCAGGAGGTGCGGCAAAAGGCCTCGGAGAACGAGGACGAGATCTTGGGCCTGGCGGTGAAGGCGCACGAGGCGCTGCACAAGAAGTGACAAGAAAAGTTTGAAGACATGGAGAATCGGTCGAGGAGGAAGAACCTTCGGATTCTGGGTCTCCCGGAGGGAGTGGAGGTGTCGGATGCTGGAGCATACGTGGTCACGATGCTGAACATGCTGATGGGCGAGGCCCCTGGAGTTGGATGGGGCTCACCGAGTCCTGGCGAGGAGGTCCAAGTCTAATGAGCCGCCGCGGGTGGCATTGGTGCGGTTCCACCGCCTTGTGGACAGGGAGTGTGTCCTGAGATGGGCTAAAAAGGAGCGGAGCAGCAGGTGGGAGAACGCAGAGATCCATATATATCAGGACTGGAGCGCGGAGGTGGCCAAGAAGAAGGCCTGGTACAACCGGGCTAAGGCGGTTCTGCATTGGAAGGGGGTGAAATTCGGGATGCTGCAGCCGGCGCGATTGTGGGTCACGTTTAAGGACCAACACCATTACTTTGAGATGCCAGAGGAGGCGTGGACTTTTATCCAGGCCGAAAAGTTGGACACGGACTGAAGGTTTGTTGCGAGGCGGTGTCGAGGGGGGGTTATTGTGGTTAGTGTGTTTTGGGGGATGTTCTGTTCGGTTTTCTTTGGGTGCTGGGTGGGATTGAGTAAATGGTTCGAAGTGGGGGTTGTGTGAGAGTGTGGGCGTCGGTGGTTGGAAAGACGGGGTCCCGCCGAGGGGGAGGGGGAATGGGAGGCCCGAGATGGGGGAGCTGAGATAAGGCTGCAAAAGGGAGCTGCGCCAGAGATGGCGGGGCCAGCTTGGTGGAAAGTGCGGGCTTTTTCCCACGCTAGAGAAGGAAGGGGGCGGGGCCGGGGGAAGGGCGGTGTTGGAGAGGAGTGCATGCTGACTGCCAGGAGGGGGAGGAGAGATTCTCACACTGGGGGGTCGACAGAGTGGCGGGAGAGGCCGGGGTCAGCAGACTTACGGGAGTGCCATGGGGGAAGCAATACAGCTACGGGGGAGGGGGGGGGGGGGGGGGGGGGAGACGTAGCTGGGGGGGGGGGGGGGTGAACTGGGTTACTGCTGCATTGGCCAAAGGGGAGCTGGAGTTTGGAGAGAGTCGGGGGTCCGCCGCCTGGGGGAAATGGAGGGTGCGGGAGGCGCGGGCATGTGGCTGGTCTAGAAAGGGAGATGGCTAGTCGGCTGGGGGGTGGGGGAAGCCCCCTGATCCAGCTGATAACTTGGAATGTGAGACGGGCCGGTCAAGAGGGCCCGTGTGTTCGCGCACCTGAAGGGACTGAAGGCAGATGTGGTTATGCGCCAGGAATCGCATTTGAAGGCGGCAGATCAGGTTAGGCGAAGGAAGGGGTGGGTAGGGCAAGTTTTCCACTCGGGGTTGGACGTGAAGAATCGAGGGATGGCGATCTTGGTGGGGAAGCGGGTGTCATTTGAGGCGCTGAACATCGTGGCAGATAATGGAGGTCGGTACGTGATGGTGAGTGGTAAGCTGCAGGGGGTGCGGGTGGTACTAGTGAATGTATACGCCCCGAATTGGGACGATGCCGGATTCATGAGGCGCATGTTGAGTCGGATTCCAGACCTGGAGACAGGGAGCTTGATAATGGGGGGGGGGGGGGGGACTTCAACCCCGTGTTGGACCCAGCATTGGACCGCTCCAGGTCCAATAAGGGTAAAAGGCCGGCGGCGGCCAAGGTGCACTGGGTGGAGCTGGAGTTGGGGGAGGAGAGGGACCAGCGCTCGCTGTGGCGCCTCAATGTGGGATTGTTGACGGATGAGGTGGTGAGCGGGCGGATCCGGGGGTGCATTTAAAGATATTTAGAGGCGAACGACAATGGGGAGGTGCAGGTGGGAGTGGTCTGGAAGGCGCTGAAGGCGGTGGTCAGGGGAGAGCTAATCTTTACTAGGGTCCATAAGGAGAGGAGAGAGAGGGAGAGATTGGTGGGGGAGATATTAAGGGTGGATAGGAGGTATGCAGAGGTCCCCGAGGAGGGATTACTCAAGGAGCGACGAAGTCTCCAGGCCGAATTCGACCTGTTGACTACCAGGAAGGCAGAGGTGCAGTGGAGGAAAGCGCAAGGGGCGGTGTATGAATAAGGGGAGAAGGTGAGCCGGATGTTGGCACATCAGCTTCGAAAGCGGGAGGCAGCAAGGGAGATTGGGGGAGTGAGGGATAGAGGGGGGAACACAGTGCAGAGTGCGGTGGGAATAAATGGGGTATTCAGGGACTTTTATGAGGAGCTGTATAGGTCTGAGCCCCGGACGGGGGATGCGCCGATATTTGGACCGGCTGAGGTTCCCGAGGGTGGAAGAGGAGCAGGTGGTTGGGCTGGGGGCACCGATTGGGCTGGAGGAGCTGGTTAAGGGGTTGGGGAGCATGCAGGCAGGGAAGGCCCCGGGGCCGGATGGGTTCTCGGTGGAATTCTACTGGAAGTACATGGACCTGTTGGGCCCACTACTAATGAGGACTTTCAATGAGGCGAGGGGGGGTGGGGGTCCTGCCCCCGACAATGTCCAGGGCGCTGATCTCGCTGATCCTAAAGCGGGACAAGGACACATTACAGTGTGGGTCGTACAGGCCGATCTCGCTCCTCAACGTCGACGCGAAGTTGTTGGCGAAGATACTGGCTACCAGAATTGAGGACTGTGTCCCGGGGGTGATTCACGAGGACCAGACGGGATTTGTGAAGGGTAGGCAGTTGAACACCAATGTGTGGAGGCTCCTCAACGTAATTTTGATGCCTGCAGTGGAGGGGGAAGCGGAGGTAGTGGCGGCTATGGACGCGGAGAAGGCCTTCGATAGGGTGGAGTGGGAGTATCTTTGGGAAGTGCGGAGGTCGGAATACTTTCGGCTGTACCGGGGGATGAGGCAGGGGTGTCCCCTATCCCCCTTGATGTTCGCATTGGCAATTGAACCTTTGGCCATGGCACTGAGGGAGTCCAGGAACTGGAGGGGACAGGTTCGGGGGGGGGGGGGGGGGGGGGGGGGGAAAGAGAGGAACACTGGGTGTCACTGTATGCCGATGACCTGTTATTGTATGTGGCGGACCCAGTGGAGGGGATGCCGGAGGTTACGCGGCTCCTCAGGGAGTTTGGGGACTTTCCCGGATATAAGCTTAACGTAGGGAAGAGTGAGCTCTTTGTGATACATATAGGGGACCAGGGAAGGGAGATAGACAAGCTTCCACTGAAGAGGGCAGAAAGGAGCTTTCGGTACCTGGGGATCCAGGTGGCTAGGAGTTGGGGGGCCCTGCACAAGCTCAATTTGACGCAGCTGGTGGAGCAGATGGAGGAGGAGTTTAAAAGGTGGGATATGTTACCACTGTCTTTGGCGGGTAGGGTGGAGACGGTGAAAGGGACGGTCCTTCCGAGGTTCCTCTGTGTGTTCCGGTGCCTTCCCATCCTGATCCCAAGGGCCTTTTTTAAACGGATCAGCAGGAGCATCAAGGGATCTGTGTGGGCAAATAAGGCCCCGAGGGTAAAAAGGGTGTTTCTGGAGTGTAGCAAGGACAGAGGAGGGCTAGCATTGCCCAATCTATGTGGGTACTACTGGGCTGCCAATGTGGCGATGGTCTGTAAGTGGATAATGGAGGGGGAGGGGACGGCGTGGAAGAGGCCGGAGATGGCGTCCTGTGTGGGCACGAGTCTGAGAGCGCTGGTGACGGCACAGCTGCCGCTCCCGCTGTCAAGGTACTCCACGATGTTAAGTAATGGGTTAAGAGTTAAGTAATGCATTAAGAGACATTGCAATTAGTTGTCTCATTTATGTTAAGTATCCAATGATTGACACCGATATGTAAAGGGGCTTCAGGTGGCCATTGAGTCAGGTGGTGTGTTGTTAAGAGTTTTGTGCAGAGGCTGTGGAAGTGAAATAAATGGTGTTTGGCGAAAAGGAACAAGAACTTTAGACTCTTCATATCACAGCAACTAAAACGTCTAACACACGAGTCCGGTGGTGGCGGCTCCTCTGAAAATTTGGGGGCAGTGGAGGCGCCACAGGGGTGAGGTAGAGGCCTCGGTTTGGTCCCCGATCCAAGAGAACCATCGGTTCGTCCCGGGGAGAATGGATGAGGGGTTTCTGAGCTGGCATCGGGCAGGAATTAAAAGAATGGGGGACCTGTTTATAGATGGGACGTTTGCGAGCCTTGGGGCGCTGGAGGAGAAATTTGGGCTGCCCCCCGGAAACACCTTCAGGTACATGCAGGTGAGGGCGTTCGTGAGACGCAGGTGAGGGAATTTCCGCTGCTTCCAGCACGTAAGATTCAAGATAGGGTGCTCTCGGGGGTGTGGGTTGGAGAAGGCAAGGTCTCGGCGGTCTATCAGGAGATGCAGGAAGATGAGGCGGCCTCGGTAGAGGAGCTAAAGGGTAAATGGGAGGAGGAGCTTGGGGAGGAGATAGATGAGAGTCTGTGGGCTGATGCCCTGGGTCGGGTTAATTCTTCCTCCTCTTGCGCCAGACTTAGCCTGATACAATTTAAGGTTCTTCACAGAGCGCATATGACAGGGGCGAGGTTGAATAGGTTTTTTGGGGCAGAGGACAGGTGTGTGAGGTGCTCGGGGAGCCCAGCAAACCACGCCCATATGTTCTGGGCATGTCCGGCACTGAATGGGTTTTGGAGGGGCTTTGCAAGGACTGTGTCTAAGGTGGTGAACACCCGGGTCAAGCGGTGCTGGTGGTTAGCATTATTTGGGGTATCGGACGAGCTGGGAGTGCAGGAGGCGAAAGAGGCCGGTATTCTGGCCTTTGCGTCCCTGGTAGCCCGGCGGAGGATTCTGTTACAGTGGAAGAATGCGAAGCCCCCAAGCGTAGAAGCCTGGATCAGCGACATGGCAGGGTTCATTAAATTGGAGAGGATAACGTTTGCCTTGCGAGGGTTCTTCAGGCGGTGGCAACCGTTCCTAGACTTTCTCGCGGAACTTTGGGTGGTCAGCAGCAGCACCTCGGGAAATTGGGGGGGGGGGGGGTTCGGGTATGTGTTCGGTATTGTTTCATGGGGGGGGGGTTTGTACATTGGGGGAATTTGCGATATAAGTGTACGATGTTGATCTGTGTGTTTTATGCTTTTTTCTTTTTTCTGTAAGGGGGGGTGGGGGGGAGTTTGTTGAAAATTTGCTAAAATTGAATAAAAATATTTTTTTAAATGCATATGTGGCAGATTTTGTGGTCAATGAAGAAGGAATGGTGCATGCTGCTCGTGAGCACAGACCTTCGAGTGGCAACTTTCGGCCATCCGACATTTCACCCAGAGTGTAGGAGAGGAAGAGAGAGAGAGAGAGAGAGAGAGAGAGAGAGAGAGAGGAGACCATGAAAACGAACATGTCAAGCAACAGCCAGGCTCTTCAGTAGGCTATTCAGCCCTTCATGCCTGCTCCGCCATTCAATCAGATCATGGCTGATCTCTTTCTAGTCTCAAATCCACCTCCCACTTATTGTCCATATCCCTTCAACCCGATCTACCGCCAGGGTGCCAGGCTGGCACTACCAAGCTGCCATTTTTCACATGACGGGGATTGGGCCCGGGGATGCCATGCGCAGGGGAGCCAAGGATCCCCTTATGGCGAGTTGGGGCTTGGGGAGGTTCGGGAGTCACAGAGGGGTCAAGGGATCGGGACGCTATCTCTCCATGAACCAAGGAATTCCAGCGACCGCAGCTCCTCAGTGCAGAAAACGGGACCAAGTGTAACCTTGGCCGCGCTTTCCCTGCTGAGACCCCCCATCTACCCAAATGGCCATTCAATAGCATAGTTTCTCGGCACTCCCCAGTGCCAGAAAACACCCAACTAATCACACTATGGGACTTCCCATTCGGATACATCCCTCCCCAAGTCTCACAAATTAAATTCTGAATGAATGAGACCCCACATTTATAAAATCAATTTTTTAGGGTCAAAGACATTGTAATGCAGTAATTAAGACTAAAATTATATTACAAATTCACTTATTAAATGCACCATCCACAACTTCTCCTGCCATGTTTGGTGGCTAAGTATTGCAACTTCATGCCCTTCAAGTGTTTCAATGCCGAGTGTCATGGCGAGCTACCACTTGCTGAGATCTCACATTCTCCCTCCATCTCTTGCCAAAAACCATAAAGCTGTGTCCCCGAGTCCACGCACCATTAGCTAATACAAATAGCTTTTCTTTGCCGAATTTATCTAAACTGGTCATAATCTTCTTCCAGCAAATCTTCCCTCACTCCCTTTTGCTCCAAGAATAACTCCAGCTTCTCCAACTTTATCATGCAGTTAAAATATCATGCAGGGGCTGGTTTAGCACACTGGGCTAAATTGCTGGCTTTTAAAGCAGACCAAGGCAGGCCAGCAGCACGGTTCAATTCCCGTACCAGCCTCCCCGAACAGGCGCTGGCATGTGGCGACTAGGGGCTTTTCACAGTAACTTCATTTGAAACCTACTTGTGACAATAAGCGATTTTCATTTTTCAAAATTGTGTTGACCAGTACTTGTAGTACTTGTCAAACATTTTCTTAAAATCCACAGACAATATCCATTGCTTTCATCAACCTTCTTTGTTACTTCATCAAAATATTCAATTAGGTTAGTCAAGCACGATCTGCCTTTGACAGATCATGCAGGCTCTCCTAAAAGTAACTCAAACCTCTCCAATAATCTGTTGTTGTTTTCTCTCTTCAGATAATTAGCAATTCCCTTTTGGAAGCCACCACATTGTCAGGCAGTAGATCTCCAGACCCTAATGACATATTACGTAGGCTTTTCTTTATGTTGCCTCTGGTTTTTTTGCAATATTTACCTTCTTTCTAGAACATTAATGAAATTCCAATTTACTTAGCACAAGAGTTTCCAACATCTGTTCAAAGCCCAACTAAGGAACAGAGCAAATCCAAAGGGTAACAGCGAACATCAGAACTGGTTTCTGCCTAAAATCAGGTCTTCGTATGCCTCGTCTGCACCTTTTTGGCACAGAAAGGATGTCCTCATCACCAAAGCAATGATGAGTGCAGATGTCTGCCGGACAGACCGCCTGCTCATCCGCTCCTCTTCAAACACCATTAGAAGCAGCGGAAGATGAAGAAACAGCTCAGAAAAAGATCAACGTTTAGCAGCTTCAAGAGCAGGACTAGTGAACTTTCAACAATGTTTTCTCCAAATTCTCCAAGTGTCCATTCTAATGGAGTGCCGGAAAACTGGAAAGAGTTGAAGACAGCCATCACAGCAAGCTGTGAAGAAACCATCGACTACAAGATCAGGAAACACCAAGACTGGTTCAACGAGAATGACCACATCATCCAAGACCTCATCGAGAAGAAGAGGAAAGATCTCCACACCTGGCAAAATGACAACCAGTAAGGCAAGGAAGGTAACTCATCAATCAGCCAAGGCGGAGGTACAAAGAAGTAGGGAAATCAATAACCAATGGTGGACTGAGAAATCTAAGGAGTTGCAACTCTTCGCCGACAAGCACGACACCCGGGGCTTCTTCTGTGCCACCAAAGAAATATATGGACCCAACACCCCAGCCTCAAACTGCGGAGGAAGGACAGACTCTTTTAAGAGACAAAAAAAACATTGGTCTTCGATGGAGAGAACATTTCAAAGATCTTCTAAACCATGATACAATCATAGATGAAGACGTGTTTGAGAAAATCCCCCAACTCCCCAAAGATGATCTTGGATGCCCACCAATGTGGACAAAGTCAAAGCCGCCATTAAACACTTGAGGAATGCAAAAGCCACAGGACTGGACAGGATTCCAGTGGAGATTTTAAAACTTGTACAGGAAGTGATCACCCGTCATCGCCCATCAGCTGTTCCTAAAAATCTGAGTGAGAGAAGAAATCCGTGCCAACCTCAGGAATGCCATCATCACTACCACCTTCAACAAAGGAGAGAAAGCAGATTGTGGGAACTACCAAGGAATCTCCCGACTCTCCACTGCCAGGAAGATCATCGTCCAAATCCTCGCTAGCCACATTCTCCCAGTCTCTGATGAAATCCTTCTGGAAAACCAGTGTGGCTTCCGACCAAACCGTAGAACAGCAGACATGATTTTAGCTGCTTGGCAACTTCAAGAGAATTGCCTGGAGCAATATTAACCACTCTACATGGCCTTCATTGATCTGACCAATCAGGAAGTGCTATGGAAGACCCCGTCAAAGGCTGGCTGTACACAGAAATTCATCAACATCCTCCGATTCCTCCACAAGATGTCGGTGACAGTGCTCACCAAAGGAAATAAGACAGAAACCTTTGAGGTCGAGACTGGAGTCAAGCAGAGTTGTGTCATTGCACCCACCCTTTTCTCCATCTTCACTGCAATCATCCTTTGCCTTTTCAAGGACAAGATCCTAGTGGAGTGGACATAGACTACAGGATGTACGGAAAACCTTTCAACCTCAACCAGTTGAAATCCAAGAAGAAAGCGGCACTGACATCGCTTGTGGAACTTCATTATGAGGATGACATTGCCATCTCCACTCTATCAGAAGAGAATCTCCAAGCCATGCTTGACACCTTCGCGGAAGCATACTGAAGAATCGGTTTCAGCCTCAACCTCAAGAAGACTCAAGTCCTTTACCAATCTAGTCCAGGGCAGGATCCAGTCTCTCCCTCGGTCAAGATCAAATGGAGAAACCCTCCCAAATGTGGGACATTTCCCAACCTGAGGAGCCACCTCTCCTCTAAGGCTGACATTGAGCTGGAGTTCCAACATGTAGCCACCTAAATTGGTCAACTCCCGATTTAAAGTGGCGAACGGCAAAGGCTGATGGGAAAGTCAGCCAACAAGACAGAAACCAGCAGGTGCACGTTTGCTGTGTATTAAAACTCTGCAAAAGGCCAGGCAACATCGATACCAGCGACCATCACCATAACAATGTACCAGCCATCTGCATACTGATGAGCAATCCCCGGGAACAAGTAGTAACATTTTGGACACACAAAGCAAAGCCAGACTCCTCGGCGGCAGCAGGAGCCAACACAAAGGAGGTGAACGAGCACCTCAAGACCGCCCATCGATCAGGGAACCGCTCCAGTATTGGAGAAATCGAACCAAGCGCTTGGGACAAAGTCCAATCACTTGGGACCAGGTACAGGGTCCGCCCCGAAAGGCGGGAAGCCCCTGGGGACTATAAGAGTTAAGCCCCAAGTTCAAATCGCTCTCTTCACCTCTTCGTCCTGCCCGGGTCACCCAGCAACACAAACCAACATTGACCGTGACCGGTGCAGTGACCGCCGACAGAAGTAAGTCTTAATTCAACGCTCGCTACGAGATAGGCGCTCCTAGCTACCAATCCGTACCAACTTCGAATCCCGCAGACTCAGAACGCGAACGAAAGGCCATTTGTTTTCCTGACCTGGTGGGCCAGTCCGAAGTTAAGTATAGGCCTGTTAATTGTAGAAGTAGCTTGGACGTAGAATTTGTGCATGAGTAGCGATTACGGTGTATAATAAATGTGCTTGGATTTGAATCTTACTAATCGGTGTATTGGGTTATTGATCATTACTCGGACTTGAACTTCGTGGCGGTATCATAAAGATACCTGGCGACTCGAGAGCAAAGGTAATAAAACAGAGCAATTGAACCAAGGAGGAAGTTAGGAACAAACATCGTATCCAATCCGCTAGTGCCTCCTTCAGACGCCCAGGACAAATGTCTTTGACAACTACGACACTCGCGCTGACACCAAGATCTAGTTATCCTCCCAACTCTTCTCTACAGCTCAGAAACTTGGACTACATACAGACGCCACCTCAAGGCTCTGGAGGTACCATCAATTCTGTCTGTGAGCCCCCCGGGAAATGCCTTTAGATATATGCAGGTGAGGGCTTTTGTGAGGCGACAGGTGAGGGAATTCCCGTTGCTCCCGGCACAAGAAGTTCAAGATAGGGTGATCTCGGGTGTATGGGTCGGGGAGGGCAAGGTGTCGGAAATACACCAGGAGTTGAAAGAAGAGGGGAAAGCGCTGGTAGAAGAGTTGAAGGGTAAATGGGAGGAGGAGCTGGGGGAGGAGATCGAGGAAGGTTTGTGGGCTGATGCCCTAGGTAGGGTTAATTCCTCCTCCTCGTGTGCCAGGCTCAGCCTGATACAATTTAAGGTGGTCCACAGAGCGCACTTGACGGGGGCGAGGTTGAGTAGGTTCTTTGGGGTAGAGGACAGATGTGGAAGGTGCGCAGGGAGCCCAGCGAACCATGTCCATATGTTTTGGTCATGCCCGGCACTGGGGGGGGGGTTCTGGAGAAGAGTGGCGGGAGCAATATCTCAGGTGGTGAAAGTCCGGGTCAAGCCAAGCTGGGGGCTAGCAATATTTGGAGTAGTGCAGGAGGCGAAAGAGGCCGGCATTCTGGCCTTTGCGTCCCTAGTAGCCCAGTGAAGGATCTTGCTAATGTGGAAGCAGGCGAAGCCCCCCAGCCTGGAGGCCTGGATAAATGATATGGCTGGGTTCATAAAGTTGGAGAGGATTAAGTTCGCCTTGAGGGGGTCTGCGCAGGGGTTTTACAGGCGGTGGCAACCGTTCCTAGACTATCTCGCGGAGCGTTAGAGGAAGGTCGGTCAGCAGCAGCAGCAACCTTGGGGGGGGGGGGGGGGGGGGGGGGGGAAATCCTGGGAGGGGGGATGAGCAAGAGATAACATGAAGGGTTGGGGAAACTGGCACGTACGGGTGAGGGCCAGTGTACAAAGCTGTGTAAATATATCATTTTGCCATGTATATATCTCGCTCTGCGCGATTTCTCGGTTTTATTTGTTACGGGGGGGGGGGGGTTATGGTTTGTAAGGGAGAAAAATTGTGTTAAAAAACTTTAATAAATATATATATTTTTTTTAATTCTGTCTGTGAGCGATTCTGCACATCAGCTGGGAGGATAGGCCAACGGACATCAGCGTCCTTGAAGGAGCCAAGAGCACCAGCATCGAGGCCATCATTTGAAGCCAACTCCGCTGGGCCGGCCACGTGCTTAGGATGTCAGAGTGCCAATTGCCAAAGCAGATCGTCTTTGCCCAGGTCAAGGAAAGCTTCCAAACACTAGGACAAAGGAAGTGCTCCAAAGTCACATTGAAGAGTTACCTCAAGAAATGCAACATAGACGTCAATGGAGGAAACTCCTGATTGAAGGGGCACCATTATTCGAGGTCTCCTGATGGCAAGAGGAGGTCCAGAAAAGGAACCCAGCCATCTAGAGTCAGAGGACCGATCCCCAACACCGGAAACACCTGCCAAGTGTGCGGTTAAAAATGTGGCTCTAGGATCAGGCTCATCAGTTATACAAGGACCCACATAACCCATGGCCGTAATACATAGTTTCTTAGGCGGACAATCATACTAGTTAGCGGGTGATAGCCTAAGAAAAAGAGTCTGCACCCGAAATTGGGGAATACCAAACACCGAGATCAACCATGGGACTGCACAGTGAGATCCTATACCTTAGCAATTGACTATTTTTTTCATTTCAGCTGAGTAAATTGCATTCTCGGGGTGTAATTCAAAAATCACTGACCCACACAATTGTGTTAACAGATTGCAATTTTTTTTTTTTAAACTATTCGTCCATGGGATATGGGTGTCGCTAGCTTGGCCAGCATTTATTGCCCATCCCTGAGGACATTTAAGAGTCAACCACATTGCTGTGGACCTAGGGTGTAGGCCAAACCAGGTAAGGGCGACAGATTTCCTTCCCTGAAGGACATTAGTGAACCACTTGGGTTTTAACGACAATCAACAATGGTTTCATGGTCACCAGTAGACTTTCAATTCCAGATTTTTATTGAACTCAAATTTCACCATCTGCCATGGCAGAATTCAAACCCGGGTCTCCAGCGCATATTTCCGGATCTCTAGATTACTAGTCCAGCGACAATACCACAACACCACTGCCTCCCCGGTGGAAAGAGGGGAGGCAGTGCCTAAGTGGAAACTTAAGACAAAAGACTAAGTTTCAGCAAGTGGCTGTACTTGTGGTCATGTTGTACCGTAGAGTAGAGAGCAATAAATTCTACAACCTGAAATCCAAATAGAAATATAGGGGATTTTCTCGGAACTTCCAGCCGATTGTCTCTCGGAGGCGGCGCACTGTTCGCTGGTGGCAGGATTCTCTGTTCCCACTGCTGCCAATGGGAATTCCCATTGAGGTCACCCTACACCACCGGGAAACCCGCAGGTGGGGGCGCGCTCCGGCCATAGTTTCATGGAAATAAGCTTGCTCGTTGTGGAGAAAAGACTGACGAGGCACGAGTCAACAGCAACTATTAGGAAAAAAAAGTAATGAATTGAAACAAAACCTCATTAGCTAGTCATTAGAAATCCAGAGACCTAGGATAATTGCTCTGGGGACTAAGGATCGAATCCCACCACAGCATATGGAAAAATTCAAATTCAAAAAAACAAATCTGGAATTGAAAGTCTAATGATGACCATGAAACCATTGTCAACTGTTAGAAAAAATCCGTCTGGTTCACTATGCCCTTTGGGGAATGAAATCTGCCACTCTTACTTGGTCTAGGCTACCCGACTCACAATCCACAAGCGTGGTTGACTCTTAATTGCCCTCCGAAATGTTCTAGCAACCATTCAGTTCAAGCGCAATTAGGGATGGGTAATAAATGTTGACCCAACAAGCGATGTCCACAAGCTATGAATGAAAATAAAATAAAAAATAAAAACAGAATGTGCTGGAAAATCTGGCAGCATCTACGGAGAGAGTCTTGGAACATTCCAAAGAAAAGTCACCTTAACTCAAAACATTAATTTTGTGTCTCCCTCTACTGATGCGGCCGGATTGCTGAGTTGTTCCAGCACTTTGTTTTAATTCCAGATCTCCAGCAACCGCAGCATTTGTACTTATTAGCCATACATTTCTTACCATACTTAGCTCACTAACATCTGGTGTTCCATCAGGGTTTGTTCTGAAGTCATTCTTAGGGAATTGCAGCTGCAAAAGCATGAAGCAAGGTAATAGTTACAAACTTAAGCATTTTAACATTCCCTTAGTTAGAAACCTAGGAACAGGAGCAAGCCAATTAGCTCTTCAAGTCAATCTTGCTATTTGTTGAGAACACAACTGGTTGATGAACTAATTCCGTACGTCTATTTTGCCCTGTACCTCTTTATAGTTTTGGTTCATACTTCTATTCCCTTTGCATGTAGATGGGTTTCCTAACTTTACTCCTGAAAGACTGAGCTCCAAGATGGCTTTGTCCCCCATAATTTCTTTCAATCTGCCCCATCAATTTTCATTAATATTGTGAAAATTTCAATAAAATCACCTTTTAATCTTCTACATTCTCAAGAATGCTCCCCTAGTTTGGGTAATCTCTCCTCCATAATGTAACCCTTGGAATCCAGGTAGCAATCCCTCTACGGCCAATATGTCTTTCAGTAGGTGTTGAGTGCAGAACTGAACAAAGTACACCAGATGTGCTCTTTATATAGCTTACTAGGACTTCTAACCCCTTCCATTTTAATCCTTTTGTTATAAAACCAGTATTCCATGAACAATTAGATTTATTTTTTGTACTTAACCATGACATTTTAACTTTTAGGTTTTTAATAAAGTCCCACATGGGAGGGTAGTGTGCAAAATTAAAGCACGAGGGATTAAGGATAACATATTGGCATGGATTGAGAATTGATTAGTTGACAGAAACAGTAGGAATAAATGGGTCTTTTTTTGAAGTAGCAGGCAGTAACTAGTGGGGTCCCGCGGGGATCAGTGCTTGGGCTCCAGCTATTCGCAATATACAACAATGATTTGGATGAGGGAACCAAATGTAATATTTCCAAGTTTGCTGATGATATGAAACTTGGTGGGAATGGGAGTGGTGAGGAGGATGTTAAGAGGCTTTAAGGTGATTTAGACAAGTTGAGGGAGTGGGCAAATACGTGGCAGATGCATTATAGCATGGATGCATGTGAAGTTATCCACTTTAAACAGAGAAACAGAATGGCAGAGTATTATTTAAATGGTGACAAGATTGGGAAATGTTGACGTACAAAGGGACTTACTTGGGTGTCTGAGTACACTAGTCATTGAAAGTAAGCATGTAGGTACAGCAAGCAATTAGGAAGGTAAATGTATGTTGGCCTTTATTGTGAGTGGACAGGAGCAAAGGTGTCTTACTGCAGTTGCACAGGGCCTTGGTGAGACCACACCTGGAGTAGTGTGTGCAGTTTTGGTCACTTTATCCAAGAAAGGATATGCTTGTCTAGGCAAGAGTTCAGAAGGTTCACCAGACTGATTCCTGAGGTGGCAGGATCATTTACGAGGAGAGATTGGGTCAACTGGGTCGAGGTCACTAGAATTTACAAGACTGAGAGCATCCAATTGAAACGTATTGAATTCTAACAGGGCTGAACAGACTGGTTTCAGGGATGTTGTTCCTCTGGCTCGGGGGTCTGGAACAAAGGGTCACAGGTTCATAGAATTTACAGTGCCGAAGGAGGCCATTCAGCCCATCGAGTCTGCACCAGCTCTTGAAAAGAGCATCCTACTAAAGCCCACACCTCAACCCTATCCCCGTAACCCCATCTAACCTTTTTGGACACTAAGGACAGTTTAGCATTGCCAATCCACCTAACCTGCACATCTTCGGGCTGTGGGAGGAAACCCACGCAGACACGGGGAGATCGTGCAGACTCCGCACAGACAGTGACCAAAGCCAGGAATCGAACCTGCGACCCTGGAGTTGTGAAGCAACAGTGCTAACAACTGTGCTACCGTGCTGCTCAGGATACAGGGTAGGACATTTAGGACTGAGATGAGGAGAGATTTCTTCAGAGGGCTGTGAACCTGTGGAATTCTCTACTACAGAAGGCGGTGGAGACCAATATATTTAAGAAAGAAATAAGTAGATTGCTAGACTCTAAATGTGTCAAGGGATAAGGGAAGTGTGTTGGAGTATGGCATTGAGATAGAGGATCAGCCATGATCATGCTGATTGGCAGAGCAGACTCAAAAGTCCGAATGACCGACACCTGCTTCCATCTACACAAAGGATCTGGGCATCATTGGCGAGATCCGCATTTATTGCCCATCACTATTGCCCTGGAGAAGGTGGTGGTGAGCCACCTCCTTGACCTCCTACAGTCCATGAGGTGTAGGTACACACATAGTCCTGCTAGAGAGGGAGTTCCAGGATTTTTCCCAGTGGAGAAACAACTATATTTCCAAGTCAGGACGATGTGTGGCTTGGAAGGGAACCTCCAGGTGGTGGGGTTCCCAGGTCCTTCGAGATGGTAGTGGTCGTGGGTTTCTACGGAGCCTTGGTGAGATCCTTCAGTGCATCTTGCAGGTGGTACATACTGCTGCGATTGTGCATCAGTGGTGGAGGTGTATGTCTGTGGATGGGGGTGCCAATCATAGAATCCCGACAGTGCAGAGAAGAGGCCATTCGGCCCATAAAGTTTGCACCAACCCTCTGAAAGAGCACCCTACCCAAGACCAATCCTCTGCCCTAACCCCGTAACTCCACTTAACCTTTGAAAACTTTTATCATGGCCAATCCACCTAACCTGCACATCTTTGGACTGTGGGAGCACCTGGAGGAAACCCACACAGAAGGTGCAAACTCCACACAGTCACCCCAGTCACCCAAGGCCAGAATTGAACCCAGGTCCCTGGCACTGTGCGGCAGCAGTGCAAACCACTGTGGCACCGTATCAAGTGGGCTGCTTTGTCCTTGATGGTCTTGAGCGTGGAGTGTAGTTGGAACTGCACTCTTCCAGGCAAGTGGAGAGTATTCCATTACACTCCTGACCAATGCCTTGTAGGTGATGGACAGGCTTTGGGAAGTCAGAAGGCGAGTTACATGCCAAAACATTCCTAGCCACTTACTTGCTCTTGTAGCATAGTATTTATTTGATTAGTCTAGTTCAATTTCTGGTCAATGGTAAACCCCAGGATATTGACAGTCATTTATGTGACAAAGTTGGATGTGTGGCTCCCTACTCTTGTCAAAATCGTTAATACATCGAGGCCCCAACACAAATCCCTGTGGGTTACCAATAGTCACACCCTGTCAATAAAGAGATACTACCCTTTTTCCCTACTCTGTCTCTTGCCCCTCAGCCAGTTGTCCTATGTTGATTATCTGCCCTCATTTTCAGGAGTGTCAATTTTAGATGAACAATCTTTTATTAGTGCCGCTATCAAATGCTTTCAACAAGTCCACATAAATAATACATACATATTCCCATCCATTTCTTTACTCACCTCTTCATAGAAAAAAAAAAATCATGGTTATTCAAGCATGACCAACCTTTACAAATTCATAACATTTAATATAAATTAGAACATACCCACAAAAGCAGGCAGCCATAAGCAAAAACATCAGTTGCAGGCACAGCAGATTGGCCATGTTTTACCTCTGGGGCTACAAGGTGTAGTGTATCCGCCACCATCCAGCTAGCAATATTCCGTTGATCCTATCCACACACACACACAAAGATTGTGATTATACTTCTGGAATACATTACATTACATTCCTACACTTCAGAAGTAAGTAATTGGCTGTAAAGCATTTAGGGACATCCTGATTGAAAGGTACGGATTAAATGTTAGTCTCTCTTTTTGGAATAGGTACTTAATTCTTCACAGATTTATTTATTTGCTGTGCTATGTGAGGTTTCCAAACTACAACGACACAGTAGTTCCTTATTGCTGAAAGATGTATTGACCCATTTACAGTGGCAAATGGAGGTCACATTGCTCAGAAATTCGACTCTTTGCCATTACAAAGAACTAAAATTGTCCACTTCTGGAATTGGCTCCAGAAATACAAATTTCATCTGATGTATTTATTTTTATTCATTCATGGGATGAGAACATCACTGGCAAGGCCAGCGTTTGCATCGAGAAGATGTAGGGCGGGATTCTGTGATCCTGAGGCTAAGTGTTGACGCCGACAGAAACGCTGTTGAGAAATGAGTTTCTCGACAGCGCCAACACGGCCTCAGGATCAACAATTCTGGCCCCTACAGGGGCCAGCACGGCACTGGAGCGGTTCATGCTACTCCAGCTGCTGATCCCGGTGTCAAATGGGCACCGCGGGATCCGCGCATGCGCACTGGCGCCAACGCGCGCATGTGCACTGGCTTCCTTTAACGCGCCGGCCCCGATGCAACATGGCGCAGGACTGCAGAGGCTGGCGCGGAATAAAGGAGGCCCCCAACCAGAGAGGCTGGCCTGCCGATCGGTGGGCCCCACTCGAGGGCCAGGCCACATCGGAGGGCCAGGCCACATCGGAGGGCCAGGCCACATCGGAGGCCCGTCCCCCTCTTCCCCCACCCCCCCCCCCCATCCTCCTCCCTCCCCTCTCCTCCTCCCTCCCCTCTCCCTCCCCCCCTCTCCCTCTCCCCCTCCCTCCCCCCCTCCTCCTCCCTCCCCTCCTCCCTCTCCTCAAACGTGATTGAAATAATGTGACAAGAGAAGTGGTTGCTATGTGCAGGACATAGTCAAACTCCCACGGTGATATACAAGATCAAGCCTTTAGTTAAGCTTGGCTACAGGACAGAGATAATCAGACTAGGGTCTGCAAAGATCCTGGCCGGGATTCTCCAATCCTGCGGCCAAGTTCTGACGCCAGTGTGAAAAGCGGTGCCGACCACTCTGACGTCAACGGTCCTCAATTGTCACCCCCTTCCTAGGGGGCTAGGTTAGCGGCAGAGTGGTCCCTGCAGCTCCAGCCGGCATGGCATGGCCAGCGCAAGTTCGCGCATGCATGCTATGGTCGGCGTGAGTTCGCGCATGCGCGTGGGTTCCCATCTCCGCACCGGCCCCCGTGCAATATGGCAGAGCCCTACAGGGGCCCGGCACGGAGGACCATAGGCCCCCACGGAACCAGTCCGCCCGCTGTTCTTTCGGTCCCGATCGCAGGCCAGGCCACAGAGGTTGGATCCCGATCTCTTCCCCCCCCGCCCCCCCCCCCACCGCCAACCACCAGGATGGCCCCCGCACACAGAACTTCCAGGTCCCGCCATGTGGGGACTCATGCCGGTGGGACTCGGCCGAACTCGGCTGTCGAGGCCGGGGGGGGGGGGGGGGGGGGAGAGAAAGAGGCTTTCAACGGCCCCCGACCGGCGCGGCGGCGATCCCGCGGGCGCCCGAGAATCGGCGAGCCGGCGTCGGGGCATGAGAAGGATCCCGGCCCATATGTCCACAATTAAAGTTTTGTTTATATAATTGTTAATTTTCTACGCCCAAACAACCCAAATAACCTGGTCACGTGGTAATTATACCAACCTAACAGTGGTGGCACTGCAACGCTTCCAGATGTTGTGTGTGTAATTATGGAAAACGAACTTGCACTTCTATTCTAAATGCAGATGGAGGTGTCTATTACTGAAAACATTTTATGAATTAAAGATTACACAACCAGGCAAAGTTGTTGCGTGGCTCTGCTCATGCCATTTAAGAGAATTCCCTGGATTGTAATAAACAGGGATGTTCATGTCATTTAAGGGATGACATTAGAGTCACTGATTTACAGTAACTAAAGAAATCAATCTTCTTCAAAACTAAACTGCATGCTGGATTTCTATTGGTTCTTTGGGAACTGAACTTCAGAACTCCAAAAACCAAATCAGTAGCCTTTGTTCCCTTTTCAATTCTTTAACATAAGATGTCCCAATTGGAGGTATCCATCTGGTTTTTAGCAGGGAGGAGAAATGGGGAATAAAAGAATAAAGTGCTGGAAATACCCAGGTCTGGCAACATCTGTTGTCAGAGAAATAGAGTTAACGTTTCGAGTTGAACATGACTCTTCTTCCGAATTGAAACAAGGTAGAAATGTGATGAGTTTCATGCCATTAAAAGAGGGGAGGGGGCAGTAGATCAAAAGGGAAGATGTGGGATAGGGTAGAGGGCGGAAGAGACTGAATAACTAAGATGTCATGGAGCAAAAGTCAAAGGGAGTGGTAATGGTTGCAGTAAAGTAAAGCATTGGTCTGGAGCGAGGGTGAACTGCAGAATAATAAACAGCTGTGAGAAAGCAAAAACAAGAATAAGATCAGCACATTTTGCAAAAAAAAGGATGAAAATGGGTGACAAAGTTCATAGTCTGAAATGACTGAACTTCACGTTGACTCTGGAAAATGGAGGTGATGCTCCTTGAGCTTCACTGGAACATTGCTTCAGGCAGAGGACAGAAATGGGAGAGAGAGAGAGCAAAGTGGAGAAATAAAATGGCAAGCAACCCCTGTCATGCCTGAGGACTGAGTGGTGGTGCGCCCCAAAGCATTTGGTCTCCCCAGTGTAGGAGAGACTGCATGATGAGCAGCAAAAAGACAGTAAATTGAAAGATATACCAGTAAAGCGCTACTTCAATTGGAAAGAGTGTTTGGGACCTTGAACAGTGTGGTCTGTGGTTGTGTGGGAAGATTCTGTGGAGAGCGGATGAGGTGCTTGGGTGACTGGTGAGTGGACCAGGGTGTCATGGAGGGAACGCTCCTTTTGGAAGGCTAACAGTGGAGGGGAGGGGAAGAGGTGTTTGATCATGTCATCATGCTGGTTCCTTGATTGTGTTGGTTAATGTGGTAGAAAAGAAGAACAAAGGAAACTTTATTGTGGTTCTGGGAGGGAGGGGAAGGATTGGGGAAAGTGGGTTGGACATAGTTGAGAGCCCCGTCAGCCGCAGTTGGAGGAGGATGGGTTGTGGGTGGGTTCCTCAAGTTATGTTGGAAATACTTCTTAAAAATTTGTTCATGGGACAAGGGTCTGGAGTCACATGTAGACCAGACCAGGTAAGGATGGCAGATTTCCTTCTCTAAAGGACACGAGTGAACCAGATGGGTTTTTCCATCAATAGGCAATGGTTTCATGGCAATCATAAGACTTTTAATTCCAGATTTTTTTATTTAATTCAAATTTCACCATCTGCAGTGGTGGGATTCGAACCCAGGTCCCCAGAGCATTATCTTGGTAGTTTACTAGTCCAGTGACAATACCACTATTCCACCCCTCTCCAGCACAGACTCTTAGGAGGGGGAAACAGGGTGGTCGGGGAGGATCCGGTGTTGAGCTGAAGGGCACAGCCTCATTCTCGGAGAATCTGGAGACGATGAGGGCCTCCCTGGTCCTCCTCGCATGTTGGACCCTTGCCGCTGCCTGTCCGCCATTCTCCGGCTCCTCTCGGGCACGTCCTCCATCCGCTCCTGGACCTCATCCTCCACCTCAGACAAGGCTGCATTTCCCTCCACCTCCAAGCCCCGCTGTTGTGCCAGGTTGTGAAGGGCACAGCAGACCACCACAAGGTGGGACACACGCTTGGGGATGTACATCAGTGCACCGTCAGAGCGGTCAAGGCATTAGATCCATATCTGGAGCAGCCCGATGCACCGCTCAACGACAGCACGGGTGGCTGCATGGGCTTTATTGTATTGGGTCTCTGCTTCAGTCCCAGGCCTCCACACTGGGTTATCAGCCATGACCTCAGCTTTATCCCTTGTCCCCCTCAAGCCAGTCCATCATCCTGCAGCGGTCCTTGAAGACACCAGGCCCCAGGATGTAGCTGTCATGCATGCTTCCCGGGTAGCAGGCACACATGTGCATGATTCTGAGGGGGTGATCACACACGATCTGAACACTCGGGGAATGGAACCACTTCATACTGATAAAGAGCACACCCTGATGCCCGGGTGCTCACAGAGCGACACGCATGCCATTGATCATCCCCTGGACTTGGCGCATCCCAGCGATGGCTGCAAATCTTGCAGCCCAGACATCTTGGTAGGCCTGGTTGAAAGTGATTTGGTCGGATGCCCGGCATACAGAGCATCCGTCACCTCCCAGATGCACCTGTGGGCAGATGACTGTTATATGCCACACAGGACCCCGCTCGAGCCCTGAAATAACCCAGTGGCATAAATGTTTAGCGCCACAGTGACCTTCACCGAGACTGGGTGTCCTCCTCCTCCATGGGTTGCCGCGAGGACATGGCGCAGGTGCCACACTGTCTCCCTGCTGAGACGTGGTCTTCTGCAGCATATGCTGTCCGTAAGCACATGAAATGACCAATGAAGCCTGGCACGTCGCTGGCCTCCCCTTCTGGATCCGCCTCAGCCGGATGGGCGGCCTGGTCTTCAGGGTGTACGGTAGCCCCCTGCACATGGGGCGCTGCCTCCAGCACGAGTTGGCGTCTGCCCCGCTTGGCTGCCACAAGAAACGCATGTGTAGCCTCCGCGGGATCAAAACCAGTAAACATGGTTATATCTGGAAGAAATTAGCAAAGGAGACCAACAATCAATTAGGACTTCCAGTCCGGGACCCTCAAATCCCCCAAGCCTCCCCCACCCTTACGTTAACTGTCCATCTTTTCTCCATTCAGCGATTTAATTGTGCTGGATAATCTTGCTCTGCGCACACCCCCAGCCAGGAGCCCTAGACCTCTGCCAGTAACATTTTGGAGGCTGTGCTCAGCTGCCCTCCGCTCGAGAGGTGCCTCAGTGTGAAGCCCTGTTCTTTAGTGTTTGATTGTTGGCAGCTGCCCCTATAATGCTGGTGCTCCTAGAGTTCAGGCATCAAAGTTTGTTTGCCATGCCCTAATCATTCTCTTAGACATGGCACCTATGCCTTAGAGGAGGCACTCAAGGGTCCAAGTGCGTGAAGTGCTCTCACAACTAACAGTGAAGCTAGAGGTGAAGTGGGGCAGCATGGTGGTGCAGTGCAGCCTCACAGCGCCAAGGTGCCAGGTTTGATATCGGCTCTGGGTCACTGACTGTGTGGAGTTTGCACATTCTCCCCGTGTTTGCGTGGGTTTCACCCCCACAATCCAAAGATGTGCAGGATAGGTGGATTGGCCACGCTAAACTGCGCCTTAATTGGAAAAAATTAATTGGTGGAGGAGTGGACTAGGTTGTCTCGGAGGGAACGGTCTCTGTGGAATGCTGACAGAGGGCGTGAAGGGAAGATGTGTTTGGTGGTGGCATCACGCTGGAGTTGACGAAAATGTTTCTCCAGTTTGCGTTGAGCTTCACTGGAACATTGCAGCAGGCCAAGAAACACCGCCACCAAACACATCTTCCATTCACTCCCTCTGTCAGCATTACGCAGAAACCGTTCTCTCCGAGAAAATCTAGTCCACTTCTCCACCATACCCAGTACCTCTCCCATCACCCATGGCACCTTCCCATGCAATCGTAGAAGGTGTAACACCTGCCCCTTTACCTCTTCCAAGCTTAACATCCCAGGCCCAAAACACTCATTCCAGGTTAAGCAGCGTTTCACTTGCATCTCTTCCAATTTGGTCTACTGCATTCGCTGCTCCCAATGTGGTCTCCTCTATATCGGAGACCAAACGCAGACTGGGTGACCGCTTTGCTGAGCATCTTCGGTCTGTGCGCATTCAGGACCCTGACCTTCCCGTTGCTTGCCATTTTAACAAAAGACCCTGCGCCCATGCCCACGTGTCTGTTCTTGGCCTGCTGTAATGCTCTCGTGAAGCTCAACGCAAACTGGAGGAACAACATCTCATCTTCCGGTGAGGCACGCTACAGCCTTCCGGCCTGAACATCGAATTCAACAACTTCAGATGATCAGCTCTCCCCCACCTCGACCCATTTTTTCCCATCCCATTTCATTTTAACTGTCTTTTAGCATTTCTTTCTTTCTTAATATATATTTAATCCCCCCCCAACCCCCACAATCTTATCCACCGGTCCTTTACCTTTCTCCTCTTTGCTTCCCCCTTCCCCTCCCCCCACATCTACAGTTCATCCTCTGATGTTAGTTTCTCTGCTGTTTGACCTTTCACATCTTTTGTTCTCTCTGGGGACGACCATTAGCACCTTTCCCCTTGGTTTTTGTGGCCATTAGCACCCGGTTTCCCTGGGTTTATGTGGCTATGACTCATGTTTCATTCTCACTCCACAGTATAAATATTTCCCACTTTCCCGGTCTGTTAGCTTTGACAGAGTCATCGGACTCGAAACGTTAGCTCTTTTCTCTCCCTACAGATGCTGCCAGACCTGCTGAGATTTTCCAGCATTTTCTCTTCCGTTTCAGGTTCCAGCATCCGCAGTAATTTGCTTTTATCAAGATGACCTGGGAATTGAGTAGGGGCAACAAGGCAGTAACATGCCGTCATCCTCAATGTTCTCAGCAATGCACAATTCCCCAGGCTTTGTCACTGCTGGCCCCGAGATGTGGAGAATCATCTCATTCATAGGACTCAGCAAATGCTCGTGTCCCATGCAACTGTGTGTTACGCATGATGCGGAGTGCTAGAGACTGGTCCCCCCTTGTGTGTTGCATGTGCAGAATGAGGGGCTAGTGAAATGGTGGGACATCCCAATGAAATTAAAATTGAAGCCGCGACAGAACTCTCCTGTTAGCAAAGTAACAGTAATGAACAAAAATTATGCAAGTAGAAAGTGACAAATCTCCCACTCAGGGATTTAAAGTAGGTGAGAACATTGCAACATTCTCCCAATTCAGGAACCATTCCATTAGGTTGGAAAGTTGCACATGTCACTCCGCTATTTAAAAAAGGTGAGGGTGAAACCACAGAACTATAGATCAGTTAACTCAACATTTGTTGTTGGGAGATTGCTGGAGTTTTAAAACAAATTTATTCATGGGATGTGGGCGTTGCTGGCTGGGTCAGCATTTATTGCCCATCCCCGAGGGCAATTAAGTCAACCACATTGCTGTAGGTCTGGAGTCACATGTAGGCCAGACCAGGTAAGGATGGCCGGTTTCCTTCCCTAAAGGGCATTAGTGAATCAGATGGGTTTTTACACAATCGACAATGGTTTCATGGTCATCATTAGACTTTTAATTCCAGATGTGTATTGAACTCATGTGCTGGGATTCTAAACCCTATCCACAGAGCATTACTCTGGGTCTCCATATTACTAGTCCAGTGACAATACCACCACCATGCCACTGCTTCCCCTGTAGTTCAAGACCAAAGATTGAATATGATGGAAGATTTTCAGCTGATCAGAGGGCCAGCATGGATTTGCAAAGGGTAGGACATGCTGGACAAACCTGATTATTTTGCATGAGTACCTAGAGTGTTCCATCTCAACCTCTTCCTGAGGTGCCCAGCATCACAGATGCCAGTGTTCAGCCAGTCGTTCCATCAATATGATAAAGAAACAGCTCAGTGCACTGAAAACAGCAAAGGGGTCCTGACAATATCCTAGTGATAGTACTGAAGATTTATGCTCCTGAACAGTCTGCACCTCTAGACAAACTGACAACACAGCTACGACACTGGCATCTATCCAACAGTGGAAAACGGCACAGCTATGTCCTGAACACTAAAATTAGGACGCATCCAGCGATTATTGCCTCACAAGTCTACTCTCAAGCATCAAAATGATGGACGGTATTGTCAACAGTGCTATTAAGTCACAATTACAGACTTCCTGTTGTAGCCATCTGGGATGGCCACTTCCAGAATACAAAATGGACATTTGCAAAGAGTGTAGGAAAAAATGGACAATGTTGAGAAAGCAAGCAAGCACAGAGCCTGTCTGCATATTGGAGCCGCAGCTCCCAGACAAGACTGAAACTGTAGGCCCATTAGCAAATGGATGGCCCATCTCCGGAAACAAAGGGAGATACTTAAGTAACCGATCTGGCTCCAGACCTCGCGGCGCCAGTTCCCCAAACCGAAAGCAGAAAACAAAGCAGGCCAACGGCCACCTAGGACACGCCCAGCCATCAGGGCACCCATCCCTTTATTGGTCAGGATCAATGCGGATGATCAAGATGCGGTCCAATTAATTGGGGCCAAGTTCAAGGCCCGCCCAAAAGCGCACGAGGCCCCCTTCAGGTATAAGAAGGAGGCCCCAAGAGAGAATCGCTCTCTTGGACTTGGCTCTCACAGCGGAGAGACCCGTCCACCAGTTGCACCAGAAGCAAGTCCAAGGTCAACGTTTGCTGCCAGACGGACGACCTTAGCTGTTTCCCCTCTACCAATTCAACCCCAGCAGCCTCAGATCCGACCAACGGCCATTGTTCCTCTAACTGAGTGGGCGCCCAAAGCTAAGTATAGGCTTTAGCAGTAGTGATAGTTTAGTCTGTCATATTTCGTGCACGAGTAGATATTACTGTGTGTGTAAATAAATAGTATTGACTTTGAACTAACTGGTGTTATTGGCTCTTTTGATCAGTATTCGGGTTTGAACCTTGTGGCGGTATCGAAAGATACCTGGCGATTCTAGAGCAAACATAATTAGGATTAAGGGAAGGCGACCATATTGACCGCCATATTCAGACCCTACCAAAGAGAGCAACACTGTGCACAGATGCTCAGGTCAAGTTTCACAAGGGCAGCTCAACTCCCGACTTAATATATCCTTGATCCAAACAGAGAAAAGGAGCCAAATTCCAGAGTTGAGGCAGAGTGACTGTCCTAACATTAAGGCAGAGTGTGGCATGAAGGACTCTAGTAAAATTGAAGCAGTGAGAATTATGCGAAACACCTTAATTCTCTATTAACCAGAGTCATATCTAGCACAAAGGAGGATGGTTATGAATGTTGGGAAGCCAATGATTTCAGCCCCAACACATCACTGCCGGAGTTCCTCAGGGTGGGCCCAAGCTGCTTCACTGATAGTCTTCCCATTATCATAAAGCCAGAAGTGAGGTGTTCACTGATGATTGTACAGTACACAAGACATTCATCATTCCAGCCTGGGAATATATTGCTATTCCTCCGTCGGTGCTGGGCCAAAACCCAAGAATGCTTTAAACATCCAGCACCTGGACTACAGCAATTCAAGAAGCTGGCTCACCACCAACTTCTCAAGGGCAATTAGGGAAAGACAATAAATGATGATCTCACTAGCGATGCCCAAATTCTATGAACAAATAAAAATAAAAAAGTGACTAGTGGACAGCAAATATCTACGGATGTTATTTATATGGCTTTCTAGAGTTCTGCAAACCTGCCAAATAGTTGTGAATGGTGGTGGGTAGCTTAACTGGAGGAGGAGGCTCCACAAATATCCCCAATCTCAATGATAGAGGGAGCCCAGCACAGCAGTATAAAATATCAGGCTGAAACATTTGAGCTACTTTCAACCAGAAGTGCCGAGTGAAATATCCATCTCGGCTTTCACCCAAGATCCCCAGCAAGACAGGTGCCAGTTTTCAACCAATTCTATTCAGTCCAAGTGAGATCAAGAAACAGCTGAACAGCACTGGTTACTGCAAAGTCTATGGGCCCTGACAACATTCTGGTAATAGTACTGAATACTTGTACTCGACAACCAGCTAAGCTCTTAGCTATATTGTTCCAATACAGTTACAACATTGGCATCTACTCTGCAATGTGAAAATTGCCCAAATATGTCCTGTCCAAAAAAAGCAGGACAAATCCAACCCAGCCAATTCCCTTAAGAGGCGCGGCAAGAGTGACTGCCCTTGACATCCAGGCAATATTTAACCAAGTGTGGCATATAAATGCTGTAGCTACAAGAGCAGGTCAGAGGCTGGGAATTCTCCCAAGAGTAACTCACCCCCTGAGTCCCCAAAATCTGTCCACCATCGACAAGGCACAAATCTGGAGTGTGATGGAATACTCACCACTTGCCTGGTGAGTGCAGCTCCAACAATATTCAAGAAACTCAACACCATTCAAGACAAAGGTCACTCCATCCACCACCATCAACATTCATTCCCTCCACCACCAATGCACAGTAGCAAGCAGTGTACACCATCTACAAAATGCACTGCGGCACCTCATCAAGGCTCCTTTACCAGCACCTTCCCACAACCTCTAGCACCTTGAAGAACCAGGGCAGCAGATGCATGGGACCACTTTCACCTGCAAGTTCCCCTCCAAGCCACACACTACTGAATTGGATCTATATTGCTGTTTCTTCAGTCGCTAGGTCAAAATCGTGAAATCCTTCCTAACAGCACTGTGGGTGCACTTACACCAAATGAGTTGCAGTAGTTCAAAGCCGCAGCTCACCACCTCAAGGGTAATTAATTCGAGATGGGCAACAAATGCTGGCCAGGCCAGTTGTGCCCCCATCCTGCATTTTCTATGATGGAAGTTACATCAATTCTTGCCTTTCGTCTTTTCTTTTGTGCCTTTTCCTGAAATTGCTTTTAATTCATTCATGGTATGTGGGTGTCGCTGGTTGGGCCAAAATGTATTGCCCAAACCTGGCATTTCAGAGGGCTTTTAAGAGTCAAGTACATCCGTCAACCTGTGGATCTGGGGTAACATGCAAGTCAGACCAGGCAAGGATGGCAGATTTCCTTCCCTAAAAGGGCATTATTTGTGGACTAGATGGGTTTTTACAATAATCAACAATGGTTTCATGGTCATCATTAGATTTTTAATTCCAGATGTTTTATTGAACCCGGGTTCTCTGAGCAATCCCCTGGGTCTCTGGATTACTAGCCCAGTTATAATGGCACTACACCTCCACCTCCCCCTATCAAAATATCAAATACCAAACCATCCTTCCCTTATTTGACTTGAATTTTGTTGTGTCCAAGAATTTAAATGTTTTTCCTGTGGTGTTAATGCATTTTTATACTCATTATTTGTCACTTTGCAAAGGTAATTAGTAGATATAAATTTTAAGCTTCTTTCTAATTTCTCCACGTTATTTATTTTATCTCATCGTGATCAGATTTAGTTAAGTGATATGTCCAGCCTGACTGTACTAGCTCTGAAGAAGAGTTATATCAACACGGTTTCCTCTTTCAGGTGTGGATTAACCTGTAAATTTTGCACATTTTCTGTTCTTGTTTCATCACCTCGAATGATCACTCAAAGAAGATTAATACAGAAAAAAAGACATTGGGTTGCAATTCTCAAAATACGTAATTGCAGCAAATCTTTCACTACTTACAGCAGTCTTGGTAAAATCAAAGTCTCCAACAATTCCACGCTCACGGTTTACAGCAAACACATTGTGAGCATGAAGTGCACCGTGAACAATGTTTGAGTTGTGAAGCGTCTGCAGACCAACTGCCACACCTTGCATCACTTTAGTAATCTCCTTCAAACATAATTGCAGAGGAAATACAATTGAATACATTTTCATCAGACAACCAGAACTGTTCAGTGAAATTAGTAGAGTCATTTTCTGAATTTGTTGCTGGAAATGGTTGTACTTATTTAATTTTGTATCTGTATTTATTGGCAATCTGTCCAGCGTGTTCCAATGCATACTGCATACTACTGGAATGTCAGGTTCCTCGTACAAAGTTTGAAGTCAGAATCATAGAATTTACACTGCAGAAAGAGGCCATCCAGCCTATCAAGTCTGCACTGGCCCTTGGAAAGAGCACCCTACTAAAGTCCATGCCTCAACCCTATCCCTGTAATCCCACCTAACCTTTTCGGACACTAAGAGCAATTTAGCATGGCCAATCCATCTAACATGCACATCTTTGGACTGTGGGAGGAAACCGGAGCACCCGGAGGAAACCCACGCAGACACGGGGAGAATGTGTAGATTCCATACAGACAGTGACCCAAGCCAGGAATCAAACCTGGGACCCTGGAGCTGTGAAGCAACTGTGCTAGCCACTGTGCTACCATGCTGAAATCTGATCACACAAAAAATAAAACCAGAGCCATATTGTGTGATTACAACTATGACACCAGATTTCCAAATAAATCTTTCAAAAGCTGCATCAAGCAGCTCCGTATTCAAAATCAGTTTTAATACTAGTAACGGCTTCTAGCAAAGTTCATCAGCACGTCTGCTAAGATATAGGACCTGCTATTTCAAAAGTGTTGAGTCACCACTTTCATGATGCAACAACATTGTACACTTATCTATTTAATGCAATTCCTTAGCAAGAACATCAATTATAGCAGAATTCAGTGTGCAGAGTGACAGAAAATATGGTAGCAAAAACAAAATGAGAAAAAGCAAAAATTTGATGTAAACAAATCATTTTAGAATATGGTTTCAGGAGTGAATTAAAATACTCCAACAATGCTTGACAATTATGGCTGCCACTTATCACCATTACAAACATTGATCCTAACTGTTCCCTTTGTTTTTTTTGGTGATTTGAAATTTAAGGCCTCGCTCACTTACCAACTATTGCGAGTTGATGCAATTTCAGTTTAGATGAAGCGTAGGGCGGCAAGGTGGCACAGCGGTTAGCACTGCTGCCTCACAGCGCCAGGGACTTGGGTCCAAATCCTGCCTTGGGTGACTGTCTGTGTGGAGTTTGCATGTTCTCCCCGTATCTGGGTGGGTTGCCTCCGGGTGCTCCAGTTTCCTCCCACAATCCAAAGGTGTACAGGTGAGGTGGGGTAACGGGGATAGGGCGGAGAGTGGGCCTAGGTAGGGTGTTCTTTCAGAGGGTCAGTGCAGACTCAATGGACCAAATGGCCTCCTTCTACACTGTTCTATATTAAAAAAACAAAGTAGTGGTGGCAGGTACATTTCTCTTGAAAATACTGCAGAATCAGTTAGGTTTATAAATATTCTGCCAGATGCTGCAGTCATTGGTCCATACATTCCAAGACATGGGAGTTTAATTTCACAGCTGTTATCCAGGGATTTGACCTCATGGTCTAGTCCAAATCCATGAGGTTAGTGTGCAAACTTTTGTCCCAACACCCTAGGAATCTGAGAGCTTCTGTTCTATACCACGTATCGATACACAAGTTGATATATCTCGATGAGAAATAGTTCAAGTGCGATACAGCCTGAAATGCCAAATGACATGCATGAAGCCCACACATCCTACTGACAGAAGTGCACCAGCCACCACATTGGAAAAGGGGAACAATAGTTTCCTGAACCCATGCCTGAGGCTTTGCGTATGAAGTGTCATGGGAGTGTCCCTTTAAGAAATGTTTTTGTCTTATCACATGGCTTCAGTGAGTGGAGCTGGCTGTGGCTCAGAGTTTTACTTATGCTTTGAGTTTGAACTGGTTTGTGCAGCACAAGGTTGAAAAGGAAGGTTTTTTCCCCCATCTGCATTTTAAGAGCTGTTTCCAGACTGCTTGATAACTTGAAAATAAATAATTGTTTTCTGGAAGAAATTCAAATCTGTTTCGGAAAGGACACAAGAGCATCCAAACCAGGTCTTGAGTGCCGTGTGCTGGGCCACACCTTTGAAAAGGGGTTTCTGGGATCTTGTTATTAAATTGGAACAGCTTAAGGGGGGGAAATCATTAAGGGTTATACATAGAGTACTGTAGCTGTGTGGGGTATTTATGTTCATAGTTGATAAAAATGTTTAGTGTGTGTGTTTATAAAAATGTTAACTAAATTCGTAGAATATAGATATCTGTATTAGGCTATGCATATTGGATTGTTTGATTTTATTTTTGGAGAGTTATTATTTTTGATATGGCAGTTGCCATTTAGTTTATATATTATTTATTTATTTGTTAAAAACGGCCACTGTTATTTATACTGTTTTACTGTTGTAAAAAGGAAAACCTTTGTATTGTTTTGTTTGGCCAAAAAATTTGAATAAAATATATTTTAAAAAAATAAAAATTCATAGAATAAACTTTGGTTTTGATTAAAAGTGCTTAAGGCCTTTGTTGAATAACACGTGAAAGGCAGGACCTTGTGCTCATGATACCCAAAATTAATAAACAGTTGTAGGTCAGATAAACTCCATGATATACTTTGGAGTTTTCTAAACCCTGGCCCATATCAAATGCCCAGCATCTGCTTCAAATCCTTGCTGCAACAGCAACTTGACCAGAGGCAGCCAACACTCAAGAAAACCCTAAAGAGATTTAGACTTGACTTCCAGTTGCGGCTATGCCTAGGTAGGTCGCACGTTCGGCAGCTCCCGCCGGGAACGGACTTTTGGGCTCTCTAGAGGGGCCCCAACGGCAATTGTTCGACTGCTTCCAGTGTGGGAAGGTGACAGCAAGGTCCCCCCGACATTATATGGATTGGATCAGGAGTGGAGCGGAGAAAAAAGGGATCCTGGAGCAGCGAAAAGTGAGAGGGAGAAAAAACAAGATGACGGCGAGTGGAGACCAAGCAGCATGGGCGCAGTGGTCGCAGGAGCAGCAGGGGCTTCTTAAACGCTGCTTTGAGGAGCTGAAAACCGAAATGCTGGCGCCAATGAAGGCAGCGATTGAGAAGCTAGTGGAGACCCAGAAGGCCCAAGTGGCAGCGATCCGGGAGGTGCGGCAAAAAGCCTTGGAGAACGAGGATGAGATCTTGGGCCTGGCGGTGAAGGTGGAGGCGCACGAGGTGCTACACAAGAGGTGGGCGGAAAGATTTGAGGACCTGGAGAATAGGTCGAGGAGGAAGAATCTTCGGATTCTGGGTCTCCCCGAAGGAGTGGAGGGGCCCGAAGCTGGGGCATATGTGAGCCCAATGCTCAATTCGCTGATGGGTGCGGGAGACTTCACGAGGCCTCTGAAGCTAGATGGGGCTCACCGGGTCCTAGCAAGGAGACCCAAGGCCAACGAGCCGCCAAGGGCTGTAGTGGTGAGGTTTCACCGCTCTATGGACAGAGAATGTGTCCTGAGATGGGCCAAGAAAGAGCGGAGCAGCAGGTGGGAGAACACGGAGATCCGAATCTACCAGGACTGGAGTGTAGAGGTGGCTAAGAAGAGAGCTGGTTTCAATCGGGCTAAGGCGGTGCTCCATCGAAAGGGGGTGAAGTTCGGTATGCTGCAGCCAGCGCGATTGTGGGTCACGTTCCAGGATCGGCACCACTATTTCGAAATGCCTGATGACGCATGGAGCTTTATACGGACTGAAAAGTTGGACCCAAATTGAGGGTTTGTTGTGGGGGGGGATGTTTACTGTGTATATGGTGTTTATTACGTTTAGGGAATGTTCCTTTTGTTTGGGTGCTGGATGGGGATGGGTGAAGGGATTTGATGGTGAGACTGTGGGAGAGTGTGGGCGTCGGTGTTGGAGGGGCAGACCCCCACGAAGGAAGAGGGGAGTGGAGGCCCGGCGATGGGGAATTGGGGTAAGGTTGCAAAGGGAGCTGCGCAGAGGGGGTAGGGCCGGCTCAGGAAAGCGCGGGCTTTTTCCCGCGCTAGGGAAGGATGGCGGTGGGAGCCAAGGGGGGGGATGGGCGGTGCTGGAGAGGAGCACACACTGACTGCCAGTGGGGGGGGGGGGGGGGGGGGGGGAGAAGAGAAGATTCTCACACTGGGGTGGGGGGGGCAATGAAATGGCGGGAGAGGGCGGGGTCAGCTGATTTACGGGAGTGTTATGGGGGAGCAAAAGGGCTAGATGTTGATCTAGCGGGGGAGGGGGGGGGGTATAGGGTTGCTGCTGCATTAGCCAAAGGGGAGCTGGAAGTAGGAGAGGTGGTCGGGGCGGGGGTCCGCCGTCTGGGGGACTGGAGGGTGCGGGAGGCGCGGGCACTTGACTGGCCTAGAAAAGGAGATGGCTAGTCGGGGGGGGGGGGAGCAACCCCCCAATCCGGCTGATAACTTGAAATGTGAGGGGCCTGAACGGGCCGGTCAAGAGGGCCCGGGTGTTTGCGCACTTAAAGGGACTCAAGGCAGACGTGGTTATGCTCCAGGAGACACATCTGAAGGTGGCAGATCAGGTTAGGCTGAGAAAGGGATGGGTAGGACAGGTATTCCATTCAGGGCTGGATGCGAAGAACAGAGGGGTTGCAATACTGGTGGGGAAGCGGGTGTCGTTTGAGGCAATGAATATTGTAGTGGATAATGGAGGTTGATATGTGATGGTGAGCGGTAGGTTGCAGCAGGTGCGGGTGGTGGGGGATTTCAACACGGTGCTGGACCCAGCACTGGATCGCTCTAGGTCCAGGACGGGTAAGAGGCCACCTGCCTGCCAGTGCGGGGCGTGGTCTGAGATGGCAGTGGCCGAATACTCCGTTCCCTCCACTTTCGGGATTAGCGCCCTACTCAAAATCAAATAATCTATCCAGGAGTAGGCTCTATGGACGTGGGAAAAGAATGAAAATTCCCTGGCCAGGGGCCTGACAAACCTCCATAGAGGCACCCGAGGAGGGACTACTCAGGGAGTGGCGGAACCTCCAGACGGAGTTCGACTTGTTGACCACAGGGAAAGCAGAGGCACAGTGGAGGAAAGCGCAGGGGGCGACGTATGAGTATGGGGAGAAGGCGAGTCGGATGCTGGCACACCAGCTTCGTAAGAGGGAGGCAGCGAGGGAGATAGGTGGAGTTAAGGATAGCGGGGGGGAATACGGTGCGGAGTGCGGTGAGAATAAATGAGGTATTTAGGGACCTCTATGGGGATCTGTAAAGATCTGAGCCCCCAGCGGGGGAAGAGGGGATGCGACGATTTTTGGATCAGCTGAGGTTCCCGAGGGTGGAGGAGCAGGAGGTGGCTGGTTTAGGGGCACCAATTGGGCTGGAGGAGCTGGTTAAAGGATTGGGGAGCATGCAGGTGGGGAAGGCCCCAGGGCCAGATGGGTTCCCGGTCGAGTTTTACAGGAAATACGTGGACCTGCTAGGCCCGTTGCTAGTGAGGACTTTCAATAAGACAAGGGAGGGGGGGACCTTGCCCCCGACAATGTCCGGGGCGCTGATCTCTCTGATCCTGAAGCGGGACAAGGACCCACTGCAATGTGGGTCGTATAGACCGATCTCGCTCCTCAATGTGGATGCTAAGTTGCTGGCAAAAGTGCTGGCTACGAGAATTGAGGACTGTGTCCTGGGGGTGATTCATGAGGACCAGATGGGATTTGTAAAGGGCAGGCAGCTAAACACCAATTTGCGGAGGCTCCTCAACGTGATTATGATGCCATCGGTGGAGGGAGAAGCGGAGGTAGTGGCAGCTATGGACGCGGAGAAGGCCTTCGATCGGGTGGAGTGGGAGTATCTTTGGGAAGTGCTGCGGAGGTTTGGGTTCGGGGAGGAGTTCATCAGCTGGGTCAGGTTGCTATATAGAGCCCCGGTGGCGAGTGTGGCTACGAATCGGCGGAGGTCGGAGTACTTTCGGCTGTACCGAGGGACGAGGCAGGGGTGTCCCCTGTCCCCCTTGTTGTTTGCATTGGCAATTGAGCCTCTGGCCATGGCACTAAGGGAGTCCAGGAAATGGAGGGGACTGGTCCGAGGGGGAGAGGAACATCGGGTGACGCTGTATGCGGACGACCTGTTGCTGTATGTGGCAGATCCAGTGGAGGGGATGGCGGAGGTCATGCGGATCCTAAGGGAGCTCTTTGTGGTGCATCCAGGGGATCAGGGAAAGGGGATAGATGACCTGCCGTTGAAGAGGGCGGAAAGGAGTTTTCGGTACTTAGGGATCCAGGTGGCTGGGAGTTGGGGGGCCCTGCACAAGCTCAATTTGACGTGGTCACGGCCAGGTGGTAGATATTCCGGCCAGGTGGTCGATGTTTCAGTAGAGGAGCATTTCGGTAACAGTGACCACAATTCATTAAGTTTTAAAGTACTGGTGGACAAGGATAAGAGTGGTCCTAGGATGAATGTGCTAAATTGGGGGAAGGCTAGTTATAACAATATTAGGCGGGAACTGAAGAACATAGATTGGGGGCGGATGTTTGAGGGCAAATCAACATCTGACATGTGGGAGGCTTTCAAGTGGCAGTTGAAAGGAATTCAGGACCGGCATGTTCCTGTGAGGAAGGAGGATAAATACGGCAATTTTCGGGAACCTTGGATGACGAGAGATATTGTAGGCCTCGTCAAAAAGAAAAAGGAGGCATTTGTCAGGACTAAAAGGCTGGGAACAGACGAAGCCTGCGTGGAATATAAGGAAAGTAGGAAGGAACTTAAGGAGGGCTAGAAGGGGTCACGAAAAGTCATTGGCAAATAGGGTTAAGGAAAATCCCAAGGCTTTTTACACGTACATAAAAAGCAAGAGGGTAGCCAGGGAAAGGGTTGGCCCACTGATAGGCAAGGGAATCTATGTGTGGAGCAAGAGGAAATGGGCGAGGTACTAAATGAATACTTTGCATCAGTATTCAAAGAGAAGAAATTGGTAGATGTTGAGTCTGGAGAAGGGTGTGTAGATAGCCTGGGTCACATTGAGATCCAAAAAGATGAGGTGTTGGGTGTCTTGAAAAATATTAAGGTAGATAAGTCCCCAGGGCCTGATGGGATCTACCCCAGAATACTGAAGGAGGCTGGAGAGGAAATTGCTGAGGCCTTGACAGAAATCTTTGGATCCTCGCTGTCTTCAGGGGATGTCCCGGAGGACTGGAGAATAGCCAATGTTGTTCCTCTGTTTAAGAAGGGTAGCAAGGATAATCCCGGGAACTACAGGCCGGTGAGCCTCACTTCAGTGGTAGGGAAATTACTGGAGAGAATTCTTCGAGACAGGATCTACTCCCATTTGGAAGCAAATGGACGTATTAGTGAGAGGCAGCACGGTTTTGTGAAGGGGCGGTCGTGTCTCACTAACTTGATAGAGTTTTTCGAGGAGGTCACTAAGATGATTGATGCAGGTAGGGCAGTGGATGTTGTCTATATGGACTTCAGTAAGGCCTTTGACAAGGTCCCTCATGGTAGACTAGTACAAAAAGTGAAGTCACACGGGATCAGGGGTGAGCTGGCAAGGTGGATACAGAACTGGCTAGGCCATAGAAGGCAGAGAGTAGCAATGGAAGGATGCTTTTCTCATTGGAGGGCTGTGACCAGTGGTGTTCCACAGGGATCAGTGCTGGGACCGTTGCTCTTTGTAGTATATATAAATGATTTGGAGGAAAATGTAACTGGTCTGATTAGTACGTTTGCAGACGACACAAAGGTTGGTGGAATTGCGGATAGCGATGAGGACTGTCGGAGGATACAGCAGGATTTAGATTGTTTGGAGACTTGGGCGGAGAGATGGCAGATGGAGTTTAATCCGGACAAATGTGAGGTAATGCATTTTGGAAGGTCTAATGCAGGTAGGGAATCTACAGTGAATGGTAGAACCCTCAAGAGTATTGAAAGTCAAAGAGATCTAGGAGTACAGGTCCACAGGTCATTGAAAGGGGCAACACAGGTGGAGAAGGTAGTCAAGAAGGCATACAGCATGCTTGCCTTCATTGGCCGGGGCATTGAGTATAAGAATTGGCAAGTCATGTTGCAGCTGTATAGAACCTTAGTTAGGCCACACTTGGAGTATAGTGTTCAATTCTGGTCGCCACACTACCAGAAGGATGTGGAGGCTTTAGAGAGAGTGCAGAAGAGATTTACCAGAATGTTGCCTGGTATGGAGGGCATTAGCTATGAGGAGCGGTTGAATAAACTCGGTTTGTTCTCACTGGAACGAAGGAGGTTGAGGGGAGACCTGATAGAGGTATACAAAATTATGAGGGGCATAGACAGAGTGGATATTCAGAGGCTTTTCCCCAGGGTAGAGGGGTCAATTACTAGGGGGCATAGGTTTAAGGTGAGAGGGGCAAGGTTTAGAGTAGATGTACGAGGCAAGTTTTTTTACGCAGAGGGTAGTGGGTGCCTGGAACTCGCTACCGGAGGAGGTGGTGGAAGCAGGGACGATAGTGACATTTAAGGGGCATCTTGACAAATACATGAATAGGATGGGAATAGAGGGATACGGACCCAGGAAGTGTAGAAGATTGTAGTTTAGTCAGGCAGCATGGTCGGCACGGGCTTGGAGGGCCGAAGGGCCTGTTCCTGTGCTGTACATTTCTTTGTTCTTTGTTCAGATTGAGGAGGATTTCAAAAGATGGGATGTGCTGCCACTCTCGCTAGCGGGAAGGGTGCAGTCGATTAAAATGATGGTCCTCCCGAGGTTTCTCTTTGTGTTCCAGTGCCTTCCCATAATGATTCCAAGGCCTTTTTCAAACGGGTAGGTAGGAGCATCATGGGTTTTGTGTGGGCAAATAAGACCCCGAGGGTAAAGAGGGTGTTTCTGGAGCGTAGTAGGGACAGGGAGGGCTGGCTCTGCCGAATTTGTGCGGCTATTATTGGGCTGCCAATGTGGCAATGATCGTAAGTGGGGAATGGAGGAAGGGGGGGGGTGGCGTGGAAGAGGTTGGAGAAGGCGCCCTGTGTGGGCACGTGCCTGAGGGCGCTGGCGACAGCACCGCTGCCGCTCTCGCCGACAAGGTACACCACGAGTCTGGTGGTGGCGGCGACGTTGAAGATCTGGGGGCAGTGGAGACGACACAGGGGCGAGGTGGGAGCCTCGGTTTGGTCCCCGATTCGGGAGAACCATCGGTTCGTCCCGGGAAGGATGGATAGGGGGTTTCGGAGCTGGCATCGGGCAGGGATTAGAAGAATGGGGGACCTGTTTATAGATGGGACGTTTGCGAGCCTAGGGGCACTGGAGGAGAAGTTTGGGTTACCCCCGGAAAATGCTTTCAGGTATATGCAAGTGAGGGCGTTTGTGAGGCGGAAGGTGAGGGAATTCCCGCTGCTCCCGGCACAGGGGACTCAGGACAGGGTGAGTTCGGATGTATGGGTTGGAGAAGGCAGGGTCTCGGCGATATACCAGGAGCTGAAAGAAGAGGAGGCCTCGGTAGAGGAGTTAAAGGGCTAGTGGGAGGAGGAGCTTGGGGAGGAGATAGATGAGGGTCTGTGGGCTGATGCCCTGAGTAGGGTTAATTATTCCTCCTCTTGCGCCAGGCTCAGCCTAATACAATTCAAGGTTACTCACAGAGCGCATATGACAGGGGCGAGGTTGAGTAGGTTCTTTGGGGTGGAGGATAGATGTGGGAGGTGCTCGGGAAGCCCGGCGAATCACATCCACATGTTCTGGTCGTGCCCGGCACTGGATGGGTTTTGGAGGGGTTTCGCGAGGACTATGTCCAAGGTGGTGAAAGTCCAGGTCAAGCCGAGTTGGGGGTTGGCACTATTTGGATGCAAACCTTAATTTTCACGATGCCCGATTCTCCATCCGATCACAATTCATGTTTCCGGCGTTGCGAAGCGCAGAATTCAGCCGTTATTTTTCTATGTGCCTTTCGTAAATAGATATCACAAGATACTCATCTCGACAACTTCAACTTCACTATCCAAAGGAGGGCAGCAAACCAAAATGATTTCCCTGTGCTTGTTAATTGAACTGAGTTTGAAATTCCAGTTCAGCAATAACATAAAAGATTGCAATGATATCATTAAAGACCTGTGCACAGTTTCTGGCTTCCACTATGAGAATCAAATAGAAATCTCACAATGCAGTGACATAATGAAAAGAGGTTTTGGAATTAAGATTTGATTGCATCCATTTTCAGCTCATTGGCTATGGAATTACTCAATGAAGTATTTTAAATAAAATTATTAACTCATTTACTTTACTCTAGATATCAAGATTAAACAAAACTCACAACTGAGATTAGAGGGTTGGTGGCCTGCACAGTTTCCAAACACCATCCTGGATAAAATGGTACCATAACATACGTCACTGGTTCAGACTATAGAAAAAATATGAAATAGGAGCACAATTTCAGTCAATAAAAATGATCTTTATTCAGATGTAACATTTTTATTTCTACAGGTTTACTATTACTGACTGTACTGTAAGAATTATACTATGCTATATATCAACATAAAATATTCAAAAAGTCCATTTGTATATGAAAAGGCAGACTAACATTTTGCATAGCTCTCTTTGTGGAGAAAAGTTCTGAATTTTAGTAGTGTCCCACTGAAATATTAGCTTCAACATTAATAGACTGCTGTCCAGTATTTTAAGAATACACTTCTGATTTATAGAAATTACCATTGACAAGGGTTTGATCATGGTGGATTTTCATCTCTTTTCCACTTTGGCCGTTGACACGGACAAAACACTTTCTTCCTCAAATTCCTTCCCTCCATTGTTCAATTGGAACTGTCTTGAATTGTTTCCATACTTATCCATGAAAGCATCACCAGAATATCTCCAAAAATATTTTGCCTTTCTGTCCCCCCCCCCCCACCCCCCCCAAGGATAAATCCTTTGTGCCCTCCTCTTTCTAATGCAGATCAGTGACATTATCTAAAGGTGTGGGGGCATACTCCACATGTATGGTCATAGGACATAGTTCTTGATGCACGATCAATTACACAAAGACGAGTGTTGAATGCAACTGAGGCTTTATTACACTAAGATGTGTGGCCTCCGACAGCAGCTGGTGAAATGGCTGCTGTATGGGGAGCACACATTTATACTCCGCCTATTGGGCAGAGCCAGCAGGCAGTTAACTACCCCCGTACCTGTAGTACAGGGCCTTACCGCAAATCACCTAATATATACATCAGTGGTGACTACCACACCCCCTGTTAAAATTGAGTCCGGCGGGAGTGGTGAACTATATACAAGTACATGTTTTAACTGCAGAGAAAAATGGAGTACCGATCAAGTTACAGGTTCAGTCGGTCCGGAGCCTTGATCTGCTGTTGGGAGCGCCACAGTGGTGGTGGCGATTCCGGTGTCGGTCTGGTCCTCAGTGACTCGAGGAGCGTGCCAAAATCCTCGTCATCCTCGGGCGTGGACAGGGGGAGGACGGATTGTCCTGGGGCGGGGGCTGCGGTGGGGTGTGCGTGTGGAACCAGCTGGTGCCAGGTCCCTGAGGGAGACAGTATCTTGGCGGCCGTCGGGGTACTCTACGTAGGCGTACTGCAGGTGGGCGTGGAGTAGCTGTACACTTTCAACCAACAGGTCCGCCTTATGGAGTCGTACATGCTTACGGAGGAGTACGGGTCCTGGAGCTGCGAGCCAAGTCGGGAGCGAAACCCCAGAGGTGGACTTCCTGGGGAAGGCAGAGACGTTCATGGGGTGTGTCATTAGTCGCAGTGCATAGGAGCGACCGAATGGAGTGCAGTACGTCGCTGAGGACCTCCTGCCAGCGGGAGGCCGGGGGATTTCTGGACCGTAGGGCCAGCTGGACGGCCCTCCAGACCGTCCCATTCTCCCTCTCCACCTGCCCGTTTCCCCAGGGGTTATAGCTGGTCATCCTGTTCGAGGCGATACCCTTGTTGAGCAGGAACTGACGCAGCTCATCGCTCATGAATGAGGATCCCCTGTCGTTGTGGACGTAGGCGGGGAAGCCAAACAGAGCGAAGATGGTGTTGAGGGCTTTGATGACGGTGGCAGACGTCATATCAGGGCATGGAATGGCGAAGGGGAATCTGGAATATTCATCGACCACACTGAGGAAGTACGTCTTACGGTCGGTGGAGGGGAGGGGCCCTTTGAAGTCCATGCTGAGGCGTTCAAAGGAGCGGGGGGCCTTCACCAGGCACGCACGGTCTGGCTGGTAGAAGTGCGGTTTGCACTCCGCACAGACCTGGCAGTCTCTGGTGATTGCCCGGACTTCCTTCACGGAGTAGGGCAGATTGCAGGCCTTGGTGAAGTGGTACAAAAAAGTGACTCCCGGGTGACAAAGGTTGTCGTGCAGAGTCCGGAGTCGGTCCACCTGTGCGCTGGCACATGTACCTCGGGATAGGGCATCGGGGGGCTCGTTGAGCTTACCGGGGTGATACAAAATCTCGTAGTTGTAGGTGGAGAGCTCGATCCTCCACCGCAAGATTTTATCGTTTTTGATCTTGCCCCGCTGTGTGTTGTTAAACATGAAAGCTACCGACCGTTGGTCAGTGAGGAGAGTGAATCTCCTGCCGGCCAGGTAATGCCTCCAATGCCGCACAGCTTCAACGATGGCTTGGGCCTCTTTTTCGAAGGAGTGCCGAATTTCGGAGGTATGAAGAGTTCGTGAAAAGAATGCCACGTGCCTGCCTGCCTGGTTGAGAGTGGCGGCCAGAGCAACGTCTGATGCATCGCTCTCGACTTGGAAGGGGAGCATCTCGTCGGCTGCTTGCATCGCGGCCTTGGCGATGTCGGTCTTAATATGGTTGAAGGCCTGGTGAGCCTCGGCCGTTAGGGGAAAAAGAGTGGATTGGATGAGTGGGCGGGCCTTGTCCGCATAATTTGGGACCCACTGGGCGTAGTAAGAAAAGAACCCCAGGCAACGTTTGAGGGCCTTAGGGCAGCGGGGGAGGGAGAGTTCCATGAGGGGGCGCATGCGGTCGGGATCGGGCCCCAGAACTCTGTTCTAGACCACATAGCCGAGGATGGCTAAGCAGTTTGTGCTGAACACACACTTCTCCTTGTTGTAAGTGAGGTTGAGGAGTGGCGGTGCGGAGAAATTTGGCAAGGTTGGCATCATGGGCTTGCTGATCGTGGCCGCAGATGGTGACATTGTCAAGGTACGAGAAAGTGGCCCGCAGCCCCTACCGGTCGACCATTTGGTCCATTTCTTGTTGGAAAACCGAGACCCCGTTGGTGACGCCGAAAGGAACCCTGAGAAAGTGGTAAAGGCGGCCATCTGCCTCGAAGGCAGTGTATGGGCGGTCCACCTTACAGATGGGGAGCTGGTGGTAGGCGGATTTAAGGTCCACAGTTGAGAAGACCCGGTACTGTGCAATCTGATTGACCATATCACTTATGCGTGGGAGGGGGTACGCTTCGAGCTGCGTGTCCCTATTGATGGTCTGGCTGTAGTCCACGACCATTCTGTATTCTTCCCAGTTTTCACCACTACCACTTGGGCTCTCCAGGGGCTGTTGCTGGCTTCGATGATGCCTTCCCGAAGCAATCGCTGGACTTCGGACCTGATGAAGGACCTGTCCTGGGCATTGTACCATCTGCTCCTGGTGGCGACGGGTTTGCAATCTGGGGTTAAGTTTGCAAATAGGGAAGGTGGGTCGACCTTTAGAGTCGCGAGGCCGTACACAGTAAGGGGTGGTAGGGGCCCGCCGAATTTCAATGTTAGGCTCTGGAGGTTGCACTGGAAGTCCAGGCCGAGTAGTAAGGCAGCGCAGAGGTTGGGGAGGACGTAGAGGCGGAAGCCGGTAAACTCCACGCCCTGGATAGTGAGAGTGGCTATGCAGTACCCCCGGATCGCCACGGAGTGGGACCCGGAGGCCAGGGAGATTCTCTGATTGGCGGGGTGTACCGCGAGGGAACAGCGCCTTACCGTATCGGGATGAATTAAGCTCTCGGTGCTCCCGGAGTTCAGCAGTCAGGAGATCTCGTGCCTATCAATTTTCATGTTTGGAGAAGCGGTTGCTTGGTTGTGTGGGCGAGACTCGTCAATCGTGACCGAGGGAAGACGCGGCTGATCGTTGATGGTGGCAGATAATGGGGTGCCCGGGGGGCATGGGTCCTGGTAAGATGGCGGCGCCCACGGGCTGCACCTGCCACGGGGGAGACAAGATGGCGGCACTTGATGTTCCTGGGGAGGACAAAATGGTGGCGCCCACGGGCCGCACGTGGTGGGGGTTGAACAAGATGGCTGCGCCCACGGGCCGCACGTGGTCCGAGGAGAGGAAGATAGCGGCGCCCACTGGCCATACGGTGGTGGGGGGGGGGGGGGGGGGGGGGGGGGGGGGGGGGGGGGGGGGGGGGTCGGTCGGAACAATAGCGGCTGAACGGGCCTGGCATACCACCGCGGAGTGCCCCTTCTTGCCACAGGCCTTGCAAAGGGCGCTCCAGGCCGGGGCAGCGTTGTCGGGGGTGTTTTGGCTGCCCACAGAAGTAACATTTGGGGCCCCCGGGGTTGGTTGGGTGACTACCACAGGCATGGGGTTGGCTGAGTGGGGGTCCCCAATGGGGCGGCCGTCTGCGGAGTCCATGATGCGTAGGAGGGGTGGGTCGCGTGCCGGGGCTGTAGGCCTGGATGTTGCGCGAGGCGACCGCCAGCGAGAGCGCAAGCTTTTTGGTTGCTGCGAGGTCGAGCGTGGCCCCTTCTAAAAGGCGTTGGCGGATGTAATCTGACCCTATCCCCATAATAAAAGCGTCCCTCATAAGCAAGTTTGAGTGTTCCGTGGGCGTGACGGCCTGACAGTCACAGTCTCTGGCTAGGGGAATTAGAGCATGCCAGAAGTCTTCTACTGACTCACCAGGGGAGTTGACTGCGCGTGGAGAGGATGTGTCTGGCGTAAAGAGTGTTAATCCGCTGAGCGTAGGTTTCTTTCAGTAGCGCCATGGCTTCGTTATAGTTCGGCGTGTCCTGGATAAGCAGAAAGACGTTGGAGCTCAGCCGCGTGTAGAGGATCTGAATCTTCTGAGCTTCCGGAATTGAGTCTGGTGCAGACCTGATGTAAGCTTCGAAACAGGCTAGCCAATGTTCAAAGTCCTTTTTGGTGCGTTGCCTGATTGCGGAACCAGCTGCAGGCGATCCGGCTTGATGCGGAGGTCCATCTTCTGAAAACTTTAGTGCAATAAATTGATGCACGATCAATTACACAAAGACGAGAGTTGAATGCTGCTGAGGCTTTATTACACTAAGATGTGTGGCCTCGTACAGCAGCTGGCGAAATGGCTGCTGTATGGGGAGCACGCATATTTATACTCCGCCTACTGGGCAGAGCCAGCAGGCAGGGCACTAACCCCCGTACCTGTAGTACAGGGCCTTACACAAATCACCTAATATATACATCAGTGGTGACTACCAGAGTTCTCTCTATCCATTGCCTTGACACTATTATGGGACTACTGGTCAGGCATCCAAATATTATTTGTTTCCTTCAGTTAAGCAGTAGAAAGTCTGAAGCCATCAGCCCGAGTCTCTATCACAAACTCTATATATCATCACCACTAATTCCATTTCCTTACCTCTTCGTTTTCATGTTGATCTTCAGACCCTGTATCATATCCATCAGAGAGGTCTCCTATTTTCACGTTTAAAACATAACCTGCCTCACCCTATTTGTTGCTGAAAACCTTGGGCGGGCTTCTTTGACCCCGAGCCGGGTCAGAGAATCGCCAGGGGGTGGGGGGGGGGGGGGGGGGGGGCGCGATTTACGCGACGCCGGTTTGCCGATTCTCCGGTCACTGGAGAATCGGCGCCATTGGCGCAGCGTTTACGACGGCGTCAACACTTAGCCTCAGGATCAGAGAATCCCGCCCCTTATCTATACTTGTTACCTCCAGATTCAATCCACTGCAGCTCCATCAAGATCAGCAAGAAGCCCTACCAAACGTGGAACATTTCCCATACCTGGGGAGCCATCTCTCCTCTAAAGCCGACATTGATGCGGATATCCAACATTGTATCCAATCCACGAGCGCCACCTTTATACACCCAAGGATGAGTGTCTTTGATGACCGCGACATCCATGCGAACACCAAGATCTTTGTGTACAAGGCTGTCATCCTCCCAACTCTTCCATACGGCTCAGAAACTTGGGACTGGGTACAGACGCCACCTCAAGGCCACGGAGAGATACCATAGACGCTATCGAAGATGGATTCTCTACATTGGCTGGGAGGGACAGGCATACTAACATCAGCGTCCTTGGAGGAGCCAGGAGCACCAGCATAGAAGCCATGATCATTCAAAGCCAACTCTGCTGGTCCGACCATGTTCTTCGGATGTCAGAATCCCCCCCCCCCCCCCCGATAAAGCAAATCTTCTTCGCCCTGCTCAAGGAAGGATCCCGAACAAGAGGACGACAAAGGAAGTGCTTCGGCACCCTTAAGAGTTACCTCAAGAAATGCAACATAGATGTCAATGTCTGGGAGACCATTGCTCAGAAGAGACCAACTTGGAGGAATCTCCTGATTAAAGGGTTACAATTCTCTGAAGACACATAACAGCAAATGGTGGCCCAGGAAAGGAGCCTGAGAAAGGAATACCAGTGGTCTAGAGTCAGAGGACCTATCCCATCTTCCAGAAACACCTGCCAAGTGTGCAATCAAAGATGCAGCTCTAGGATCAGGCTCATTGGCCATGCAAGAACCCAGACATCATGACCAGTAACATGGAGTTTCTTAGGTGGACAATCATGTTTGCCAGGGTGATTGCCAAAGAAGAAGCTCAGATTAAATTCTCCATCCAGTAAATTTCAGTTCAACCAAAGCTCTGATGTCTGTATCCTGTCCTTCAGCAATCTTTGTTCACCCATCACCTTTATTCTTGCTGGCCTACACTGGCTTTCAATTCCTCAGCACCAACTTAAAATTCTCATCCTGATCATTATCCTCATTTCTGTAACTTCATTTAACCCGAAAACTCCTCCAGAACTGGGTTCCTCCAACTCCAGCCTTTTGTGCCACCATTCATTCCTTCATCCTAACCTTGGCAGAGTTATCTCCACCTCTCTCCCCTCTTTTCAGAAACACTTTAAACCCACCTCTTTGACCAAGATTGTGGTTACTCATCTTTAAATTCCCATGCTTTAAATCGGCCTTCATTTTTGTCTGATTACAGCAAATGTTAGGCACACGGTGCCCTTTCCTACTTTAAAAGTATTATATAAATGTAAGTTGCCGTTGTTTTTGTCTCTCCCAGTTTATAAGTGCTTTTTAACCCACCTTGGAAGCAAACAGGTACAGAATAGGTAGGAGTCCAGATTCTTCCTTCAGCACAGACCAAGCTTGGTGATATTTTGCAGCTCTTTCTATCATTTTGCCCTCTGTTGCAGTATCTACAGAATAGCCCTAATAATGGAATATAGAACTTTATCAGGGAACAACAGAGAAATCAGGGAGCAGCAGAAAAATAACATTGCAATGCAGTCCACAGCAACATAAAGCAAGAGTTAAAGTTGTCCCCCAAGCTATTTATGAATTCAGAAATAATACGGTGGGATTGGGGTAGAGATGGTGAAGGAAGAGGAATGGGATATTCCAAAGAAAGATTTAACGGGAATTATGTAAATAAGTTACAACTCTACCACTAACAAATAGTACCTTTAAGAGGATTCTCTGGGATTTAATTTCAGAGCACACCAATGACCGCTTGCTGCTCAATTCTCTCATGGGTTCTGGGTCAAACAAATCACGCTCAAGGCTGTCAGTGATAGTCCAGCAGATTGCTAAAAAAAAAGACAATACCAGAGCATGTTAACTACCCGATGAAAACGCACCCCCCTATTTTGGAGAGAGCAGGGTTTTTTTTGGGGGTAGAAAATCTATTCAAACTTTAAATAAAATGCTCCATTTATTTTATTTTTTCATCTTCAAAATCATCTGCAAATTAGGGCCACATGTTACCATTATACTCTGGCAGAATCTTCAGTCTGTAACTGGAAGTCAGATTTTTATAAACAAACTTCCCATCATCTTTACAATTCCACAACAGCTTGTTCAAGCAACAGGAAGCTCTTTTATCCATCTGTACACAGATGTCACAATCTTATATTCTGTAGGTCCTTCTGTTTTGCACAATTTGCAACTCAGATTTGCTAATGTACAACAGGTATTTTTTGTTTTTCGCCTTCTACTGAACTTGACTAAAACCAAGTTTATGCCATTTAATAGGAAAAGGTCTTACTCTACTGGTGATTGATAACTCTGAACTTGAGCAAGTTTCTACTTATAATTATCTCAGAATCTGTCTGGACCATGCTTTGACTTTCAATTTTACAAACTAAGGTTAAGGTCAAGTCTAGACTTGGTGTTCTGTACCACAATACATCCTGCTATACTCGCTCTACCAGATATACCATAATTTAAAATCCCGACAGTGCAGGAGGCCATTCGGTCCATTGAATATGCAGGAAAAGTGAGGCCTTCCCAATCCAGGCAAGGGAGGAGTGGAAGTTGGGCGAATTGCCATTTAAAGTGGTGGGGGCAGGTTTTTGGTACCTGGGCATCCAGGTAGCATGGGGATGGGATCAACTACATCAATTGAATTTGGCATGGTTGGTGAAACAGATGAGGGGGGACTTCAAGAGGTGGGACATGCTCCCATTGTCACTGGTGGGATAGGTGCAGACCATGAAAATGATGGTACACCCGAGGTTCTTATTTGTTTTCCAGAACCTCCCGATCTTTATTCCAAAGTCTTTCTTCAGGAAAATTAATGTTCTGATTTTGCGGTGTGTGTGGGCGGGGAAGTCTCCACAGATTAGAAGGTGCTGCTGGAGAAGGAGCGCCAAATACAATGAACTACTACTGGGAGGCTGCATAGTGGTTAGCACTGCTGCCTCATGGCACCAAGGTCCCAGGTTTGATCCTGGCTCTGTTTCACTGTCCATGTGGAATTTGCACATTCTCCCCGTGTCTGCGTGGGTCTCACCCCCATAACCCAAAAGATCTGCAGGGTAGGTGGATTGGCCATGCTAAATTGTCCCTTAATTGGATTAAAAATAATTGGGCATTAAGTTTTAAAAAGACTCGGCCGTCAATACGCACAGTTGAAACCATCAATGCGCATCTTCTATTTTCATCCTTGGAGTTTACTTTTGCCCCTTCCCTACAAAAGAGCGACTATATCCAAGGTCAGTCTGTGTACCCAGCATATTAAATATGCTTAAGTCTGGGCAGAACGGTGGCGCAGTGGTTAGCATTGTTGCCTCACGGCGCTGAGGTCCCAAGTTCAATCTCGGCTCTGGGTCACTGTCCGTGTGGAGTTTGCACGTTCTCCCCATGTTTGCGTGGGTTTCGCCCCCACAACCCAAAGATGTGCAGGGTAGGTGGATTGGCCATGCTAAATTGCCCCTTAATTGGAAAAAATGAATTGGGTACTCTAAATTTTTATTTTTTTTAAGTATGCTAAGTCTTATGCAGTGGCAGCATATTAGTGCAACAATTTTCAAGTTTAAAGATAATTTGGAGCAATGTTTTCCTTAAAAGGCTGAAGACTGTAAACAATGAAAATCTGATCATTATGTCATCAAATTGACAGACTCAATCCTATTACCATGTAAGTCTTCATTGCTGCTTCAGGATGAAGGAGGGGAAGTTCAGGAAACCAATTCCGAACTACATTGTCAAGCCTTTCCTGAAAAGCAAAAACAGATGCATTGATCTGGAAGACTTGGCAAAATCAATGCAAGCTTAGACACAATTCCCCGAGATGTCTTAAAGATGTGCGCACAATCTTACAACTCCCATCTGCAAATGTAAATTTCCAGGTAAATTTCTCATTCCTTCAGCTCTTGGAGTTGGGGTCTGAATCTTAGGGGTACCCACGGACTACAAGGAGGTCAAGGAAAAAGAGAAAAGATCACGGTAGCTTTTAGCACACATGCAGAGAAAGGTTTTTCACTGCTACAATCACAATCACTACAAATCACTAAATGGCAATGCCACAGGATTTGCTTCAAAGGATGATTCATCTGAATCTTGATCTATGTTGATGATAAATGCCCACTATGTTCCCATTTTGTCTACTGCACCAACCACAGAAAACTGCATCTCTCCACCATGCCCATTCCAAGAGCAATGACAGTAGCCGAAAACAATAATCTTGCACTTCTATATCACCTTTAAGACAGTGAAACACCTCAAGATGTTTTATGGATGAATTACCAAATCAGAGAGAGAATGTTAAGCCAGGAGACCAAAAGTTTGGTTCAAGAGGTAGTTTTAAGGCGACAGAAAGTTTGTAAACAGTTACAGCTAACAGAAATGTGCAAACATCAATATAAAACCATCAATATAAAATCACTACTTCAATCAAACCATACTGCACATGCCCGCTCCTCTCCCCTAGACACTACCCGTCTATTTATCCCTCCTACTCTATCCTAATCTCTCTCTCTCTTCTCTCCTCCCCCCCCCCCCGTTGACGTTCACTCTCCTGCGAAGAAGTCGATGAATGGTTGCCATCTTCGGGCGAACCCCAGTACAGATCCCCTCAAGGCGAACTTAATTTTTTCCATACCCAGAAAACTTGACATGTCCGAAAGCCATAGTTCGGTCTTCGGGGGTTTTGAGCCCCTCCATGACAGCAGTATTCACCGCCGGGCTATTAGGGAAGCAAAGGCCAGAACATCTGCCTCTTTCTCCTCCTGGACTCCCGGGTCTTCCGAAACCCTGAAAATTGCCACCTCTGGACTCATCACCATCCTTGTTTTCAGTACCCGGGACATAACCCCCGCAAATCCCTCCCAGTACCCCCTCAGCTTAGGACATGCTCAAAACATGTGAACATGATTCGCTGGTCCTCCCGCGCATCTAGCGCACTTGTCCTCTACTCCAAAGAATTTGCTCATCCGAGCTACCGTCATGTGGGCCCGGTGAACGACCTTAAATTGAATCAGGCCGAGCCTGGCACATGTTGCGTTTGAATTTACCCTACTCAGTGCTTCCGCCCACAGCCCTTCCTCCATCTCCCCGCCGAGCTCCTCCTCCTATTTGAGTTTCAGTTCCTCCGTCTGGGACTCTTCCCCCTTCATGAGCACCTTGTAAATACCCTCTCCTCCTTCTCCTCTAGAGACTATTCTGTCCTGGATCCCAATTGGCAGGAGGCGTGGGAAGGATGGGACCTGTCTGCGTACAAAGTCCCACATCTGTAAGTACCTAAAGTCATTTCCCCATACCAGCCCAAATTTCTCCTCCAAGCCCCTCAAACTCGCAAAGCTCCCCTCCAGGAACATATCGCCAACCCTCCCCACCCCCGCCATGTTCAAAACCCTCCATCCATGTTCCCGGGGGCTAATCGATGGTTATCACATATTGGAGCCCAAACAGATGCACCCCCCCCCCCACGCCTCCTCCACTGGCCCCATATCTGCAGGGCCGCCCCCACTACCGGGCTGCTGGAGTACCTGGCCGGCGACAGCGGTAGGGGAGCCGTGACCAGGGCTGCCAAACTGGTGCCCCTGCACAAAGTCGCCTCCACTCGCTCCCAGATAGACCCCGTACCCACCATCCACTTCATTATCATGGCTATGTTAGCCACCCAGTAGTAGTTGATTAGACTCGGCAATGCCAGTCCCCCCTCGCTGCAGCTCCTTTCAAGCATCACCTTCCTCACCTGCGGGGATTTTCCCGCCCAGACAAAGCTCATGATGATTTTGCCAGTCCTTTTGAAGAAGGACCGTGGGATAAAGATCGGGAGGCACTGGAAGATGAACAGAAATCTAGGGAGGATTGTCATCTTTACAATCTGCACCCTCCCCGCCAGTGGGAGTGCATCCCATCTCCGAAACTCCCTCTTCATTTGTTCAACCACCCTAGTCAAATTTAACTTATGCAACCTGCCCCAGTCTCGTGCCACTTGTATCCCCAAGTACCGGAAACTTTCCTCCACCAGCCTAAATGGCAGCTCCTTCAGTCTATTCTCCTGGCCCCTTGCCTGCACCACAAACATCTCACTCTTGGCCATAATTAATTTGTACCCTGAAAACCGGCCGAACTTGCTCAATGTTTCCAGTATATTTTCCATCCCGGCCAGTGGGTCCGACACATACAGGAGCAGGTCGTCCGCATAGAGAGAGACCCTATGCTCCACTCACGCCACCCCCATGTCATTCCCTCCCACCCCTTTGCAGCTCTCAACGCCATCACCAACGGCTCTATGGCCAGCGCGAACAGCAACGGGGAGAGTGGGCACCCCTGTCTGGTCCCGCGTGTAGTCTGAAATAATCTGACATTATTTGGTTCGTCCCGGGACAAAGGTTCGGCACAACATCGTGGGCCGAAGGGCCTGTTCTGTGCTGTATTTTCTATGTTCTAACGCTAGCTTTTGGGGCCTGGTACAATAGTCTGACCTAATTAATCAGTCCCTCCCCGAACCCAAACCGTCCAAGCACCTCCCACAAATAGCCCCACTCCACCCGGTCGAAGGCCTTCTCAGCGTCCATTGCCACCACTACCTCCACCTCCTTGCCCGTCGGGGGCATCATGATCACATTAAGCAATCTTCTCAAGTTAGCTGTCAGCTGCCTGCCTTTCACAAACCCTGTCTGATCGTCCCCAATCACCTCCGGTACGCAGTCCTCAATTCTAATCGCCAGGACCTTGGCCAGGAGCTTGGAATCCACATTGATCAGGGTGATTAGCCTGTATGACCCGCAGGATTCCGGGTCCTTGTCCCGCTTTAGTATCAGCGAGATGGTGGCTTGCGACATCGCCGGTGGCTGGGTCCCTCTGTCCCTTGCCTCATTAAAAACCCTTGTCAGGACCGGTCCCACTATCTCAGAGAACTTCTTGTAAAACTCTACTGGGTATCCATCCGGTCCCGGGGCTTTCCCCGACTGCATGGCCTTTAGGCCCCCCAATACCTCCTCCGCTCTAATCGGGGCCCCCAGCCCGTCCACTAGTCCCCTGCCTATGTTTGGGAAGGTTAGTCCATCCAGGAACCTTTTCATCTCCTCCAGCTCTTCCAGGGTTTCTGAAGTGTACAGCTTACGAGAGAAGTCCCGAAATACCTTATTCAGTCCTGCCGGGTCCTCCACTCTGCTCCCCTCCCCATCAACCACTCTACTTATTTCCCTGGCCGCCTCCCTCTTCCCGAGTTGCTGCGCTAGCAATCTGCTGGCCTTCTCCCCATGCTCATACACCACTCCCTTTCCTAAGTTGTTCCACGGCCCTACTCGTGGATAACACCCCCAGTTCCGCCTGCAATCTCCGTCTCTCCGAGTAGGTCCTCCCCCGGGGTCCCCGCATGCTCCTAGTCTATCCGGCGAATTTCCCTAACCAATCTGTCCATTTCTGCTCTGTCCGCCCCAACCCTGTGAGCCCGAATTGTGATCAGCTCCCCCCTCACTACTGCTTTCAGCGCCTCCCACAGGGTCGCTGCTAAAATCTCCCCCGTACACCTGCAAGTAATTTTGCATACACTTCCGAAGTCTCTCACTTATCCCCTCCTCCGACAACAGTCCTACGTCTAACCTGCATTGCGGGCGTTGGTAATTCGCCCCCCCGAAGTGCAGGTCCACCCAGTGCGGGGCATGGTCCGAGATAGTGATTGCCGAGTATTCCGTATTCTTTACCTCCCCTATACAGTCCCTGCTCAAGATTAAAAAATCAATCCTAGAATATACTTTATGAACATGCGAATAAAACAAGTAGTCCCTTCCCGTCGGTTGTCTGGCTCTCCATGGGTCCACAGCCCCCATTTGCTCCATGAACCCTTTCAGCTACCTTGCCATTGCTGGGAGTCTGCCTGTTCTGGGACATAACCAGTCCAGCCCCTGGTCAAGGACCGTATTAAAGTCTTCCCCCCCCCCCCCCCCAATTATCAACTTACGTGAGTCTCGGTCCCGGATCTTCCCCAGTACTCTTTTGATAAAGTCAACATCGTCCCAGTTCGGCGCATATATGTTCACCCCTCCAGCTTGCCCCTTACCATAAGGAATCTGCCCCCGCCATCTGCGACTACGCCCTCCGCCTCAAATTGAACCCGCTGATTGATCATAATTACTACCCCCCTGGACTTAGAATCCAAGTCCGAGTGGAAGACCTGGCTGATCCAGCCCTTCCTTAGCCTAGTCTGGTCAGACACTTTCAGATGTGTCTCCTGCAACATAATTACGTCCTTCTTTAGAGCCCGCAAATGCGCGAACACACGTGCCCTTTTAACTGGCCCATTTAGTCCTGACATTCCAGGTGAACAGCCTGGTTGAGGGGCACAACCCCCCACCCCGCCGGTCAGCCATAACCTTTCTTGGGCCCGCACCCCGGACCATGCGCCGTGCCATTCCTGGCTCGCCTCTTGGCTGTCTCCACCCCCAACCTCCTTTCCAATACCTACTTCAGATCCCCCCCGTCAGCAAAATAATTCCCCCCCCCCCCCAGCAACATCACCAGATAACCCCACCCCTGCCATTCACTGGCTGTATACCCCCCCCCCCCCCCCCCCCCCCCACCCTTGACTAGCCAATCTGCTAGCCCGGTGACTCTTCGCTCCGGCGCCCCCTGGTCTCACTCCCATTGTTTCCCCGACCTCATCTCCCCTCTCCACAGCACACCATCCCCCACTCCGACCCACTGGAGCAGTCTCACTACGATGGGAAAGATCAAACAAGATGTAAACATCAAACAGCAACGCGAGGCTGCTCCAGGTACAACACAGTTCCAGCTGTGTACACAGAAAAGTGTTAACCCACGTCCCTTTCTGAGCACCAAAAAGAAAAGAAAATAAATATATAACACCGCAATACAAGGAAAAAGACCATTCGAGGGGGGGGGGGCAAAAACTACCCACACAAAAATACACCACAAGGCACCTTTAAAGCAGTAAACAGCCGACCTGCAGTCCAGGCACAGCAAGCGTCCCTTCAACCAGTAATTCTTGGACCCTAGCTTGCGTCCGTGGGACCTTTTTTCGAGACCAGCCCCTGATCCCTCACAAAGTCCATCGCTTCTTCGGGCTCGGAGAAGTAGTGGTGTTGGCCCTGATGCGTAACCCAAAGACGGGCCGGGAAGAGCAGGCCAAACTTCACGTGCTTTTTGAACAGCACCTCCTCAACTTGTTTAAAGGCTGCTCGCCGCCTGGCCACCGCCTGGCTTAGGCCCTGGTAAATGCGAAGGACACTGTTATTCCACGTGCTGCTCTTAGTGCTCTTTGCCCACTGCAGCACCCGCTCCTTCTCCACAAACCTGTGGAACCTAATCACCATCGGACGAGGGGAACCCCCCGGACACACCTCTCTCGCCTGTACTCTGTGTGCCCCCTCCAGCAGTCGCGGACAGGCTTCAGCCCCCATCAGCTGCATCAACAGGTCCGCCACGAACGCTGTGGCATCAGCTCCCTCCACCCCCTCCGGGAGGCCGATGATCCTCAGATTTTGTCTACGGGCTCTATTTTCCAGCTTCTCTACTCTGTCCAGCAGTCTTCTCTGTCTCTCCTTCAACCCGTCGACTTCTAGCGCAGCAATCGTCTGCGTGTCCGCCTGCTCCTCCACCGCTTCCCCCAGCTCCTTAACTTTTTCATCCTGGGCATCCAGTCTCTGGTTCAATTGATCCACTGCCTTCTGAAGTGGGTGCAAGTTATCCCGCTTCAACGACTCAAAACTGCTCTTTATCACCTGCAGCATATTTTCCAGCGCCTGATGGATTGCCGGGTCCGAGGTCCACAGGTCCGCCATCTTTGCTCTCGGGTCAGCTTCCCCTGCACCTTGTCTTTGCCCCTTCCTCTCCCGTTTGCGCTGCTTTCTGCTCTCCCGCAGTTCCATGCAGCTCTGCCCGTTCCTCAGCACCTCCGTGGCCGTCTTTCCAGGTCTCCGCCGTCCTGCAAAACCGGGGAACCAGGTCCTCAAATCCCGCCGGAGTGAGAGCCCCCGAATGTGCGGCCCCCTCACTCATTGCCGCCACCGGAAATCCAAGGCGACAGAAAGTTAAAGGGATGGCGATTTAGGGAGAGAATTTCAGAGCTTAAGGCTCAGGGCCTTTATAGGGAGTGTTGGCATAATAATTACATGACTGGATTAGTGAACCAAAAGACCCAGATGAATGATCTGTAGACACGAGCTGGATTTGACGGTCCTCCATTCTGTTTTTGGCAGGAGAGCACTCAATATGCTGCGTGGCTAGCACAGTCTTCCCAACTATCCCTGACCCAGTCCCCATAATACAGTAGGCCAAAATCAGAAGCCCACCTGCCATTTTAAAATAATTAACAGCCAACTGAGCTTGTTAACAAGCCAACTGACGCGAAAAAGGAAGAAAGAGGTGGTCTGTCTTTTGAGAGAGGAATGTCCTGTGGACATTGGGTTCCCCCTCCCCCACAGACATTACCCCCTTGCCATTCTTCTCCACCTAGCCCTGAAACCTGACCTCCCCTCCAGAGGCTCCCTGATCCCTTCCCACCCTAAAGGCCCAGGACTAACCTTAGTCTAGGATTTATCAATCTCCTCCATGGGCCTGCCTGCAGCCCCTGCAACACCCGCTACTAAGCTCGGCACCATTGGAACTGCTGAGGCTGTCAGGCAATATGTTGGCCAGCAACTCTCAAAAGTGGGAAGAACTTCCTTTCACTGAGGGGGGGGGTCTAACTCTCACCTGCTTAAGGCCACCTGCAGTGTGTTATTAATGCAAGCAGCCTTGTCAAGCAGTCAATGTGGCACCAGAACTAATAGCACTACTCTGTTCTCTCCGCAGAAGCTGACCAACATGCTGATCATTGCTAGCATTCCCTAATTGTGTTTGAAATTTCCAGGATTTGCAATGTTTGACTTTTGACGACACAAAAACACACATCATTAATTTCTTATTTTGTCTCATTAACCTACATCACAGAAATAAGTAACGACCATTCAGTGCTTACTATAAAGAAACAATAAAATAGTCTCAAATACGGGTTCAACATCCTTACATATTCCTTTTGCTCGCAGCAGATCTCTTCATAGATGTTATCTCTAAATTTGCATATTTCTTCCTTCATCCCCTGCATCTTTAATTCATCATAACTGCCCAACTATAAGAAATTTGGGTACACGTTATGCAGCATCCATACAGAGCAATACAATGAATTTGTTACACACTAAATTCTAATCAAGATCACTTGACTTCAAGTGAAACTTCAGAATAGCATTTTCCATCACCACAATTCAAGCAAGTTCAATTTGTATCAAATATAATCGACTGTGCCTCATTCAAAAGATCTGGAATCCATTTACAAGGATACAATATTTGAAGTTTACAGCTGGTTTACTTACTGCCCCAAATTCAGACTTAAGCCCAAAAATCAGTAAGACTGATTATTGGTATAATGACATCTACAAAAGAGGTATACAGAATCTTTTTCAAAAGACAGTTCGTTTACAGGGAGAGAAATTTTGCCCGGCGTTCCAAAAAATATTAAATTTATACCAATGGGTTTCACACGGTAAGTTGGAGGATGCATTGTGTTGTTTTATAAAAGGCAATGAGGATGCGTTGTGTTGTTGTAAAAAGGCAATGAGGATGCGTTGTGCTGTTTTATAAAAGTCAATGAGGATGCGTTGTGTTGTTTTAGAAAAGGCAATGAGGATGCGTTGTGTTGTTTTATAAAAGGCAGTGAGGATGCGTTGTGTTGTTTTATAAAAGGCAGTGAGGATGCGTTGTGTTGTTTTATAAAAGGCAGTGAGGATGCGTTGTGTTGTTTTATAAAAGGCAGTGAGGATGCGTTGTGTTGTTGTATAAAAGGCAGTGAGGATGCGTTGTGTTGTTTTATAAAAGTCAATGAGGATGCGTTGTGTTGTTTTATAAAAGGCAGTGAGGATGCGTTGTGTTGTTTTATAAAAGGCAGTGAGGATGCGTTGTGTTGTTTTATAAAAGGCAGTGAGGATGCGTTGTGTTGTTTTATAAAAGTCAATGAGGATGCGTTGTGTTGTTTTATAAAAGGCAGTGAGGATGCGTTGTGTTGTTTTATAAAAGGCAATGAGGATGCGTTGTATTGTTTTATAAAAGGCAGTGAGGATGCGTTGTGTTGTTTTATAAAAGTCAATGAGGATGCGTTGTGTTGTTTTATAAAAGGCAGTGAGGATGCGTTGTGTTGTTTTATAAAAGTCAATGAGGATGCGTTGTGTTGTTTTATAAAAGGCAGTGAGGATGCGTTGTGTTGTTTTATAAAAGGCAGTGAGGATGCGTTGTGTTGTTTTATAAAAGGCAGTGAGGATGCGTTGTGTTGTTGTATAAAAGGCAGTGAGGATGCGTTGTGTTGTTTTATAAAAGTCAATGAGGATGCGTTGTGTTGTTTTATAAAAGGCAGTGAGGATGCGTTGTGTTGTTTTATAAAAGGCAGTGAGGATGCGTTGTGTTGTTTTATGAAAGGCAATGAGGATGCGTTGTGTTGTTTTATAAAAGGCAATGAGGATGCGTTGTGTTGTTTTATAAAAGGCAGTGAGGATGCGTTGTATTGTTTTATAAAAGGCAGTGAGGATGCGTTGTGTTGTTTTATAAAAGGCAATGAGGATGCGTTGTGTTGTTTTATAAAAGGCAATGAGGATGCGTTGTGTTGTTTTAAAAAAGGCAGTGAGGATGCGTTGTGTTGTTTTAAAAAAGGCAATGAGGATGCGTTGTGTTGTTTTATAAAAGGCAGAGAGGATGCGTTGTGTTGTTTTATAAAAGGCAATGAGGATGCGTTGTATTGTTTTATAAAAGGCAGTGAGGATGTGTTGTGTTGTTTTATAAAAGGCAGTGAGGATGCGTTGTATTGTTTTATAAAAGGCAGTGAGGATGCGTTGTGTTGTTTTATAAAAGGCAGTGAGGATGCGTTGTATTGTTTTATAAAAGGCAGTGAGGATGCGTTGTGTTGTTTTATAAAAGTCAATGAGGATGCATTGTGTTGTTTTATAAAAGGCAGTGAGGATGTGTTGTGTTGTTTTATAAAAGGCAGTGAGGATGTGTTGTGTTGTTTTATAAAAGGCAATGAGGATGCGTTGTGTTGTTTTATAAAAGGCAATGAGGATGCGTTGTATTGTTTTATAAAAGGCAGTGAGGATGCATGTGTTGTTTTATAAAAGGCAGTGAGGATGCATTGTGTTGTTTTATAAAAGGCAGTGAGGATGCGTTGTGTTGTTTTATAAAAGTCAATGAGGATGTGTTGTGTTGTTTTATAAAAGGCAATGAGGATGCATGTGTTGTTTTATAAAAGGCAGTGAGGATGCATTGTGTTGTTTTATAAAAGGCAGTGAGGATGCGTTGTATTGTTTTATAAAAGGCAGTGAGGATGTGTTGTGTTGTTTTATAAAAGTCAATGAGGATGCATTGTGTTGTTTTATAAAAGGCAGTGAGGATGCGTTGTGTTGTTTTATAAAAGGCAATGAGGATGCGTTGTGTTGTTTTATAAAAGGCAGTGAGGATGTGTTGTGTTGTTTTATAAAAGGCAGTGAGGATGCGTTGTATTGTTTTATAAAAGGCAATGAGGATGCGTTGTGTTGTTTTATAAAAGGCAATGAGGATGCGTTGTGTTGTTTTATAAAAGGCAGTGAGGATGCGTTGTGTTGTTTTATAAAAGGCAGTGAGGATGTGTTGTGTTGTTTTATAAAAGGCAATGAGGATGCGTTGTGTTGTTTTATAAAAGGCAGTGAGGATGCGTTGTGTTGTTTTATAAAAGGCAGTGAGGATGTGTTGTGTTGTTTTATAAAAGGCAATGAGGATGCATTGTGTTGTTTTATAAAAGGCAGTGAGGATGCATTGTGTTGTTTTATAAAAGGCAGTGAGGATGCGTTGTGTTGTTTTATAAAAGGCAGTGAGGATGCGTTGTGTTGTTTTATAAAAGGCAATGAGGATGCATTGTGTTGTTTTATAAAAGGCAGTGAGGATGCGTTGTGTTGTTTTATAAAAGGCAATGAGGATGCATTGTGTTGTTTTATAAAAGGCAATGAGGATGCATGTGTTGTTTTATAAAAGGCAGTGAGGATGTGTTGTGTTGTTTTATAAAAGGCAATGAGGATGCATGTGTTGTTTTATAAAAGGCAGTGAGGATGCATTGTGTTGTTTTATAAAAGGCAGTGAGGATGCGTTGTGTTGTTTTATAAAAGGCAATGAGGATGCGTTGTGTTGTTTTATAAAAGGCAGTGAGGATGCGTTGTATTGTTTTTAAAAAGGCAGTGAGGATGCGTTGTGTTGTTTTATAAAAGGCAATGAGGATGCGTTGTGTTGTTTTATAAAAGGCAGTGAGGATGCGTGTGTTTTATAAAAGGTAGTGAGGATGCGTTGTATTGTTTTATAAAAGGCAGTGAGGATGCGTGTGTTTTATAAAAGGTAGTGAGGATGCGTTGTGTTGTTTTATAAAAGGCAGTGAGGATGTGTTGTGTTGTTTTAGAAAAGGCAGTGAGGATGCGTGTGTTTTATAAAAGGTAGTGAGGATGCGTTGTGTTGTTTTATAAAAGGCAATGAGTATGCGTTGTGTTGTTTTATAAAAGGCAGTGAGGATGCGTTGTGTTGTTGTATAAAAGTCAATGAGGATGCGTTGCGTTGTTTTATAAAAGGCAATGAGAGAATGGGGGACCTGTTCATTGACGGGACATTTGCGAGCCTAGGGGCACTGGAGGAGAAATTTGAGTTAACCCCGGGAAACGCATTTAGATATATGCAGGTGAGGGCCTTTGTGAGGCAACAGGTGAGGGAATTTCCGTTGCTCCCGGCACAAGAAGTTCAAGGTAGGGTGATCTCGGGGGTATGGGTCGGGGAGGGCAAGGTGTCGGAAATATACCAAGAGATGAAAGATGGGGAAGCACCAGTAGAAGAACTGAAAGGTAAATGGGTGGGGGAGCTGGGGGAGGAGATTGAGGAGGGGTTATGGGCTGATGCCCTAGGTAGGGTTAATTCCTCCTCCTCGTGTGCCAGGCTCAGTCTGATACAATATAAGGTGGTTCACAGAGCGCATTTGACGAGGGCGAGACTGAGTAGGTTCTTTGGAGTAGAGGATAGATGTGAAAGATGTTTAGGGGGCCCGGCGAACCATGTCCATATGTTTTGGTCATGCCCGGCATTGGAGGGGCTCTGGAGAGGAGTGGCGTGAGTAATATCCCAGGTGGTGAAAGTCCGGGTCAAGCCAAGCTGGGGGCTAGCAATATTTGGAGTAGTGGACAAGCCGGGAGTGCAGGAAGCGAAAGAGGCCGGAATTCTGGCCTTTGCGCCCCTAGTAGCCCGGCGAAGGGTCTTGCTCTTGTGGAAGGAGGCGAAGCCCCGTAGCCTGGAGGCCTGGATAAACAACATGGCGAGGTTCATAAAATTGGAGAGAATTAAGTTTGCTTTGAGAGGGTCTGCACAGGGGTTTTACAGGTGGTGGCAACCGTTCCTAGAATACCTCGTGGAGCGTTAGAGGAAGTTCGGTCAGCAGCAGCAGCAACCCTGGGGGGGTGGGGGGGGTGGTAGACGAGAGACTGTTTGAGGGGATGGACGAGCGGGAGATGGCATGAAGGGTGGGGAGAAATGGAACGTGCGGCCAAGAGCTAGTGTTTAAAGCTATGTAAAAATACCATCTTGCCATGTATATATCTTGCTCAGGGAGAATTTGCGTTATTTTGTTACGAGGGGGGGGGGGGGGGTTATTGTTTGTAAGGGGAAAAAAATTGTGCTGTTAAAAAACAGCACAAAAGGCAATGAGGATGCGTTGTGTTGTTTTATAAAAGGCAATGAGGGTGCGTGTGTTTTATAAAAGGCAGTGAGGATGCGTTGCGTTGTTTTATAAAAGGCAGTGAGGATGCGTTGTATTGTTTTAAAAAAGGCAGTGAGGATGCGTGTGTTTTATAAAAGGCAATGAGGATGTATGTGTTGTTTTAGAAAAGGCAGTGAGGATGCGTTGTGTTGTTTTATAAAAGGCAATGAGGATGCGTTGTGTTGTTTTAGAAAAGGTAGTGAGGATGTGTTGTGTTGTTTTATAAAAGGCAGTGAGGATGCATGTGTTGTTTTATGAAAGGCAGTGAGGATGCGTTGTGTTGTTTTATAAAAGGCAGTGAGGATGCGTTGTGTTGTTTTATAAAAGGCAATGAGGATGCGTTGTGTTGTTTTATAAAAGGCAGTGAGGATGCGTTGTATTGTTTTATAAAAGGCAGTGAGGATGCATGTGTTGTTTTATGAAAGGCAGTGAGGATGCGTTGTGTTGTTTTATAAAAGGCAGTGAGGATGCGTTGTGTTGTTTTATAAAAGGCAATGAGGATGCGTTGTGTTGTTTTATAAAAGGCAATGAGGATGCGTTGTATTGTTTTATAAAAGTCAATGAGGATGCGTTGTGTTGTTTTATAAAAGGCAGTGAGGATGCATTGTATTGTTTTATAAAAGTCAATGAGGATGCGTTGTGTTGTTTTATAAAAGTCAATGAGGATGCGTTGTGTTGTTTTATAAAAGGCAGTGAGGATGCATTGTGTTGTTTTATGAAAGGCAGTGAGGATGTGTTGTGTTGTTTTATAAAAGGCAATGAGGATGCGTTGTGTTGTTTTATAAAAGGCAGTGAGGATGCGTTGTGTTGTTTTAGAAAAGGCAGTGAGGATGCATGTGTTGTTTTATAAAAGGCAGTGAGGATGCGTTGTGTTGTTTTAGAAAAGGCAGTGAGGATGCATGTGTTGTTTTATAAAAGGCAATGAGGATGTATGTGTTGTTTTAGAAAAGGCAGTGAGGATGCGTTGTGTTGTTTTATAAAAGGCAATGAGGATGTATGTGTTGTTTTAGAAAAGGCAGTGAGGATGCGTTGTGTTGTTTTATAAAAGGCAATGAGGATGCGTTGTGTTGTTTTAGAAAAGGTAGTGAGGATGTGTTGTGTTGTTTTATAAAAGGCAGTGAGGATGCATTGTGTTGTTTTAGAAAAGGCAGTGAGGATGCATGTGTTGTTTTATAAAAGGCAGTGAGGATGCGTTGTGTTGTTTTAGAAAAGGCAGTGAGGATGCATTGTGTTGTTTTATAAAAGGCAATGAGGATGTATGTGTTGTTTTAGAAAAGGCAGTGAGGATGCGTTGTGTTGTTTTATAAAAGGCAATGAGGATGTATGTGTTGTTTTAGAAAAGGCAGTGAGGATGCGTTGTGTTGTTTTATAAAAGGCAATGAGGATGCGTTGTGTTGTTTTAGAAAAGGTAGTGAGGATGTGTTGTGTTGTTTTATAAAAGGCAGTGAGGATGCATGTGTTGTTTTATGAAAGGCAGTGAGGATGCGTTGTGTTGTTTTATAAAAGGCAGTGAGGATGCGTTGTGTTGTTTTAGAAAAGGCAGTGAGGATGCGTTGTGTTGTTTTATAAAAGGCAATGAGGATGCGTTGTGTTGTTTTATAAAAGGCAGTGAGGATGCGTTGTGTTGTTTTATAAAAGGCAATGAGGATGCGTTGTGTTGTTTTATAAAAGGCAGTGAGGATGCGTTGTATTGTTTTATAAAAGGCAGTGAGGATGTGTTGTGTTGTTTTATAAAAGGCAGTGAGGATGCGTTGTATTGTTTTATAAAAGTCAATGAGGATGCGTTGTGTTGTTTTATAAAAGGCAGTGAGGATGCATTGTATTGTTTTATAAAAGTCAATGAGGATGCGTTGTGTTGTTTTATAAAAGTCAATGAGGATGCGTTGTGTTGTTTTATAAAAGGCAGTGAGGATGCGTTGTGTTGTTTTATAAAAGGCAGTGAGGATGCGTTGTGTTGTTTTATAAAAGGCAATGAGGATGCATTGTGTTGTTTTATAAAAGGCAGTGAGGATGCGTTGTGTTGTTTTATAAAAGGTAGTGAGGATGCATGTGTTGTTTTATGAAAGGCAGTGAGGATGCGTTGTGTTGTTTTATGAAAGGCAGTGAGGATGCGTTGTGTTGTTTTATAAAAGGCAATGAGGATGCGTTGTGTTGTTTTATAAAAGGCAGTGAGGATGCATGTGTTGTTTTATGAAAGGCAGTGAGGATGCGTTGTGTTGTTTTATAAAAGGCAGTGAGGATGCGTTGTGTTGTTTTATAAAAGGCAGTGAGGATGCGTTGTGTTGTTTTATAAAAGGCAGTGAGGATGCGTTGTATTGTTTTATAAAAGTCAATGAGGATGCATTGTGTTGTTTTATAAAAGGCAGTGAGGATGCGTTGTGTTGTTTTATGAAAGGCAGTGAGGATGCGTTGTGTTGTTTTATAAAAGGCAATGAGGATGCGTTGTGTTGTTTTATGAAAGGCAGTGAGGATGCGTTGTGTTGTTTTATAAAAGGCAATGAGGATGTGTTGTGTTGTTTTATAAAAGGCAGTGAGGATGCGTTGTATTGTTTTATAAAAGTCAATGAGGATGCGTTGTGTTGTTTTATAAAAGGCAGTGAGGATGCGTTGTATTGTTTTATAAAAGGCAGTGAGGATGCATTGTGTTGTTTTATAAAAGGCAGTGAGGATGCGTTGTGTTGTTTTATAAAAGGCAATGAGGATGCGTTGTGTTGTTTTATAAAAGGCAATGAGGATGCGTTGTGTTGTTTTATAAAAGGCAGTGAGGATGCGTTGTGTTGTTTTATAAAAGGCAGTGAGGATGCATTGTGTTGTTTTATAAAAGGCAGTGAGGATGCGTTGTGTTGTTTTATAAAAGGCAATGAGGATGCATTGTGTTGTTTTATAAAAGGCAGTGAGGATGCATTGTGTTGTTTTATAAAAGGCAGTGAGGATGCGTTGTGTTGTTTTATAAAAGGCAATGAGGATGCGTTGTGTTGTTTTATAAAAGGCAGTGAGGATGCGTTGTATTGTTTTATAAAAGGCAATGAGGATGCGTTGTATTGTTTTATAAAAGTCAATGAGGATGTGTTGTGTTGTTTTATAAAAGGCAGTGAGGATGCGTTGTATTGTTTTATAAAAGGCAATGAGGATGCGTTGTGTTGTTTTATAAAAGGCAATGAGGATGCGTTGTATTGTTTTATAAAAGGCAGTGAGGATGCGTTGTATTGTTTTATAAAAGGCAGTGAGGATGCGTTGTATTGTTTTATAAAAGGCAATGAGGATGCATTGTGTTGTTTTATAAAAGGCAATGAGGATGCGTTGTGTTGTTTTATAAAAGGCAGTGAGGATGCGTTGTGTTGTTTTATAAAAGGCAGTGAGGATGCATGTGTTGTTTTATAAAAGGCAGTGAGGATGCGTTGTGTTGTTTTATAAAAGGCAATGAGGATGCGTTGTGTTGTTTTATAAAAGGCAGTGAGGATGCGTTGTATTGTTTTATAAAAGGCAGTGAGGATGCATGTGTTGTTTTATGAAAGGCAGTGAGGATGCGTTGTGTTGTTTTATAAAAGGCAGTGAGGATGCGTTGTGTTGTTTTATAAAAGGCAATGAGGATGCGTTGTGTTGTTTTATAAAAGGCAATGAGGATGCGTTGTATTGTTTTATAAAAGTCAATGAGGATGCGTTGTGTTGTTTTATAAAAGGCAGTGAGGATGCATTGTATTGTTTTATAAAAGTCAATGAGGATGCGTTGTGTTGTTTTATAAAAGTCAATGAGGATGCGTTGTGTTGTTTTATAAAAGGCAGTGAGGATGCATTGTGTTGTTTTATGAAAGGCAGTGAGGATGTGTTGTGTTGTTTTATAAAAGGCAATGAGGATGCGTTGTGTTGTTTTATAAAAGGCAGTGAGGATGCGTTGTGTTGTTTTATAAAAGGCAGTGAGGATGCGTTGTGTTGTTTTAGAAAAGGCAGTGAGGATGCATGTGTTGTTTTATAAAAGGCAATGAGGATGTATGTGTTGTTTTAGAAAAGGCAGTGAGGATGCGTTGTGTTGTTTTATAAAAGGCAGTGAGGATGCATTGTGTTGTTTTAGAAAAGGCAGTGAGGATGCATGTGTTGTTTTATAAAAGGCAGTGAGGATGCGTTGTGTTGTTTTAGAAAAGGCAGTGAGGATGCATGTGTTGTTTTATAAAAGGCAATGAGGATGTATGTGTTGTTTTAGAAAAGGCAGTGAGGATGCGTTGTGTTGTTTTATAAAAGGCAATGAGGATGCGTTGTGTTGTTTTAGAAAAGGTAGTGAGGATGTGTTGTGTTGTTTTATAAAAGGCAGTGAGGATGCGTTGTGTTGTTTTATAAAAGGCAGTGAGGATGCGTTGTGTTGTTTTAGAAAAGGCAGTGAGGATGCGTTGTGTTGTTTTATAAAAGGCAATGAGGATGCGTTGTGTTGTTTTATAAAAGGCAGTGAGGATGCGTTGTGTTGTTTTATAAAAGGCAATGAGGATGCGTTGTGTTGTTTTATAAAAGGCAGTGAGGATGCGTTGTGTTGTTTTATAAAAGGCAGTGAGGATGCGTTGTGTTGTTTTATGAAAGGCAGTGAGGATGCGTTGTGTTGTTTTATAAAAGGCAGTGAGGATGTGTTGTGTTGTTTTATAAAAGGCAGTGAGGATGCGTTGTGTTGTTTTATGAAAGGCAGTGAGGATGCGTTGTGTTGTTTTATAAAAGGCAGTGAGGATGCGTTGTGTTGTTTTAGAAAAGGCAGTGAGGATGCGTTGTGTTGTTTTATAAAAGGCAATGAGGATGCGTTGTGTTGTTTTATAAAAGGCAGTGAGGATGCGTTGTGTTGTTTTATAAAAGGCAATGAGGATGCGTTGTGTTGTTTTATAAAAGGCAGTGAGGATGCGTTGTATTGTTTTATAAAAGGCAGTGAGGATGTGTTGTGTTGTTTTATAAAAGGCAGTGAGGATGCGTTGTATTGTTTTATAAAAGTCAATGAGGATGCGTTGTGTTGTTTTATAAAAGGCAGTGAGGATGCATTGTATTGTTTTATAAAAGTCAATGAGGATGCGTTGTGTTGTTTTATAAAAGTCAATGAGGATGCGTTGTGTTGTTTTATAAAAGGCAGTGAGGATGCGTTGTGTTGTTTTATAAAAGGCAGTGAGGATGCGTTGTGTTGTTTTATAAAAGGCAATGAGGATGCATTGTGTTGTTTTATAAAAGGCAGTGAGGATGCGTTGTGTTGTTTTATAAAAGGTAGTGAGGATGCATGTGTTGTTTTATGAAAGGCAGTGAGGATGCGTTGTGTTGTTTTATGAAAGGCAGTGAGGATGCGTTGTGTTGTTTTATAAAAGGCAATGAGGATGCGTTGTGTTGTTTTATAAAAGGCAGTGAGGATGCATGTGTTGTTTTATGAAAGGCAGTGAGGATGCGTTGTGTTGTTTTATAAAAGGCAGTGAGGATGCGTTGTGTTGTTTTATAAAAGGCAGTGAGGATGCGTTGTGTTGTTTTATAAAAGGCAGTGAGGATGCGTTGTATTGTTTTATAAAAGTCAATGAGGATGCATTGTGTTGTTTTATAAAAGGCAGTGAGGATGCGTTGTGTTGTTTTATGAAAGGCAGTGAGGATGCGTTGTGTTGTTTTATAAAAGGCAATGAGGATGCGTTGTGTTGTTTTATGAAAGGCAGTGAGGATGCGTTGTGTTGTTTTATAAAAGGCAATGAGGATGTGTTGTGTTGTTTTATAAAAGGCAGTGAGGATGCGTTGTATTGTTTTATAAAAGTCAATGAGGATGCGTTGTGTTGTTTTATAAAAGGCAGTGAGGATGCGTTGTATTGTTTTATAAAAGGCAGTGAGGATGCATTGTGTTGTTTTATAAAAGGCAGTGAGGATGCGTTGTGTTGTTTTATAAAAGGCAATGAGGATGCGTTGTGTTGTTTTATAAATGGCAATGAGGATGCGTTGTGTTGTTTTATAAAAGGCAGTGAGGATGCGTTGTATTGTTTTATAAAAGGCAGTGAGGATGCATTGTGTTGTTTTATAAAAGGCAGTGAGGATGCGTTGTGTTGTTTTATAAAAGGCAATGAGGATGCATTGTGTTGTTTTATAAAAGGCAGTGAGGATGCATTGTGTTGTTTTATAAAAGGCAGTGAGGATGCGTTGTGTTGTTTTATAAAAGGCAATGAGGATGCGTTGTGTTGTTTTATAAAAGGCAGTGAGGATGCGTTGTGTTGTTTTATAAAAGGCAGTGAGGATGCGTTGTATTGTTTTATAAAAGGCAATGAGGATGCGTTGTATTGTTTTATAAAAGTCAATGAGGATGTGTTGTGTTGTTTTATAAAAGGCAGTGAGGATGCGTTGTATTGTTTTATAAAAGGCAATGAGGATGCGTTGTGTTGTTTTATAAAAGGCAATGAGGATGCGTTGTATTGTTTTATAAAAGGCAGTGAGGATGCGTTGTATTGTTTTATAAAAGGCAGTGAGGATGCGTTGTATTGTTTTATAAAAGGCAATGAGGATGCATTGTGTTGTTTTATAAAAGGCAATGAGGATGCGTTGTGTTGTTTTATAAAAGGCAGTGAGGATGCGTTGTGTTGTTTTATAAAAGGCAGTGAGGATGCGTTGTGTTGTTTTATAAAAGGCAGTGAGGATGCGTTGTGTTGTTTTATAAAAGGCAGTGAGGATGCGTTGTGTTGTTTTATAAAAGTCAATGAGGATGCGTTGTGTTGTTTTATAAAAGGCAATGAGGATGCGTTGTGTTGTTTTATAAAAGGCAGTGAGGATGCGTTGTGTTGTTTTATAAAAGGCAGTGAGGATGCGTTGTATTGTTTTATAAAAGGCAATGAGGATGCGTCGTGTTGTTTTATAAAAGGCAATGAGGATGCGGTGTTGTTTTATAAAAGGCAATGAGGATGCGTTGTGTTGTTTTATAAAAGGCAGTGAGGATGCATTGTGTTGTTTTATAAAAGGCAATGAGGATGCGTTGTGTTGTTTTATAAAAGGCAGTGAGGATGCGTTGTGTTGTTTTATAAAAGGCAGTGAGGATGCGTTGTGTTGTTTTATAAAAGGCAGTGAGGATGCGTTGTATTGTTTTATAAAAGGCAATGAGGATGTATGTGTTGTTTTATAAAAGGCAGTGAGGATGCGTTGTGTTGTTTTATAAAAGGCAATGAGGATGCATGTGTTGTTTTATAAAAGGCAGTGAGGATGCGTTGTGTTGTTTTATAAAAGGCAGTGAGGATGCGTTGTGTTGTTTTATAAAAGGCAGTGAGGATGCGTTGTATTGTTTTATAAAAGGCAGGGAGGATGCGTTGTATTGTTTTATAAAAGGCAATGAGGATGCATTGTGTTGTTTTATAAAAGTCAATGAGGATGCGTTGTGTTGTTTTATAAAAGGCAGTGAGGATGCGTTGTGTTGTTTTATAAAAGGCAGTGAGGATGCGTTGTGTTGTTTTATAAAAGGCAGTGAGGATGCGTTGTGTTGTTTTATAAAAGGCAGTGAGGATGCGTTGTGTTGTTTTATAAAAGGCAGTGAGGATGCGTTGTATTGTTTTATAAAAGGCAATGAGGATGCGTTGTGTTGTTTTATAAAAGGCAATGAGGATGCGTTGTGTTGTTTTATAAAAGGCAGTGAGGATGCGTTGTATTGTTTTATAAAAGGCAGTGAGGATGCATTGTGTTGTTTTATAAAAGGCAGTGAGGATGTGTTGTGTTTTATAAAAGGCAGTGAGGATGTGTTGTGTTGTTTTATAAAAGGCAATGAGGATGCGTTGTATTGTTTTATAAAAGGCAGTGAGGATGTGTTGTGTTGTTTTATAAAAGGCAGTGAGGATGCGTTGTATTGTTTTATAAAAGGCAGTGAGGATGCGTTGTGTTGTTTTATAAAAGGCAGTGAGGATGCGTTGTGTTGTTTTATAAAAGGCAGTGAGGATGTGTTGTGTTGTTTTATAAAAGGCAATGAGGATGCGTTGTATTGTTTTTAAAAAGGCAGTGAGGATGTGTTGTGTTGTTTTATAAAAGGCAATGAGGATGCGTGTGTTTTATAAAAGGCAGTGAGGATGCGTTGTGTTGTTTTATAAAAGTCAATGAGGATGCGTTGTGTTGTTTTAGAAAAGGTAGTGAGGATGTGTTGTGTTGTTTTATAAAAGGCAGTGAGGATGCATGTGTTGTTTTATAAAAGGCAGTGAGAATGCATTGTGTTGTTTTATAAAAGGCAGTGAGAATACGTTATGTTGTTTTACAAAAGACAGTAAGGTTGGCTACAATGCAAAAACCCAAAGGGAGACATCAGAATTTTGTAGATGAGAAATAGAAGGATGTAACTTCACAACAATCTCAAAATCAACCACATTCTGAAATTTAACTCAGCAGGTATTCTGGCCAATTAGAAACCAGACGTACTTCTTTCTTACGTCTATTCTATTACTGTTACTCCCGCTTTCAATTAAAAGCATTTTTATACCATATGAAGTGTACTAGAGGCTAGTTATCTCAATCAACAGCAGTAAAGAAAAAAACATTTATTTGGTCATGATCACATGCTGTGTGCAAATTGGCTGCTGCGTTTCCTACAATACACGGGTGACCATACTTTAAAAATGTAGTGCTTTACATTGTGCCTTTTACAACCAATGTAAATTCAAGTATTTCTTTTTGTGGGCTCACAGGACAATTTACAGGCCAGACATCAATTTTTTATATATAAATAAAAATAGGACATAGAATTTTATGAAAGAGTCTCATGAAGTATGACAGACATAATATACTAACATCTCCATTTAATAAGTATTCAGAATGTGTACGTACATCTTCCAGATTGTTCTTTTCAACTAGTTTCCACCTCAATTGAGCTTTAAGATTCTTCACTGATCTTTTGATTGACAACAGATCACCAACATTGGGATAAGTATTAAGCCATTGTCCAACTTGCTCCTTAAACTACAAAGGATGGAGGGCAAAGGGAAATAAAATAATAGGAGCTCACTATTTCAAAAATGAAACCAGCACATTTTCTAATGAACATAGCAGACAGACCACATGTCTTAGGAGCAGAAGTAGGCCATTCAGTCCATCGGGACTACACCGCCATTCAATGAGATCATGGCTGATCTGACACAATCCTCAACTCCATTTTCCTGCCCTATCTCCATAACCCTTTATTCCCTTACTGATTAAAAATATGTCCATTACAGCCGTGAACATACCCACCGACCCAGTCTCTGTGGTAAAGAATTCCACACATTCACTACACTCGAGATGATATTCTTCCTTATCCCTGTCTTAAATGGGCAATCCCTTACTCTGAGATTATGCCCTTTGGTCCTAGATTCTCCCACAAGAGGAAACATCCTCTTTGCATCCATCCTGTCAAGAATCCTATACATCTCAATAAGGTCACCTCTCACTCTTCTAAACTCCAATGAATACAGGACTAACCTATTCAACCTCTCCTCAAAAGAAAATCCCTCCATACCTGGGATCAACCTCGTGAACATTCGCTGGACTGCCACCAAAGCCAGTACATCTTTTCTTAGATAAGGGGACCAAAACTGTTCACAATATTCCAGGTGTGGTCTAACTAGTACCTTGTATAGTTTTAGCAGGACTTCCCTATTTTTATACTCCATTCCCTTTGAAATAAAGACCAACATTCCATTTGCCTCCCCAATTATCTGCTGAACTTGTATGCTAGCTTTTTGTGATATATGCACAAGGACCCCCAAATTCCTCAGTGCTACAGCTTTCTGCAGTCTTTCTCCATTTAAAATTAATATTCAGCTTCTTTATTCTTCCTACCATAACTTCACACTTTCCTACATTATATTCAAAGTTTTTGCCCACTCACCCAACTGGTCTATAACCCTCTTGGAAACTGAAACTGTCTTGACAATTGTAAAAGTACAAATCCATTTGTCACTATATACATTGAAATATTTAGTAGGAATCAAAAGAAAAAGGGATTATTCGATAACACGACAAAATTATCATTACGACTAATTTATAACCCCATTAGAATTTTTAAAGAGTGATCAGACAGCAAGAAGAATCGATAATTAGCATATCAGTATAGAATACCCTACACAGTAGGAACAGAAACATGAAATCCCACAGTTTACTTAGTGTGTACTGATAGTAGCATTAGCAGCATGCAGAAATAACACATTACCCCTCCCCATGTTTTCACGGTGCCCATATGAACAGATACAGAAGCATTCCACATATTTCAGTATTAAGTAGTTGAAAGGAGGAATAAATAGTTCTTTAAGTAAATTACATTTTAATAGATTTATTGCCAAGTTGGAACTACCACCAAAATGGACATACAAAAAAATTAAGTCAGGTGTTGAGCGTACAACAATAAAATTACCCGAACACTGGCTGCATATTTATTTTGTACAATTAGAAGGAAGTCCTGCTCCTCATTGATCTTCTGCATCACTTTAATGAAAACTCTTTGGATTATCTTCATATCAGCTTCATCTTTTTGCTTTAAAAAGAGGTAAGTTGCATTTTATGAGTTTACCATACCATGACCGAAAAATCCACTTCCCCCAAACAAAGCCAAAAACAAAATCTAAATTCATACATCTGTTCATAAACATAATGAATGCAGGTATTAGCTAGCAGACAGCTTGCAAAGAATATTAAACAGTTGGATTAAAGCAGGAATTGGATTACAGTTAGTTAGCCCTTTCACCCCTCAAATTCTGCAACAATTCAGCCCAAACTGGTTGGACCAAAACCTCATCACTAAATGGTCATAAGGGTCCTAACTGAAGTAAGACTGGGAATTCACAATTCAGGTCCTAGATTGCACAGGACAAAACAACCCTTAATTCACCAAAAAAAACTTTAAAAAAAATAATTCTTGGGCTATGAGCAACGCTGGCAAGGCCAGCATTTATTGCCCATCACAAAAGCCCTTGAAAAGATTGTGGTGAGCCATTTTCTTGAAGCACTGCAGATGGTCTAAGTACACCCGCACTGCCAATAAGGAGGGAGGTACATGACACAGCAACAAAGGAATGGCGATATATTTTCAAGTCAGGTTAGTTTTCGACTGGTGGGGAACCTGCCAAGTGATGTTTCCAGCTGTCTGTTGCCCTGGTCTTTCTAGGCAGCAGAAACCATGGATTTGGAAGGTGCTACCAAAGGAGCCTTGGTGACTTGCACAGTACACATAGCTGACATGGTGCGGAGGTGGTGGATGGGGTATTGATCAATCAAGCTTCCAGAGTGTTGTTGGAGCTGCACTCATCCAGGCAAGTGGACAGCATTGCAGCATTAGATGGTATACAAGCTTTATGGAGTCAGGAGGAGAGGTACTTACTGTGGAATTACCAGTATCTGACTTCCTCTTGTAGCCACAGTATTTATATGACTGGTCCAGTTAAGTTTCTGTGGTAACCCCAGAATGATAATGGTAGTGAAGTGAGCGATAGTAATGTTGTTGAATATTAAAGGAAAGGAACATGATCAGATTCGCTGTTGTTAGAGATGATTATTTCCTGGCACTTGTGTAGAACAAATGTGACTTGCCATTTATCAGCCCGAACCTGAATATTGTCCAAGTCTTGCTGCATATGGGCACAGACTGATTCAGTACCCGAGGAATCACAAGTGGTATTAAACACTGCAATCAAAGAACATCCCCACTTCTGACCTTAAGTTGGAGTGAAATGTATTGTGAAGTTGCTGAGGATGACAGGACTTAGGACACTACTACCCGTACGAATTCCTGCAGCAGACTTCCTGTGGCCATGGAGTGAGGATCGCACATTTGGTGGCTCCCGCTCAAGGTGGAATTTTCTGGTCCTTTCCCCGTCTGAGCAGTGGAAAGAGGTGTAGGAGTGCCAGGAGAAGGTGCAACTCCTCTGTTGTGGCTGGTGGATGGATCCATGAACGAGGAGTGGGTCAAGAAGAAGGGAGTTGTTGGAGCAGGAGAGTCTTCTGCGCCACAGGTTAAGATGGCGGAGGGCAAAAGGCCTGTTCTGCCCAGCCAATGGTCAACTGAGCAGCTGGTGGACTTTTTACATGACAATTTCAGCCAGCAGAGGAGAGCCCTGGAGGACCTGGCCACGGTGGTAGAACTGCTCAAAGCAGGGATTGACCAGGTGGAGCAGAGGCTGGACTTCCAGGGCCAGGCGACCCAGAAAGTGAGGGAGCACGAGGAGCAGTTCGCCTCGTTGGTGGCTGAGGTGGGGGTAATGCAGGAGACCCAAAAGAGGCTGAAGGAGAAGGTGGAGGATCTAGAGAACCGCTCCAGAAGGCAAAATGTGTGGATTGTGGGGATGCCCGAAGCATTTATGTGGCCAAAATGCTGGAATACTGATGGTGGAGGGGGGGAATACGGCGGTTTCTGGATGGGTTGGAGTTTCCCAGGGTGGATGAAGAGTTGGTCCAGGATTTGGGGGCCCCTATTGGGTTGAGCAATGTGATGGAGAATGTGGGGGCGATGCAGTCAGGGAAGGCCCTGGGACGGGATGGGTTCACCGTGGAGTTTTATAAAAAGTTTGGGCTGACGAGGCTAGGGAGAAGGGGAACTACTCCCTACACTGTTGCAAGCATCCATCATCCGGATATCGAAAAAAGGATCTGGAGCAGTGTGGATCCGATAAAGTTGTTGAATGTGGACGCTAAGTTGTTGGCGAAGGTATTGGCTTCGCGAATTGAGGACGGTGTCCCGGGGGTGATAGGCGAGGACCAAGCGGGGTTTGTGAAAGGGAGACAGTTGACAGCAAATGTGAGGAGGTGGCTTAATGTCGTTATAATGCCCCAGGAGGGGCAGGAAGTGGAAGTGGCGATGTACGCAGAGAAGGCTTTCGACTGGGTGGAGTGGGAACATCTGTGGGAGGTACGGGTGGCTTGGGTTTGGGCAGGAGTTTGTGGTCTGGGTCCGGTTGCTGAACAAGGCACAGGTCGCAAGTGTGTGGACGAACCAGGTGAACGCAGGACATTTTGGGTTGCACCGTGGGACAAAGCAGGGGTGCCTGCTCTCCCCGTTGCTTTTTGACTTGGCTATAGAGCCACTGGCAATGGCGCTTAGGGTGTTGAGGGACTGGAGGGGGATTGTGTTTGGGGGGCGTTGAGCACAGGATTTTGTTGTACGCGGACGACCCGTTATATATTTCGGACCCATTGGGAGGCATTGGCAGCATTATGGGATTTTGGAGGACATGTGGTTGGTTCTCCGGGTATAAGTTGAACATGGGAAAAAGTGAGGTGTTCCCGATGGAGACCGGAGGCCAGGAGAGGAGGTTGGGGGAGCTGCCGTTCAAGGTGGTGGGGGCAAGCTTTAGATCCTTGGGCATTCAGGTGACGTGGGGTTGGATGCAGCTACACAAGTTAAATTTGACTCAGCTGGTGGAGCAGATGAAGGGAATTTTAAGAGGTGGGATGTGCTGCCACTGTCGTTAGCGGGACGGGTGCAGACAGTGAAGATGATCGGCTGCCAAGGTTCCTGTTTATATTTCAGAACTTCCCGGTCTTTGTCCCAAAGTCATTCTTTAAGACGGTTAATGCGTTGATCTCGGGGTTTGTATGGGCGGGGAAGACCCCGCGAATCAGAAGGGCTTTTTTGGAGCGGGGAAGTTGGCGCTGCTGAATATAATTAATTACTACTGGGCAGCAAATCTTGCTATGGTCAGGAAATAGGTAGTGGGGGAGAGGTCGGAATGGGTGCAGATGGAGACAGTTTCTTGTAGGGGAAAGAGTTCAAGGGCATCGTTAAGGGCCTCTGCCGTTCTCGCCGGTACTTTGTGAGCCCAGAGGGGGGCTCGGTTTGGGCACCGATCTGTGATAATCATAGGTTTGCACTCGGGGGGGGGGGGTGCGCTGCTGAAATGTGAGGATTCAGGGGTGGCGGCAGGCAGGCATGGAGCGATTCGGTGACCCGTTTGTGGGGGGCAGCTTTGCGAAATTAGAGGACCTGGAGGAAGAATGATCTGCCCAGGGGGAATGGTTTTAGGCACTTGCAGGTCTGGGATTTCATGAGGAGCGAGGTGCCCTCCTTTCCCAGGTTGCCACCCTTGGGGCTGCAAGATAAGATGTTGTCGAGGGAGGGGAAATTGTCTGAAGTCTACAAGGAGCTGATGGATTGGGAGGGGGTCCCGATGGGAGACATTAAACGGAAGTGGGAGAAAGAGCTTTAGGGGGGCGGGAAGTGGAGGCCGGGACGTGGGAGGAGGCTCTGCAGAGGATGAATGCGTCCTCGCCATGTGCAAAGCTCAGTCTTATTCAGTTCAAAGTAGTCCACAGGGCGCATATTACGGTGACAAGGATGAGTAGGTTCTTCGAGGGAGGAGAGGATAGGTGTGGGCAGTGCACGGGGAGGCGTGTGAAACATGGGCATGTCCGAAACGGAAGGGGCTCTGGCAGAGGATGCAGACATAATGTCCAAGATATTGTGGGTGAAGGTGGCCCAGACATAGTGATATGAAAATGAATGAAATGAAATTTGCTTATTGTCACAAGTAGGCTTCAAATGAAGTTACTGTGAAAAGCCCCTAGTCGCCACATTCCAGCGCCTGTTCGGGGAGGCTGGTATTGGAATTGAACCGTGCTGCTGGCCTGCCTTAGTCTGCTTTCAAAGCCAACGATTTAGCCCTGTGCTAAACAGCCCCAGATATTTGGGATGTTGGAAGATCTGGGAGTCATGGGGGCGATGTTTTGGCCTTTGCCTCGCCGATAGCCCGAAGACGGAGTTTGCTTGGGTGGAGGGACTCAGCCGCCCAAAGCAGGGGTGTGGGTGAACGACCTGGCAGAAATCCTGAGGCTGGAGAAGGTCAAGTTCGTCCTGAGGCGGTCGGTCGATGGGTTCGCTTGAAGGTGGAAGCCGTTCATTGATTTCTTTAAGGAGGATTGAGGGGTCAAGCAGAGGGGAAAGGGGGAGATTAATGGGGAAGGCAGAACTGGAAAATGGGGGGGGGGGGGGGGGTATTGGATATTTATTATGCTGTATAATTTCACTTCTGCTTTCATTTGTTCCGTTTGTTGTTTGTTTATGCAAATGGCGGAATAATTTTATTTTTTTTTCAAATGAATTCCTGCAGCAAGGTCTTGGGTTCAGATCTTTAGCCTCCGACCACCACAACCATCTTTATTTTTGCAAGGTATGACTCCAATCAGTGGAGAGTTGCCCCCCTGCCCAATTCTTATCAACTTCAACTTAGCTGAGGCATCTTTTTGCCACACTCCATCAAATACCGTCTTGATGTAAAGTAAAGGGTAGTCACTGTCAATTCACCTCTGGAATTCAGCTAGTTTGTCGATGTTTAAATCAAGGCTTCAATGAGATCTGGAGAGAAATGGCCTGGTAGAACCCAAACTGAGCGTCAGTGAGCAGATTATTGCTCAGCAAGTGTCATGGATAACATTATTGATGGTATCTTTGCACCACTTTGCTGCGGATAGAGTAGGTTGATGGGGCAAAACTGGTCAGATTAGATTTATCCAGCTTTTTGTGGGCAGGTATACCTGGGTAATTTTCCACATTGTCAGGTAGGTGCCAGTGTTGGAAATTAACTGGAACAGCCTGGTTAGAGATGCAGTATGACAGACAGGATATTGTCAGGACCAATAGGTTTTGCTGTATCCAGTGCTCTCAGCCATTTCTCCACATCACTTGTAGTCGATCAAATTGGGTTGAGACTGGCACCTCAGGAGTTGGAGGTGGATCATCCACGCAGCACTTCCAGCTGATGATAGTTACAGACACCTCAAATCTATCTTTTGTACTGAGGTGTTGGGATCCCTCATGTAGGATGGGGATGTTTTTGGAGCCTCTTCCACTTAGTTATTTAATTGTCCACCACTTTTCAGGACTGGATGTGGCAGAGGTTGGCAGAACTCCGGTCCAATTCATTGGTTCTGAGATGGCTTATCTCTGTGCAATATGTAAGCAGTTGTGTTGTAACTTCACGTGGTTGGCACATAATATATATTTTTTACATATGCTTGGTGCTATTTTGGCATGCCCATCTACACTCCTCACTAAACCAAGAGCCGTCCCCTGGCTGGATGGTAATGGCAGAGTGAGGGATATACTGACCCATGAGGTTATAATTTGTAGTTGAATACAACGCTGCTGCTGACAATGGCCCACAGCGTTTTATGGATGGCTAGTTCTGAGCTGGTTGATCTATTCTGAAACTATCCCAATTAGCACAGCAGTAGTGCCACACAACGATGGAAGGTGTTCTCAGTGTGAAGATGCAACTTCTAAAAGGACAATACAATGACCACTCCTACCAATATCGTCATGGAAAGATACATCGGCAACAGGTAGACTGGTGAAGACAAAATCAAGTTTTTTTCCCTCTTGTTGGTTCTCTAACCACCTGATGCCAACTCAGTCTGAGACAGGTTCAGCAACGCTGGGAAGATATTCTGAATTTCTTCTCTTAAAAAAAATAAATTTAGAGTGCCCAATCTTTTTTTCCCTCCAATTAAGGGGCAATTTGGCGTACCCAATTCACCTACCCTGCACATCTTGTTGGGTTGTGGGGCTGGGACCCACGCAAATAAGCGGAGAATGTGCAAACTCCACACCGACAGTGACCCAGGGCCAGGATCGCACCCAGGTCTTGAGCGCCGTGAGGCAGCAGTGCTAACCACTGTGCTGCTCCTAGATATTCTGAATTTCAACGGAGCATACTGCTCAAATCACATCTAAACAGTTTGAACATATGCCTAATCAAGACTGACAGACATCAACACCATGTGCAAAAGATTTTTCCCATTCCCAGCTCAAAAAATAGTTCTTGGCATGCTAGTCAAAAATATTTAATCAAACATGCTCCAGCTGGAAACAAAATAATATGCCACAAAACAAAATCTCCTCTAAAATCAAAGTGAATAACAAACAGCTATATGTAGATTTCATTCTTGTCACAAAAATTCTTCAAAATGTAACACTGGGTGGAAACTTACTGTGGCTGAAATTTCAAGTTCTTTGTTGACATCACATTCAGCTTGATTCAGTATAACATCAACACCTTCGATTACCTCCATTGAAGATAATGTAGCGCTGGAGTTCAGATCAAAAAACTGGAATGAAAAACAAGTTACCTAAACACTTGAGCACATATTGCCCCAATAAAAAATCCTGAAATAATCAGTGATCAAAAAACCTGACAAACAGCATGTCACATGGAAGGGCAGCACGGTAGCATTGTGGATAGCATAATTGCTTCACAGCTCCAGGGTCCCAGGTACGATTCCCGCTTGGGTCACTGTCTGTGCGGAGTCTGCACATCCTCCCTGTGTGTGCGTGGGTTTCCTCCGGGTGCTCTGGTTTCCTCCCACAGTCCAAAGATGTGCAGGTTAGGTGGATTGGCCATGATAAATTGCCATTAGTGTCCAAAATTGCCCTTAGTGTTGGGTGGGGTTACTGGGTTATGGGGATAGGGTGGAGGTGTTGACCTTGGGTAGGGTGCTCTTTCCAAGAGCCGGTGCAGACTCGATGGGCCGAATGTCCTCCTTCTGCACTGTAAATTCCATGATAATCTATGAAATCATTCACTGAATTCTGAGACATTAATTGAGACATACAAGGAATCATTCGTATTTCCACAATTCTAATGACTGTAATTTTAAAAAGCAAAAAGAAAAACTGCAACTATAATCAACTGTTTGATTAAAATAGCCTTCTATATTTTAAAGGATACAAGAAGGACTGAGTGACCAAAACAAGAGCAATGGTTAATGCATGTTTTTCGCTCTGGAGGAAAGTTTAGGGTGGAGTTCTCAGCAACGGTTGTGGCAAGGCTTAAACAACATAATGGGCTACAAAGCAAAGCAGAGTAGAATCTCTGGCAGCAGCGCACCCCTCCCCTCAATGCATCCGATGCTCGGTTTGAGCAGGAAACTATCAAACCTCTGTCAACTGCCCCAGCAGCCTCGGACACAGCCATACCTATCGTCACAGCTTCCGTCAGGTTGGCCTTCTTGAAAGTGAACCCTCGGAGAGTCCTGGGTCCTGACGGAGTCCCTGGTTGTTGTCATGTGAGAGTACCTTTAAGAAATGGATGTCTAAGCAATGTACCTTTAAGAAAACAGTGATGTCAGAGAGTGGGTGGAGCCGAGCTCAGTTCAGCCATTTTGTAGTTTCAGTTTTGAGGAAAAGAGCTGGGTGTGTGTCTGTGTTTGCAGTGAGCTGGATCTGCTGTGACCTCTGCCATGAAAGACTATCTCTGGATCATTTGGGTGATTTAAACTCATAATAGTAAAGCCTTTAATCTGATGTGTTTCTGTTTAAAGGTGTTAAGTCTCTCTTGGATGTTGAAAGGAATAACTGAAGTGTTGTAATGTTTTCGGGGTTATCTTTGAAGTAAGGGGTGTTAAGAGATCCAATGTTTATTTAAGAGGTTAAGTTGAATAAACATGGACTTCGGGGTGCGGCGATGACCAGCTGAGTCGCACGTTTCGGCAGCTCCCGGTGAAACGGACTTTTGGGCTCTTGATAGGAGCCCCAACGGCAATTTTGACGGCTAAAAACACTGTGCGGTAAACCAGAAGGGAATCCCCCCTGGATACGGATGAAAAAAGGAGAAAGTGGCCGGATTGCAGTGGATCCTTCAGAACAGCGGCAAGGAAGGCAAGCAAAAACCAAGATGGCGTCGGAAGGTGGCAGTTTAACATGGGGCCCTGAACAACAAGAGTTCTTGAAATGCTGTGTGGAAGAGCTCAAAATGGAAATGAAGAAAGAGCTGTTGGCCCCGATACTACAGGCGATCGAAGGGCTAAAGGAGGAACAAAAGACCCAGGAGCGGGAGCTTCGGGTCGTGAAGGCAAAGGCAGCCGAGAATGAGGACGACATACAGGGCCTGGTGGTGAAGACGGAGACGCATGAGGCACATCAGAAACGATGTGTGGAAAGGTTGGAGGCACTGGAGAACAACGCAAGGAGGAACAACCTGAGGATTCTTGGTCTTCCTGAAGGTGCGGAGGGAGCGGACGTCGGGGCACATGTGAGCACGATGCTGCACTCGTTAATGGGAGCGGAGGCCCTGGCGGGTCCGTTGGAGGTGGAGGGAGCATACCGAGTGATGGCGCGAGGACCGAGAGCAGGAGAAATTCCCAGAGCCATAGTGGTGAGATTCCTCCATTTTAAGGATAGAGAAATGGTCCTTAGATGGGCAAAGAAAACTCGGAGCAGTAAATGGGAGAACGCGGTGATCCGCGTTTATCAAGATTGGAGTGCGGAGGTGGCGAGAAGGAGGGCGAGCTTTAATCGGGCCAAGGCGGTGCTTCATAAAAAGAAGATAAAATTTGGAATGCTGCAACCGGCAAGACTGTGGGTCGCATATCGAGGGAGGCACCACTACTTTGAGACGGCGGATAAAGCGGGGACTTTTATTGTGGAAGAAAAACTGGAATGAGCGGGTTATTAAAAAGAACGTTTGAACAAAGTGGTGGGGCGAATGTGGGGGGCGAAGAGGGGGGTTAAAAAGGGGGGAAAGAGGAGTTTTATGTACTAATCCTGCGATGTGGTAACTTTTCTCTCTTCCACAGGTGGTGATGGGGGGGGGGGGGGGGGGGGGGGAGAGGAGATGGGGCATTGGCCATTGGGGGCGGGGCCAAGGGAGAAGCGCGGGCTTGGTTCCCGCGCTATGATAATCATGGCGGGAATAGAGAAGCAGGAAGGAGGGGGCGTCGCACGGTGCGAGCCGAGGTCACGGGGGGAAGCCGAGGTCGGCCAGAGTTTGCTGATTTCTGGGAGCAACATGGGGGGAGTAATTATGCTAGCGGGGGATCTAGCGGGGGGGGGGGGGGGGGTGGGAGGGGGGAATTACTGGGTTGCTGCTGCTGGGGAGAGGGGGGAGCTGGTATGGGAGGGGATGGGCGGGGGGGCACCGCCTGGGGGAGATACAGCTGCGTGGGAACTGGGTGAGGAGCTGGAAAAAGGGGATGGCTAATCGACAAGGGGGGGTGGTAGGAAGCCCAACAACCCGGCTGATCACGTGGAACGTGAGAGGGCTGAACGGGCCGATAAAGAGGGCACGGGTACTCGCACACCTTAAGAAACTTAAGGCAGATGTGGTTATGTTACAGGAAACGCACCTGAAACTGATAGACCAGGTTAGGCTACGCAAAGGATGGGTGGGGCAGGTGTTCCATTCGGGGCTAGATGCGAAAAACAGGGGGGTAGCTATATTAGTGGGGAAGCGGGTAATGTTTGAGGCAAAGACTATAGTGGCGGATAACGGGGGCAGATACGTGATGGTGAGTGGCAAACTACAGGGGGAGACGGTGGTTTTGGTAAACGTATATGCCCCGAACTGGGATGATGCCAATTTTATGAGGCGGATGCTAGGACGCATTCCGGACCTAGAGATGGGAAAGCTGATAATGGGGGGAGATTTTAATACGGTGTTGGAACCAGGGCTGGATAGGTCGAAGTCCAGGACTGGAAGGAGGCCAGCAGCAGCCAAGGTACTTAAAGATTTTATGGAGCAGACGGGAGGTGTAGACCAGTGGAGATTTAGCAGACCTAGGAGTAAGGAGTTCTCGTTTTTCTCCTATGTCCATAAAGTCTACTCGCGAATAGACTTTTTAGTGCTGGGAAGGGCGTTGATCCCGAAGGTGAGGGGAACGGAGTATACGGCTATAGCCATTTCGGATCACGCTCCACACTGGGTAGACTTGGAGATAGGGGAGGAAACAGGAGGGCGCCCAACCTGGAGAATGGACATGGGACTAATGGCAGATGAGGGGGTGTGTCTAAGGGTGAGGGGGTGCATTGAAAAGTACTTGGAACTCAATGATAATGGGGAGGTCCAGGTGGGAGTGGTCTGGGAGGCGTTGAAGGCGGTGGTTAGAGGGGAGCTGATATCAATAAGGGCACATAAAGGGAAGCAGGAGAGTAAGGAACGGGAGCGGTTGCTGCAAGAACATTTGAGGGTGGACAGACAATATGCGGAAGCACCAGAGGAGGGACTGTACAGGGAAAGGCAAAGGCTACATGTAGAATTTGACTTGCTGACTACGGGCACTGCAGAGGCACAATGGAGGAAGGCACAGGGTGTACAGTACGAATATGGGGAGAAGGCGAGCAGGTTGCTGGCACACCAATTGAGGAAAAGGGGAGCAGCGAGGGAAATAGGGGGAGTGAGGGATGAGGAAGGAGAGATGGAGCGGGGAGCGGAGAGAGTGAATGGAGTGTTCAAGACATTTTATAAAAGATTATATGAAGCTCAACCCCCGGGAGGGAGAGAATGATGGGCTTCTTGGATCGGCTGGAATTTCCCAAGATGGAAGAGCAGGAAAGGGTGGGACTGGGAGCACAGATCGAGGTAGAAGAAGTGGTGAAAGGAATTAGGAGCATGCAGGCGGGAAAGGCCCCGGGACCGGATGGATTCCCAGTCGAATTCTATAGAAAATATGTGGACTTGCTCGCCCCGGTATTGACGAGGACCTTTAATGAGGCAAAGGAAAGGGGACAACTGCCCCCGACTATGTCTGAAGCAACGATATCGCTTCTCTTAAAGAAGGAAAAGGACCCACATGTCCTATAGACCTATTTCCCTCCTAAATGTAGATGCCAAGATCCTGGCCAAGGTAATGGCAATGAGAATATAGGAATGTGTCCCAGGGGTGGTCCACGAGGACCAAACTGGGTTTGTGAAGGGGAGACAGCTGAACACGAATATACGGAGGCTGTTAGGGGTAATGATGATGGCCCCACCAGAGGGGGAAACGGAGATAGTAGTGGCGATGGATGCCGAGAAAGCATTTGATAGAGTGGAGTGGGATTATTTGTGGGAGGTGTTGAGGAGATTTGGTTTTGGAGAGGGGTATGTTGGATGGGTGCAGCTGTTGTATAGGGCCCCGATGGCGAGCGTGGTCACGAACGGACGGGGATCTGCATATTTTCGGCTCCATAGAGGGACAAGGCAGGGATGCCCTCTGTCCCCATTATTGTTTGCACTGGCGATTGAGCCCCTGGCGATAGCGTTGAGGGGTTCCAAGAAGTGGAGAGGAGTACTTAGAGGAGGAGAAGAACACCGGGTATCTTTGTATGCGGACGATTTGCTACTATACGTGGCAGACCCGGCGGAGGGGATGCCAGAAATAATGCGGATACTTGGGGAGTTTGGGGATTTTTCAGGGTACAAATTGAACATGGGGAAAAGTGAGTTGTTTGTGGTGCATCCAGGGGAGCAGAGTAGAGAAATAGAGGACCTACCGTTGAGGAAGGTAACAAGGGACTTTCGTTACCTGGGGATCCAGATAGCCAAGAATTGGGGCACATTGCATAGGTTAAATTTAACGCGGTTGGTGGAACAAATGGAGGAGGATTTCAAGAGATGGGATATGGTATCCCTGTCACTGGCAGGGAGGGTGCAGGCGGTTAAGATGGTGGTCCTCCCGAGATTCCTCTTTGTGTTTCAGTGCCTCCCGGTGGTGATCACGAAGGCTTTTTTTTTTTATAAAAGGATTGAAAAGAGCATCATGGGTTTTGTGTGGGCCGGGAAGACCCCGAGAGTGAGGAAGGGATTCTTACAGCGTAGCAGGGATAGGGGGGGGCTGGCACTACCAAGCCTAAGTGAGTATTATTGGGCCGCTAATATTTCAATGGTGAGTAAGTGGATGGGAGAGGAGGAGGGAGCGGCGTGGAAGAGATTAGAGAGGGCGTCCTGTAGGGGGACTAGCCTACAGGCTATGGTGACAGCCCCATTGCCGTTCTCACCGAGGAACTACACCACAAGCCCGGTGGTGGTGGCTACACTGAAGATTTGGGGACAGTGGAGATGGCATAGGGGAAAGACTGGAGCCTTGGGGGGGTCCCCGATAAGAAACAACCATAGGTTTGCCCCGGGGGGAATGGATGGGGGATATGGAATGTGGCAAAGAGCAGGAATAACGCAACTGAAAGATCTGTTTGTGGATGGGAAGTTCGCGAGTCTGGGAGCGCTGACCGAGAAATATGGGTTGCCCCAAGGGAATGCATTCAGGTATATGCAACTGAGGGCTTTTGCGAGGCAACAGGTGAGGGAATTCCCGCAGCTCCCGACACAAGAGGTGCAGGACAGAGTTATCTCAAAGACACGGGTGGGGGATGGCAAGGTGTCAGATATATATAGGGAAATGAGGGACGAAGGGGAGACTATGGTAGATGAACTAAAAGGGAAATGGGAAGAAGTGCTGGGGGAGGAGATCGAGGAGGGGCTGTGGGCAGATGCCCTAAGCAGGGTAAACTCGTCGTCCTCGTGTGCCAGGCTAAGCCTGATTCAGTTTAAGGTATTACACAGGGCGCATATGACTGGAGCACGGCTCAGTAAATTTTTTGGGGTGGAGGATAGGTGTGCGAGGTGCTCGAGAAGCCCAGCGAATCATACCCATATGTTTTGGTCATGCCCGGCACTACAGGGGTTTTGGATGGGGGTGACAAAGGTGCTTTCAAAAGTAGTGGGGGTCCGGGTCGAACCAAGCTGGGGGTTGGCTATATTTGGGGTTGCACAAGAGCCGGGAGTGCAGGAGGCGAGAGAGGCCGATGTTTTGGCCTTTGCGTCCCTAGTAGCCCGGCGCAGGATATTGTTAATGTGGAAAGAAGCCAAGCCCCCGGGGGTGGAGACCTGGATAAATGACATGGCAGGGTTTATAAAGCTAGAGCGGATTAAGTTCGTTCTAAGGGGGTCGGCTCAAGGGTTCACCAGGCGGTGGCAACCGTTCGTCGAATACCTCGCAGATAGATAGATGGAATGGAAAAAAGAAGGCAGCAGCAGCAGCCCAGGATCCGGGGGGGGGAAAGAGGAGGAACCAGAAGGACTCTCAGGGTTGTTAATATATACTGTATAATATGTATAGGTCGTTGCTACAGATAATTATATATTGGACTGTTAAATTATATTTTTGGAGAGTGTTACTTGTGATAAGGCAGTTGCTAATTAGGGTTAGTTTTCATTTTTGTTATTTATTATTTATTCATTTTTTGTTTATAAAATAGGTCATTGTTATTTGTGTTGTTATAATATTGTGTAAAGGGTGCACAATGTACTGTGTTGGTTGACCAAAAATTTTCAATAAAATATTTATTAAAAAAAAGTTGAATAAACATTGTGTCGTGTTTAAAAACCCACGTGCCCATAATTGTAATATCACACCTGGAGAACAAGCCGTGTGCTGGAAAAGCAACAATCCATTAAAGGGAGAGGTTGGTTGAACTCCATGATACATTTGGGGGTTCTGAAAACACCTCGCCCATAACATTGTGCACTAAGATCCTGCGTGAATCAACTGGTGGGTGTGTTCATTGACATTTCAACCTCTCCCTGCTCTGTTCCAAAGTTTCCACCTGCTTCAAGAAGACCGCCATCATACCGATGCCAAAGAACCACCACGCAATTTGCCTCAACAACTACCGTCCGGTGGCCTTGAAATCTATCATTATGAAGTGCTTTGAGACATTGGTCACGAGACACATCAACTCCATACACCCAGAATGCCTTGATCCCTGCAATTCGCATACTGCCACAACCTGTCCACAGCGGGCGACATCTCCCTGGCCCTACACTCATCCCTGGAGCGACTCCCAAGTCAGACTACTATTCATTGACTACAGCTCTGCCTTCAACACCATAATGCTAACCAAGCTCACATCAAAACTCCAAACGCTAGGAATTGGCTCCTCCCTCTGCAACTGGATCCTTGACTTCCTGACCCATAGACCACAATCAGTAAAGATAAACAACACCTCCTCCACGATAGTTCCTCAATACCGGGGCCCCGCATCGCTGCATACTTAGCCCCCTCCTCTACTCCCTACACACACACACACGCAGACACACACACACGCACACAGACACACAGTGTGTGGCAAAACGTGGCTCCAACTACATCTACAAGTTTGCTGATGACACGACCGCAGCAGATCGTATCTCGCACAATGAGTCAAGAGTACAGGAGGAAGATAGAAAATCTAGTGACATGGAGCAACGACAACAATCTCTCCCTCAACGTCAACAAAACTAAAAAGCTGCATTTCAGGAAGCAAAGTATTGTACACACCCCTTTCTGCATCAAGGGTGCCACGGTGGAGATGGTCGACAGCTTTAGATTCCTAGGTGTGCACATCACCAACAATCTGTCCTGGTCCACCGACATTGACGCTACGACCAAGGCGACACAACAGCGCCTATACGTCCTCAGGAAACGACGACATAACAGCGCCTATACGTCCTCAGGAAACTAAGGAAATTCGGCATGTCCACATTACTAATTTTTACAGATGCACCATAGAAATCATCACAGCCTGGCAGGCAACTGCTCGGCCCAAGACTAAGAAACTACAAAGAATCGCAAACACAGCCAAATCCATCACACAAACCCGCCTCCCATCCATTGATTCAGTGTACAGCTCCTGCTGCCTTGGGAAAGCAGGCGGCATAATCAAAGACCCGTCACGGGTTATTCCCTCTTCTAACTTCTTCCATTGGGGAGGAGATACAAAAGTCTGAGAACAAGCTTCAACAGTCTCAATAACAGCTTCTTTCCCTGCTGTATAACCAGGCTCCTGAATGACCCTCTTACAGACAGAACTGATCTCTTCACACATCTTCGCTACTGTAGTATTATCCGCCGTGTGCTCGACCGATGCCTGTATTTATGTATTTATAGAGTTCTTTGAGAAGGTGACCAAACAGGTGGATGAGGGTAAAGCAGTTGATGTGGTGTATATGGATTTCAGTAAAGCATTTGATAAGGTTCCCCATGGTAAGCTACTGCAGAAAATACGGAGGCATGGGATTCAGGGTGATTTAGCAGTTTGGATCAGAAATTGGCTCGCTGGAAGAAGACAAAGGGTGGTGGTTGATGGGAAATGTTCAGACTGGAGTCCAGTTACTAGTGGTGTACCACAAGGATCTGTTTTGGGGCCACTGCTGTTTGTCATTTTTATAAATGACCTGGAGGAGGGCGTAGAAGGATGGGTGAGTACATTTGCAGGTGACACTAAAGTCGATGGAGTTGTGGACAGTGCGGGGAAGGATGTTACAAGTTACAGAGGGACATAGATAAGCTGCAGCGCTCGGCTGAGAGGTGGCAAATGGAGTTTAATGCAGAAATTAGAACAAGAAATTATTTGCACGATACAGGGGAATGGTTGTCGGAGCAGCTCGTGAACTTCCTTAACGAGAAGTTTAGCCAGCAGAGAAGGGAGGCTCAGGAGGACCTGCCGAAGGTGGTGGCCCTGGTAAAAGAGGAGATCAATCGGATGGTGCAAAGGCTGGAGACCCAAAGCCAGGCGATCCAGAAAGTGGAAGAGGTGGTGGGGAAGCACAAGGACCAGCTTACCTAGTTGGCGGCCGAGGTTAGGATGATGCGGGAGACCCAGAAGCGGCTAAAGGAAAAGGTGGAGGACTTGGGAGAACCACTCCCGCAGACAAAATTTAAGAATTGTTGGGATGCCAGAGGGCATCGAGGGAGCGTACGCTGGCTCACGTCGCCAAAATGTTGGAGCAGCTGATGGGGGAGGGGGCCTTTGATTAGCTCTTGGGAGGTCGGCCGGGTGCATAGGGTGCTGATGAGGAAGCCACAGGCGAATGAGCCGCTGAGGGCATTGGGGGAGGCTCCATCGGTTCCTGGATAAAGGGAAGATTTTGCGGTGGGCCAGGCAGATGAGGTAGAGGACCTGGGAGGGTAATGAATTCTGGGTATATCAGGACCTAGGTGCAGAGCTGGCCAAGAGGAGAGCCAGTTTAACCAAGTTATAATAATAATAAACTTTATTGGCATAAGTAGGCTTGCATTAACACAGCCATGCGGTTACTGTGAAAAGACCCTGGACGCCACATTACAGCACCTGTTCGAGTACAGAGGGAGAATTCAGAATGTCCAATTCATCTAACAGCATGGCTTTCGGGACTTGTGGGAGGAAACTAGAGCACCCGGAGGAAACCCATGCAGACACAAGGCAGAACGTGCAGACTCCACACACAGTGTGACCTAAGCCGGGAATCAAACCTGGGATCCTGGCGCTGTGAAGCAACAGTGCTAACCACGGTGCTACCTCTTCAAGAAGGGGGTGAAGTTCGGGATACATAGAAGATAGGAGCAGGAGGAGGCCTTTTGGCCCTTCGAGCCTGCTCCGCCTTTTATCACGATCATGGCGAATCATCCGACTCAATAGCCTAATCCTGCTTTCTCCCCATAGCCTTTGATCCCATTCTCCCCAAGTGCTATATCTGGCCGTCTCTTGAATATATTCAATGTTTTAGCATCAACTACTTCCTGTGGTAATGAATTCTACAGGCTCACCACTCTTTGGGTGAAGAGGTGTCTCATCTCTGATCCGGTACCCAACCGCGAGCATTATTTCAGGACACCAGAGGAGGCATTGGATTTTTTGAGAGAAAATGAACTGGAGGGGGAGGACATTGAATTTGAGGAAATGTGAGGGGATGGGGATTTTCTCTGTTCTTTCTTGATCTTCAGCACGGTAGCACAGTGGGTAGCACGGTTGCTTCACTCTCCAGGGTCCCAGGTTCGATTCCCTACTTGGGTCACTGTCTGTGTGGAGTCTGCACGTTCTCCCCGTGTCTGCATGGGTTTCCTCCGGGTGCTCCGGTTTCCTCACAGAAGTCCCGAAAGATGTGCTTGTTAGGTGAATTGGATATTCTGATTTCTCCCTCTATGTACCCGAACAGGCGTCGGAATGTGAGGTGTTTTGGTGGGGTTCTGTGGAGGGATCTTGGAGGGTGACTGCACCTTTTTCTTACTTTGTTGTTGTTTGCGCTACGGAAGCATGCAGGCAGGGGATAGGATGTTTGGTTCCATGGGTGGGGGCTCCCAGGCTAGCTGGGCAGGCTAGTTAACAGAAGCGCAGTAGGGGGTGAGCAGGTAGTAGAGTGTTAGAGGGGATGGGATTGTGGTTTTGTTTTTGGGAGGGGGGGGGAAAAAAAGAGAGAAAGGAGGGGACTGCTGACAAGGAAGAGGCTGTTGTGGTGTTGCAGGGAGGGGGTTGGTGATAGGGGACATCTGAGAGCGGACCTGAAGGGTCGCGTGACGCAGGCTGGCCCAAGAAGGGATTATGGATGATCGGCAGGGTAGAGGGGGGGGCCCTGACCAGGCTGGTTACATGGAATATGAGGGCTGAATGAGCCAGTCAAATGGTCACACGTGTTTGCGCACTTGGAGCTTCGTGGACCAGGTTAGACCAAGGAAAGGTGGGTAGAGCAAGTCTTCCATTCAGAATTACATATGAAGAAGCTGGGGATGGCAGTACTGATAAATAAGCAGGTATCATTTGAGGTGGGGAATATAGTGGCAGATTCGGGGGGGGGGGGGGGGATTTGTGATGGTGAGCGGGAAATTGGAGGGGATGCCAGTGGTCCTGGTGAACGTTTATGTCCCAAATTGGGACAATGTTGAATTCATGAGACGGATGTTAGGGAAGATCCTGGACCTGGACTTGCACCGGTTGATTATGGGGGGATTGTCACACTTCTTCCATGTGTACAGGGTATACTTGCGGATCAATTACTTTGTGGTGGATAAGATTCTGCTGGCAGGGTTGGTTGCCTCGGGGTATTCAGTGATCGTGGTCTCAGAGCACATGGCGCACTAGGTGGCATTGCAAGTAGACCGAGGGGAGAGCGTCCTGAGTGGAGGTTGGATGAGGGACTGTTAGCAGATGAGGAAGTGTGAGAGAGGCTGAGGGCTATCATTCGGGGGTATGTGGAGCTGAATGACAGGGAAGCTTTGGCCAGCACGCTATGGGAGGCGCTCAAGAAAGTAGTCAGGGGGGAGTTTATGTCGATACAGGTGCACAGGGATAAGGCGGAGCAGGCAGAGATGGCTAGATTGGAGGAGGAGATTCTGCGGGTTGACAGGAGGTATTCGGAGGCCCCGGGGGCAGGGTTGTTGAAGGAGCAGAAGCTCCAGATGGTGTTCGGGGAAGCAGTGAGGCAGTTGCGGAGGGCCAGGGGGGCAGTGTACGAGTATGGGGAGAAGGCAAGCAGGATGTTCGCCCATCAACTCAGGAAGTAGGAAGCAGCGAGGGAGATCGGAAAGGTGAAAGATGGGAGGGGGAGAATGGTGCTGGACCCGTTAGGGGTGAATGGGGCCTTCAAGGAATTTTATAGGAGACTCTATGCATCGCTGGAGGGGGAGGATGGATGCAGCGATTCCTAGACAGGTTAGATTTCCTCAGGTAGGACCACCTGGTTGAGGGGCTGGGGGCCCCATAGGATTGGTTGAGGTAATGGAGGATATGGGGGCGATGCAGGCAGGGAAGGCCCCAGGCTCTGATGGGTTCCCAGTGGAATTCTACAAGAAGTCACAAGAGGGGCATATAACGAGGCGAGGGACATGGTGTTTGGGGGGGGGGGGGGGGAGGAGAGAGAGAGAGAAGACTTCCCCCTACGTTGTTGCCGGCTTCCATATCCTTAAATTTGAAAATCCGGAGCAGTGCGGATCTTACCGTCTGGTATCACTGCTGAACGTGGAGGCCAAACTGTTGGCAAAGATCTTGGGGTTGTTGCTCTGGCTGAATTCCTAGGTCTACAGAGAACAGATTGCACTCATGGGGCAATCCAGGAACTCCAATTACCCAGCAGGATTTGTCAATCAAAATGGAATCAACTCCATTAATGTTCAGCTGGCACCTGATCACCAAAACACCATCATGGATGGTGGTGAAAGATAACCCAAGAAGCTGCCAAGATGCTGTCACCTTTCAACAGTCAAGTCTCCCAAAATATTGTCTTCCTGAATTCCATATGGCATGTTGCCTCTGGTGCCAGGGCAAAGGACATCATTGAGAACATTCTGCAAGGGGAAGGGAGTGAGCCAGAAGTTGTAATACACATCGGTACCAACGACAGAGAGAGCTTATATTGTGGTCCTACAGTCAAGACTTTCAGCTCAGGGGAAAGTAAAAAAAGGAGGACCTCCAAGATCGTAACCTCTTGATTACTCCCAGTGCCATGTGCTATAGAGAATACAAATAGGAAGACAAGCAAGATCAATACGTGGCACAAGGCATGGTGCAGGAGAGAGAGCTTCAGGTTCTCGGGGCATTGACAGCTCAGGGACATGACACGCAAAAGGCATGGGCTGCACTCCAACAGGATTGGGATAAATATGCTCATGGCGAGGTTCACTAATTTGGTTAACAGTGTTTAAATGCAATTGGCAAAATGATGGATGCCAGTATATACAAGTACAAAAGAGGAATAATGTGCATTAAGGCATGGGAATATCAGAAGTATAGCATGCTAAGGGGGACAACAAGAAATACGAAGACAAATTTACAATGCACAGACATAATATACATATAAATTGTGGCAAACAAGGTTGATGAGCTACAAACAAATGAGCATGTGAAATATGCTGTAGTGGCAATAATGGAAACGTGGCTGAAACTGAAGATTGGGCGTGTAATATTAAAAGAATCTGAAGTGTTCACAAAAGAGATGGGGAAAAAGGGAGGTAGTAATTAGGTAAGACATTAAAAGTTGTTTGAAGTTTTCATGGTGAGCCTTCATGGTGAGAGCAGGAACATTCAGTAAGATGATTTTATAGTTACACCTTATGAAATTTGTTCAGACGAGGAGTCTCTGAAGAACTGGTAGGCCTTGCCATTTCAGGCAGCGTAGTCTGCCTGTCATCTGGAGGAATGACTGGAACAGGGAAAACAAGTAGCCATATATAGTGGAGGATGCCAGTCAGTTTAACATCTGTGATAAGGTTTTGGATATGATAATTGGGGGGAGAAAGAGAGATCAACAGGCATTTGGGGAGGCAACTGCAGTGAGCCAACATGGATTTGTAAATTGCAGATCATGCTCGACTAGTCAAATTGTTTTTTTTTTTAAGTGAAGGAACAGTTGATTAAGAGAATGCAATGGATATTGTCTATATGGATTGAAGAAAGTGTTTGATAAAGTACCACATAAAAGCTGATTAATAAAATTGAGATTCATGGAATAGGATTGGTCAGTGTCACCTTGGGATAAAATATTGGCTTAATGCTAGAAAATAGCAAGTCATGGTAAATTAGGTTTTTTTCTGTCTGGAAATGCTGTTCTTCAGGGTTCCGTACTCGGACCAGGATTTTAGGACCATTGCTTTTTTGATATATTTTAATGACTTGGACATTTGAACAGAGTAAAATTTCAGAATTTGCTGACGATAACTTGGGAAGTGTGACAGATCGAGAATGAACCCGATTGACTGCAACAGGACACAGGCTAGAAGAATAGACAGGTCAGGGCAGATGGAATGCAACAGAGAAGTGTGAGGTATTGCATTTTTGCAGAAGGGACAGGGAGAGTAAATGCAAACTAATTGGCACAGTTCTTAATATTGTACAGGGACAGAGAGACCTGGGAGTCATGTACACACGAGCCTTAGAGGTGGCAAGAAATATTGAAAGTATTTAGAAAGGTATTCCCAGATGAATTGGGCTTCATTAATAGAGATACGAGTAAAAGAATAAAGAAATTATGCTGAATCTGTATAAAGCTCTGGTTCGGTCATAACTAGTGTACTGCATCCAATTCTGGTCACCAGTCTTTAGGAAGGATGTGAAGGTCCTCAAGAGAGTGCGGAGCAGATTTACCAGAATGGAGTTCTAAAGAAGTCACACTGGATTTGAAACTTTTGAGTGGAATTTTCCGATAATTTGTCAGTGTTGGTCCTCTGTGCAAGAATTTTGGGGCATGGTTTCTGCCGTCCGGGGTCCGAGAGCGGGGTTCGAGAGCCAGCAACGCTGGCTCCACAGAGATTAAAGCGCCCTTTAAACGACCGATCTGCACTCGAGATGAACTCACCCAACCCACCGATACAGGGTGACCCGTCCCACCACAACACAAGCATTGGGGCAACACCTCGCTCCCCCCAGCATGTAGATGTAGAAGATTCCTAGATTCTGACAAATTTAGATAAGATAAAGAAAAGCTGCTACTATTAGCTGATGGTAACAGGAGTAGGGAACTCAGATTTAAGATTCTGGACAAGAGATGGAGGTGAGGAGTATATGGAAGAACAATGTAATGACTTGGAACTTGCTGCTTACAAGGGTGATGGACGCAGAGACAATAAATGGTTTCATAATGGATGGACATTTCAGCAAAATAAACGTGCAGGGTCACCGGAATTGAGCAGGGAGCTGGATTGACTGCTTTGTAAAGAGGGGCGGCACGGTGACACAGCAGTTAGCACTGCTGCATCACAGTGCCAGGGACCCGGGTTCGATTCTGACATCAGGCAACCGTCAGTGTGGAGTTTGTACGTTCTCTCCGTGTCTGCATGTTTCCCCTCCGGTTCTCTGGTTTCCTCTCAGTGCAAAGATTTGCAGGTTAGGTTGATTGGCCATTCTAAATTGTACTTTAGTGTCTAAAGGTTAGGTAGGGTGCTCTTTTGGAGGGTCGGTGCAAACTCAATGGGCCAAGTGGCTTCCTTCTACACTGTAGGAATTCTATGAATGGTAGATTAAATGAAGAAAATTCTATGAAAGAGCTGATATGGACTCAACAGGCCAATTGGCCCGCTGTGCTATCATGGCTCTATATATGAACTGCCAAAGAATCAGAGGATGGTTCCTTACAGAGAAGGACTAACTTCTAAGGATATGGCTATGACTCCTGTGGGGAGCCCTAGCACAGCAAAGGTCCAACAGAAGCCATGCAAAAACAAAGCAGTGATTATGGAGATGCTGGATAGATACCGGGTCACCGTTCTGCATGCACCAGCAAGCATTTGCAGAATGATACTGGTCTGCTGGGCCTTGCACATCATAGCACAGCAGAAAGGACTGGAGCTGCAGGAATATAACTGGCCCAATGAAGGGGATGGTGGAGGTCATGCAGACTCTAAGGGAGTTTGGGGAGTTTTCGGGCTATAAGTTCAATGTAGGGAAGAGTGAGCTCTTTGTATTACAGGCGGGGGACCAAGAAGGAGGGATAGGGGACCTACCGCTGAGGAGGGCGGAGGGAAGCTTTCGGTATCTGGGGATTCAGATAGCCAGGAGTTGGGGGACCCTACATAAACTAAATCTGATGAGGTTGGTGGAGCAAATGGAGGAGGATTTCAAAAGATGGGACATGTTACTGCTCTCGCTGGCGGGTAGAGTGCAGTCGGTCAAAATGGTTTCTGTTTGTGTTTCAGTGCCTTCCCATCGTGATCACCAAGGTCTTTTTTAAGAGAGTAGGCAGGAGTATTATGGGGTTTGTGTGGGCGAATAAGACACCGAGAGTAAGGACAGGGTTCCTGGAACTCAGTAGGGACCGAGGAGGGTTGGCGCTGCCAAACCTGGGGAGCTACTACTGGGCAGCAAATGTGGCGATGATCTGCAAGTGGGTTATGGAGGGAGGGGGGGGCGGCATGGGAGAGGATGGAGATGGCGTCCTGTAAAGGAACGAGCCTGGGAGCATTGGTGACGGCACCGCTGCCGCTCTCGCCGACAAAGTATACCACGAGCCCGGTGGTGGCGGCAACGCTAAGATCTGGGGCCAGTGGAGACGGCACCGGGGTGCAATGGGAGCATAGTGTGGTCCCCGATCAGGGGTAACCACCGGTTTGTCCCGGGGAAGATGGACGGGGGGGGGGGGTTCCAGAGCTGGCATCGGGCGGGGATTGGAAGAATGGGGGACTGGTTCATCGACGGGACGTTTGCGAGCCTAGGGGCACTGGAGGAGAGGTTCAAGTTACCCCCGGGAAATGCCTTTAGATATATGCAGGTGAGGGCTTTTGTGAGGTGGCAGGTGAGGGAATTCCCGTTGCTCCCGGCACAAGAAGTTCAAGATAGGGTGATCTCGGGTGTATGGGTCGGGGAAGGCAAGGTGTCGGAAATACACCAGAAGTTGAAAGAAGAGGGGGAAGCGCTGGTAGAAGAGTTGAAGGGTAAATGGGAGGAGGAGCTGGGGGAGGAGATTGAGGAAGGTCTGTGGGCTGATGCCCTAGGTAGGGTTAATTCCTCCTCCTCGTGTGCCAGGCTCAGCCTGATACAATTTAAGGTGGTCCACAGAGCGCACTTGACGGGGGCGAGGTTGAGTAGGTTCTTTGGGGTGGAGGACAGATGTGCAAGGTGCTCAGGGAGCCCGGCGAACCATGTCGATATGTTTTGGTCATGCCCGGTACTGGAGGGGTTATGGAGAGGAGTGGCGGGAGCAATATCTCAGGTGGTGAAAGTCCGGGTCAAGCCAAGCTGGGGGCTAGCAATATTTGGAGTAGTGGACGAACCGGGAGTGCAGGAGGCGAAAGAGGCCGGCATTCTGGCCTTTGCGTCCCTATTAGCCCGGCGAAGGATCTTGCTAATGTGGAAGGAGGCGAAGCCCCCCAGCCTGGATAAATGATATGGTTGGGTTCATAAAGTTGGAGGGGATTAAGTTCGCCTGGAGAGGGTCTGCGCAGGGGTTCTACAGGCGGTGGCAACCGTTCCTAGACTATCTCGCGGAGCGTTAGAGGAAGGTCGGTCAGCAGCAGCAGCAACCTTGGGGGGGGGGGGGGGGGGGGGGGACACGTCCTGGGAAGGGGGGGGGGAATAGGGGGGACTGCCTGGGAGGGTGGATGAGCAAGAGATAACATGACGGGTTGGGGAAACTGGCACGTACGGGTGAGGGCCAGTGTACAAAGCTGTGTAAATATATAATTTTGCCATGTATATATCTTGCTCTGCGCGATTTCTCGTTGTTTTTTTTGTCACGGGGGGGGGGGGGGGGGGGGGGATTATTGTTTGTAAGGGAGAGAAATTGTGTTAAAAAACTTTAATAAATATATATATTTTTTTAAAAAGGAATATAACTGGCAAGGTTTATTTAATTCAATCAAGACCTATGGTACAAGCACTTCAGGCCCCACCCCATTGCCAAGAACACAGAGGTGCTCATTAACAGAGAGCCAGCCAGCACCCGCTGGAAGGAGCACTTCAAAGACCTTCTAATAGAGACCGTTTTCAGAGCAGCATGGTGGCCCAGTGGTTAGCACTGCTGCCTACGGCGCGGAGGGCCCAGAGTTCGATCCCAGCCCCGAGTCACTGTCTGTGTGGGGTTTGCAGTTTCTCCCCGTGTCTGCGTGGGTTTCACCCCCACAATCCAAAGATGTGCAGAGTAGGTGGATTGGCCAAACTAAATTGCCCCTTAATTGGAAAAAAAATAATTGGGTACTCAATTTTTAAAAAAGAGACTGTTTTCAATACGAGTGTCCCCTACTTTATCCCACTGAGTGCTACCCGCCACTACCTCAGCACAACCCGGCATGGAGGTAGAAAAGGCCATCGACAGCTAAAGAACAAGGCGGCATCAGGAACAAATGGAATCTCTGGCAATGCACTAAAGTATAGCAGAGAAGCACTATTGCCGTGAATTCCTTTATCTGGAAGGAGAACATGCCAGGAAATCGGAGATGCTGTAATCATGACAATCTTCAAGAATGGCGACCTGTCCGACTGCTTTAACCACAGAGGAACTTCCCTGCTGTCGTCCACAGGGAAGGACATCGCAAGAGTCCTCCTTAATCACCTTCGCCCTGTGGCTTAGGAGCTCCTCCCAGAGTTGCAATGTGGCTTCTGTCCATAGGAGGTACAACAGACAAGATCGTCACTGTGTGGCAACAAGAGAAATGCAGGAAACAGCACCAACCCTTGCACATGGCCTTCTTTGGCGTTGTGCATGAATCTCACAAAACTAATATGCAGGTACATCAGGGAATAAGGAAGGCAAATGGAATTTTGGCTTTTATAGCTGAAAGAGTATAAAGGTCAGGGTGTGTTTCTGTATACGGCAATGGCATGACTGCACCTGGAGTACTGTATACAGTTTTGGTCCCCTTATTTGAGGAGGGATGTAATTGCATTAGAGGCAGTTCAGATTCACGTGATTGATTCCAGAGATATGGGGTTTGTCTTAAGAGATTGAGCAGTTCTTTAGAGCTTAGAAGAGAGCAGATCTTAATGAGATATATCAGATGATAAAAGGTAGGACATGGGGTATCAGATTTAAAACAGAGATGAGGAGAATTTGTTTCTCTCAAGGGGCTGTGAATCTGTGGCATTAACTATCCCAGAGTGCAGTGGATGTCAGGACTGGAGTATTGAGGAGATTGACAGATTTTTAATTTCCAATGGGTTGAAGGGTTATGGAGAGGCAGGAAAGTGGAGTGAGGCCAAGAGGAGTTCAGCCATGATCGTAAAGAATGGTGGAGCGGGCTCAAGGGGCTGAATTGCCTACTCCTAGTCCTTCTGTTCTCACAAAGGCCTTTGACACTGTTGACCACGAGGGATTATGGACCGCCTTCCTCTGTTTCGGCTGCCCCCAAAAGTTTGCCACCATCCTCTGCTTGCTCCACAATGACATGCAAGCAGTGATCGTGATCTGACCTGCAGATCCAATTCACATTCAGATTGGAGTCAAGCATGACTGTGCCTGCCAATAAAAATATATTTTTTAAAAGCATGACTGTGCCATCACATCAAGTCTTCTCAATCTTCCTCAACTGTTGGATAGCTCATGGATGTGATGCAATGTCCCACATTCATTCAAGGGCACCAAATTCTCCCACCTCCCCCACAGATTATCTCCCATCTTTCCCCTCAGTTCCTTGAGGCTTGGCCTATTCTCATCAGTGACATGAGGGAAAATGGATGACTAGACAATGCACATTTCTTGGAGGCTCACTTTATATGACCTCATCATATCTGTCCATTGAAGGTTAGTGATTAACCTGATGCTGCTGCGCTGAAGTCTGTTCTTGTGTGTATGTTATTAGTATTCTTGCGACCCATGTTGGAATCTTTTCACCAAAAGTGCACTTTGTGGACGAGTTTTGGTAAAGTACTAATCATCGCGGATCACCGTAGCCTTTCAAGCCTCCCTGCTGTATTATTTTGTCTCTGCTTTTAAGGCTCAACATTACTCCTTTATTAGTCCCCACTTTTCCCATGCAAGACACTGAATAATGGAAGTTGGTTCCACTTGGTGAAATTTAAAATGTCTGGTAGAGGGCAATGAAGGCGTGATATCAGAGGTGTGTGCACATCCTGATTAAACCTTCCAATACTTTGTGAGGATGTTACTTTGCACTTGAATGGTTGCTTAGTTTTGCTTGATGAACACCCTCACTGAGGTAACAGGACACTGATCAATACAGGATTTCATTACATGACTGAGAAATGTCCTAGGCGTCACAGCAAGATTGGCCTTCTGCGAAATGGACATTTAAGTACTGTAATAGAATGAAAAAGTGATGTTCTGGCACATTGCCCCAGTGCCCCTCAGTCCCTATTATGGGACCAAGTTATCATTGACTGCTGTGTCAAAACTGACTTGAGCCACGTCTCTCCCAGATGGCAAGGCAATCCAGAGGTAGATTTGGTAGGCTTTCAATTACAGCAGGTCGAAATGAAATGGAAAATCACAAGTAGGTTTCAAATGAAGTGACTAGTCGTCACATTCCGGCGCCTGTTCGGGGAGCCTGGTATGGGAATTGAACCCGTGCTGCTGGCCTGCCTGGGTCTGCTTTAAAAGCCAGCTATTTAGCCCATTGAGTGATTGACAATAATCACACGATAGTCCAGCATGAACTGTTGAGTACAATGTTAACATAACTCGCAAGTTTGTGTCCATTTGCTGTGACAGATTGCTGCCTCCTTATGTCCAATGGCATATTGGGGTTTAGTATCAAGATGCAGGCTCTGCATCAATCATGTATGATTGCCTGATTTTGAAGAGATGGTGCTTTCTGGTTTAGCTAGGGGCTGGTTTAGCACAGTGCTAAATCGCTGGCTTTGACAGCAGAGCAAGGCAGGCCAGCAGCACGGTTCAATTCCCGTACCAGCCTCCCCGAACAGGCGCCGGAATGTGGCGACTAGGGGCTTTTCACAGTAACTTCATTTGAAGCCTACTTGTGACAATAAGCAAATTTCATTTCATTTTTCATTTCTGTATCCAGCTTAATCTGAAGACAGTCAAATGGCAACCAGTGAATGACGTAAGTTGGTTCCACTCAGTGACATTTGAAATGTCTGCTACAGGGCAATTAACGTGTGTGGTGGTATGCATTAGGGGTAATACGGTACACCACGTGTCGACAGGCTATTGGTGGAGGGATGCCAGGTCCTGATAGGATCTGCCACCTACTGGACTCCACCCAGAAATGCCGGTATAAGAACCCAGTTTTTCCCTCCATTTCCCTCAGCAGCTGCATTCTGTAACCACGCTGCTGGGGATAAAGTTCTGCTTAATAACGCCTTCAATTGACATTACCTCAACCTGCCTCGTGTCATATTGACGGTGCTACAACGTGTAATATCAGAGGCATCTTCTCATCCTGGTGAAGCCTTCCAGTATCCTTGAGGATGTTAATTTGCTCTTGAATGCATGCTGAGCATTGCAATGTCCTGAGGTTCACGTCAACGATTGAACTTCTGTAAGATGGGCAGTTGAGCGCTGTAATGGTATGAAAGCGATGCTCTGGAATATCACCCGAGCGCCACATGTTTGTCCTCTTGGAGCTGCCTTGCTAAACTCCTGTCACACCTGTAGGAATGCATCAATGTGAGCAATAGAATTTCTCCCTCAGAGGCTGCCGTAGCCACCTACATTTGTGCTCCATGGTTGAATGGACTGCACTGTGTGGTTGATTAATGATGCTCCCTGATGGGAGTATCTTGGGGAGTATGTGGCTCCATTACACAGGGGCCACATACTCCCCAAGATCCCACACCCTTCCAAGGATGCCCAATCATTAGGGCTCAGATCTTTCTCAGTTATCAGTTTGTGATTGATGACCACGATACGTTAAAGATGACAATGAAGATATTATTGCCTCCCCTTCATCGAAGCATGAGCAAGAGCTGTGCACAAATAAACTTATTTTCACCTTTTTACTCCTGGAATCCTGTAGCTAAGAGGTTGTCACAGGCACATCTTCCTCACCATGCACATACAATGCATCCTCGTGTGGCTGATCTGAATCATCGCCCTGTGCAAATTGATCACCTTCAACAGCCTCATGAGGGATGCACAACTCTTCCATGTTTCCCACCAGTATCTTCCCCCCCCCCCCCCCCCCCCAATCATGTTAGGTTGTGCAGGCGGAACAAACAACAATGATGCAGGATACTCTCGGTTGCAGTATTGAAGTACCCTGCCTGATTTTTCAAAATATCTGAAATGCATCTTTAAGAGGCCAAGAGTCTGCTTTATTAAGGACCTTGTGGCTGAATTTGCCACATTGTATCCTCAGATGCATTCCTTGGATGACAAATGGGGGTCATTAGCCAAGTCTTTAGGATGTACCCCTAATCACCGAGGAGCCAACCATCTATGTATTGAGGGCTCTCATAAAAACGGATGCCGGCAAGTGACTCAAGAGGCAAGAGTCGCGAGAGCCCCCTGGGTACCAGCAAAAAACATGCTGGATCTGCTTTCTGACCACAGAAAGTTGGATCTTGAGAGAGCAAAATCTTTTCCGTTAATGATTGGAGCCAGTGAGCTCTCAAGGCCACATGTGGGCAGTCGGTGGCACTATACACCTTCAAGAAGTCTAAGGTTGCTTCATCCATGTGTAACAGCACGTAATGACAAGATTTATTGAAAAGGACATCGGACAGCATATCTATACGTGTCACCAATTTTGAGATTCCACAACTCCCCCGAGGAGCCCTTGAAGGGTCTGCTAGCAAAAAGGTGGAGTGTGGCAGTAACAATAAGCGCAACCAACATTAGGTGCCCTCTCAGTTCATTCAATGCTGGATCCTCATGGAGAATGAGTTCCCACATCCCATGACAGGCAAAGGTGCCTGCGGCATTGTTTGCTCATCTCCACCTATGTATGAGCAGAATCTGTAGGCCCTTAGTCATGCCAAACATCTTTGTGTATTTAGTCCCTCTTCAGCATTTGGGTATTGCTGCGCCCTACTGGCTCTTCTTCCTGAGGACAACAGTCTTCCTTGGGTGTGCCAAACAGCAACGGGTCTTTCTTCTCCTCATTCGCATTAAAGCTGTCAGAAGGTAGTCTTGTCTGCACTCTAAACTCCTCCTTCTCTCCGTGAAATTATAAGTTATTCTCCTTTGATTTGTATTCCTCCACATACACGGTAGCTATGCCTTCTTCAGCCTTTGTACTTCACAGAACAAGGCCACCCCTGAAAAGATATCATGCTTGGTCCTCTCAGATGTGAACCTGCATTCCGAATGAGGTTGTTCATTAGGGTCCAAAGTCCCAAGTTCTAGGAGCCACACTCAGCTTTGTGTTGGTTGTCCTCCTGTGGTCAACAACAATGACTACCCAGTCCTTGCACCTCTGTCCTGACTGCAAAATGGTACCTTGAATGCAATCATAGAATTTACAGTGCAGGAGGCCAATCGACGTATCGAGTCTGCACCAGCCCTTGGAAAGAGCACCCCACCTAAGCCCACACCTCCAACACAGCCCCACACATCCATCCTATCGCCATAACCCCACCTAACCTTTTTATTTTGGACACAAGGGGCAATTTAGCATAGCCAATCCACCTAACCTGCACATCTTTGGACTGTGGGAGGAAACCGGAGTGCCCGGAGGAAACCCACACAGACACGGAGAGAACGTGCAGACTCTGCACAGACAGTGACCCAAACCGGGAACTGTGCTAGCCACTGTGCTACCACAATGACCAATACATTGGGAAGATGGAGGCTTGTAGGACTCATTCTGCCTCTGCGCAGAGGCAGCAACATGGACATTGATTTTTGGAGTTTGCATTCAAACTGATGTACCTCTACGGATCAGATCCTAATTAAGACTGAATGCACTGCAGCAACTAAACTTAAAGGATTGTTGCCATGCACAACATTAGAAAGGGAACCAAGCTTGTTCATAGTGCAACAGCACTGTGCAGAGTCCTGTTCTCCAGAATTTGAGCAAGAGTTGTAGGGCTTCCCTTCAAATAGCCGAGGTTGAACTCCTGACACCACATGCCCCGAGACCCCTCCCCACACTGATTTTTTTTCCCACCGAGATTTTTGAACTGCATCATTGCATGGTAATCGTGCTGTTAACATTTGTGTGGGGACCAACTTCCAACCTTCCTCAGTCATTCGCCAAGTCCCTCCTCCTATGTTCCATCCTCACCATCTCCCAACTCCCCTTCCACTTATCACTCTTCAGCTTCCCCTATTACCCTTGAACCCATCATTATTCATGATGATATTCCGGTCCTCCCATCTGAATTCTTCAATGTTGATGCCCCCATGTCCTTTGTTTACCAGACCTCTCATCCTCTCAAGATAATATGCACCGTGACTTTCCGGGAACCTCTCCACCATGAGACGAGACAATATTTCCCCATGACTTTTCACCTCCGGACTTACAAGATGCAGATGCCTCCTCAGACTGTCCCATTTGTCTCCAATGATCAACCACAGGACAGGCTCTTCTATATGCTTCTGACAGTGTGGCTCAAGTCAGCCTCTTCTATTCTTTTTTTTAAATATATTTTTATTGGGAGTTTTAACACTATATTTTTAAAAATTTTAAATTTTTAAAAAATATTTTTATTCTCCTCCTTTTTCACATTTTCTCCCATATTTACACCCACCAACAATAAACAATAATCAGCAACAAATATGTAAATCCCCATATCAATAACAACGATCCCATCCTCCCATCAACCCCCAAACAGTAGCCCGCATGTTTACATAAACAAATGACAAAAAGGAACCAGGGATTACCCATAGTCACCCTTAATACACACAGCCCCCCTCACCCCCAACCCTCCCACCCATCCCCCCCAACTAATGTTCGATGTTATCCAGTTCTTGAAAGTGCATAATGAATAACACCATGAATTGTAGAACCCCTCCGTCCTTCCCTCAGTTCAAACTTAACCTTCTCAAGAGTCAAGAATTTCAACAGGTCCCCCCGCCACACCAGGGCACAGGGTGGAGACGCTGTTCTCCATCCCAACAGGATTTGCCTCCGGGCGATCAACGAGGCGAAGGCTACGATATCTGCCTCCACACCAGTTTTCAACCCTGGCTGGTCCGACACCCTGAATATGGCCTCCCGGGGACCCGGGTCTAGTTTCACATGATGTGGAGATGCCGGCGTTGGACTGGGGTGAGCACAGTAAGAAGTCTTACAACACCAGGTTGAAACAGGTTTGTTTTGATGTCACTAGCTTTCGGAGCGCTGCTCCTTCCTCAGGTGAATGAAGAGGTATATACATATATATATATATATATATATATATAGACAGATTCAAAGATGCCAGACAATGCCTGAAATACGAGCATTAGCAGGTGATTAAATCTTTACAGATCCAGAGATGGGGTAACCCCAGGTTAAAGAGGTGTGAATTGTGTCAAGCCAGGACAGTTGGTAGGATTTTGCAGGCCAGATGGTGAGGGATGAATGTAATGCGACATGAATCCCAGGTCCCGGTTGAGGCCGCACTCATGTGTGCACCTGCTAATGCTCGTATTCAAAGCATTGTCTGGCATCTTTGAATCTGTCTATATGTATATATATATTTCTGGAACATACCTCTTCATCCTCGCCCTCGTGAGGCGTGCTCTGTTTCCCACCTTCAGCTGTATCAGCCCCAACCTCGCGCACGAGGTGGAGGCATTCGCTCTCAGGAGCACCTCATACCAGACCCCCTCCTCCATATCCTCCCCAACTCTTCCTCCCACTTGGCTTTGATCCCTTCCAGTGGTGCCTTATCCTCTTCCAAAATAGCTCCATACACCGCTGACACTGCCCCCTTCTCCAGTCCCCTTGTCGTCAGCACCTCCTCCCGCAATGTGGAGGCCGGTTCCTCCGGGAAGCTCTGTATCTCCTTTCTGGCAAAATCTCGAACCTGCATGTATCTAAACATTTCTCCCTGCTCCAACCCATACTTCGCTTCCAGCTCCTTCAATCCTGCAAGCCGACCACGAAGAAACAAATCTTTTAGCATCCTAATCCCCTTCACTTCCCATTTCCGTAAATTTCCATCCCACCTCCCTGGCTCAAATCTGTGGTTCCCCCGAATCGGCATTTCCCTTGATCCTGCCCCCAACCCGAATTGTTGGCGAAACTGCCTCCAGATTTTCAATGAAGCTATTATTACCGGACTCCGAGTATTTCCCCGGAGCTATCGGGAGCGGCGCTGTTGCTAGTGCTTTCAGTCCCGACCCCCTGCACAAACTCACCTCCATTCTGACCCACTGGGAATCAACCCCTCTGACCCAGCTCCGCACCTTCTCCACATTCGCCGCCCAGTTGTAGTACATCAGGTTCGGGAGACCCAAACCCCCTGCCTGCCTTCCCCTCTGTAGCAGCACCTTTCTCACTCTGGCCACCTTCCCTCCCCATACGAACGAGGTAATCCTTCCCTCAATCTCCCCGAAAAAAGCCTTTGGCAGGAAAATCGGTAGTCATTGAAAAATAAACAGAAATCGCAGCAACACATTCATTTTAACTGCCTGTACCCGACCCGCCAGTGACAGAGGAAGACCATCCCACCTTGCCAGATAGGCTTTCACTCTCCCCACCAAACTAGAGATGTTGTATCTGCAAAGCCTCCCCCACTCCCGGGCAACCTGCACCCCCAGATACCTAAAGTGAGTACCTGCCCTACGGAATGGCAGCCCCCCATCCCTGCCCCCACCCCCGGCCAAGATACCACAAAATACTCACTCTTGTATAGGTTCAGCTTGTACCCCGAGAAAGACCCAAATACACGCAGTAGCTCCAATATTCCCCCTATCGACATACTCGGTTCCGACACGTATACCAGCAAGTTGTCGGCATCTAAGGACACCCTATGCTCTATCCCCCCTGCACTATTCCTTTCCATGCTCCCGAACTTCTGGCCAACGGCTCAATCGCAAGTGCAAACAGCAGGGGGGACATAGGACATCCCTGTCTCGTCCCACGGTGGAGAGAAAAGTATCTCGAGCTGATGTTGTTTGTGCAAACACTCGCCTTCAGCTCCTTATATAGTAGCTTTACCCAGTTCACAAATCTTGGTCCAATCCCAAACCGCTCCAGAACTGCCATCAAGTACCCCCATTCTACCCGGTCAAACGCCTTCTCAGCGTCCAATGCCACAACCGCCTCTGTTTCCTTCCCTTCTGCCGGTGCCATAACGACATTCAAAACCCACTTAATGTTCGCAAAAAGCTGCCTCCCTTTCACGAACCCTGCCTGATCCTCCCTTATCACCTTCGGGAGGCACTCCTCCAGTCTACCAGCCAGTACCTTCGCCAATACTTTTGCGTCCACATTCAGAAGCGATATGGGCCTATACGACCCACACTCAGCCGGATCTTTATCTTTTTTTAGCAACAGGGAAATCGATGCCTGCCCCAAGGTTTGTGGCAACACCCCCTTCCCTATCGCCTCTTCAAACATCCCCACCATCAGGGGTGCCAGCTTATCCTTGAATTTTTTATAATATTCCACCGGAAACCCATCCGGCCCTGCCACCTTCCCCGACTGCATCCTGCCAATCGCATCCTTTATCTCCTTCTCCACTATTGCTCCTTCTAATGTAGCCCTGTCCCCCTCCCCTAGCCTCAGGTACTCCAACCCATCTAGAAATTCCTGCATCTCACGGTCTCCCCCGGGTGGCTCTGACCTATAAAACCTCTCATAAAACTCCTCAAAAACCTTGTTAATGAGCTCCAGAGCCACCACCAACTACCCCGCCCTATCCCTCACCTGAAGAATTTCCCTTGCCACTGCTTCCCTCCGGAGCTGACCTGCTAACATACCTCATCTCCATGCTCATAAACTGCACCCGTTGCTCGTCTCAGTTGGCGCACCACCTTCCTGGTGGACAGTCGGTCGAAGCTCGCCTGTAGTTCCTTCCTCTTTTCCAGCTTCGCTGAGTCCCCATCTTCTGCATACCTCCTATCTACCTCCAACATCTCATCTATTACCCTCTGCCGCTCCAAACTCTCCTATTGTCCACCCTGGCCTTGAACGAAATTACCTCACCCCTCACCACCGCCTTTAGAGCCTCCCAGACGACTGCCTTAGACACCTCACCTGTACAATTGAATCCTACATATTCCTTAATTACCTTTTCAATTTTCTCACAGAATACTTGGTTCCACAAAAGTCCCACATCCAGTTTCCACCCTGGCCTCTGCGCTACCCACTTCAGCAGTACCATATCCACCCAATGCGGAGCATGATCTGACACTGCAATTGCCGAGTATTCCGACCCCTTCACCCCAGCCAACAAAGCTTTCCCCACCCCAAAGTCGATCCGCGAGTATACCTTATGGACTGCTGAGAAAAACGAGTACTCCAGTTCCCTTGGGTGCAGGAACCTCCAAGGGTCCAACCCCTCCCATTTCCACCATTAGCCCAGCCAACACCGTTGCCCCATGGTGGGACCAGCGAGCACGGCCGTGATCTGTCCAACTTGGCTCCTGCACCAAGTTCCAGTCCCCCTCCACAATCAGTTCGTGTGTGTCCAAGTCGGGGATGACCCCAAACAACTTCTTCACGAATCCCACATCGTCCCAATTGGGACCGTATACACTTAACAGCGCCACTAATCTCCCCTCCAGCGCCCGTCACAATCACATATCTACCCCCCTGATCTGCCACCACCTTCTCCATCTGGAAGCGTACCCTTTTACTGACCAGCACCGCTACCCCTCGAGCCCTTCCGTCAAATACAGAGTGAAACACTTGACTAACCTAGCCCTTTTTAAGTCTCATCTGGTCCTTCACCCTCAAGTGAGTCTCCTGCAGCATTGCCACATCGGCTTTCAAACTTTTAAGATGCGCAAGCACCCTTGACCTCTTGACCGGACCTCCTCGCCCTCTCACGATCCACGTGACTATCCTAACTGGGGGTCTCTCTTTCCCCCCCCCCCCCCCCCCACCCTTCTTATCCAACATCATCATACCACCGGGCCCTGCCCCATAAGCCTGACCCACCCCTGTCCATTGTTAACATCAAACCCCTTCCCCCCCCCCCCCCCCCCCCTCCCAAGAACACCCCCTACATTCCCCCTTGAAAAAACATCTCCCAGCATCAATCCCTTTCCCCCCTCTCGCTCGCCTCGTAGGCCCATTGAAGCCTGCTATCCAGGCTCCAACGTCCGTAGCCCTCCTCTCACCTCAGCTCCGTTCACTAGCTGACTTTAGTTAACTAGTGCGGGTGGCTCCCCCCGCCAAGATATATCGTCCCCTTCCACCCAATCCCAGAGAAAGAAAAAACAAAACCAACAATCCAACCCATACAATTCACTAACATAAGATTTAACCGTCGCAACACAGAACACCAATCAACCCAACCATTAACTTGAACTCTGTAACAATGCAAAGAAGTAAATTACAATACACATCAGTAAAAAGAAAGTTGTAACATTTGTACATTTTCCAGCTGCCCAAACAGTCCACAGTCTCTCTTCCAGTTCCGCTCCTCACGTCTGTCCCAAGCCTTCCGCCCTCACGAACGCCTCAGCCGCCTCAAAATAAAAGTCTTTGGCGTTATATGTTACTCTCAACTTCGCCGGGTATACCATACCAAATCGCACCCCCTTTTTGTACAGTGCCGCCTTCACTCGCCCGTCTCTTTGCCAACTCCACCGTCAAGTCCTGATAGATCTGAACTCCAGCACCGTCCCACTGCACCTCACGCTTCTGCTTAGCCCAGTTTAACACCTTCCTTCATGCAGTACTTATGGAAGCAGATAATTACTGCTCTTGGTGGATCATTCACCTTGGGCTTCGGCCTTAATGACCGATGAGCTTGGTCCAGCTGTACCGGGAGGAGTTCTCACCCTCCCCCATCAGCTCCGCCAAGCTCTTAGCGAAGTACTCTGTTGGCCTTGGGCCCTCTGTCCCTTCGGGCAAGCCCACAATTCTCAGATTGTGCCGTCTCGAGCGGTTCTCCAAGTCCTCGAGCTTTGTTCGGAGTCCTCTGTTGACCTCCACCACTCTCCGCAGCTCATCCCCCATCGAGATGAACTGGTCGCTGTACTGCGACACGGCTTCCTCCACTTCCTTCACCTTCTCGCCCTGCTCTCTCACCTCGGCCGATGTCTTTGCCACAGCTACCCTCACCGGGGCGATTGCCTCCTCCACCAATGATTTCAATGCACCCGCCGTCTCCTTCCTCAAAACCTTCATATGCCTCGCAAACTGATTTTCCAGCTCCACCACCATCACCTCGGTCTTCTTTTCCACCGTAAGTAGTGCGGCCCCCCCATGCGGTCCGGCATCCGCCATCTTGTCAGCGCTTTTGCTGGCCTTCTCATTCAATGGCGAACCCGGGTTTTCTTCCTTCTTCCTAGCTGCTTTTCGCATCCTCTAACAACTTATTATTTCTTCTCTCTTTCTTCAATCCGAAAATAACTAAATAATAATTTTCACAAATTTTCCCCCCCCAAATTCCAAAGTCAAGAAATCTCTTCCCCCGGGGACCGGACTTCAAACTCCTCAAAGATCCATTTTCAGTGGGAGCCACCCAGTGTGCTCTAGTCCCCCTCTACATCGCGTTCTGGACTCAGGCCTGCCACCTCGTTTGCCTCGCCTCGTGTCAAGCTCCGCCCACGCATCTGACCTCTGGATCGATGCCTCCCTCTCTGGCCGCTGTACACTCCCGCGGGGCTCCTCACCGGCTCCAAGCCGGACCGACCCGCGCCCGTCCCTCAGGCCCCAATGGCCGAAGAAACCCGGGAAGAGAGAACCACGGGGAAACACCCGAAAAAGTCCGAAAAATCGCAGACCGGCGGGAGCCTCTTCCCGACGCAGCCACTCTGCTCGCGAGCGCCACCGGAAGTCAACACAATATCAAACTTAACACAAGACAGAACAAACAGAGAAAAGAAAAAATAACAATCGAAATGGCATATTAAGTACAGGTTGTTATAACGTCTGTGACCCTAGTCCCTGTGGTCACATTTCCTTATTTACCATGGTATAGATACAGAGAATGTTGTACTCACATTTATAGAGGCAGGGACAGTCATATTGAACTACGTTTTGAGGATGGATCCCCGGTTTCTTATGTGCAGAAGGTGCCTGTATCCCTCTCGGCAAATTGCCCTCCTCCCAGTTCCTCCCTCCCGGCATATCGCCCTCCTCCCAGTTCCTGCATGGCGAGTGTGTACTCCCCGTTTTCCTAGACCCCCTACACCTCTTCCCCCACCCCCGCTCCTATCCTATCTCTTCCTCTCCTGCTCCCACATCTTCACCCCCCCTCCCAGCATTCCAGCACCGCCCCCCCCGTTTAGTTACGAGCTACAAACAGGTCATCAAAGAGGTTGGCAAACTTTCTCCACGGGACGTGGAATCTCTCTTCGGACCCCATATTGAGAATTTTACCTTTTCAAGCTTTAGGCATTCAGCCTGGTCGGAGAGCCACTCCGAGGCTCTGAGAGGTCTGCCAACTTTCTCCTCAGCAGATGGCTCCGCCAGGCGATCAGAAAGGCGAAGGCCAAGACGTCTGCCCCCTTCCCTGTAAAGAGCTCTGGATGCTCTGACACCGTGAAGACCACCAAAAATGGGCTTAGCTCCAACCTAACCCCCATAACCCTCGAAGAATGCTCGCACCTGTCCTCTACCTCTGGGTTATGCATGACCTGGTTAGTTGCGTTCTGTGCCTATTCAAGGCTTAACACTGCGCACCACGTGGAGTTGATCCTGTGCAGCCCCTCGATCCAGAGTCCTCCCCTTATCTCCACATCCAGTTCTTCCCCCTATTTCCATCACGTATCGTACAGTGGGGTCCTGGTCTCTTCTAGGAGTCATCCGTATGTGTCGCCTCACTTGTCTCCACCAGCCAATCCAGTGCTACTATAGTCTAGAAGTGTGTGTCCAGGTACCTGGAGGAACAACTTGGTTTCCTTCCAGAGAAAGTTACGTAGTTGCAAATACCGAAGTTCGTTCCCTTTCAAGAGTTGGAACCTCTCCGATGGTTCCCTCAGGGTCAATATCCTACCGTCCATGTACATGTCCTTCACCCTCAAGGTCCTGCTTCCTCCTTCCAAGCCCCAAATGTGGTGTCTATCTTCGCCTGGGCACACCTGTGGCTGTTGCAAATGGGGGCCTCCATACAGATATCACTAGGTTTGAAGTGTCGCCTGAATTAGTTCCAGGTCTTTACTATGGCTATTACCACTGGGTTCCTTGAGCATGTCCACTCATAGGGCCACCCCCTTGTCTTGATATTGGAACACGCGTGAAATGTTTGTCCCACCCAGTCCTTCCTTACCCGCAGTTGATCCCTTCTCTTAGATGTCTCTCCTGTAGGAAGGCTACATCCACCCTCAGGCGATGGACGAAGACGCTGGATCTTTTCACTGTTGAGGCCTCTCGCGCTCCATGTAGCTCTCCCTTCCCCCTCCCCTACCCCCTCCTCCCGTGGGGTCAGCAAATACTCACCCTGCGGGCCTGGCCCTGTTCACTGAAGCCTGACCCTGCTCTTGGGCCATTCAAGATGGCCACTGTCGACTTCCTCTTTGCCATGTCCGACCTGTTGGAGCCAGCTTTTTAACCACCCCCCTCCCCAGCCCTCTCCGCTCACCTGCTCCCTACCCATGTGATTCACCCCCCCCCCCCCCCCCCCCAACCTCCTGTCCCGTCCAATATCCCATCAACCCTGGCATTACCCCACTATTTTTCCTCGCTTCTCCCTCCCCCCCCGGCCATCAACATAGCAGCAAAGATTGAGTCTATCTGGAGAAGAAATAAACAGTCCTATGCAAACTCCTGCAGTAAGGAAACAGGAATCATCAGCTTTAGAGTGTTTTAAGAAAACAACAAAAATGCTTCCCTCCTAATATATGGAATCATAAGACATACGAGCAGAATTAGGCCAGTCGATTCTGCTCCAGCATTCAGTCATGGCTTATATGTTTCTCCATGCTATGTGTCTTTCCCAGCCCAGGGCAGTTTGGAAAATTATCTTGAGGCTTCCAATGTCACAAAAGGTTGCAGTTTATAACAAATACAGTGACTTCTAGTTAAGTTTGTCACTCTCTCTCTGTATAGGAATGATATGGAGATGCCTGCATTGAACTGGGGTGGGCACAGTAAGAAGTCATACAACACCAGGTTAAAGTCCACAGGTTTGTTTCGAATCACTAGCTTTTGGAGTGCAGCTCCTTCATCACCTGATGAAGCTAGTAATTCAAAACAAACCTGTTGATCTATATAGGAAGCACTTGTCAAATTCTGGACATCTATCCACACCAGCAACATAAGAACAGGAGTAGACCCCAAGCCTGCTCTGCCATTCAATGAGATCATAGTGGATCTGTGGCCGAACGAGATATACCCTTCTTTGCCTCATATCCCTTAATACCTTTGCTCAACAGATTTCAAATTGACCATTAACAACTGACTTACATCAATTGCTATTTCTGGACGAGACTTCCAAACGTTATTAACCTTTGTGTATAGAAACATTTCCTCATTTCATTCCCAAAAGGTCTGGCTCTAAAGTTTAGACTATACTCCTAGTCCTAAACTGCTCCATCAGCAGGAACTGTTTCTATCTATCCTATCCATTGCCTTTAATACCTTGAAAACCTTGATAAAATCATTCCTTAACCTTCCAAAAGTCAGGGAATACAATCACAGTTTGTGTAATCTCTTCACAGGGGAGCCCGGGTATCATTCTGGTTAACCTACACTGCAATCCCTCCAAGACAAATTTGCACTTCTGAAAGTCTGGCTCATAACGGAAATCAAAACGTGCAAATGTGCTGGAGCTCCAGGGACAAACTCACATCCTAACAATCTTTAATACATCCCATGGTAATTCCCACTGACTTGCACTGCTTGCAAAGTTGTATTTTAAATTTAGCACGATTATAAAACATATACAAAGATGTTAGCTCTAAGGGTGCAGTTTAGCTCAGGCGGCCGGACGGCTGGTTCGTGATGCAGAGGTTCAATTCCCGTACTGGCCGAGATTATTCATGAAGCCTTGCCCTCACCCGAAGTGTCAGGTTAAATCACCACCAGTCAGCTCTCCCCCTCAAAGGGGAAAGCTGCCTATGGCCATCTGGGACTTTACTTTTACAAAGACGTTAACCAGATATTTACCTTCATAGTTTTACTGAACCACTCAGACAACAGTCGCAGAGAGTTCTCAGTCTTGCACTTAATATTATTGAACTCCTGCAGCTTACTATTCCGCCATTCAAAAAACTGATTGAATACTTCATCCAAGTTGTGCTCCACTTCATAAGGGCCATAAGCAGCATTCAGTGAACAAGCTAAAGACTAAAGATATATGCATGTCAATCATCACATTACAGTTTGGAACACGTAGCTTCTACAAGAGATTACAGCACACTTATGAATTTTCTAACTGCAACTATCTGGAAATAAGTATCGGATTTATACCATCAGATATTGCTTGGATTGAAATTCAAGCTGAAGCTAGGTCACAGGCTATCTAGTTTCATTTAAACTTTCAGCAATAGTGTAAAATGGGTGATATTGGTTCAGTTGCACCTTTTATACGCCTCACTTGGTTTTCGTAAAACAAGTGAGATGAATGACGGTATATTTTTAAAAGACATTTAGAGTACCCAATTCATTTTTTCCAATTAAGGGGCAATTTAGCGTAGCCAATTCACCTACCTGCACATCTTTGGGTTGTGGGGGCGAAATCCATGCAAACACGGGGGAAAGTGCAAACTCCACCCAGGACTGGGATCGAACCTGGGACCTCAGCGCCGTGAGGAAGCAATGCTACCAATGCGCCACCGTGCTGCCCGGTATGAAGGGATGTTGATCTGAAATTGCCCATTTTGCGCTTCCAAAAGTTAAATTAACCCTGTATGCAAGTTCACACTTGGTTAGAATAAATACTGGAAAGAAAAATTGAAAATTTGCTTTGGTTAAAATGTACAGCAACTACTCAGTTCATAATTTGGGAGCGTTTGTCATTTTGAGCCGCAGTTTGTAATTATCATCATGTAAATTATTCGAGATGGTCAGTAAATGTCTTTTTTTTCCAGATATCTCTTTGTACAAATTTAACTGTATGTGAGAAATGACATGGAATAAATTGACCAGTTCTCTCATCACAGGTGATGCATAATAGACATGCACATTTTTGTACACTGTGTCCATAATTTCCCTTCCTATCAAATTTCGTCTCCCCATCAATCGCATATCAGTACATAGGCAGTTTAATTTAAGTGGATACTATTCTATCGTACCATCCCTAAACAAACCCCCAAACTGCAAAAATCTCCCCTGCCCACCCCCCGTGCACAGAGTAAAGAGATCATGCTTATATCAGAACTTAAATATGATTACGACGCAGAAAAATGCTGCGAAAATTCAGCAGGTCTGGCAGCATCTGTGGAGAGAGGAAATAGAGTTCACATTTTGAGTCTGTATGACTCTTCTTCAAAGACTGTAGAAGGCGTGAGGCATCTGAACAGAATAGGTCAGTGATTGGTGGGAGCTAGGAGAGATTGCAACAAAGATATGTAGGTCAGCAGGCAGAGAAAACTTAATGGCAGAAGGTGCTAGTAGCTGCAAAACTAAGATACAAGAATGTGTTAATGGAAGAATAAAGGTCAGTGCTCAGTAAAAGCAAAGCTAAAAGAACAAGTGACAGATGGCCTGGTGAGGGAAGGGGGAGTTGCATTTAGCCAAAATATATTTTGGATATTAAAAAAAGGGACAATATGGAGGAGAAAGGTTGCAGTCTATTGTTAAACTCAATGTAGAGTCCGGAGGGCCCAATCAGAAGACGAGATGCTGCTGCTCCAGTTGCGTTGGGTTTCATTGGAACATTGTATCAGGATAAGGATGGACATGTGGGCATGAGAGCAAGATGCTGAGTTGAAATGACAAGCGACAGAAAGTTTGGAGTCGTGCTTGTGGGCTGAGTGAAGGTGTTCCACAAAGCAGCCGCCCAGTCTGTGTTTAGTCTCTGCAATGTAGAGGAGACTGCATTTGGAGTAGCAAATAGTAGACCAAATTGAAGTGTAATGGGCAATTGCTTCACCTGAAAGGAGTGTTTGGGACCTTGAACAGTGAGGAGGTAAAAGGGGCAGATGTTGCATCTTATGCGATTGTGGGAAGGGATGATTGTTGGGGTGATGGAGGAGTAGACCAGGGTGTCACAGAAGGAATGGACAGTGCAGAATGATGACCTGGAGACCTTATCCTCCTGGTTCTGGGAGGGAGGGAGAAGGAGTGAGGGCAGAGGTGCAGGAAATGGTTGAGTGCCCTGTTAACCCTTTGTTTGGGGGGGGGCATGAAGCGGCACCGAAACAGTCATCAATGTACTGATAAAAGAATTGTGAGAGGGGGCTGGAATAGAACTGAAACAAGTAATGTTCCATGTATCCCAGGAAGAGAGAAGCAAAACTGGGACACATACGGGTACCTGTAGTCGCACCTAGGAGGAAATGAGACAAGTTAAAGGAGAAATTGTTCAGTGGGAGGACAATTTCAGCCAGACAGAGGAGAGTGGTGGTGGATGGAGAATGTTCAGGCCTGTTTGAGGAAGACTCAGAGAACCCTCAGAACACCCTGGTGGAGAATGGAGGTATAGGGGGATTGAACATCCATGGTAAAGAGGCGGTTAGGGCCAGTGAATTGGAAGTTATTGGTATGATGTAGAGGAATCGCGGATGCAGGTAGGAAGGGACATAAGATGTGAGAGGATGGAGTCAAGATTGGAAGAATAGGGTTCAGTAGGGCAGGAACACGCTGACACGAGGGGCCTACTGGGACAGTCCTGTTTGTGGATTTTGGGGAGGAGATAGAACCTGGTTGTCCGGGTTGGGAGATTGAGATCTTCTGAGGAGATGAGTTCAGTGACAGTCCTGGAAATAATGGCTTGAGGCTCTGTGGTGGGATCATGGTCCAGGTGGAGATAATAACAATAATCATAATGATCGCTTATTGTCACAAGTAGGCTTCAATGAAGTTACTGTGAAAAGCCCCTAGTCGCCACATTCCGGTGCCTGTTCGGGGAGGCTGGAACAGGAATTGAACCCACGCTGCTGGTCTTGTTCTGCATTACAACCCAGCTGTCTTAGCCCACTGTGCTAAACCAGCCCCTGTGGGTGTGTTTGGAAGTGTTAGGAAGTGTTTGAGAGTCGGATCTGCCTCTCTGAGAGGTAGAGATCAGTACGCCAGACTGTCAGCGGGAACGTAAATGATGATGATCATGGCTAAAGGGTGCAGATAGATTTAGATTAGATTTTAGTTTTAGATTGTCACGTGTACAGTGAAAAGTATAGTTTCTGCCTACGGTCCAGGCAGATAGTTCATAAGTGAAAAACATAGGACATATGATAAACACACAATGTAAATACACAGATATGTACATCAGGTGAAGCACATGGGAGTATAGTGCTACAACAGTAGAGAAGATGTGCAGAGAGATCAGATCAGTCCATAAGAGCGTCATTTAGGAGCCAGGTAACAGCAGGGAAGAAGCTGTTTTTGAATTTGTTAGCCCGTATTCTCAAACTTTTGTGTCTTCTGCCCAATGGAAGAGGTTGGAACAGAGAATAACCTGAGTGGGAGGGGTCTTTGATTATGTTGCCCGCTTTCCCAAGGCAGCAGGAGGTGTAGACAGAGTCAATGGATGGGAGGCGGGTTTGCGTGATGGACTGGGCTGTGTTTTTGACTCTTTGTAGTTTCTTACGGTCTTGGGCCGAGCAGTTGCCATACTATTGGTATGCAGCCAGAAATGATACTTTCCATGTGCATCTGTAAAAATTGACAAGAGTCAATGTGGACATGCCACATTTCCTTAATTTCCTTAGGAAGTTTCGGCGCTGTTGTGCTTTCATGGTCGTAGCATCGACGTGGGTGGACCAGGACAGTTTGTTGGTGATGTGCACACCTAGGAATTTGAAGCTGTCAATGTCTCCATCTCGGCACCAATGATGCAGATAGGGGCGTGTACAACACTTTGTTTCCTGAAGTCGATGGCCAGTTCCTTAGTTTTGCTGACATTCAGGGAGAGATTGTTGTCATTGCACAATGCCACTAGGTTCTCTATCTCCCTCCTGCACTCTTGACTCATCGTTGTTTCAGCAAACTTGTAGATCGAGCTGGAGCCAAATTTTGCCACAGTCGTGTGTGTATAAGGAGTATAGTAGGGGGCTAAGTGCGGAGCCTTGCAGGGCCTCTGTATTGAGGACTATCGTGGAGAAAGTGTCATTGTTTATCCTTACTGATTGTGGCCCGTGGGTCAGGAAGTCAAGGATCCAGGTTCTAGATTTTGGAGTTCAGATGGGAGCTTGGCTGGGATTATGTAGCTGAAGGCAGAGCTGTAGTCAATGAATAGGAGTCTGACGTAGGAGTCGTTGTTGTCGAGATGCTCCAGGAATGAGTATAGGGCCAGGGAAATAGCGTCTGCTGTGGACCGATTTTGGCAGTATATGATTTTCAGTGGATCAAGGCATTCTGGAAGTATGGAGTTGATGTGTCTTGGAGATCAGAACGTATAAATGGCAGAACGGGAAGCAGTGCGTCAATGGACAACTTGGAACAGATGGCCCTATTGGGGTGTGGGGGAACAAAACAATAGAAGAAACAAAAATAAATTGATAGCAATAAAACGGGGTGAACGTGGAGGAGTGAGTCACAGTCTGAAGTTGTTGAACTCAATGTTAAGTCTGGAAGGTTGTAACGTGCCTCATCAGAGGATGAGGAGCTTTTCCTCCAGTCTACGTTGGGCTTCAATGGAACATTGCAGCAGGCCAAGGACGGACATGTAGAATGAGGGCAGAACAGTGAGTTAAAATGGCAAGTTAAAGGAAGGTCCGGGTGTTGCTAGCAGACGGACCAGAGGTTTTGTGCAAAGCAGTCACCCAGTCTGCGTTTAGTCTCTCCAATGTGGAGTAGACCGCATTGGGAGCAGTGAATGCAATAGATTGAAGGAGGTGCACGTGAAGCACTGCTTCACCTGAAAAGAGTGTTTAGGCCCTGGGATGATGAGCAGGGGGGAGATAAAGGGGCAGGTGTTACATCTTGTGCGGTTGTTTGGGTAGATGCTGTGGGAAGGGGGTGAGGTGTTGGAGGTGATGGAGTGGACCAGGTTATCCCTGCGAAATGCTGACAGGGGTGTGGGGGAAACATATGTTTGGTGGTAGCATTATGTTGGAGTTGGCGGAAGATGATCCTTTGAATACAGAGGCTGATGGGGTGCAAAGAGCAAGGGGGGACCTTATTCTGGTTCTGGGAGGGAGTGGAAGGGCAGAGGTGGGATAGATGAGTTGGACACGGTTGAGCCCCGTCGACCACAGTGGGTGGGAAACCACAATAAAGGAAGAATGAAGACATGTCAGCAGCAGAGTTTTGGAAAATGACTTCATTGGGACAGATGACACGGAGGCGAAGGGACTGAGGGAATGGGATGGAGTCCTTACAGGATGTGGGGTGCGAAGAGCTGTCGTCGAGGTAACTGCGGGAGCCAGCAGGCTTGTAATAGATGCAAGTGGTCAGTCTAGCCTCAGAAATGGAGATGAGAGGTCAAGGAAAGGGAGGGATGTGTCAGAGATGGACCATGGGAAGGGTGGAAACTGGAAGCAGAGAAACAAAGTTGATTTTAAAAATTCCCAGGTCCAGACAAAAGCATGAAGTAGCACAGTTACAATCATCAAATGTAACAGAAAAATAGGAGTTGTGGGAGCAGGCCCGAGGAGGATTGGAACGAGGAGTGTTCCACATAACCTACAAAAATACACAAGTGAGACAAGGATAAATTGTTGAGTGACAGAACAAGTTCAACCTGGTGGAGGAGAGTGGGGGGGACGGGGGGGGGGGATGGATTGCTCGGGCCTCCATCAAGGGAGAAGCAGCAGACAGCCCTCACACCCTCCTAGTGGGGCATCGAGGTGCGGAGGGATTGGACATCGAGGTGCGGAGGGATTGGACATCGAGGTGCGGAGGGATTGGACATCGAGGTGCGGAGGGATTGGACATCGAGGTGCGGAGGGATTGGACATCGAGGTGCGGAGGGATTGGACATCGAGGTGCGGAGGGATTGGACATCGAGGTGCGGAGGGATTGGACATCGAGGTGCGGAGGGATTGGACATCGAGGTGCGGAGGGATTGGACATCGAGGTGCGGAGGGATTGGACATCGAGGTGCGGAGGGATTGGACATCGAGGTGCGGAGGGATTGGACATCGAGGTGCGGAGGGATTGGACATCGAGGTGCGGAGGGATTGGACATCGAGGTGCGGAGGGATTGGACATCGAGGTGCGGAGGGATTGGACATCGAGGTGCGGAGGGATTGGACATCGAGGTGCGGAGGGATTGGACATCGAGGTGCGGAGGGATTGGACATCGAGGTGCGGAGGGATTGGACATCGAGGTGCGGAGGGATTGGACATCGAGGTGCGGAGGGATTGGACATCGAGGTGCGGAGGGATTGGACATCGAGGTGCGGAGGGATTGGACATCGAGGTGCGGAGGGATTGGACATCGAGGTGCGGAGGGATTGGACATCGAGGTGCGGAGGGATTGGACATCGAGGTGCGGAGGGATTGGACATCGAGGTGCGGAGGGATTGGACATCGAGGTGCGGAGGGATTGGACATCGAGCTGCGGAGGGATTGGACATCGAGGTGCGGAGGGATTGGACATCGAGGTGCGGAGGGATTGGACATCCATCAATGAAGTGGAGGCAGTTGGGGCCAGGGAATTTGAGATTGTTGCTATGAGTTAGGGCATCAGAGAAATCATGAATTCCAGACCTGCTAAGTTTTTCCAGCATTTTTGAGTTTTTGTTTCAAATTCCAGTCTCTGCTGTATTTAGCTTTTACTAAATATTAATACGTTTTTTCAGATCCTTTCTGAAGGATAACAGCTCTTTTCCCATTGGTGCCTGTTTTTTTTAAACATACTTGGAGAACAAAAAGAAATGTAGCACAATGGTACTGTGATGAATTGGAGCTGAATAGATAGTGAAATTGGAGTCTGTCCCCTTAACCCCTGCTTGCTGAGCTCTCAATGTTGCATTCAGCGAAGCTAACAAATTCCATTAAGGTGAAGAAACATGATCAGCTCATCTCCAGGCAATCTAAGCTAGTGCTGGTTTAGCAGCAGCACTGAGGGAGGCTGGGGTTATCTCATTCTACATGTGCCGGGTAAGCAGTATGGGAAGAATAAGCAAGTGAATAAATAAAAAGCCAAAAGGTCACTTATTGCTGCAGTGTTTGTGTATTGCATTTAAATTATATTAAATCAATGCATCCTTGCATCATTCATATCTATTTACAAATTCTGCATATGCTTTCCCATCAAATCTCAATAAACCAAGTAACCGAGGAAATGGCTATTGCAATAACTACCACTTTCAATTAGCTTTTCAGCACTCACTGAAGTGGTAAATTAGCACTCAACTGTTGTTGTTCATTATTAATACTAATTTAATGCTTGGAATCAGCTGAAAACATCAAAAATTCTAACCTTTAGAACATTCACACGATCCTTGATGGGCAACTTGTCAACTTCAGAGATAAACTCCTCTACTGCAGCATGAAGTGTGCTGCGCACTTCATTTCGCTTGTCAATTAGGCTGTGCACATCATCCTGAGAATAATTAAATTGTGTCATAAATATTACACACAAATACAGTTAGTTATCGCCTCACAATGAGTATCAAATACAACTAAAATAATTAGTTTACTCACTGATGTTTGTAGTATTTACTATGCCCCATATAAAATCTTTAATGATATTCTCATTTTATTAATTGGTATCATAAAGCATGAGCCAGTCATTTGGATTCAGAGCTCAGCACAATGGCCCAGGTCTTCCAGTCAGCAGCAGAGTGGGAGCACATGCCGATGACCATGTTGTTACGATCCCCGGGAGGAAACCTTAATGACAAACCCCCCCCCCGCCCAAAATAAAGGAATTACTCATAAAATTCCACCTTTTGTAGCTTTTACTTTAAGACGAATCAGACCCAATAGAAATCATGAGTTAACTAAATTGATACCTCTAATTAAAAAAAAGTACATTTCATTTTAAATAGCTAATATAACAAAGGTATGTCTTATGCATCCACAAGCACTCCCTGCACAAAATGTGGCACCTCGCTTAATCTTTGCAACTCAGCCTCTGGTACATAGGATCTCTAATTTTCCCCACTCAATCAACTCGGCCTTCAGGTCACGTTCACCAGCAACTGTATTCCATCCAAGGTCCCTGGATCGACAGCAACGAAAAGGTGCATGTCTCGGAATACCCAGTCCTAATGGAGTAGCTTTCCAGAGTTCCGCTTCAGCTGACCAGTTCATAATTTTGGTCCTATGATACAAAGCGGCTGCTAAGGACATTAAACGTTTGCTGGGGAAAATCACGTAGCCTTGCAGGGGAAGTTTGCATTGCAGCCACTTAATTAGTGCATTTTTGTGACTGTTTCATGTATCATAATTTTGTGATGGAGACAAGAAACAAAAAGATACTCAAAACAGAAATTTTGGTTTCATCCTACTCGCAAGCCTCATACTTATTTACTTGCGCAATGTTTTTTTGCACTTTACAGCATAAGCTCATTCATTTTAGTGAATACTTTTAATTATTGTACATTTAGAACAGTTAAAATACACAACTTAATTTGTACCATATAATTTCAGCCCCTTATCACGTCTTCTGGCAATTCATCCATAAATCCATCATCAGTCCGTTCTATTGTTATTCAAAAGGTCCAGAATTTAGAGTGCGACTTCAGTAATCAAATCCCTGCTTCAATGAGCAAGTCCTAAGGTTGTCCAATAACCAGGTTGGGATTGTCCGTCAAACTCACATGTGGCACATATGGAAGCTACAATATATTAACAGACAGGACCCTGCTCTTTACAGACAAAAAGAACATGTACACACATTGAGCCTGTTTAAGTTAATCAAAATAAGCGACAGCAATTCGCTGGTTCATAACTCAGGACAATGTCTTGCCCAGAGTCAAGCCGCCTGGTTTAAATTTCCAACAATGTTCGGCAGTTAACTGACAGTCACCATCAACTGGTGCATTCTCCATGGCAACGCCTCTATCAATCAGAGTCCACTTTCCAAATGTAGCCATCTGGGATGGCCACTTCCTGATTACAAAATGGACAATACTGAGAAAACAAGCAGGTTCTGGGTTTGTCTGTATATTGGAGCCGCAGCCCTCAGACAAGACCAAAACTGTAGGCCCATTAGCATACTAATGGCCCATCTCCGGGAACAAAAGAGTAACATTTGAGTAACCGATATTAAGGCAGACACCCCGGCGCCAGAGGAGACCGAAACAAAGCAGGCCAACGGCCATCCAGGACATGCCCAGCCATCAGGGCACCCACCCCTTTGTTGGACGAGATCAATATGAATGATCAAGAAATGGTCCAATTGATTGGGGCCAAGTTCAAGGCCCGCCCAAAAGAGCACGAAGCCCCTTTGGGTATAAGAAGGAGCCCCCAAGAGAGAATCGCTCTCTTGGACCCGGCTCTCATCGCGGAGAGACCTGTCCACCAGCTGTGCCCGAAGCTAAGTATAGGCTTTAGCAGTAGTGATAGTTTAGTCTGTAGAGTTTTGTGCATGAGTATATTTAACTGTGTGTAAATAAATAAGCATCGACTTTGAACTAACTAACTGGTGTATCGAGTCTTTGATCAGTATTCGGTTTTGAACCTTGTGGCTATATCGAAAGATACCTGGCGGCTCTAGAGCAAACATAATTAGGATTAAAGGAAGGCGACCATATTGACCGCCATATTCAGAGCCAACCAAAGAGAGCAACATGTACTGGCGACCTCTGACGGGACTCGACCTAGAAGTGGCCTAGTCACTCCGAGAGAACCCAAATTTGAATTGGAATCCAATTGGAAACAGAAAAAACACAAGTGTGAGAACGATACTAATCAAACCTCCGAGATTCGGAAGTGTGTTAATGCATGCGTACTAACAGGGATACAAGGTAAACCTGAGATTTTGTTGCGTAAAACTGTTGGTAGTTTTGTAGGCTGGAAAATAGCGTAAGCTGTACCTGTGTTTACATCACCACTTTATCACCCCCCGTTCCAAATTCAGTAGAGAATCCAGAAATAGAGAGAAAATAGCAATGAAGGCAATGGAACACCTTATGAACCCCCAAGAATTCACGGTCGCAGCGACCAGTTGAATAGGACAGTGTCCCGTATGGGAAGAAGAGATCAGAAAATATCTCAAAGGGAAAGGATATCCCCTTTGGAGTGAATTCTGCACCAATAACGAAACAGGTCCCGGGAGTATAAGACATACTTGGTGAGAGAACCTGTCAGAGATTCATAAGAGGAGCTTTGGGGAAGCTCGCAAGCCGATGGGCAATCATGTCCTGCTTGGCACAATTGCGAGACACAAAGGAGGTCGTTAGGATGCTCCGTAGAGAGATTGAGGAGAGACAGAAATAGTGAGGGAGATGTGAGCGAATTTGAGAAGGGGAATAAGGAGTTAAGAGAACAGTTAGCAGCGAGGGACAGAGAGGTGGATGATGCCAAGTGGGCACACCAGTCTTGTCTCGCCCATTTGAGTAGTTTTCAGACCCAGTACGATAAGGCCTACCAGGACACGCAACGCACGGTCTTGGTAAGACAAGAAACCGAGCATCAGGTAGAGCAATTGCAGAAACAGTGTAATGATTTAAAAGCAGCCCTACGAGCTCTCCACACTTCCACAACGGAACTAAGGCAGAGCTCCGTAGATCACGCAAGTGCCAGAAGCAAATTGCAGAATTGCAATCTCTGCTTTCTGTCCAGAATGGTACGTTTGGACCCCAGTTAGATCAGGAAAACGGCCCCGATTGGCAGGAGTTAAATGAAACTGCCCACAGATACGTACATGGGACATGTACGCAAGAAAAACCTCAGAAAAGGAAAGCACTCCAACCCCCGACTGAACAGGCAGAACACACCCCCATGAACCCGGTAACCACACACCGCAGGGCTGCAGAAGGAAACGCAGATTCCCTATATACAACCCCGTTAACCGTGACCCAATTACTCTTTTCGCTAGAGCTAAACAGCAGGCTACCATGTACGGCCTGGACGAAAAGGAGCAAGTGAAGCTCACAGTTTTAAGCCTCGACCCGTCAGTCGTGGCAGCCCTTCCCGACCCACAGAATGTAGGAGGAGGCACACTCCAAGAAATGCACACAGTGATCCTGGATGCGATCAGCTATAACAGAGGAGACCCCCGTAGAAGGGCGAAACAATTGTAGACAAAAGAAAACAGAGCACCCCACAGCGTTTGCTGGACGCTTGTGGATACATTTCACAGCAGTATTTGAAGAGTTAGCCCCTGCCCATTTGTCCGCGGATAATATTGCCAAATGGACTTGAATCCTAGTCTCTCATGCGACAGAGGCAGGACAGAGAGCTTGCGCAAATTACAACCCCTAAGACGAGGCCCACAACGGGAAATGGGTTTTGAAAAGATTGTCCCGCTCTTGGGAACAGTCCATCCAAGGCAAAGCAGTGTTTGTTAAAGCAGAGGAAGAACAGACAGACATGCATCCAGTTAGGACGCACCAGAACCCCCATGGGTTAATGAGGGCAGGAACAGCCCACCGCAACCAAAATCCCAGGAGTGTTATAATTGCGGGCAATTAGGACATTAGGCACGAGAATGTCAAGCGCCCCCGAAACAGCAATGGAATCAGCCCACAAATGCCCCCTGAAACAGCAACGGAATCAGCCCACAAATGCCCCCCGAACCAGCAACGACACCAACAGCCCCAACCCCCCACCCAGGGAACCATACCCAAGGGAGCAATACCCCGGAGAGCCTGTTCCACCGTACATGCCCCAGGGGTCATGTTACAACTGTGGGCAGTCAGGACACTTCGCCCGAGATTGCAGGAGACCCCAACCACCAGCTAGACTAGCCCCCAGATATGAAACAGAACACCACCCACAGCAGCTGCAAGGTCCCATGCAAACTGTGAGTGCTTACCCACCACTTCTCATGGCAGGGACACCTCAACAATGCCACTTCATTTTTGTTTCTCTCCTCCTTCCTCTCTTCTTCGGTCACACTACACTGACTCCATATGCTAGTTACACCCCAAGCCAAATGTGATTTACGGTATCCTACTCTCTGATGGAACCTACACCATGTTTGTCGTATGTTTGTTCGTTTAATGTACATGTTAAATGTTGTTTGTGAATTTAAAAGTTTTCATGGCCCCATGTCACCACTCTTTTAACGCCCACTGGCAGTTAATGGAACAAGTTTGTCGACAGACAACTGTCCAGAGGAACTAGACAACCAATCATAGCTTCTCTCCTGATTTGAAGGTAATCACGAGAGGCAGCCCCACGACGACCACATATTTGTTCCGTTCTTGCCAGTCGCTCAGGCAGTGGAGAAACGGCACTGGTCCCCGCCCTGCCTGAGGACTCCCCTCTGGTCAGCTACGCTCGGGTAGAGCACAAACGGCACTGATCACCGTCCTACCCGGGGATTCCACCCATTTCTTACCCGCCGTGGCCCATACGCACCCCATTTTGGCACTTTCAGTTCAAAAGTCTTTTGTTTGTTTCTGACTTCCCTTGGGTTGTTTCCGTATGCTATTTACATCCTCAAACACTAGGATGGTAGATCGCACAGGCTGCGAGACGGCTCGCACTGTCAGTATTTTTCTCGGATGTCTTGTCCAAATATTAGGTTTTTTTAAAAATGAGGGAGTCACAGATGGTGACCAATTATAATGGGTAATTGGCAACAAATGACAGACAGACATACAAGATCTTAAGCAAGATAATAACAGATATTATGCTCGTGTCCACAGAACTCTGGAACCTCAGGAACCCCAGAGGAAGAAAAAGAAGACCGACAAAAAGAAAGATGAAGACAACCTTCATGCTTTTCACCTGGATCTTAGCAGGGTCCCTTCAGTTGTGCGTGGACACTACCCCCCTGACCCCTACCACACAGGCCGTGAATGATTCCCACCCCTGCCATACACTGTACCCAGAGATAGTTACCGACACCCCGACCTGGTGTGACAAGTTTATCACCTGGTATTCACTATCTTACATAGTAGAAGCACTCTTTGGACTGGCGATACTCTGCAGTGTCGTGCAGAAACTTAGACTCAGGAAAGGGTGAAGAAGAGCCTCCCGCTCTCGCACCCCGGTATACAAGATTAGGTCCCCTATTTTTGGACTCCAACAAACCCCCAACCCCTTTAAGTGAATTAAAGTGCATCCGTTTTTCTTTGTGTGTTTTGTTCATTCAATAAAGATATGTAAACCTCTGTGCTTGACTGCCAAGCCAGAGAAACTTGTGTTGCTGCTATTTGTACAGTTTAAAATGTTGTAGATTATTTTTGATTGTTTGAGTGAGCATAGTTTATTGAGGAGTTAGCGGTTCCAGTTTTTAATTTTGTAATGCATGCCTGAATGTCATAGCGCCCCATAGAGTTTTATAATGATCTATGTATGTAAAATGATTTTAGGTAAAAGTTGCGATTCATAGGATAGGACAGTGTAGAGCCCTTGAAGTGCTTATGGGTGCCCCGCTTGGTCAGAGAACGGAGACGACGCAGTAATGTCCTCGCGTTGAGGATCACAAAATTGCCCTTGGTGTTGGGTGGAGGTGTTGAGTTTGGGTAGGGTGCTCTTTCCAAGAGCCGGTGCAGACTCAGGGGGCCGAATGGCCTCCTTCTGCACTGTAAATTCAATGATAATCTATGATTAATCTAGGACAAATGTTCGGCACAACATCGTGGGCCGAATGGCCTCCTTCTGCACTGTAAATTCAATGATAATCTATGATTAATCTAGGACAAATGTTCGGCACAACATCGTGGGCCGAAGGGCCTGTTCTGTGCTGTATTTTCTATGTTCTATGTGTGTGGCCATCTGGGATGGCCACTTCCCGATTACAAAATGGACATTTTGCAAAGATTGCAGGGAAAATGGACAATACTGAGAAAACAAGCAGGTTCAGGGTCTGTCTGGATATTGGAGCCGCAGCTCCCAGACAAGACCAAAACTGTAGGTCCATTAGCATACTAATGGCCCATCTCCAGGAACAAAAGAGTAACATTTGAGTAACCGATACTAAGGCAGACACCCCGGCGCCAGAAGAGGCCGAAACGAAGCAGGCCAACGGCCACCTAGGACACGCCCAGCCATCAGGGCACCAAAGCCTTTATTGGACGAGATCAATATGAATGATCAAGAAACGGCCCAATTGATTGGGCCGAAGTTCAAGGCCCGCCCAAAAGAGCGCGAAGCCCCTTTGGGTATAAGAAGGAGCCCCCAAGAGAGAATCGTTCTCTTGGACCCGGCTCTCATTGAGGAGAGACCTGTCCACCAGCTGCACCAGAAGCAAGTCCCAAGGTCATCGCACGCTACCAGACAGATGGCCTTAGCTGTTCCCCTTTACCAGTTCGACCCCAGCAGCCTCAGAACTGAACAACGGCCATTGTTCCTCTGACTGAGTGGGCGCCCGAAGCCAAGTATAGGCTTTAGCAGTAGTGATATTTTAGTCTGTAGAGTTTCGTGCATGAGTATATTTAACTGTGTGTAAATAAATAAGCATCGACTTTGAACTAACTAACTGGTGTATCGAGTCTTTGATCAGTATTCGGTTCTGAACCTTGTGGCGGTATCGAAAGATACCCGGCGACTCTAGAGCAAACATAATTAGGATTAAGGAAGACGACCATATTGACCGCCATATTCTGTGCCAACAGCAACACAACCAATCAGCAGCATTCTCTTCTAATAAATTTGTTGACTTCCCCTACATTTGTGTTCTTGAGTATCCTGATGCAAGAATAAAAGCTTCAACACAAAATGTATTTTTTCAGCAATACTAAAGTTCTGTATTATCAAATGACCATTATCCAATAACTTTATTTTTTACTCTTGAACAAAATATGGAGAATCCTCGCTGACCAGTAAAATTTATATAGACGAGGGCCATATTGGTCAACATAAAACCTTGAAGTTGGTGATGCATATTTACTGTCTGTTCAGCAGGCCCAATAAATCTAGACACACAAGGATGCTAAATTCTGACCTGGATACAGAGTTTCCGAAATGTTAAATCACAATGGAGTTTCAAGTCGTGAAAACTGGAATATGTTCCACAATTACCAGATTTGATAGAAAAAGATGATCCAAGAAGCAAAGAGGGTCAGACTACATTGAGGTATACAGGTCAAACCAACAGGTGTCCCACATACTTACCCTACAAATGTATCAGTTGGTAACATTACAGCAAAACTGCCTCCATAAACTCCAGTTCAGGATACAGTCAGTTAAAGAGTTGTAGCAGTTGTAGTACAGAATTGTATTCAGAACTGAAAGTAACAATCAAGGTCATGGCTGCCCTCAATTTTTGTACATCTGGCTAGTTTCAAGGCAGCACAGAAGGAATCTGTAATATAAGCCTCTTTGGAATATCAGATAACACTGTTCAGCATGTTCAACTCATTCATTAAGTTTCCCACTGAAAAGCAGCAGCTGCAGTCATGAACTGCCCTATTTCATCACACTGCCGGATTTTCTAAAACGCAGGGCATTACTCATGGCACTCATATGACCATCTGGGCTCCTAAACACAATGAGATAGAACTTCTATCTAGGATGTCAACCTGCCTGTGACACAGGCTTGAGTTTTCTGACATCCAGAGCCGCAGAATCTATCCTGACACACATAAAACACGCACAGACGACCCACACCCCCCGCACACACACAACACCCACACCTTCTACTGAGCCTCTCGGCATTGTCCACCGTTCACCTATCTTCTCCTGCACTCGTCGATCTAGCACTTTTGAAGTCTGCGCTAATCCATGACTGCTGCAGCTGGGGTCGCAATCCCGACTGAAATAACACAATATGGTTGGGGCAAAGAAAACGAATAATAAAAACCTTTATTATTGTCGCAAGTAGGCTTACATTAACACTGAAATGAAGTTACAGCGAAAATCCGCTAGTTGCCACACACTGAGAATTCAGAATGTCCAATTCACCGAACAGCACGTCTTTCGGGACTTGAGAGGAAACCGGAGAAAACCCACGCAGACACAGAGGGACCATGCAGACTCCGCACAGACAGTGACCCAAGCTGGGAATCGAACCCAGGTCCCTGATGCTGTGAAGCAACAGTGCTAACCACTATGCTATCATGCTACCTTTGCAGTCAGTGGCAATGAGCCCAGCATCGACACTATTTGAGGTAATGCATTCAAATGTGAGGTAATACATTTTGGAAGGTCTAATGCAGGTAGGGAATATACAGTGAATGGTAGAACCCTCAAGAGTATTGAAAGTCAAAGAGATCTAGGTGTATAGGTCCACAGGTCACTGAAAGGGGCAACACAGGTGAAGAAGGTAGTCAAGAAGGCATACAGCATGCTTGCCTTCACTGGCCGGGGCATTGAGTATAAAAATTGGTAAGTCATGTTGCAGCTGTATAGAACCTTAGTTAGGCCACATTTGGAGTATAGTGTTCAATTCTGGTCTCCACACTACCAGAAGGATGTGGAGGCTTTAGAGAGGGTGCAGAAGAGATTTACCAGGATGTTGCCTGGTTATGGAGGGCATTAGCGATGAGGAAAGGTTGAATAAACTCAGTTTGTTCTCACTGGAACGACGGAAGTTGAGGGGTGACCTGTTAGAGGTCTACAAAATTATGAGAGGCATAGACAGGGTGGATAGTCAGAGACTTTTTCCCAGGGTAGAGGGGTCAATTACTAGGGGGCATAGGTTTAAGATGCCTATGGTTTAAAGATGCCTCTAAGGTTTGGAGTAGATGTACGAGGCAAGTTTTTTTTACACAGAGGGTAGTGGGTGCCTGGAACTCGCTGCCGGAGGTGGTGATGGAAGCAGGGACGATAGTGACGTTTAAGGGGCATCTTGACAAATACATGAATAGAATGGGAATAGAGGGATACGGACCCCAGAAGTGTAGAAGATTTTTGTTTTGACAGGCAGCATGGTCGGCACAGGCTTGGAGGGCCGAAGGGCCGGTTCCTGTGCTGTACGTTTCTTTGTTCTTTGTTCTATTATTGTGGCCAACATTTCATGCATTCAAACTCCACTCCAGAGATTTTAGCACATAATCTAGACTGATGTTTCAGTGCAATAATGACAATGCTTCATTGTCTTTCAGATGAGTCATTAAACTGAGTGGACATAAAATATTCCACAGCAGTATTAGAAAAGAAACAGGGAAGTTTGTCCAATAATCTCACTATTCTGTATTCTTAAAATAATATTACTAAAAATATAATCCAGTCATTCATCACAATGTTGTTTGTAGGGCTTTGTTGCTCACAAATTGGTACTACATTTCCCTGTCAGGTTGATAATGTCACTTAAGGGTTTCTTCCAGTCCCCACTGGCCCCAACACTAGAGGACCATTGCACTCCCACCCCTCCAACACCTTGGCTGGACCAGCCTCACTGGTCTAGCCAATTTAACTGCACTCCAGGAGTTTCGCCATGCTATCTGGACCGGGGCCTTTACCATACAAGCACAGCTACTCTGCCCTTCAAACCGGCTCTGCCATTTAATTAGATCATGGCTATCTGCTTGTGTTGAGTTCTGCATTGCCATGTACCCCCAATAACTTTAGATTCTTGTTGGGTAAGGGAATTAATCTTGCACTGCCTTAGAAATATTCAAATATCCTGAATCCTGCTGAGCCAGGGAGTTCCAAAGTCAAACATGGGGGGGGGGGAGAGAGAATGGAGAGAGAGAAATTTCTCAGGTTGGATTCTCCGCTTGGGAGACGGACCTTTCCCGCCGGGACGGAATAGCGTGCGATTCACGTTTCCATTGGGAAGGCGCTATTCATTCTGCAATTCAGGACTTCAAATCAACCAGCACTTTGCTGGTGAGCATTGGAAGGAATTGCCGGCCCAGTGAGCCTTGTAAGCACTCGGGCCAAAATTAGCGCTAAAGAGCCTGACAGCTGGAGCTGTTCTTAAGTGCTCCACTCACTGTAGCCACGGAGGTGGCTCAAAGACATGCCGCCTGACTTCAGGGGTCTGAGGTGGACCCACTCCTCCTCCTACCTAGCCTTAACCCCCTTCACTGACATTGAACCGTGTGACATCACATCCGTCCATATAAACCCCAATCGCATGAGCAAAATGACCCTCTCCATTAGAGACGTTGGCGGCGCCTCAGGGAATGTTGGGAGACTCTGTCTAAACCCAGCAAATTGAGTGTTTTTTTAGCTTCCGCGCCCCCTCAACAACTTAATCGTCCAGGCCCCCCCTTGTAAATACAGGCAACAATTTGCGCCCGCAAGACGTCTGCCTAAAAGGGTTGCAGCATCATGGAGGGTCCAACCTCTTAATGACATTTAAATTCAAGCAAATGGCGTTTTGCATGGACCCGCTGGCGCGGGGTGAGAACTTCGATAAAGCCGCCAGCTTGGACCGGAGCATGGCGACAGTTGAGCCGAAGAGCCTGTCTTCATGCTGTGAACATCTATGACAGAATCGCCGCCAGGCACATAGTGAATTTTTTCACTGTGCACTATTCTCCACCCAATCGCACTTCTCGCTGCCAGCAACGTGAAGCACAGAATTTAGTCCCTCATCTCGGTTCTAAAAGGGCAACCCCTAATTTTAAAACCATGCCCCCTCGTTCTGGACTCACACACAAGAGGACACATCCTTTCCCCATCCACCTTCTCAAGACTGTTCAGGATTCTATATACTTCAATCAATCTTCTAAATTCGCTGAAGAAAGCCCAGTCTGTCGAACCTTTCCTCATAAAACTCACTTCTTCCAAATGTCAACATCCTTCCTTAAATAAGAGGACCAAAACTACATGCAGTACTCGAGATGTGATTTCACAAATACCTGAAGCACAACATCTGTACCTTTATGCTCAATTCCTCTTATAATAAAATAATAGTATTCCAAGCCTTCTGAATTACTTGCGGTACCTGCACTCTAACTGTTTGCGATTTACACGCTAGAACACCTAGTTCCGAGAGGTGCTGTTGGGACAAAAGAGCTGGCAGCCCTAGGATTTACCAGCAGCTCTGGAGGCAGGATCCTTGCCTTAAAGCCACGGAAGCCTGACAGCAGACAGTTAACTATAATTAAAAAGGCAAATGGAATGTTAGCATTTATTGAAAAAGGATTGGAGTATAAAAGTAGAAAAGTGTTGTTGCAATTGTATAGAGTGTTGGTGAGACCACATCTGGAGTATTGCATCCAGTTTTGGTCTCACTATTTGAGGAATCTGGTGGCATTGGAAGCAGTTGAGAGGTGGTTCGCCAGATTGATTCTGGAGATGAAAGGGTTGACATATGAGGAGAGACTAAACAGTTTGGTCTTATGCTCGCTGGAGTTTAGAAGAATGAGAGGGATCTGATAGAGGTATATAAAATACCAAAAGGGACTGATAAAGTAAAAATGTTCCCCCTTGTGGGTGAATCTAGAATGAGAGGTCACTGATATAGGTTGAGAGGCGGTAGATTTAAAACTGAGATGAGGAGGAACTACTTCTCGCAGCAGGTGGTCAATTTGTGGAACTCGCTGCCCCACAGTGTGGTGGAGTCTGAGTCATTAAATGGTTTCAAGGAGATAGATATATTTCTGATATAAAAAAACAGATTGAAGGGATATAGGGAACAGGTGGGGAGATGGATTTGAGACCAGGAAGAGATCAGCCATGATCGGATTGAATGGCGGAGCAGGCTCAAGGGGCTCAATTACCTACATCTGCTCAATTCTTATAATTGCCTGATTGGGATTGAAGTCAGTCTTCAACAATTGGTTTTCAGGGGGTGGGAACGTTGGAAGAGATGGAGAATCAAGCAAGAGTCCCAAAACAGCAGCATTTCCCTGCACGATTGTCCCGACCAATGAAGTAAAGGAATTCAGATGTTAAAAAGCGGGATTCCCATTTGCATCTATTGTTATGGGCCAGGGTTTAGAAAACACCAAAGTATATTATGGAGCTCACCTGACTACAACTGTTTATTGATTTTGGTTACGATGAGCCTGCCTTTCAGGTGTTATTCAAGAGAGGCCTTAAGCGCTTTTAAATCAAAAAACAAGCTTTATTCTACGAATTTAGTTCACATTTGTATAAGCACACAGTAAGCATTTTTATCAACTACAAACATAAAGACTCCACACAGCTACAGTAATCTATGTACAACCTTTAATGAATTCCCCCTTTAACTGTTCCAATTCAGTAACAAAATCCAAGTATTTTTGACATTCCTACTGGTATAAAACATGTTATTGATACTCTTGTTCCCCTTTCAAACAGCAGGTTTGAATTCCTTCCAGAAATCAATTATCTTTAAGTTATCAAGCAGTCTGGGAACAGCTTTTAAAATGAAGATAGAGAGACACTTCTTTCAACCTGTGCAGTTCAAAACAAGTCAAAACTCAAAACGAAAGTAAAATCCAGCGCCACATATCAGCTCAAAACTCAAAACGAAGGTAAAAACTCAGAGCCACAGCCCAGCTCCACCCACACAATGACATCACTGAAACCATGTGATAAGACAAAAACATTTCTTAAAGGGACAGTCTCATGACACTATTTAACTTTGCATAGCAGGACTTTACACCCGATAGTCCCCCACGTTAAATTGACCATTCATGACATTAAATTGACCATTCATGGCAACGTGAGAGCCAGTTGACATGCATCACGACAGATCCCTCACAATGTGCACCTGCTGATCAAAACCTGCTGAAGGCGCACAGGTGAATACAGCACCTCTGCACCCCACTGGGTTTGTGGGGGGGGGGGGGGGGAGACATGCCCAGGCACTGCCCCCTGCCAGTGCGGGAGGTGCCACTGAATAAAAAAACATTGGTGGGCCCCAATCTTCTAAAAGCCGGGTTGATGTTAGGGCGGGCTCTCCCCAATGTGACACTGTGAAACTCGCCCTTGGATTCCAACCCACCCCCCGCCACAGTGTCAAAGAACATAGCAGGAAAAGCCGGCAACACAGCTTGCGGGCTACACTCCACTTTTCCCGCCCAGGAAGACACTGCAAAAAAAATGGCAAAAATTCCATCATAGGAACGGAGTGACAATCAGACTCCGATTGCCACTCCACAGATGTTCAGACCCCACATCTCAAACAGAACTTTCTACCACATAGGCAATGGATCTTTAGAGAAGTTCATGGTACCATGGTGTTTTCTGCACGTCAGCTCCAAGAGATATGCTAAGAGCAGAACTCAACACATGTTAATCTAACTAAATGTTCGGAAACATTTTTGGTGGTCTATGAAAGATAGTGGTAAAAATCAGATTGTCCTAAAAAACTGATTATGGTCTGGCAATTCCATGACAACACACTTGCTTTGCGTGTCCTGTGACACCTTATCAATAACAAAAGGAGTGAGAAGGTCTGTGATTTGCCGTTTAGCATGATGTTCTCTACAATGCTTTCTGAAGCATTCAGTATTCATAGAAGTGGCATCCACATTAGATATTGCAGTCTTAAATTTGAGATTTGTAACTTTCATTTCACTGATAACTGCTTTAAATTCTTGTTCTGAACAATAAATGCAACAAGGACCACTTCTCAACTGCACGATAGCTTTGCTCTCAACAAAGTGCCAAATAGACAGGAGTCATGTACCAGTCTGTCCCACAAAAACAGCATGCGATTTGACTGTCGGCTTGAAGCAGTCTTATCTGCCTCAGCAGCATCCCGTGCGGAATAGTGTGTGTTAATGACAAGCCAACGCCAGAATCGCCAAGGCCAGCATTGCCTTTGGCAAGCTACAAAAAACTGAGAGTGAAGAGGAATTAGTCTTTCAACAAAAGTCAAGGTATACAGAGCAGCTTCCCTTCCCACTGCCTCTTCTATGTTTGTGATACGTAGATAGCTTACTGCAGTCACACAAACAAGCTACAGCACTTTCACCTGACCTGCTAAGATCAGACATCGAGATTAGATTTCTAAAGCGGATATTCTCTCGCTGACCGACATACATAACATCTACACTCTGCTGGAAAGAGCTCAAATATGAAGGGCAGGATGCTTTGTCAGACTGCATGAGCACTGGCAAAATGGTTCTAAGCCGAGCTAATTGGAGGAAAGTGCTCCAAGGACACGCAGATGGTCTCATTGAAGAATTTCAACATCACCCTGGGGACATGGAAGAACCTCAAACAGGATAGTTTTTTATAGCGCCATCTCATTAGGAAAGACAGTATTTCCTATGAATAGGACAGTCACGCTGACCAAAAGGAAAAGTGAGCTTTGAGAGTCCAGACCGGCAAACACCTTTTCTACGCCAATACTAATGTGCCTGACATGCAACAGATCTCTTAATTCTCAAATTGGATTGATTAGTTAACTTCAAACACATCGCACCTGAAACTTGAATTCTAGTTGAAGTCATACAGATCCTCTAAAAAAAGAGATGAACAAAAAAATTATGTAAGACTATGTAAACCTGTGTAGGGACTGATGGTGCAATTTTGGAATTATTACGCCAAAATTCAGCAAGTAATCTTGATTTACTGTTGTCCTGCCTACACTGGCGGACTTTAAAAATTCCACAGCAAGGACTAAACTTGCTAGGCTTGTTCATGATTTGCAAAATACCTTATAATCTCTTTTAAGGCATCATTTTGGGGATCCATTGTATGTAACAAAAACCTGCATCTACATAGCACCTTTAACATAATAAAATGTTACATTAGGCCAGATAGCCAAATGCTTGATTAAAGGAGGTATGTTTTAACTGTATCTCAAAGAACATACAGAACGTCAGAGAATCCCAACAGTGCAGGATGCCATTCGACCCATCGAATCTGCACCGACCCCCGAAAGAGAACCCTACCCCGGCCCACTCCCTGCAACCCCATCTAACAGGCAATTTAGCATGGCCAATCCACCAAACTTTCACATCTTTGGACTGTGGAAGGAAACCGGAGCACCTGGGGAGAATGTGCAAACTCCACACACAGTGACCGAAGGACAGGATTTAACCCGGGTTTCTGGTGTTGTGAGGCAGCAATGATAACCACTGTGCTACCGTGCCGCCAGAGCAAGACATTGAAGGCACAGCTGCCAATAATGGGGTAAGGGAAGTATGGGATACACAAGAGGCTAGAGTTGGAGGTACAGAGGGTTGGAGGAATTTGAATGAGCATGAAAACTGTAAATGAATATAAACAATAAATTGAAAATTTGTAGACCAGGAGTCAACATAGGCCAATAAGCACAAGGCAACAGGCAACAATCCCTTTAAGTTGCGTGGCTATGGCACATGGCAGTCCCTTTAATTTTAGAAACAATTAGAAAGGCACTTTAACAAATTACCTGGGCATTGGAGAGAATTGTGCTGATGGGTGAATGGTACAAGTTAAGATAAAAGTAGCAAGAGGATTGTGTCCCGGGGGTGGTTCATGAGGACCAAACTGGGTTTGTGAAGGGGAGACAGCTGAACACAAATATACGGAGGCTGCTAGGGGTAATGATGATGCTCCCACCAGAGGGGGAAGCGGAGATAGTGGTGGCGATGGATGCCGAGAAAGCATTTGATAGAGTGGAGTGGGATTATTTGTGGGAGGTGCTGAGGAGATTTGGTTTTGGGGATGGGTATATCGGGTGGGTACAGTTGCTGTATAGGGCCCCGATGGCGAGCGTGGTCACGAATGGACGGGGGTCTGATTATTTTCGGCTCCATAGAGGGACGAGGCAGGGATGTCCTCTGTCCCCGTTATTGTTTGCACTGGCGATTGAGCCCCTGGCCATAGCATTGAGGGGTTCCAGGAAGTGGAGGAGAGTACTCAGGGGAGGAGAAGAACACCGGGTATCTCTGTATGCGGATGATTTGTTGTTGTATGTGGCGGACCCGGCGGAGGGGATCCCAGAGATAATGCGGATACTTGGGGAGTTTGAGGATTTTTCAGGGTATAAATTGAACGTGGGGAAAAGTGAGTTGTTCGTGGTGCATCGAGGGGAGCAGAGCAGGGAAATAGAGGATTTACCGTTGAGGAAGGTAACAAGGGACTTCCGGTACTTGGGGATCCAGATAGCCAAGAATTGGGGTACATTACACAGGCTTAATTTAACGCGGTTGATGGAACGGATGGAGGAGGACTTTAAGAGATGGGACATGGTGTCCCTGTCACTGGCAGGTAGGGTGCAGGCAGTTAAAATGGTGGTCCTCCCGAGATTCCTTTTTGTGTTTCAGTGCCTCCCGGTGGTGGTCACAAAGGCTTTTTTCAAGAGAATCAAGAAGAGTATTATGAGTTTTGTGGGGGCCGGGAAGACCCCGAGAGTGAGGAGGGGATTTTTGCAGCGTAGTAGGGGCGGGGTGGGGGGGGGGGGGTGCTACTGGGCCGCCAAAGTTTCAATGGTGTGTAAGTGGATGGGAGAAGGGGAGGGAGCGGCATGGAAGAGATTGGAGAGGGCGTCCTGCAGGGGGACTAGCCTACAAGCAATGGTGACGGCACCGTTGCCGTTCTCACCGAAGAAATACACCACAAGCCCGGTGGTGGTGGTGGCTACATTGAAAATTTGGGGGCAGTGGAGACGGCATAGGGGAAAGACGGGAGCCTTGATGCGGTCCCCGATAAGAAATAACCATAGGTTTGTTCCGGGGAGAATGGATGGGGGATTTGGAGCATGGCAAAGAGCTGGGGTAGTACAATTGAGAGATCTGTTCGTGGATGGGACGTTTGCGAGTCTGGGTGCGCTGACGGAAAAATATGGGTTGCCCCAAGGGAATGCATTTCGGTATATGCAACTGAGGGCTTTCGCGAGGCAACAGGTGAGGGAATTTCTGCAGCTCCCGACACAGGAGGTGCAGGATAGAGTGATCTCAGAGACATGGGTGGGGGATGGTAAGGTGTCGGACATATATAGGGAAATGAGGGACGAGGGGGAGATCATGGTAGATGAGCTGAAAGGGAAATGGGAAGAAGAGCTGGGGGAGGAGATTGAGGAGGGTCTGTGGGCTGACGCCCTACGTAGGGTAAACTCATCGTCCTCGTGTGCCAGGCTAAGCCTGATACAATTCAAGGTTCTACACAGGGCGCATTTGACTGGAGCACGGCTCAGTAGATTTTTTGGGGTAGAGGATAGGTGTGGGAGATGCTCGAGAAGCCCAGCGAATCACACCCACATGTTCCGGTCATGCCCGGCACTACAGGGGTTCTGGGTGGGGGTGGCAAAGGTGCTTTCGAAGGTGGTGGGGGTCCGGGTTGAACCAAGCTGGGGGTTGGCTATATTTGGGGTTGCACAAGAGCCGGGAGTGCAGGAGGCGAGAGAGGCCGATGTTTTGGCCTTTGCGTCCCTAGTAGCCCGGCGCAGGATACTGTTGATGTGGAAGGAAGCCAAGCCCCTGGGTGTGGAGACCTGGATAAATGACATGGCAGGGTTTATAAAGCTGGAATGGATTAAGTTCGTCCTAAGGGAATCGGCTCAAGGGTTCACCAGGCGGTGGCAACCGTTCGTCGACGACCTCACAGAAAGATAGAGGGAATGGAAAAGAAGAAGACAACAGCAGCAACCCAGGGGGGAGGGACCGGACGGACTCTCAGGGATGTCATTGTATATGTATAGACACTTGTTATACGTAATGTATATTGGATTGTTGGATTGTATCTTTGGAGAGTAACTATTTTTGACAAGGCAGTTGCCACTTGGTTTTGTTTTTGTTTGTGTTTATATATTAATTTATTTATTTGTTTGTTTAAAATTGGCCACGGTTATTTATATTGCTTTGTTGTTGTTCAAAAGAAAAACTATGTACTGTTATGTTTGGCCACAAAATTTTGAATAAAATATATATTATTTAAAAAGATAAAAATAGCAAAGTTTTAAACAGCTCAAGCTTATGAGGTGGAAAATGGGAGACCAACAAAGAAAGCATTAGAATAGTCAAATCTGGAGGCAAGGCTTGAATGAGGGTGCAGCAGCAGATTGATTGAAGCAGGGGTGGGTAGAGACAGATGATATAAAAGGCAAAAAAAAAATGGTGCTGCAACTTAGTAGACAAAATGTGTGGCATCTGCTGAGGGGTGGGGAAACATGAGGATTTGTCTTGAAGCAGAACAGGCAAGAGTCTGTTCCTGGAAGTCAATTGCGATCAGTTTTATATCAATTTAGCAAGTCACCCCATGGTGACTTCTTGCTCTCCTAGTCCTCTTTCCATGCAACTTCACGGACCTTCATAATGATCTGCTACACCAATTCCTTTTTGATAGCAAAATTGTGCAACAGACTTGATGATTTTGATTTTTCATTGCTCTATAGAACACCACATTGTCTGAGCAATAAATCAACTGAATCTCAACTTTGCCATCTCCACGATGTGCTTCGTAATAATTAAGTCACAGTATGGTAGTTGTACTCGTGCTCACCTATGCAGAGGTGGTCAGTAGCCATGTATTTAAACAACTTATATTTTTACAGTAACACACTGGAACATCCAGAGATGCTTCCTGGGGGTTTTACGAAGCACAACATGACTATAAGCTACATTATTGTAAATATTATGGCAGATGACCAATAACTTAGTCAGAGGTAGATAGCGTCTTAAAGGAGAAAAGATAAAGCGAAGAGGCAAGGTTTCGGGAGAAAGATCCAGTGCTTAGAGCTAGGCAAATAAAGGGACAGCGAAGTTAGAGATGCACCAAATACCAGAATTAGAGGAGTTCTGTGAAGCTGGTACAAGGGCAGAGCTAAGGAGGGGTGGAACTGTAGGTGAATTTGAAAACGAGGGTGAGAATTTGAAAACTAACGGTGTTGCTTAACCGGAAGTAAATATATGGCAGTGAGCATTGGGGTGAGAGGTGAATAGGGCTTTGTGCGGACAGACGTACTTTGGTTGACCTCATGTTTACTGAGGATCAAATGCGAGGCTGGCCAGCAGTACATCGGCATTTTTAAAATAATTCATTCATGGGATGTGGGTGTTGCTGGCTGTACCAGCATTTATTTTAAAAATAATTTTAGAGTGCCAATTAATTTTTTCCAATTAAGGGGCAATTTAGCGTGGCCAATCCACCTAGCCTGTGCATCTTTGGGTTGTGGGGGCGAAACCCACGCAAACACGGGGAGAATGTGCAAACTCCACATGTGACCCAGAGCCGGGATCGAACCTGGGACCTCGGCGCCATGAGGCAGCAAGGCTAATCCTCTGCGCCACTGTGCTGCCCTGGGCGAGCATTTATTGCCCATCCCTAATTCCCCTTGAACTGAGTGGCTTGCTAGGTCATTTCAAAGGGCATTTAAGAGTCAATCACATTGCTATGGATCTGGAGTCGTATGTAGGCCAGACCAGGTAAGGATGGCAGATTTCCTTCCCTAAAGGACATTAGTGAACCAGATGTTGTTTTTTTAAAAAACGACAATCAACAGCAATTTCATGGTCATTATTAGATTCCCAATTCAAGATTTTTTTATTGAATTCAAATTTCTCCATCTGTCATGGTGTGATTCGAACCCGGATCCCCAGAGCATTTACCCTGGACCTCTGAATTACTAATCCAGTGGCGATGCCATTTTACCACTGCATCCCCTTAAATAAAGCGATCTGGAGGGTAAGAAAGGGATGGATGAAGATTTCAGCATCAGAGGAGCTGAGGCATGGTGGAGCCAGGCAATGCTATATTGGGCGAAGTAGATGGCCACAATGGCACAGTTATGTCGTTGGAAGCTCAACTCGACCAAGTATGACACTAAGATTGTCAATAGTCTGGTTCATCCTCTAAGCACTTGCGAGGGAGTTGCTGGAGGTAGTGGCGAGGAAATGGAGTTTATAGCGGGAAAGGAAGACAAAGATTTTGGGTCTTCAAAATATTTAATTGATGGAAATTTTTGCTCATTGAGTACTGATATTTAAGAAGCAGTTTCACAATTATAAACAGTAGAGGGTTTGAGAGGGATGGTGATATGGTAGATCTGGGTATCATGGGTGTACATGTGGAAATCGACATTGTTCAACATAGAACCTAAATTGGATTTGAGTACTGATATTTAAGAAGCAATTTCACAATTATAAACAGTAGAGGGATGGTGATATGGTAGATCTGGGTATCATCGGTATACATGTGGAAACCAACATTGTTCAACATAGAACTTAAATTGGATTTTTAAAAATAAATTGAGAGTACCTAATTCTTTTTTCCAATTGAGGGGCAATTTAGCATGGCCAATTCACCTACCCTGCACATCTTTTTGGATTGTGGGGGTGAGACCCATGCAGACACAGGGAGAATGTGCAAATTCCACACGGACAGTGGCCCAGGGCCGGGATCGAACCCGGGTCCTCAGCGCCGTGAGGCAGCAGTACCAACCACAGCGCCACCGTGCTGCCCTAACCTAATGTAGATTTGGTTTGCCTATAAAGCTGGTTCATTTTCACACCCAAAATCACGTCACAAAATGAATGCAGCATCAACATAGAATGCAAGACCAGAGTATGGCCATGGGGTGGTTGTCATTTTCTACCCTGGGTCCTTCAGACTGAATAGTTTTAGCATGCATACAAATTCAATAGTTATTTTTTAAAATCTTGGCATTGAGATTTATCAAACAAAAACCATGTGATAATGAATTGTGGACTAACTTGGAACGCGTTACAATACAATAAAAGAAAACTGATGCATATTTTACTCGGATATATCTATATGCGCCAAACATCCTTTGTATGTAATTCAGCTACCAAAATAAACTAGCCCAGAAATCAGTCCAACTCACCACTGACTTGCATATTTGAAGTGTTTCCTGAGCACAGTTGTATTCATTCCAAGTATTTTCTAGCTCCTTCATCGAGTGTAGTGTGCAAAGACATCCCTCAGAGACTACTTTCACTGCTTCAGATAGGTCATCTCCAAAATGATTCTCATTGAACTCACTCCTAAATGTCCAAGTAAAATAAAAATGTTTTACAGAAGAATTTGCAGAACTGATTTGGGTAATGAGGTTTTTTTTTTTTTTTTTTTTAATAAATGAAATGGAGGGGGACGTTCCTCACAACCTGCCAGAGGCAGCCAGCAGTGGGATCTTCTGGTCCCATCGTTGTAAATGGGGTTCCCCATTGAATGCACCCTTGCCACTGTGAAACCCGCAAGGGGGGGGGGGAAATCGGAGAGATGAACGATCAGAAAATTTCAGCCAAAGTATATTTTAGTTAACTTTTCATATTGATGGAAGTTCACTTATTAATGTATAAATTAAGTACAACAGGTAGTTCTTGAAAATTTGTAACTAGAGTTTTCAGTTGTGAAAATAATCCGACAGAACTTTTCTGATTCCCTTACCATCCAATATCTCATCCATGAAAATTGTTTATCTGCCAACATCAACAATGGAGACCAAGAATCAAATCTTAGACCTTCAAGTTGACTCAACTAGTTACTGAAAAACCTCAACAAACATAGGAGCTAAAACAAATTTCCTTTGTCAAAAAGTAAACAACTTTTATCAATAGAGTCATTAGCCTGATATGATATCCCAAGGTGTTGACAGGACCATTATCAAATAAAATTTTACATCCCGGGCCACAGAAGGCGATATCAGGACATGATACCAAACCTTGGTCAATGAGATAGGATACAAGGAACGTCTTAAAGGATGCACAAGGAGATTTAAGACGGGAATTCCAGAGCTCAGGGCTGAGGCGATTCTTCAAGAGATAGCCACCAATGGAAGAGTTATTAAAATGAGGAGGTGCAAGAATAGAACTCAGGATTATATAGTTGACGGGGATTGTGTGGTCATGGAGGGATTTAAAAACAAGGTTGAGAATTGTTTAAACATTTGAAGAATAGGAAGGGCATGATCCCTATTTTCATAACGTTGAAAAGATGGATAATGCAATGCAGGCATATTACTTAACTTGGATTGAGTATGCAAAATTACAGAACATAAGGAAACATGACGAATCAATTGAAAAGAAGGTACATAAAGACAACTGAAGCCAAGTCCCGGTTGCTGCAATGTTGCCTATCCTGCTGTCAGAAAGCAGAGTTAAGAGCTGGTACATTATCAGAGATGTAGTTAAGTCCAATTTTGCCGATTGCAACCACATACTCAGGAATCGACAATGGTGATGTTTGGTTCCAGGCAGTTAGAATCACTGAATCAGAAAATGGTTACAACATTCGTTGTCATCATTTGGTCTGTTCAACCCACAGTTGCTCTGCAAGAGCAATTCAACCAGTCCAAGTCCTTTCCTCGTAATCCTGCAATTTAAAAAAAAAAATTCTCCAGGCAGTTATCTATTTCTCTTTGGAAAGCCACAATTAATCTTCCTCCGCCACCCTTTCATGAAGTGCATCCCATATTCTAACAGCTGGCTGAGTTAAAAAAATCTTTTCTCATGTCACTTTTCGTTCTTTTGCCAATTACCTTGAATCAGTGTTCTCTGGTTCTTGACCCCTCTGCCAAAGGGAACAGTTTCTCCCCGTCTACTCCATTATTGAGCACTTCTATTAAATCTCCTCTTCATCTTTTCTCCAAAGAGAGCAACCCATTTCTCCAATCCATATTTGTAAATCCATACTCGAAACGTTAGTTCTTTTCTCCCTCTACAGATGCTGCCCGACCTGCTGAGATTTTCCAGCATTTTCTCTTTTGCCTTCTTCACCAACCTGTCCACCTGTGACTCCACTTTCAAGGAGCTATGAACCTGTATCCCTAGATCTCTTTGTTCTACAACTCTCCCCAATACCCTACCATTAACTGAGTAGGTCCTCTACCAAAATGCATCATCTCACATTTATCTAAATTAAAATCCATCTGCCATTCATCGGGCCACTGGATCAAGATCCTGTTGCAATCCTAGGTAACTTTCCTCATTGTCCACTATGCCACCAATTTTGGTGTCATCTGCAAACTTACTAACCATGCCTCCTAGATTCTCATCAAAAATCATTCATATAAATAACAAATAACAGTGAACCCAGCATTGATCCCGGATGCACACTGCTGGTCACAGGCCTCCAGTTTGAAAAACAACCCTCTACAACCATCCTTTGTCTTCTGTTGTCAAGCCAATTTTGTATCCAATTGGCTACCTCACCCTGGATCCTGAGAGATTTAATCTTATGCAATAACCTACCATGCAGTACCTTGTCGAAGACCTTGTTGAAGTCCATAATGACAACGCCCTCATCGACCTTCTCGGTAACCCCTTCAAAAAACTCAATCAAATTCAAGAGACATGATTTCCCACTCACAAAGCCATGCGGAATGTCCCTGATCAGTCCTTGCCTCATTAAATGCCTGTAGATCCTGGTTGGCCGGGCCTCTCCCACACCGTTCGCAAGTGTCTTCCAGTCATTCAAATAACCGGCTCATCCTTGACCTCGTCAGGTGCGCCATTATGCACCTTTAATTATATTAACCCCAGTCTTGCACACAAAGTAGAGGCATTCACCCGCCGCAATACCTCATACCAGGTATGAGGCCCTCCTCCAGCGCAACCCCCAGCTCCTCCTCCCACTTGGCCTCAATCCCCTCCAGCCACGGCGTATCCTCCTCCAGAATCCTCCCATAAATTGTCGAGATGAAACCACCGACCCCCTCCTCTCCAAACCAATCACCGACACTAACCCCTCCAACAACGAGGAGGGCGGTGTCACCTGAAACGTCAGGAAAACCTTCCTTGTAAAATCCCGCACCTGCACATACCTAAAAGACCTCCCCCCACCGTGGAATCCCAAAGTTCACAGTCAACTCCAAGCTCCCAAACCAACTTTTCTGAAATAAGTCCTTCATTTCCATCACCCCTCACTCCTCCCAGCCCCGAAACCTAGCATCCAATCTCGCTGGCTCAAGCAAATGATTCTCTCAGATCGGTATCAGATTTGAACCCGCCTCTAACTTAATATTTTGCCGAAATTGCCACATTTCCAACATGGCCACCACCTCCGGACAACCCGAATATTTCCTTGGGCCAAATGGGAGCGGTGCCAGTGCCCACAACCTTGACCCACGCTAAGAGCCTGCCTCCATCCTCACCCATATTGCGTCCAGCTCCCTACCCTAGCTCCACATCTTCACGGCGTCCGCCGCCTTATAATAATAAATCCGATTCAGCAGAGCCGAACCCCTTGACGCTTTACAAATCCTCGCCACCTTACCTGCCCAGACAAATGACAAAAATCAACCGCCCACACCCATAAAAACCGCTTTCAGCAAGACAACCGTAAACACTGGAATAAAAATAAAACCGTGGCAAAACATTCATCTTTACCGCCTGTACCTGGCCTGCTAATGATAGGGGGAGGTTGTCCCACCTCAACAAATCCACCGTGACCCTGCCCGCCAGACTCGTAAAATTTAATTTACGGAGCCGGGCACACTCTCAAGCCAATTGCGCCCCCAGATACTTGAAGTGAATAGTCATCAATCAAAGCGGCAATCCCCTACCAAGCCAGCTGTCATCCCAGTAGGGAGAACAAAAAGCACTCACTCTTCTCCAAATTCAATTTGTATCCTGAAAAAACCCCATATGACATGAGCAGACCCATTATATCTCCCACCGTCAGAGCCGGGTTGGAAATATACAAAAGTCGGCATTTGAGGACACTCAATGCTCCACAGACCCTCACTATCCCCCTCCACGTATCCAAGCTCCTCAGCACAATGGCCAACAGTTTTATCGCCAGCGCAAACAAATGTTGAGTGATCTCGTTCCCCTATGCAGCTGAAAATGTCCCAAGTTCACCTCATTTGTACAAACACTCGCTTTCTGTTCCATATGCAACAATTTGACCAACGGCACAAACTTAGGCCCAATCCAAAACTGTTCCAACACTGCAAAAAACAAACTCCACTTAATCAAACACCTTTTCCGCATCCAGCGACATCACCACCTCCTGTTCACCACATTTAGCAAGCACCGCACATTAGAAGACAACTGCCTACCCTTTCCGAACCCTGCCTGATCTTCCCCAACCACTCCTCCAGCTTAAGCGACAGCACTTGTGGCCAGAATCTTGGCATCCACATTTAACAGGGTTAACTGGGTCCTTATTCTTCTTAACAACAGCAAAATAGATGCCTGTTCCATTGATTCTGGAAGCGCTCTCCTAGCTACCATGTCCCCAAACATCTCCACCAACAGCAGCGCCAGCCTGCCCGGAAACGTCTTATAAAATTCCACCAGGAACCCAACCGGTCCCGGTGCTTTACCGGCATGCATTTTCCCTATCACCATCGGAACCTCCTCAATCTCCACTGACTCCTTCAACCCCGCCCTATCCTCCTCTTCCACTGAAGGACACTCCAGCCCCTCTAAAAATTCTCCCCTGGGGGCTCAGATGTATTCAACCTCTTATAAAACCCCTCAAATGCCCTGTTCACCTGCTCCGGCGCAGTCACCAGCCCCTCACCCCACCTGGAGCTGAACAATCTCCCTGGAGGCCACCTGATGGCAGAACTCTCCCGCCAGCAAGCGACTGGCCTTCTCCTCATACTTGTATACCATACCCGTTGCCCACCTCAACTGGTTTTCCGCTTTCCCGGTGGACAAAAGGTCGAATTGCGTCTGCATTTCTTTCTACTGGCCAAAAGTTCCGGATTGTGATCAACCGCATATTTCCCATCAACCAGCTTATTAACTGCTGTTGTTGCTCTGCTTCCCTATCCACCTGCACCGTATACGAGATGATCTCGCCCCTTACTACCGTCTCCAGCGTCTCCCAGTGACGGCAAGACCTCCCCATTTTTCTTGAACCCACATAATCGTCAATCACCTTTGCCATCCTCACACAAAAAGCCGGATTCGCAAGCAGCCCCACATCCATCCTACAGTCGGGCCTCTGTGCAGGCCCCTTCCCTAAGACTACATCCAACATGTCCAATGCGTGATCCTCACCCCCGACAACAACGACCTCCCTAAAATAAAGAAATCAATGTTCGAATATACATTATGCACTGGTGAGCTTAGATGAATCCATCTTCGGATGCACATATTAAATTCTCACCTAAAATTAACTGATGGCTGCCAACATCCTCTTCGTAAAACCAACAACATCCCAATTTGGGGCACACACGCTAACCATCACCACCAATCCCCCCTCCAAAGCGCCTGTTGCCATAACTAACCTGCCCCCCGATCTGCCACCACATTCTCCACCTGAAACCTAACTCTCTTACACACCAATACCACTACTCCCCACGGGCCCAGCCATCAAAGCCCGAGTGAGACATCTGACTCAGCTGACCCTTCCGAAGCGTAACCTTGTCCATCACCCGCAGATGGGTCATCACCCTCAGATGGGTCTTCCTGCAGCAGCACCTCATCGGCTCTCAAGCTCTTTCAATGCGAAATGACTCTCGCCTGCTTCACCAGTGCACGTTACCATTCGGACTAGGGGTCTCCCTTCCCCCTCCCTTTCCATCCAGCCATGATCACTCTGCGGGATATACCTGCCCCCCACCGCCCCCCCAACCACACAACTTCTTAGGCCCAATGTCCTCCATAAATTGCCCCCGGTTCCGCCTCACAAATGGGACCACGCCCTGCCCCGAATTACTGCCAACAACTATCCCTGACCCTACCCCATAAGCTCCCCCCACCACTTCCTCTCAAAATCACTCCTCTCTGCATATTCCCCATCCCCCCACCATTCACATCTCTTGCCCACACAGGCTCAGCCGGCCGCAGCCCATTCCCCACCTCGTTTCCGTTCACTTGCCGACAAGTTTTCTAGCGAAGTGGCCCCCTCCAGAAACCCCTCCCCCCCCCACATACCCAATACAAAATTCAACAGAGAAAGCACCCACCCCCACCCCAACTCTTCTAAATCCAAACATGTTAAACACCAAAGGGGAAAACGCCCTGACTCATTATCCCACTGTCCTTAAACCATCCCCTCCCAACTACAACATAAGAAATCAAAGTCCAAATTCAGTTCAGTCCCAGTCCTTCAGCCCTCACAAACGCTTCCGCCGCCATCTCACAAAAATGGTCCTTGGGAGTTATACTTAACTCTCAGCTTAGCCGGGTAGACGACCCCGAACCACACATCACTCTTGTAAAGTGCTATGTTCGCCCTATTAAAGGCCACCCACCTTCATGCCAGTTCCTCCGTGACGCCCCGATATATACGAGCATCCCTGCCTCCCCACCTTCCTCCGGATTCTGCTTGGCCCATCTCAAAACCTTCTCCTTCATCTGATAGCTGTGAAAACAGACCATCACGGCTTTTGGTGGATCATTCGCCTTTGGCTTCGGCTGAAGCAACTGATGAGCCCTTTCCAGCTCAAAGAGGGAGGTGTTCACCTCCTTCCCCAACAATTTGGTGCACATCCCCACAAAGTACTCGCTGTCAGCTTCAGGCCCTCCAGCCTCTGAGGCAGCTGAGATTCTGTCACCGAGACTTGTTCACAGTGCTTATCACAGTGTTAAATCCCCATTTATTTTCATTTTGTTCATCCACTTAGATGTTAGCTTTGCTTCAGTGGTAGCAGTCTTGATGCCGAGCTAGGAAGATGTGAGTAGAAGTCCCACTCCACAACCTAGAGTTCCTAATCTCGGCCAATCTAGATCAGTACTGCACCGGTGACTTTTAGATGAGACGTTGGGTGGGAGTTTCCATACCCGCCTGCCCCGAGACAGGAAATTTCAACACGCGGTCAATGGACCTTTCAATGCTTCGCCAAATTTTCAGTCCCATCTGCAACGATTCCTACAGTAGGCAGGACTGGAAAACTTGCACAATTAAATCTCAGCTCCACTGCCCCTTCAATGAAAATTGTTAAAAATCACATGGTATTATTCATAAAAGAACAGGAAGCTGTCTATTGTTCAACCACATCACTAAAATAGAATATCCAGCCATTTATTTTATTGGTGTTTGTGGGACCTCATCACAAGAGGTACAGGTCATGAATACCAAGAGGTAATGATGTGTCCATTTACAGCATTGTGTAAAGCTTTAGGGTGCACGCTAAATTAAGTTTATCAAGGCTTCAGAGAAGGTACAGTATGCATTCTGTCCAGTGCAAGGATAGAACATTTGCCTGTTGCATTTCCCTACAGTACAACAGGGGAACACTGCAAAGATACTTCATTGGCTTCTTTGTGTGAAATGCAGGGAGGTTAACAATGAAAATTTGAGGGAATTAGCATCTTGGGGGTCAACTGAACCATTTGGACTGGGGGCACTTTACAACTGCCGACAGATGCAACAAATGCAAGTCAATGCAATAGGATGCATTTTGGCTACAAACAGCAGCAAGTATAATCTGAATGGAAGTCGGCTCAGGGCTATGAAAGGAGACAGAGATTGGAGTACAGGTTCTCAGGACGTTAAAGAAAGCCCCTCAGACTGATGAAGTCTTTAAAAAACGAATCGACATTTAGGTTTTATCACAAGAGATACATAAATATTAAGAGATAATAATATACTCATGTTAAACTGTAATTTAGAGCATTGTGTAAAGCTTCAGGTTTCACACTAAATGAAGTTGTGTGATGCTTCAGAGAAGGTACAGTATGGACAGTCAGTATAAGAATAGAAAATTACAAGACGACTTGAAAATGTAGTTTTTTTTTAAATTTTACATTAGAACAACCCTAATTATAGGAAAAACAGAAGGATTTAAAATAATGAAGAATGGGACAAGATAGTTAGAAGTAGACAGTTTATAGTTGTTCACAAGTCTAGAATTAAGCTCCATAAATACAAAACTATGAAAATGTAGAACAGACAGCCAGAGAAACACATTCTTGTAATAATCCACAGGAGGCAGGGGTTCGGTCACCACACCAGTATTTATTGGCAATAACTTATATACAAGAGCAGCTCCAAACAGTGCTGCTAGCATTCCAGTCAACTTAGGACTGCCTCACAAAGCCTACACAGGTGCGTACATGGGCCCCTCAATGAGCTATCATTGAGGGAGCTCATACTCCAATTGGCCAAGCAATAATGCCAATTGGAGGTCATTACACTTCTACACAGTCATGAGGTTATCAAATTAGTTAGTGGTTGAAGGAAAATCTAGGTCAACCTTTCAGGTTAGACTGGAGAGGTGGATGAAGGAAAAAAGGGATAATGAAACACAGCAGATAACTTGAATATCAGTTTGCTCATATGGAGGGTAAATAGCAGCACCTGGCCTGTTTCAGTCTTGTAAATTCTATGTTTTTTTTTTGTATGTGTAATTAATTTGTACTTCTACTATTGGACAAAAAAAACAAACTATTTGCGGAAGGAGAAACATTTAGAACAAAAATGCTGTTTTGTACTTCATGGTCAGGGCATCACAGCATACTCGATTGAGCCATGGTACAACTATGCAAATTAAATTTCCTGCTCCCCCTGGTGCCCAGAAAGCCACAACATGGAAAGGCAACCGATACTAGCAGACTGATCTCGTTCTATGTTCCTAAGCTCCTTTCCAATAAAATTCAGGTGTAACAGGCTTCCCCCATTCAGAACGCAGTTTTTTAATGAGATAAGTAATTTATTTCCTTAATTCTGGAACCACAAGAAAGTTTCAAAATGGATATACTACAAATTCGACTCATATGTTCAGTACATTTTACTTGCAAGAATGTGCATTGAAATTTGAATTAACTATTCAGGAATGAATTATTTTTTTAAAATGCTGGATAAATTCAGCAGGTCTAACAGCAACTTTGGAAAGAAACAGTGATTTAATGGGACAGAAAGCGTCCGTATTGGGCGCATTTAGCGTGGTATTTCTCGGTGACAACACAGCTATTTAACGGCATTTTGCCCTTTTCCGGGCCTCGGCGAGCTCAGTTTATCAGTGCAGGAAGACTACTCGCATATCGGGATGCCATTTTTAAATGCCACCTCAATCTTTCGACCCCCTCAGCACCCCACCCCCGGTCTCCCCACTGCACCCAACCTATCTTTTACAGGATCTTCAAGACTCCCCTCATCCCACCTCTCAAGGCCAAGGCACCCCCAGGCCCAATCCCTGGAGCGGTCTCCCAGACGAGGCCGTTAAGTTTCCAGGAGAATCCGGCATAGACATATTTAAATGAGCCTAATGACTCACATAAATATGTTAATCTGGATTTCACCAGGTGACATTATAAATCTCGCGAGATTCAACAGCCTCGTCGCATCACCAAGTGGGTGCCCAGAGTTAACGCATCAAATCAAAATGATCCTTCTACAGAACTCTAATGAAGGGTCATGTTGTCTCGAAATGTTCAATTGCGGTCAATTCCAGCCCCACTTGACCTGGAGTTGCAACATAAAGAATTAACTAATAATTTTTACAGAAAAACCCAAGTCTTTGACTCTTGGCTGCCCCAATAATTAGTCGCTAGATTTATAAATTTAAACAAGAGTTCGTTTTACTCATAACAAGAACTATAATGAAATATGCAGCTAATATGACTGGTTAACCAGTATCTAATTCCTAATCTCCATGTAACTTCACCCAACTCTCTACACGTACACACACAAGAAAGACAAACACAGAGGGGAGAAAATAATAAATAAAAGAGTCTTTGTTTCTTTTTAAAAAAAATATATTTATTAAAGTTTTTTAACAAAACAATTTTTTCCTCTTACAAACAATAAACCGCCCCCCCCCCCCGCCCCCCCCCCCCCCCGTAACAAAATAACACAAAATCTCCCTGAGCAAGATATATACATGGTAAGATATATTTACATAGCTTTATACACTGGCTCTCGCCCATTCGTGCGAGTTTCCCCCACCCTCCATGTTATCCCCCGCTCATCCGTCCCCTCAAACAATCTCTCGTTCCCCCTCCCCCCCCCCCCCTCCCCCCAGGGTTGCTGCTGCTGCTGACCGACCTTCCGCTAACACTCCGTGAGGTAGTCTAGGAACGGTTGCCACCGCCTGTACAACCCCTGCGCAGACCCCCTTAAGGCAAACTTAATCCTCTCCAACTTTATGAACCCAGCCATGTCGTTTGTCCAGGCCTCCACGCTAGGGGGCTTTGCCTCCTTCCACATTAGCAAGATCCTTCGCCGGGCTACCAGGGACGCAAAGGCCAGAATGCCGGCCGCTTTCGCCTCCTGCATCCCGGCTCGTCCACTACTTCAAATATTGCTAGCCCCCAGCTTGGCTTGACCCGGACTTTCACCACCTGGGATATTACTCCCGCCACTCCTCTCCAGAACCCCTCCAATGCCGGGCATGACCAAAACATATGGACATGGTTCGCCGGGGTCCCTGATCATCTTCCGCATCTGTCCTCTACCCCAAAGAACCTACTCAACCTCGCCCCCGTCAGGTGCGCTCTGTGAACCACCTTAAATTGTATCAGGCTGAGCCTGGCACACGAGGAGGAGGAATTAACCCTACCTAGGGCATCAGCCCACAAACCTTCCTCGATCTCCTCCCCCAGCTCCTCCTCCCATTTACCCTTCAACTCTTCTACCAGCGCCTCCCCCTCTTCTTTCATCTCTTGGTGTATTGCCGAAACCTTGCCCCCCCCCCCGACCCATACACCCGAGATCACCCTGTCTTGAATTTCTTGTGTCGGGAGCAGCGGGAATTCCCTGACCTGTCGCCTCACAAAAGCCCTCACCTGCATATATCTGAATGCATTTCCCGGGTGTAGCTCAAACTTCTCCTCCAGTGCCCCTAGGCTCGCAAATGTCCCGTCGATGAACAGGTCCCCCATTCTTCTAATCCCCGCCCGATGCCAGCCCTGGAACCCCCTGTCCATCTTCCCCGGGACAAACCGGTGGTTACCCCTGATCGGGGACCACACCGAGGCTCCCACTGCACCCCTATGCCGTCTCCACTGGCCCCAGATCCTTAACGTTGCCGCCACCACCGGGCTCGTGGTGTACTTTGATGGCGAGAGCGGCAGCGGTGCGACCAGCACCCCCAAGCTCGTTCCTTTGCAGGACGCCATCTACATCCTCTTCCATGCCGCCCCCTCTCCTTCCATAACCCACTTACGGATCATCGCCACGTTTGCTGCCCAGTAGTAGCTCCCTAGGTTTGGCAGGGCCAGCCCTCCTCAGTCCCTACTGCGTTCCAGGAACCCTCTCCTTACCCTCGGGCTCTTGTTCGCCCACACAAACCCCATAATACTCCTACCTACTCTCTTGAAAAAGCCCTTGGAAATCACGATGGGGAGGCACTGGAACACAAACAAAAACCTCGGAAGGACCACCATTTTGACCGACTGCACTCTACCCGCCAACGAGAGCGGCAACATGTCCCATCTTTTGAAGTCCACCTCCATTTGGTCCACCAACCTCGTCAGATTCAATTTGTGTAGGGCCCCCCAGCTCCTGGCTATCTGGATCCCTAGATACCGAAAACTCCCCTCCACCCATTGAGCTTATAGCCCGAGAACTCCCCAAACTCCCTCAAAGTCTGCATGACTTCCACCATCCCCTCCATTGGGTCGGCCACGTACAGCAGCTGGTCATCCGCGTATAGCGACACCCGATGCTCTTCTCCCCCGCGGAGCACCCCCCTCCATTTATTAGACTCCCTCAGTGATATGGCCAAGGGTTTGATCGCCAATGCAAACAACAGGGGGGACAGAGGGCACCCCTGCCTCGTTCCTCGGTACAGCCGAAAGTACTCCGACCTCCGCCGGTTCGTCACCACACTCGCCACCGGGGCGCTGTAAAGGAGCTTAACCCAGCTAATAAACCCTCCCCCGAACCCAAACCTACGCAACACCTCCCAGAGGTACTCCCACTCTACTCGGTCAAAGGCCTTTTCCGCATCCATGGCTGCCACTATCTCCGCCTCTCCCTCTTCCGATGGCATCATTATCACGTTTAAGAGCCGCCGCACATTCGTATTTAATTGCCTGCCCTTTACAAATCCCGTCTGGTCCTCATGTATCACCCCCGGGACACAGTCCTCAATCCTCGTGGCCAGCACTTTTGCCAATAGCTTAGCGTCCACATTAAGGAGCGAAATCGGCCTGTACGATCCACATTGCAGTGGGTCCTTGTCTCACTCCAGGAATCTTCTCATCCCCTCTTCCCCCCCCTGGCGGCTGGGATCTGTACAGATCTTCATAGAAGGCCTTGAATACCTTGTTTATTTCCGGTGCACTCTGGGCCATGGCTCCCCCACCATCTTTGACTCCCCCTATTTCCCTCGCTGCCGCCCTCTTACGGAGCTGGTGTGCCAGCATCCGACTGGCCTTTTCCCCGTACTCGTAGGTCGCCCCCTGCGCCTTCCTCCACTGTGCCTCCGCCTTCCCCGTGGTCAACAGGTCAAACTCGGTCTGGAGCCGTCGCCTTTCCCCAAGTAATCTTTCCTCCGGGGCCTCTGTGTATCTCCTGTCCACTCTTAAAATCTCCCCCACTAACCTCTCCCTTTCCCTGCCCTCTGTCTTCTCCCTATGAGCCCTGATGGAGATTAGCTCTGCCCTGATCACCGCCTTCAACGCCTCCCATACCACCCCCACTCGCACCACCCCGTTGTCGTTGGCCTCCAGGTACCTTTCAATACACCCCCTTGCCTTCCCACACACCACCTCATCTGCCAGCAGTCCCACATCCAACCGCCACAGCGGGCGTTGGTCCCTCTCCTCTCCCAGCCCCACTTCCACCCAGCGCGGGGCATGGTCCGAAACGGTTATGGCCGAATACTCCGTCCCCTCCACCCTCGGGACGAGCGCCCTGCCCAGCACAAAGAAGTCTATCTGGGAGTAAGCCTGTGCACGTGGGAGAAAAAAGAAAATTCCCTGGCCTGCGGCCTTGCAAACCTCAGTGGGTCCACTCCCCCCATCTGGTCCATATACGCCCTGAGCACCCTGGCCGCCGCCGGCCTCTTTCCCGTCCTGGATCTGGAGCGGTCCAGTGCTGGGTCCAGCAATGTATTAAAGTCCCCTCCCATTATCAGTCCTCCTACCTCCAGGTCCGGGATGTGCCCCAACATGCGCTTCATGAATCCAGCATCATCCCAGTTCGGGGCGTATACATTTACCAACACCACCCACGTCCCTTGCAACCTACCACTCACCATCACGTATGTCCCTCCATTGTCCGCTACGATAGTCTTGGCCTCAAATGACATGTTTTCCCACCAGAATTGCCACCCCTCTATTTTTCGCGTCCAGTCCCGAGTGAAATACCTGTCCTACCCATCCCCTCCTCCCCCTCCCCCTCCCACCCAGCCATCTCCTTTTCTGGGCCAGTCCAGTGTCCGCATCTCCCTCACCCACCAGGCCCCCAACCGGGGGACCTCCGTCCCGGCCACCTCTTCTGTGTCCCATTCCTTTTCGGCCAGTGTAGCAGTAACCCTGTTTCCTCCCCCCCCCCCCCCCCACTCGATCCCGGTCTAGCTTTTTTGCTCCCCCCATATCACTCCCGTAAGTCAGCTGACGCCTGCTGACCCCGGCTTCCCCCGCCATCCTTTGACCCCCCCCCCCCCCCCCCCCACTCGATCCCGGTCTAGCTTTTTTGCTCCCCCCATATCACTCCCGTAAGTCAGCTGACGCCTGCTGACCCCGGCTTCCCCCGCCATCCTTTGACCCCCCCCGCCCCACCCCCCCCCGTGTGGGAATCTCCCCATCAGTAGACGTTCCTACGTTCCCCCTCCCACCTTTATTCCCGCGCGCAGGAGAAAAACCCCGCGCTTTCCAGAGCCTGTCCCGCCCCCCCCGACGCAGCTTCTGTTGCGTCCTTGTCTCTCGTCCCCAGCCCATATAACGTTCCTTGCGCGTGCTTGCCCCCTATATACAACCGCTATCATACTTCAACCCTCAAATACCCCCCACTCTCACAAACCATCAATTAGAGTCCAACTTTTCAGTTAGTATAAAGGTCCACGCCTCTTCGGGCGTTTCGAAGTAGTGGTGTTGGCCGTTATGTGACACACAGTCGCGCTGGCTGCAACATTCCAAATTTCACTCCTTTCCGATGTAGCACCGCTTTGGCCCGGTTGAAACCCGCTCTCCGCTTAGCGACCTCCGTGCTCCAGTCCGGGTATATTCGGATCTCTGCATTGTCCAACTTGCTGCTCCGCTCCTTCTTGGCCCATTTCAGGACCCTCTCTCGGTCTTTGAACCGGTGAAATCTCACCACCATCGCCCTTGGCGGCTCGTTTGCCTTGGGCTTCCTCGCCAGCACCCGGTGCGCCCCTTCCAGCTCCAGCAACCCCGGGGGGGGCCTCCGCGCCCCGATCATTGTGCCCGCATATGCCGTGGCGTCGACCCCCTCCATTCCTTCTGGGAGACCCAAGATCCTCATTGTTTCTCCTCGACCTGTTCTCCAGGTCTTCGAGTCTTCCCGCCCATGTCTTGTGTAGCGCCTCGTGTCGCTCCAGTTTCACCGTCAGGCCCATGAGCTCATCCTCATTCTCACTCACTTTTTCCTGGATCTTCACCTCGTGGGCTTTCTGGGTTGCCCCAAGTCCTTCAATTATTGCCAGCATAGGCGCCACCATCTCCTTGCGCAGCTCCTCGAAGCAGCGCTTGATGAATTCTTGCATCTCCTCTTTGTCCCCGGCCGCCGCCATTTTGTTTGTTTTCCCCCTCTTCTCCCGCTGCTCCAGTGCCGTTTTTTTGGCCGTTTCGCTGCGGGTCCGGTCCATACAAGTTAGTGGGGGACCTCTCTCCTCTCTTCCCCACGGGTTGGCTATGTAAAAAGTTCCGTTGGGGCTCTTCTATCGAGCCCGAAAGTCCGTCTTCGCAGGAGCTGCCGAATGGTGCGGCTTAGCTCCGCATAGCCGCAACCGGAAGTCGCATTCAGAGTCTTTGTTTCTGATGGTTGTTTTTAAGCAGACCTTCCTTCAAAGTAAGCTTTCAGATCTAGGTCACTGTTTCCAGCCTGTAAAGGTTGTCAATGTAAATTCATTCAGGTCTCTGCAGTTTCAGAAATATAGCAACTCTCAGCATTTCTGGAGAAAACATGGGAAGGGGTAGGGGAAGAGAGAGAGAGAGAGAGAGAGAGAGAGAGAGAGAGAGAGAGAGAGAGAGAGAGAGAGAGAGAGAGAGAGAGGGAGAGAGAGAGAGAGAGAGAGAGAGAGCACGAGGTTTCAACTCTGTTTTCCTCAAGTCTCTGGAAATCATTCCACTCAGGCAGGATGCAATCATCACCAGTTACTGGGCAGAATACAATCTTTCGGCCAATTCATTGGCCACCAGCCAACCAATTGAACAGAGTTCTACCCCATCTCCCTTTTGTCTAAAGCTAGTAGTGTTTTCTGTTGTAACTTTCAAGTTCCTCATTTCCCCTGTTTGACTTAAAAATATATGTCCATTAAGCAGCCATGCAACAAAATGATAACAGCAACAATAAAGAAAAGGGAAATAAGGGAATCACCAAGGACCCTTTCTCTCTCACTCTCTCTCTCCCCCAGAGATGTTGCCAAACCCGAGTATCCAGCATTTGCTGCTTTTATTTCAGGTTTCCAGCATCTGCAGTATTTTGCTTTTATTCAGTCATGAATATTTAGCATTGCCAACTGACTATAAATTACAATGGTCCCAACACATTCGTAAATAAAAATGACAAAACTCCAGGTGACATCACAAAAAAAAAAAAATTAATATATACCTACCAAGCAAGCAATGCAAACTCTTACCTGACCTGTCTGAGTTTTTCAACCTTAGTGGTCAAACATTTGAGCTTATTTTCAACAGGATGTTTTAGTTCCTCTGTTAATTTCAATTCGGCTTCTTTATGTTGTTTTAATTCTTCTTCCATTTTCTAGAAAAACACAGGTAATGACTACTTTTCATTTTTGATTTTTGTTCCAACAAAAATGATTTTCCAAATAAATTCATTTTGCATGGGTTTTTTTTTAAGCTCAAAGCCAGACACAAACCATAGCCAACAACCTGCCAATGGCCCTGGCACACTTACCATTTGATATGTAACAGTGGTCTCGCTCAGCTCCAGAAGAAAATACTTATCACTTTGACACCAACACCACCACAGCCGGAAATTAGGATAAAACTGAGAACAAAAATGGTTCTCCGTATAGCTTTTTTTTAAAAATCAGTACATAGAAATTATGGAGGAAGCCAAGTTTCAAAAACAGAAATGCTCTAGGTCGCAAGACTTGTAACCATTAATTTAAAAAATTCTGGGATTTATAGGCTAAGGTGCATCTTGGAAATTTATAGTTTGGTCATGGGGAAGTAGAAGGGGAGGAGCCTCAACCTTTGCAACTGTCCAATAGGAATGAGGTTCTTGCACCTGTACGCATGAAAGTGTTGGCTGCAGGGTGGATGAGCAAACTGACCATGGCACAGGAAGTCATTCCAGCAGGGTGTGTAAATAATTATATAGTGGTAGTGGGGGACAGAATAGTCGTGGGGATAGACACAGTTCTCTGCAACCAAAAACGAGTGTCCAAATGGCTGCGTTGCTTATCTGATGACAGGGTTAGGGACATCTAGAGAGGAACCTGCAGTGGGAGGGGGAGGATTGAGTAGTCATGGCCCATATAGGTACCCATGGCAAAGGCAGAAGAAGAGGTTCTGCTGAAAGAGCATGAGCAGCAAGGGGCTAAATTAAAATGCAGAACCTCAAACATAATAATCAATGGATTGCTATCTGAGCCACGAGCAAATTGGTGTAGGGCAAATAAGATTGCAGTGTTAAATGTACAGCTCAAATGTGGCACTGTACTGGGGAAAGTGGGAGCTGTACAGCCAGGATGGCCTTCACAGTGCTGGGATCAATGTTCCAACAAGTCGTATAACCAGGACATTTTATTTTAAACCAAATAGTGAGGGGCGAGGCATTGGTTTAGGAAGATGTGGTAAGTTAAGTAAAGATGAAAAAGAGAGCAAAAGGTAGCAATCAGGGAAAACGTGCAGCAGAAGATCAGACTAGAAGTTACAAAATAAATTAAAAAGACAGAATTAAAAGCTCTGGCTGGAATTTTCCAGCTCTTCATGCATGCAGGATTTTCCAGTCCCGCCAAAGTCGTACCCCCAACGGTGAGGGGCGCATTCAACAAGAAATCCGTTGTCAACGTCAGGACCGGAAGATCCCACTGCTGGCCACCTCCAACGTATGGGGGATTGCGCAGAAAATACAGCTCTCTGTATTTAAAAGTAAGCAACATTTGTAACAAAATAGATGAATTTAGAGTGCAACTATAAATAAATATGTATGATCTGAAAGCCATTACAGAGACAGAGATTCAAGATGACTGGAACCTAAACATTCAAGGGTTCATGATGTATAGGAAGGACAGGAAGCTATGTTAGTTAAGGTCAACATTGGTACAATACAGAGATTACCTTAGTTCTGGAGATCAAGATGTAGAATCAGTTGGGTACAGATCAGAAATAGTAACAGTAACCCCCTAACAATAATCACACTGCAAAACGGAGTATACAGGAATAAAAGGGGCTTGTGACAAAGGTACAGCAATAATTATCGGTGATGTCTGTCCATATATAAATTGCAGGTATCAGATTGGCAAAGGTAGTCTGAATGATGAATTCTGAGTATTTTCAGGGTAGTTTCTTCAAGCATATTCTAAAGCTAGCCGGAAGGCAAGTTATATTAGATCTGGTAATGTGGAATGAGACAGGATTAATGAACTCATTGTGAAGGCACGCCTTGGGAGCAGTGTTTTAGTATGACTGAATTTTACACTCAGTTTGAGGGAGAGAAGGGTGGACCGAAGACTAGTGTTTTAAACTTAAATAGGGTCAACTAAGAGGGCATGAAGATAGAGCTAGCTGAAGTGAACTGGAGAGTTAGGTTAAGAGATAGGTCAGTAGAGCCTACAACGACAGTCATTTGAGGAGATATTTCAGAATATTCAGAAAAGAGACATTCCAGTGAGAAAGAAAGACCCCCAGGGTCCACCTGTGGCTAAGGAAGTTAACGATAGTATCAAATTGTAAAAGTGTATAATATTGCAAAGTTGAGTGGCAGGACAAAGGATTGCATAGAATATAAAGAACAAAGATTGACCAAAAAATAAATAAAGGTGGGAGAAATTAAGAGTATGAGGGTACACTATATAGAAATTTAAAACAATAGTAAGAGTTTCTACAGGTATTTGAAAAGGAAAAATGAAAGTGAGTATTGGTCTTCTATAGTGCAAGGGGAATTTAAAATGGAAAATAAGGAAATATTAGACAAACTAAACCGTTATTTTGCAATTGTCTTCACTGTAGAGGATACAATAAAATCCCAGAAATAAGTGAGAATTAGGAGGTGAAAGGGAGCAACCTAAAACAATTACTATCACCAGGCAAAAAGTATGGGAACAATTATTCAGAATAAAAGCTGACAAGTCCCTGGGTCCTGACTGATATCATCCTAGAGTCTTAGAAGAAAAGGCTGCTGAAAAGGAGATGCATTGCTTTTAATTTTCCCAAATTCCCGAGGTTCTGGAAAGGGCCCATCAAATTGGAAAATAATGAATGTGACTCCTCTTTTCAAAAATGAGACAGACAGAAAACAGGATCATACAGGCCAGTTAGCAGAACATCTGTTGAAGGAAAAATACCGGAATCTATCGTTAAGCAGGACACAATGGAGCACTGAGAAAATCTTGATGCAGTCAGGCACAGTTAACATGGTTTTGTGAAAGGGGAGTCATATTTAACTAATTTATGGGACGTATCAAGCAATATGGATAAAGAGAAACCAGTGGATGGGCTGTAATTAGATTTCCAGAAGGCTTCTGAAAAGGTGCCACATCAAAGTTACTATGCAAAATAAGAACTCATGGTTTAGGGGGCAACATATTACCATGAATAGAAGACCGATTAGCTAGCAGGAAAGAGAGAACAAGATAAATGGGTCATTTTCAGATTGGCATGTGACAATTGGAATGCTGCAGGAATCAGTATTGGGATATCCAGATCAGCTGTCCAGGAGTAATCAATCAGACTCTGGTTCCTCTGAACCACACCCTAGATCATCCGCGCTCCACAATTCCCAACCTTTCCATCCCTCTGCTAAAGGTCAGTACAACAGCCTCGGGGAAAGCAATCCTATTGACCTGTTGAAGGACAGATGGCGGTCTGCTGCGAGAGCCTTTGAGCATTGTATCTGCAGCTGAGCCTGCATCATCGTTGCGGAGTTCATAATACTCTCGGAGTTGGTCATCATTTTCACACTGGGGGGCATGGTCTGAAAGCTCTGCATGAAGACTAATGATGAGTTGGAGCTCGATTCTGTATCAAGCGACAGTGTTCCATCATCAGACATATGGGCTGGTTTCTCTGCTCTGGAGATGAAGTGGTGCCGCCAATGTCAAATTGCGGGAACTGTGTCCCTGCTAGGGGCGCCAGCCAGGAGCGATTCATGTCATGTAAATTGGCCAGCACTCAGCCCACCCGATTCCCGGCCCCCCCAGGCTTCTGATTCACCGGGGCCGGGATTCACGTTAAGAGCCTGACAAGCTGAAGAAGCTTTTAAGCGCGCACACTCAGCACAGACTTTCATTCCAGCCAAGAAGATGCCAGCACCAAGGTTCCTGGACTCGGGAGATTGAACAGATGCTGGACAGCATTGAGGAGAGGAGAGACACCCTCTTCCCCAGGATGGGGCGGAGGCTCAAGCCCACTGTACAATGAGGCCTGGGATGAAGTGCCAGAGGCTGTGAGCGCTGGCAGCCTCACCAACAGGACTGGCATGCAATGCTATATGATCAACGGCTTCCTTAGAGCAGCTTGGGTGAGTGACCACCTCTATGCCCCTGGCATCACTCCATCCCTCACTTCTCAATCTAGCCCCAATTCCCTCAAGGCCAACAACGCCCCATCTGCCTGCATCGCCCTTACAACCCACCTTTCACAAATCCCCAGTACATGTATTGACCTCTTCAGCCAGGAGCCTTGCACGCAAATGCCACCAACTACAAACCCTCCCCCCAATAAAACCCACGTCTCAGCACTGCTTTAACCTGCACGATCCACCATTACATAGACCATCACCTCAATGGATAATGATCAGGCTCCTGGGTCACCCTCTGGTGAGCATCACACAAGCTGCATCACACAAGCTGCAGCACATCAGGTGGAGGTAGGGGCTCCTGTGGAAGCGGACGGTAGTAGGGTTGTCCTAGCCCAGGGAACAGCGGTCGCCCAGACAGATGTTGCACTTCTGGATAAGATGAGCCCATCACTGGTGCAGAGGCAGAGGCAGAATCTACAGCATGGGGTGCCAGCAACATTCCATCACCTGCAAGTATAGCTGGAGGGGTCCAGCCACCCTCAGGCGCAGGAAATGTGCCAACAATGCCTGGCACCCAGGCCAACACTGAAAGAGTGGCGGCAGAGGTGGAAGGCCTGGGGCAAAACGTCAGAGTCATATGTCAGGACATCCAAGGCCTTGATGAAGGGCACGCAGTGCTGCCATGGCTGAGGCACAGGACAAGAGAGGGGTCACAGACGGACATGTCCCTGACGCACATGAACATTGCTGCTGCACTCCAGAGCTTGACCCATTCACAAAGGGTCATGGCTCAAGGCATCAAGAGTATAGGCCGGACACTGATTGATCTCAGACAGTCAGAGGCACAGAGCCCTCTGGCGGCATGGCAAGGCCAAGTCTCAGTGCATCATTGCTGAGGGATTGGAGACCATGTTTCAGACGAGGGCTGGCCTGCAGCACTGGCAGCATCAGGTGACGGCAGGGCCTCTGGAGCTCACTCCAGCCTCCACTCTGTCCATGGAGTAGCCCGGAGGCCATTTAGCGCACAGAGGGAGAAGCAAGTTATGGAAACCAACCCGACACCTGCCGCAGGGAGGAGTGAGACAACCTCAGTCCATCTGAATCCCCCCCCCCCCCCCCCCACCTGACACTGGTGCATCTGCTGGGCAGAGGATGAATGCCAAGGGCATCACAGGGAAGAGGATGAGACAAACAGGAGGCTGCCTCCATGTCTGATGAACTGTCTGGGATAACACCAAAAGAATCATAGAATTTACCATGCAGGAGGCCATTCGGCCCATCAAGTCTGCATCGGCCCTTGGAAAGAGCACCCTACTGCATCCTATCCCCGTAATCCAGTAACCTCACCTAACCTTTTTAGACACGAAGGGCAATTTAGCATGGCCAATCTACCTAACCTGCACATCTTTGGACTGTGGGAGGAAACCCCACAGACATGGGAGACCGTGCAGACTCCGCACAAAGTGACCCAAGCAACTCTACTAACCACTGTGCCACCGTGCCGCCCCTAGATGTAGCAGGAGACCAGGAAAGATAAGACACTTGGCACGGGTGTAGTAGAGCGGGTCTGACGGATTGGCTGTGGCTGAGTATTGAGCACTTGTAGTGTATGACAAGATTCCCGGTGCAAGTGACTGAGAGCGAGAGAGAGAGAGATGATGTAGTCCCATGCCCAGGTGCATAGCGCACCCGTGACAGCATGGATGCATCTGTGCGTGGGTGTTTGAGAGATCCCATGCAGTCTCCACTCGAGCCCTGGAATGAGCCAGAGGCATAAAAGTTCAGGGCGACAGTCACCTGGAAAGGTAGGAGGTGTCCTCCTCCATACCCCTGCAGTGCCAGGTGCACCATCATCTGGCAGAGATGACGCACAGTCTCACTGGTGTGCCGGAGGCCGCACATGCAGTCCGGCAGCTTCCTAACGGTATAGATGTGGCCTGATGCAGCGTCTCCTCCCCGGCCTGTTGGATGGCCGGCACTTGAGCTTCACCAGCTGGCCCTTGCTCTTCTGGGGAAAAGTCCTCTTGTGCAGGGTCCTCCCAGAGTTGGCCTTGATGCCCTAGCCTCCATGCATCTGCAACGACAGCAGTGGCCAGGTAGGCAGCGAGTATAGCTGGCTGTACTCCAAAATCAATGTATCTGCAGGTGAAAGAGACAGAGAATGTCAGCAAGATGAGGATTCCAGTGACCATCCAATGCCACCAGGTTACATGGTCACCCATGGGCTGCCGCAACCGGTGATCGCGGATAGCACTGGGTGAGTCTTGTGCTATCCCGCCAGTAGAGTAGCGACTGGCAGCCATTAGACTCCATACTAAGAGCCTGGTATGCGGGCAGGTCCAATAGATGGGGGAGAGTGAGAGCTGCTAGTTTGCTGGGACCTTAACTGCGGTGTTATGTGGAGCTTGGGTTTTACACACAGGTTGTGACAGGGAGCTGGTCAGATTTCTTGGCTAGGTGTGGGATGGATAGGATTGGGGTGCGGTAAACAGGCAGGGCTTGGAGACATCTTGTGATCCTCAGGGGTGGGTTGGCTGATAGCATCACTGGCGAGGCTTTTACTCGGAGAGAGGCTGTGTGCCAGGGAGGGTTTCAGCGGCAACAGTGCATGTTTCCTTTGTTTGGGGTGAGCTCTGCTGATCACCTGCTTCACCTGCAGTGGGGCTGCACTTCGGAGGATTGCAACAAGGAGTGGCAACACCTAGTGGGCCAGCGATTGAGCATGGCCACACCCATCCCCTTGATGACAGTGCTGGGGTATGAGGGTTCCCAGAGGGGTGGGCTGGGTGGATTGTCACATGACCAGACCCCGTCAGAGCATTTTCAGGATACTGTCAGTAGTCTCAACAGTCAGGAGCCTGCAAGTTGCAGCTAGTGGGTGGATTTAAGTAATTGTATAGCAGCAATGGAGGTCACACTCAGGACACCGCACTCCCGTGGACACCCACACACTTGCCATCAAGTCGCCCTTACCTCCTTGCTCCCCTCAAACATATTTAAATGCATAAATCGCGGTTTCGCATTGTGTTGCGCGGCGGCGCGCAGCATGTCGCTTGAACCACCGCCGCTGGCGGATCAGAGCACCGCGACGAATTTGGCAACCTGCACCTATCCTGTTTTTCGGATAATGCTACATTCCCCCCCCCACCCCCCAATCAGGAAACTCAATACCAGCATCGGGCAATGGAGAATCCACCCCAAGGGCTCCTGCCCTTCATAGTGAGGCTCCATTTGCTGCACTGGTGGCAACTTTTGGATATCTGAAAGTATAAATGCTGAAGGGAACGGTGGAGTTGAGTGGGAAGCAAGATTTTCATGGTTACACCTTCAGCAGCTTGTACTTCATGCCAAATAATTGGATGAGGGTGAAGTGCAATCTGAGAATGTCCACAAGGCAGTAACATATCAGCCTGGGTGTTCTCAGCAACACCGCATGCAACAGCCATTAATTTGCAGCATTATCCCCTCCAACAAGCTCAGGAGATGATGGGGTGATGCCCATCTCCTAATGGTTCTCGCTTGCTCTCTCGTGTGTGCACAGTGCCCTGCAAGACATAAGACTGTCAGTGAGTGTGTTGCATGTGTTTGGGTAATGACCTTTTCAAAATTGAATAGCTGGATGTATCGAAGAGTTTGGAGAGGTGAGGTTTGCAGCAGTGCTACATGCATAACGCCGATATAAAGCACAAGAACATTATGCATGTATCTTGACTGCACGAGATTGTTAATGGGTGAGTGATGATGTGGTGCATTTTAGTAGTGTGGAAGGTTGCAAGGGTAGGAGAAGGCATCTGATTATGCATTCGTTGACGTTAAGTATGCATGAGGTAGTGAATGTTTTGGAGCACTGCAGCCAGTTCCTCAGGGTCAAACTCCCCGAATTGACCGCAGTGGCTACCTGCTCTTATTCCATTCGCAACGAGGAGCCTTCCTTGCCTCCTGGAGGAAATTGGTGTCTCTCCTTCTATCCATCTTCTGGATTAAGAACTTCAAGGCCACCTCTGAGAACATGGGAGCCCCCTCTCAATTGGCCTTCTACTCCTCCAATTTTCTTTTCCTCTTGTGAAAAAGTGTCTTAAGACAGCCTCACCACTAGCTGCAGGCAGACGTTAACACCAGGCATGCACCTGGACCACCTGCTGAGTGTGTCGCCAGTTGGCAGCAGATTTAGTGCTAGGTTGCATGCTGTAATAACAGCATGTGGAGATGCTGGCGTTGGACTGGAGTGAGCACAGTACGAAGTCTTACAACACCAGGTTAAAGTCCAACAGGTTTAAAGAACAAAGAACAAAGAACAAAGAAATGTACAGCACAGGAACAGGCCCTTCGGCCCTCCAAGCCCGTGCCGACCATGCTGCCCGACTAAACTAGTTGGACTTCGTCGTCCCTTCGTCGTCCAGTACTTCCTCGGAGCGGAGAAACTACGTCATCTTCTTCACAGCCTTCAACACGTCATTGATGACGATGAACATCTTGCCAAGGTCATCCCCACACCCCCACTACTTGCCTTCAAACAACCGCGCAACCTCAAGCAAACCATTGTTTGCAGCAAACTACCCAGTCTTCAGTGACCACGACACCACACAACCCTGCCATGGCAATCTCTGCAAGACGTGCCAGATCATCGACATGGATACCACTATTACACGTGAGAACACCACCCACCAGGTACGCGGTACATACTCATGCGACTCGGCCAACGTTGTCTACCTCATACGCTGCAGGAAAGGATGTCCCAAAGTGTGGTACATTGGCGAGACCATGCAGACGCTGCGACAACGAATGAACGGACATCTCGCAACAATCACCAGGCAGGAATGTTCCCTTCCAGTCGGGGAACACTTCAGCAGTCAAGGGCATTCAGCCTCTGATCTCCGGGTAAGCGTTCTCCAAGTAGGCCTTCAGGACGCGCGACAATGCAGAATCGCCGAGCAGAAACTTATAGCCAAGTTCCGCACACATGAGTGCGGCCTCAACCGGGACCTGGGATTCATGTCGCATTACATTCATCCCCCACCATCTGGCCTGCGAAATCCTACCAACTGTCCTGGCTTGACACAATTCACACCTCTTTAACCTGGGGTTACCCCATCTCTGGATCTGTAAAGATTTAATCACCTGCTAATGGTCGCATTCCAAGCAGTTTTTGGCATCTTTGAATCTGTCTATACATGTGTTTCTGGAACATACCTCTTCATTCACCTGAGGAAGGAGCAGCGCTCCGAAAGCTAGTGACATCGAAACAAACCTGTTGGACTTTAACCTGGTGTTGTAAGACTTCGTACTGTAATAACAGCAGGAAGGCCTCGATTGGGCGTGAAACATTGTGGAACTGGATCCCTGCATTCGTAAATCAACACTGTTGAATTTGTAGCCCAGGGAATGAGTAAAGTAGAGGGAATTATGTATTTTGAGGTTGCAAGGGCATAATCAAATCAGTATGGAACAATACTGAATGTGAACTGTGTAAAAGAGGTGCAAATGGTAAAACATGTACTTCCGAATTTGAGCTCTGATAAACCAAAACACACAAAATGGAACTGTAATACTTCTCCAGCTGCACACTTCATCAGTGAATGCTCAAATCGGTAACATTGCCATTCAATGTTGTAAGCCCCATTAGTTTGAGTAAATTATAACTGTACACATATTTACTCCATTTTTAACACTACTATCAAGGCTCTCCTGCCTTCTTTTCTCAATTCTAACCATCTCTATTGGAAACATTAACCTGCCTTTTCTTAGATGCTGGACTACATACTGTAGTGTTTTGTAGATTTTTTTACATTCCTGCATTGACAGTCTTCACCTTTTCATTGGAAACACATATTAGGCCAATTAAATGCTACACATCTACTTTTTTTTGGAAAAACATGTTATTGAAGTATTTCTATATATACACATCAAACAACCATTAAAAAAAACAGGAACACAAATACTCAAAACAAGTAAATGCCGAACACCCCACCATCTCGCCTCCCGCTCTCTTTCCCCACCCTACCCCTCCCCGGACGCCTCCCGCTCTCTTTCCCCACCCTACCCCTCCCCGGACATCTTAACTATTTTCAAAGAAGTCGATGAACGGCTGCCATCTCCGAGCAAACCCCTTCACAGACCCTTTCAAGGCAAACTTTATCTTCTCCAGCCTGAGGAACTCGGCCAGATCGCTCCCCCAAACCCCTGGTTTTGGTGGCCCTCGGTCCCACCACTCCACTAAAATCTGTCTCCGGGCTACCAGGGAGGCAAAGGCCAAGACATCGTCCTCTCTTGTCCCCTGGACTCCTGGGTTATCTGTCACTCCAAAAAGGTAGCCACTTCTGGGCTTGGGACCATCTTCACCCCCAAGACCTCTGACATAACATTGGCGAACCCCCGCCAGAATCCTTCAAGCTTCGGACAGGCCCAAAACAGGTGGACATGATTTGGTGGCCCACCTACACACACCTATCCTCCACCCCTTCAAAAAACCTGCTCATCCTAGCCACAGTCATGTGTGCCCTGTGAACCACTTTAAACTGAATAAGGCTAAGCCTAGCACATGCCGAGAATGCAGTCACCCTCCTCAAAGTCTCCTCCCACAGCCCAGCCTCCACCTCCCTCCCTAACATCTTCCTCTCACTTACGCTTCACTACCCCATCCTCTCACTTACGCTTCACTGCCCTATCGGGGCTCCCTCCCAGTCCATCAACTCCTTATAAATTTCCAGAATTCTGCCCTCACCTGCCCGTTTTTGACACCACCTTGTCCTGCGGCCCCTGGGGCGGCAGGTGAGGAAAGGCACCTGACAAAATCCCTCACCTATAAATCGGAACCCATTTCCAGCGGGCAACTCAAATTCCTCCACTAACCCCCCCCAAGCTCGAAAAGCTACCACTCAGGAATAGATCCCAAACGTCAATCTCTGCCACTGCCATTCCCGAAACCCCTCATCCAGCCCCCCGGAGCAAACCTTAGATTCCCACAGATCAGTGCCCAAACCAAGGCCTGCTCCAGCCTCAGGTGCTGTCGCCTGTCGCCACATCCTCAGGGCTGCCACCACGACCAGACTTGTGGAGTACCTGGCTGGTGAGAATAGCAGAGGGCGCCATGAATAGTGCCCCTAAACTCAAGTCCTTACAAGAAAGAGGGCCACCTCATCCACTCCCATACCGACCCCTCACCCACTAATCCACTTCCTGACCCATCGCTATATTTCACCACCCAGTAATAATTCATCAAATTTGGGAGAGCCAACCCCCCACCCCGCTTCCAGCAGCACCTTCTCAGACTTCACCCGCCCACACAAACCCTGATATCACTGTATTCACCCTCCTAAAAAGCGCCTTTGGAATGAAGAATCGGGTGATTCTGGAACACAAATAAGAACTCCGGGAGAACCCTCATCTTCACCGATTGGACCGGTCCCGCCACAGACAGCGGGAGCACATCCCACCTCCTTAAATCCCCCTTCATCTGCTCCACCAACCGTGCCACCTGAATGCCCAAATACCGAAAGCTCTCCCCCACAACGGCAACTCCCCCAGCCTCCTATCCTGCCCCCTCGTTTGGATCAGAACAACCTCGCTCTTCCCCATATTCAATTTGTACCCAGAGAACTGACCAAATTCTCCAAAATGCCCATAATCCTCCCAATAACTTCCAAGAATTTGATATAGAACTGTAAATCTGTCCACGTACAACGAGACACGATGCTCCACCCCACCCCTGCACTATCCCTGCCAATCTCCTGATTGCTCTCAGCGCTGTAGCCAATGGCTCTATAGCCAAGGCAAAGAGCAGGGGGCGAGTGGGCATCCCTGCCTCATCCCCAGGTGCAACAGGAAATACTCGGAACTCACTTGGTTTGTCTGCACACTCGCGTTGACGCCCCTTACAACAGCCGGACCCAATCCACAAACAACTGCCCAAACCAAAACTGCCCCAGCACTTCTCACAAATAGTCCCATTCCACCCGGTCGAAGGCCTTATCTGCATCCATGGCGATCACCACCTCCACACTTCGTCCCTCCGGGGACATCATGGTAGCATTGTGGTTAGCACAATTGCTTCACAGCTCCAGGTCCCAGGTTCGATTCCGGCTTGGGTCACTGTCTGTGCGGAGCCTGCACGTCCTCCCAGTGTGTGCGTGGGTTTCCTCCGGGTGCTCCGATTTCCTCCACAGTCCAAAGATGTGCAGGTTAGGTGGATTGGCCATGATAAATTGCCCTTAGTGTTGGGTGGGGGTTACTGGGTTATGGGGATAGGGTAGAGGTGTGGACCTTGGATAGGGTGCTAATTTCCAAGAGGCGGTGCAGACTCGATGGGCCGAATGGCCTCCTTCTGCACTGTAAATTCTATGAAATCATTATAACATTTACAACCGGCTGATGTTTAGACGACAAATGCCCTCCTCTTAACAAACCCCAGTCTGGTCTTTCCCCCATCACCCCCGGCACACACACTCCTCAATTCTTGAGGCTTAAGATCTTGGCCAGCAACGTAGTGTCCACATTTAATAATGAAATTGGCCTGTAAGACCCACACTGCTCTGGATCCTTATCCTCTTAAAATTAAGGAGATTGAGGCCTGCGATAAAGTAGTGAGGAGCACCCCTGCTTCCTCGCCTCATTGAACACCCTTACCAGCAGGCGCTCCAAGTCCCCGGAAAGCTTTTATAAGAATTCCACCAGAAACCCATCCTGACCAGGGGCTTTCCCGCCCCCAAACCCTCCACCAGCCCAATGGGGGCTCCCAATCCCTCCACCAGGTCCTCTTCACCCAAAGGAACTCCAACTCATCCAAAAAAAACTGCTCATTCCCTCCACCCGGGCCAGGGGCACCTACTCATACAATATCCTGTAAAGTCCCCGAACACCCCATTCACCCAACCCAGGTCCAAGACAGTGATCCCTCCATCAATCCGTCACCTTTACGATCTCCCCCCACCGACTCCCCAACCTCGATTCACCTGCAAGTCCACCAATGCGGCACGTGGTCCGAAACCACAATTGCTGAGTACTCTGAACAGACCACCCCTGGCAAAAACATCCTGTCCATCACAAAATAGGCGATTCGGGAAAACACCCTACGTACTTGGGAGAAAAAGGGAAATTTGTTCACCCTTGGCCTACCAAACTTCCTTCCCCCAATAAACCCCCTCAATTCCCTCGCCACTGCCAATACCTTCCCCAAGCTCGACCGATCCAATTTCTGCTCAAGACAGTGTCAAAATCTCTTTCCCCTCCCCTTCAATCTTCAGGTGAGTTTCCTGCAAGAATGCCACATCCGCCTTTAAGCTCCTCAAATGCGCGAACACGCAGGCCCTCTTGGCCAGCCCATTCAACCCTCTCACATTCCATATGATCAGCCTGGTCGGGGGACTCTTCCTCTCTTCCCCCCCCACCCCCACAGTTCAAAAGCCCCTCCCTTCAGAACTCCCCGCTCCCCCACAGAAGAATTCCAACCCCCATCACACTTGCCATCTGCTCACCCCCACTACACTTCCGAGAACTAGCCCACCCAGCTAGCCTGGCAGCCCTCGCCCATGGCGCCTAGCAGCCCTCGCCCATGGCGCCTAGCATCCGACCCCCCACTGATTCCCCTCCCCACACTCAAACACTGTTGGTGCAAACAACAATATCAACCATCAAAGACTCAAACAAAAAGAAACCCCAACCCCCAAATAAGAACAAAGGACAATGCCCCCCAGAGAAAACAAAAAGAGCCCAATGCACTCTCACAACCCTCTCCATCCCCCACAAAACAAAACCCCAACAACGCCCGCCCCGTTCTTTGTCATTGGTTCAGGATTGGTTCTTTGTCAAGGAACCGGTGGAACCGCACCACCATTGCCCTTAGCGGCTCGTTACCCTGCGGCTTCCTCATCAGCACCCTGTGCGCTCGATCCACCTCCAGGGGCCATTCGAAGACCCCCCTCTCCCAACAACTTCTCCAGCATCTTGGCTGCATACAAGCCAGCTCCTGTTCCCTCAATGCCCTCTGGCAACCCCACAATCCTCAGGTTCTGTCTCCGGGAGCGGTTCTCCAGATCTTCCACCTTCTCTTGAAGCCACTTCTAGATACCTCACATCACCCCCATCTCAGCGAAGCCGCTTCTGGATATCTCACATCACCCCCATCTCAGCAGCCAACGAAGTAAGCTGCTCTTCATGCTCCCCCACCGTCTCCACCTTCTGGATTGCCTAGCTTGGAGACTCCAGCCTCAGCTCCACACGGTCTTTTCCCGCTTTTAGCAGATCCACCGTCCTCGCTGGGTCTTCCAGAGACTCCTTTCTCTGCTGGGTGAACTTCTTGTTCAAGAAGTCCACCAGCTGCTCCAAAGAGCACTGAGATGGTAGGGCTGATCCCTTATCCTTCGTCATCTTCCCGTGTCACAGGAAAGGTTTCTCACTCCGACAGCTCCTTTCACTTAAAACCACTTTTGATCCACAAATCCATCCTCTCTACCACTCCTGCATTTTTTTTCCATCAACACATCCACCCGTTAATCGGGGAAAAGACGCAAAAACCCCGCCACAAGTGGGAGCTGCCAAATGTGCGACCACTCACACCATGGACGCCACCAGACGTTCTACACATCCTTAAAATTATACAGTAACAGGTAATACTAGAGCCCAAGTGTTAGTATTTGTTCTTACATTGCAAAAGCTACCTGAAAGCGGAGCCTAAACATTTTTAGAATCAAATTCACACCTGAAAAGACAGTTCATGGAAACTTATAAAACACACAAAAATTTAAACCTTACCAACAAAATTAAATTTTAAACTGATCACATATATTTAACAATAGCTTACGTTCAATTCGTGCTGCTGCAGTTTAATCTGTCCTTCCAATAAATGGCAATTTTGGAGATATTTGGAATTCTTTGCTCTCAATCTTTCATTTTGATCGTCCAGCATTCTTTGGTCATGCTGCATCTTGATCACGTTGAGCTTCTGTCCTGAACGATACTGAATTGATGTTTTTCTCTCCCTCAAAGATGGATTTAAAATAGTTACTGAAATAGCTTTAGATTTCTCTCAAATATCCATTAATTCCGTATGCATTAAAACCTTCAATTTTCATGTTAACTTGTTCAAAACACAGGCAGAAAATGCTCATTTTTATAAACAGTAAAACCATTTTTGCACATATTCCACTGCATGCTTGCCCAACTCCTTTAGAAGCCGAAATTAAAACCCTAAAATCTGTTGTCATCTATTTATGCAGGAAGGACCTCAAAAAATGCATGAAGTCTGCAGGACCCAGAGCTCTGTCCACTGCAAGCAATGGATTCTGCAGTAAGTTCTCCACTTCCCAAACTCGCAACCCTGCCACCTAGAACAAGGGAATCAGGTACATGGGAACATGCCCAGCACTTGCAGATTTGCCCCCAAGTTACACACCATTCTGACTGAGAAATGAACTGCCAGGGTGGCACAGTGGTTAGCACTGCTGTTTCACAGCCCCGAGGTCCCGGGTTCGATCCCGGCTCTGGGTCACTGTCCGTGTGGAGTTTGCACATTCTCCCGTGTTTGCGTTGGTTACGTCCGAGGCACGAGGCACAGCACAAAAGGTGTGTGGAGAGGTTGGAAGCCCTGGAGAATAACTCGAGGAGGAAGAATTTAAGAGTCTTGGGTCTTCCCGAAGGCACAGAAGGGGCGGAAGTCGGGGCATATGTGAGCACGATGCTTCACTCGCTAATGGGATAGGAGGCCACGACGGGCCCTTTGGAGGTGGAGGGAGCTTATTGAGTTCTGGCGCGAAGACCAAAGGCAGGAGAAATACCACGAGCCATAGTGGTGAGGTTTCACCACTACAATGACAGAGAGATGGTTCTAAGATGGGCGAAGAAAACTCGAAGCTGCAGGTGGGAGAACGCGGTGATCCGCGTGTACCAGGATTGGAGTGCGGAGGTGGCGAGGAGGGGGGCAAGTTTCAACCTGGCCAAGGCGGTGCTCCACAAAAAGGTCAAATTTGGAATGTTGCAGCCGGCGAGACTGTGGGTCACACACAAAGGGAAGCACCACTACTTTGAGACGGCAGAAGAGGCGTGGACATTCATTGTGGACGAGAAGCTGGAATAGTCTGGCGAGAGAAAAAGCTTCTGTAATAAAGTGGTGGGGTGATTATGGGACGAAGAAGGGGAAGGGGGGATTTTTTCAATTTTGTAACTTTTCTCTTTTCCCCTCGTTGGGGGGGGGGGGGAAGAGAGAGAGAGAGAGAGAGAGAGAGAGAGAGAGAGAGAGAGAGAGAGAGAGAGAGAGAGCACCGCCGGTGGGATATACGGGTACGTGGGAATCGGGTGAGGAGCTGGGTTAGAAAAGGGGATGGCTAGTCGACATGGGGGGGGGGGGGTAAAGAGCCCCCCAACCCGGTTGATCACGTGGAACGTGAGAGGGCTGAATGGGCCGATTAAAAAGGGCATGGGTACTCGCACACCTAAAGAACTTAAAGGCAGATGTGGTCATGTTGCAGGAGACGCACCTGAAACTGGCAGATCAGGTTATACTACGTAAAGGATGGGTGGGGCAGGTGTTCCATTCGGGCTTAGATGCGAAGAATAGGGGGGTGGCTATTTTAGTGGGGAAACGGGTACTGTTTGAGGCAAAGACCATAGTGGCAGACAGTGGGGGTAGATACGTGATGGTGAGTGGCAGATTGCAAGGGGAGGCGGTGGTTCTGGTGAACGTATACGCCCCGAACTGGGATGATGTAAACTTCATGAAGCGTATCCTGGGGGGGGGGGGGGGGGGGGGGGGACCGGATGGGTTCCCGGTGGAATTTTATAGGAAATACATGGACCTACTGGCCCCGCTTTTGACGAGAACCTTTAATGAGGCCAGGGAAAGGGGGAAGTTGCCCCCGACTATGTCGGAGGCGACGATATCGTTACTCTTAAAGAAGGAAAAAGACCCGCTGCAGTGCGGGTCTTACAGGCCTATTTCCCTCCTGAACGTGGATGCTAAGCTCCTGGCCAAGGTGATGGCGACGAGGATAGAGGATTGTGTTCCGGGGGTGGTCCACGAGGATCAAACTGCGTTCGTTAAGGGGAGACAGCTGAACACGAATATACGGAGGCTGCTAGGGGTGGTGATGATGCCCCCGCCGGAGGGGGAGGCGGAGATAGTGGTGGCGATGGACGCTGAGAAAGCATTTGACAGAGTGGAGTGGGACTACGTATGGGAAGTGTTGAAGAGATTTGGTTTTGGAGAGGGGTTTATTGGATGGGTACAGCTGCTATATAGGGCCCCGGTGGCAAGTGTGATCACGAACAGGCAGAGGTCCGACTACTTCCGTCTTTATAGAGGGACAGGACAGGGGTGTCCCGTCTCCGTTACTGTTTGCACTGGCAATTGAGCCGCTGGCCATAGCACTGAGCGGCTCTAGGAAGTGGAGGGGAGTACTCAGGGGAGGAGAAGAACACCGGGTATCATTGTATGCAGATGACCTATTGCTGTATGTTGCGGACCCAGTGGAGGGGATGCCTGAGATAATGTGGACACTCCGGGAGTTTGGGGAATTTTCGGGGTACAAATTGAATATGGGGAAGAGTGAGTTGTTTGTGGTGCATCCGGGGGAGCAGAGCAGGGGAATAGATGATTTACCGCTGAGGAGGGTAACAAGAGATTTCGGGTACTTAGGGATCCAGATAGCCAGGAACTGGGGAACCCTACATAGGCTTAAGTTAACACGATTGGTGGAACAGATGGAGAAGGATTTCAAGAGATGGGACATGGTGTCCCTGTCACTGGTGGGCAGGGTGCAGGCGGTCAAAATGGTAGTCCTCCCGAGATTTCTTTTTGTGTTCCAGTGCCTCCCGGTGATGGTTACGAGGGCTTTTTTCAAAAAAATTGAGAAGAGTGTTATGAGCTTTGTGTGGACTGGGAAGACTCAGAGAGGGAGGAGGGGGTTTTTGCAACGTAGCAGGGATGGGGAGGGACTGGCACTGCCGAGCTTAAGTGATTATTATTGAGCCGCCAATATCTCAATGGTGTGTAAGTGGATGGGAGAAGGGGAGGGAGCGGCGTGGAAGAGACTGGAAATGGCGTCCTGTAAAGGAACCAGCCTACAAGCATTGGCGACGGCGCCGTTGCCGTTCTCCCCGAATACACAAGTCCAGTGGCAACGCTGAAAATTTGGGGGCAGTGGAGACGGCATAAGGGAATGACAGGTGCCTCGGTGCGGTCCCCGATAAGGAATAATCATAGGTTTGTCCCAGGGGGAATAGATGGGGGATTTAGAACATGGCAGAGAGCAGGGATTGTGCAACTGAGAGATCTGTTCCTAGACGGGACGTTTGCGAGTCTGGGAGCGCTGACGGAAAATTACGGGTTGCCCCAGGGGAATGCATTTCGGTATATGCAATTGAGGGCTTTTGTGAGGCAACAGGTGAGGGAATTTCCGCAGCTCCCGACGCAGGAGATTCAGGAGAGAGTGATTTCGGGGACATGGGTGGGGGATGGTAGGGTGTCAGATATATACAGGGAAATGAGAGACGAGGGGTAGATCATGGTGGATGAGCTGAAAGGAAAATGGGAAGAAGAGCTGGGGGAAGAGATCGAAAAGGGGCTGTGGGCAGATGCCCTACGCAGGGTAAACTCTTCGTCCTCGTGTGCAGGCTTAGCCTGATACAATTCAAGGTCTTGCACAGGGCGCACATGACCGGAGCAAGGCTCAGTAAATTTTTCGGGGTCGAGGATAGGTGCGGGAGATGAGAGAGAAGCCCAGCGAACCACACCCACATGTTTTGGTCATGCTCAGCACTGCATGGGTTCTGGGTGGGGGTGGCAAATGTGCTTTCGAAGGTGGTGGAGGTCCGGATCGAGCCAAGCTGGGGGTTGGCTATATTCGGGGTTGCAGAAGAGCCGGGAGTGCAGGAGGCGAGAGACGCTGATGTTTTGGCCTTTGCGTCCCTAGTAGCCCGGCGAAGGATATTGTTAATGTGGAAGGAAGCTAAACCCCCGGGTGTGGAGGCCTGGATAAACGACATGGCAGGGTTTATAAATCTGGAACGGATAAAGTTCGCACGAAGAGGTTCGGCTCAAGGGTTCACCAGGCGGTGACAACCGTTCATTGACTATCTCGCAAAATATATATTTTTTTAAAAATGAATGAATTTTAAAAAACTTGGTGGAACTGCCATGTTGCTAACTTATGGGATAGGGAAGGAAAGAAATTCCTGTATTTTAGTTACTCCCACTTCCAACTATTAGATTGTCATTTTAAGCATCTCTAAATAGTTAAGAGTTATTCAATTAATCTCATTAGTAAGTCCATTAAAGACAAGATGATCATAAATATTCCTGTGACATCACAGGAAAATCTGTAACATTCAAGTATATGGCACAATCTGATATGTACCATTTTATCACAAATGCAATTGCTGGTTAGAAGATCATAAGAAATAGGAGCAGAAGGCCATTTGGCCCCACGAGCCTGCTCCGCCATTCAATAAGATCATGGTGGATCGGTGTGGCAGTGACTCACCTTTCCTGCCTCGACTCCCTCGTCAAACTAAAATCTGGCCCACTCAGCCTTGAATACATTAAATGACCATCGGCACTACTCTCTTGGGAGAATTCCGAAGTCTAAAAACCCTCAAAAAAGTACCGCACTTTCACATTAAATCGGAGACCCTTTATTTTTAAACTGTGCCCCAGTCCTAGATTCCCCCACAAGGGGAAACATGTTCCCAACATCCATCCTTTTTATCGTCCCGTTTCAATAAGGTTACCTATCATTCTTCTGAGCTTCAATGAGTATAGGCCTAACCTGCGTAACTTTTCCTCATAAGCCCATCCCAGAAATTAGTCAAGTGAACCTTCAGAGCCACAGATTTCTACAAGTCTCTTCCCATTTAAATAACATTCTGCTTTTCGATTCTTCCTGCCAAATTCACAGTAACTTCATTGTAGTGTTAATGTAAGCCTACTTGTGGCACTAAGATTATTACACTGTACTAGTTCACATTTTCCAACATCATACTCCACCTGCTAAATGTTTGCCCACTAACTTAACAGATTTACATCCCTTTGTGCCACCCTCTTCACAACTTGCTTGACCACCTACCTTGTCACCAACAAACTTAAGATACCACACACCCAGGCCCTTCATCCAAGTCATTAAAAAATACTGTAAACCGTTGAGTAAAACAGCACTGTATAAAGTATCTTGTACTTACAAGGCACGCAAAAGGGAATTTTCCTGATCCATCTTTATATCTCTATTTTTATGTTCTACAGTATCTCCTCGGCTCTTTATGTCATTTCCCAGCTGATCATTTGTTGAATTCAGCATACTCTTCACTCTTTGTGACCCACTTGCGAGTCCCTGAAACCTCTCTGCATTCCTACCAGAAATCAGTGGGGCAGAATTACTCCTTATTCGTTCATAGTTGTGCACCGAAGCGTCCTTGCTTTTTTCAGCAAACCCCTTTTCAGTAACTTCTTGAGCAACATCCAGGGCATCACTTAGTGCATCAACCAAATAGGCTCCATCCTGAGCAGCATCTCGGTGACTGACCCGGATTATTTTGTCATTTATCAAACTGGCCAGAAATCTTCTTCCCTTAAGGAGAAAGGAAAGCCATGGATTAGAACACTTAAAATGGATTAACTATCCATTGCTGGATGTCCAGTAAACAAGCAACTAGTGTGCAAGGTTTCACCAGACAGAGGCAAGGGCTTAAAAAAAAGTTTAGAAAGAAATTAATATGAAATCTATTTCTGTAGCAGATACTCATCGTCCTCGTGTGCCTCCCAACCCTATGCAAAAGATTTTCACATTATCCACACCCAATTCCAATAAGGGCCTATTGACATTAAAGGCAGTCTGTTTCTACTAAGAAGCAATCTACATCCTCCTTCATTTATTCAACCCGACAATACCATGACCAAATCGGTCATACCATAACTTCTCTGCTCAAGCAAGAACACCACAATGCCCATTTTATTTTGATGCCATCTTAAATAAACATAATATCTAGACACCCATTATTTCCTAGACAGATGTATTTGATGATTTTAATTTGTCATTCTCTCAGTGTGGGCAAATCCTTATATTATACACATTTATCAGGTGCATCAGTATCTGAAATTGATCATCATCTTGCTTTGTACTTTACATCCAGGTTCACCATAACTTCGACTTCCATGGTTTTATTTTTCGCTGTCTGTTGGCCCCTCCCCTCGAGTTTCAATCCTCTCTCGCTGCATTATTTATGCTCACCAAATTGGTAATTGTCGATTCAGATAAAGACCATCCCATCTATATAGCATCCCCTACTTTAGAATTGTCCCAGTGTCCTTGAAGGAATCTGTAACTCTCCCTTCCAACATGACTATTTTAATCAGTTATCGATTTGCTTAACCTGCCTGGCACGACAGCGGCACGGTGGCGCAGTGGTTGGCATTGCTGCCTCACGGCACCGAGGACCCAGGTTCTATCCCGGTTCTGGGTCACTGTCTGTGTGGAGTTTGCACATTCTCCCCATGTCTGGGTGGGTCTCACCCCCACAACCCAAAGATGTGCAGGGTAGGTGGATTGGCCACGCTAAATTGCCCTTAATTGGAAAAAAGAATTGGGTACACAAATTTATTTTTCAAAAACCTGCCTGGTACAAATGATACCCAGAGTATTTGTTAAGATAACTCTTCTCCAGATCTTGCTCTTTAGTCTCCCTTCTCAAACTGTCTAAGTAGTCCATCTATCCTTGGCATGATTTGTGGCTGGTTAACCTTCTTTTCAGTGCAGAAGTGACATCCAGTGGTCAAACATTAATACTGCTCATTATGCTCCTTTTATAGTTAAACGTATTTATTTTATGAATGTAGGGTTTGACTTGTTCTCAAATTAATAAATCTATCACAGATTTATTAGAGACCATCTGAGCTTACTTGGCGCAAAGAGCGCGAGCTCACTTTAAAAAGAAAATAAGAGTCCGTTCTGGGCAAGAGATTCTGGGTTCCCAGGTGGCAGTGCCAAGGTGCCTGGGTGGCACCAGCAGTGCCAAGGTGCCACCCTGCCTGGATGTCGACCATCCAGAGGCCTCCGATCGTCTGGGAGCCCATCCCTTTCCCCTAGGTACCATTCCACCTGGTCCCAGTTTGTGGGGACCAGTACTGAACAGCGCCCAGCTAGGGTCTCCTCAGAGAGGCCGGTAGAACCCGGACGACCGTTCGATCCTGTAGCAACAGGTTCAAGTGGGTTCTTAAATTCACTTAGCCATGCGAGACTGTGTCCCACCCATTGTGGGCAGGATCCAGATCATGACATTTCACGAGATCTAACCAGATCTCGAGGCCGAACGGCTGTTGGGAATCCCAGGTGAGGCCTCTCCCAGGATCTACCGGCCGCATCTCGTCCCGGTTCTGCGGGACCCGGCCAGTAGATGGTGCCCACAAGTCTTGGTGGCAGAGCACAAAATTAATCATTAATGCAACACAAATTTGGAAGCTTTACTTATTATTTAAACTTGCACTACTATTGCCCTCTTGTTTTTCCATTTCCGAATTTTAAAATGATATTTTATGTAGCACTAACTGTCCTTTCTCAAAAAGTGGTTTCAAGCAGCCTTAGAAGATGGAGGCAGGAGGCAAGTTCATAGAATCATAGAATCCCTACCAGTACAGGTGGAGGCCATTTGGCCCATCAGGTCTGCACCGACACTCTGAAAAAGTATGCTACCTAGGCCCACTCCCTCGCCCTATACCCGTAACCCCACCTAACCTGTACATCTTTAGACACTAAAGGGGCAATTCAGCATGGCCAATCCACCCAACCTGCACATCAAAAGTACTGTGGAAGGAATTAGGAACAGCCAGAGAAAACCCCATGCAGACACGAGAGGAACGTGCAAACTGCACACATGCACTCATTGAATCCAGGTCCCTGGCATTGTGTGACACCACTGTGGACTGTGCCAGAAAGGTCTCATCAATGTGCTCATTGCCGGTGCTGAAATCTGGCTGCCAAGTCGAAGTAAGAAAGTACGTCATGATATTTCCCATAATGTTCTACAAAAAATCACCAGATTCTATTTAATGGTAATAATTGAAGTTCATTCTTATTTTTCCCACTACACTATCTGCCACCTTGAGATAAGCTTTGTTCACTCAAGTTGTATCAAGTCTGTGCTGCTAGGAGCATGGAAGCAGGAGGAGACTATTTGGCGCTTCAAGCCTGCTCCACCATTCAATAAGATCATGACTGGTCTGGTTGTAGTCTCAGCTCCACCCACTATCCTGTCTTCTTCTATAACCCTTGAATCTTTTACCAAACAAAAACCGGTCTCACTCTGCCTTGAATAAATGCAAAGACCTCAGCCTCCACTGCTTTTACACAAGAGAATTCCACACACAACACCCTTTGGGAGAAAAATTTCTCCTCGCCTCAGTTTAAAACTAAGAGCTCTTTCTAAGACAATGTCCCCTAATTTCACTCTCCCCCATAAAAAGGAAATGTCCTTCCGGCATCCCTCTATCATCTCCCCTCAGGATCTTATGTTCCAATAATATCCTCACATTCTTCTAAATTCCAATGGGTTGAACCTCCTCTGAACTGCTTCTCAAGCAATTTTTGATTTTTTAAAATAAGGAGACCAAAAATGCACCAAGAACACCAGATGTGGTCTCACCAAGGCACTGTAAAGCTGTAGTAAAACTTTACTACCTTTATATTCCATTCCTCTTGCAATAAACGCCAACATTCCATTTGCCTTGCGAATCATTTACTGTACCTGCACAGTAACTTTGTGACTCATGTACCAGGATACCTGGATTCCTCCATCACCAGGTTCTACAATCTTTCTCCATTTAAACAGTATACTGTTTTCTATTCTTCCTGCCAAAACAATGGTAAACAGTCACTGTTCCACTTTCTTCTTCACCCAGGAGGCTGCTGAACATCATGAAATTCTCCAACTTTGGGGGGGGGGAATGCTCAGTTCGAGCAGGCAACCAACAATCCGCTGGCGAGTGCCCCAGCGGCCCATAATTCACCCATACCCACCATCACAGCTTCCGAAGTCAGATAGGCCTTCCTGAAAGTGAAACCCTCGGAAGGCGAAGGGATCCCTGGTCGCGCACTCAGAGCCTGCGCGGACCAGCTGGCAGAGGTATTCACGGACATCTTTAACCTGTCACTACTCCACTCCGAGGTGCCCACCTGCTTCAAGAAGACCACCATCATACCGGTACCAAAGAAGAACCAGGCAACGTGCCTCAATGACTACCGACCAGTGGCCCTGACTTCAGTCGTAATGAAGTGCTTCGAGACGTTGATCATGAAGCGCATCACCTCCATACTCCCAGAACGCCTTGATCCACTGCAATTCGCATACCGCTGCAACCGGTCCACATCAGACACCATTTCCCTGGCCCTACACTCATCCCTAGAGCATCTCGAAAACAAGGACTCCTACATTAGACTCCTATTTATTGACTACAGCTCCGCCTTTCACACCATAATCCCAGCCAAGCGCATATCAAAGCTCGAAAACCTAGCACTTGGCTCCCCACTCTGCAACTGGATCCTCGATTTTCTGACCAACCGACCACAATCAGTAAGAATGAACAACAACACCTCATCCACAATAGTCCTCAACACCGGCGCCCCGCAAGGCTGCGTACTTAGCCCCCTACTCTACACCCTGTACACACACGACTGCGTGGCAAAACTTGGTTCCAACTCCATCTACAAGTTTGCTGACGATACGACCATAGTGGGCCGGATCTCGAATAACGATGAGTCCGAATACAGGAGGGAGATAGAGAACCTAGTGGAGTGGTGTAGCGACAACAATCTCTCCCTCAATGCCAGCAAATCTAAAGAGCTGGTAATGGACTTCAGGAAGCAAAGTACTGTACACACCCGTCAGCATCAACGGGGCCGAGATGGAGATGGTTAGCAGTTTCAAATCCCTAGGGGTGCACATCCCCAAAAATCTGTCCTGGTCCACCCACGTCAACGCTACCACCAAAAAGCACAACAGCGCCTATACTTCCTCAGGAAACTAAGGAAATTCGGCATGTCCACATTAACCCTTACCAACTTTTACAGATGCACCATAGAAAGCATCCTATCAGGCTGCATCACAGCCTGGTATGGCAACTGCTCGGCCCAGGACTGCAAGAAACTTGAGAGTCGTGAACACCGCCCAGTCCATCACACGAACCTGCCTCCCATCCATTGACTCCATCTACACCTCCCGCTTCCTGGGGAAAGCGGGCAGTATAATCAAAGATCCCTCCCACCCGGCTTACTCACTCTTCCAACTTCTTCCATCAGGCAGGAGATACAGAAGTCTGAGAACACGCACGAACAGACTCAAAAACAGCTTCTTGTCACCAGACTCCTAAATGACCCTCTCATGGACTGACTTCATTAACACTACACCCTGTATGCTTCATCTGATGCCTGTGCTTATGTAGTTGCATTGTATATCTTGTGTCGCCCTATTATGTATTTTCTTTTATTCCCTTTTCTTCTCATGTACTTAATAATCTGTTGAGCTGCTCGCAGAAAAATACTTTTCACTGTACCTCAGTACACGTGACAATAAACAAATCCAATCCAATCCAATAACCTGTCAAAAGGATAATGGACATCGAGATTTTCCCTCCCATCAATGACTTCATATCTATATTAAGTTTCATATGTGCATTCAGCACTCTTCTCAGAAGGTAAACAGGATTTGCAACATTAAAACGGCACAATTCCCCGTCATGACTGCAGTTATCATTTTAGCAGAATTTTCTATTTTAAAGCACAGCAAAAATAAACAATTTCTGACACACAAACAGATTAGCAATACCACCAGATGGCACTGTACAGCTTCCCTATGCTTCAGCGCTACCCAATATATTTCTCGGCCCCTCTTATCGTTATTCCACAGAATTGAGACGGCTTTTTTTTCTTTGAAAATGTAATTTTTTGTTCTCTCCTTCCTACTGTCTTAAACCCGAATCTACCCTCAATCATGCTTTCTTTACCTCTAGACAGGACAATTCTAACACATGCCTGGCTCGACTCTCACATTCTACCCTCGGTAAACTGGAGGTCACACTAAACTGTGCTACCTAGGTCTTAGCTCGCACAATATTCCAACCCCATCACCCATGTGTTCACTGACCTACACTCGAATCCCAGTCAAGCAACATCTTAGAACATAGAACATAGAACAATACAGCGCAGTACAGGCCCTTCAGCCCACGATGTTGCACCGAAACAAAAGCCATCTAACCTACACTATGCCATTATCATCCATATGTTTATCCAATAAACTTTTAAATGCCCTCAATGTTGGCGAGTTCACTACTGTAGCAGGTAGGGCATTCCACGGCCTCACTACTCTTTGCGTAAAGAACCTACCTCTGACCTATATCTATTACCCCTCAGTTTAAAGTTATGTCCCCTCGTGCCAGCCATTTCAATCCGCGGGAGAAGGCTCTCACTGTCCACCCTATCCAAGCCCCTGATCATTTTGTATGCCTCTATTAAGTCTCCTCTTAACCTTCTTCTCTCCAACGAAAACAACCTCAAGTCCATCAGCCTTTCCTCATAAGATTTTCCCTCCATACCAGGCAACATCCTGGTAAATCTCCTCTGCACCCGCTCCAAAGCCTCCACGTCCTTCCTATAATGCGGTGACCAGAACTGTACGCAATACTCCAAATGCGGCCGTACCAGAGTTCTGTACAGCTGCAACATGACCTCCCGACTCTGGAACTCAATCCCTCTACCAATAAAGGCCAACACTCCATAGGCCTTCTTCACAACCCTATCAACCTGGGTGGCAACTTTCAGGGATCTATGTACATGGATACCTAGATCCCTCTGCTCATCCACACTTTCAAGAACTTTACCATTAGCCAAATATTCCGCATTCCTGTTATTCCTTCCAAAGTGAATCACCTCACACTTCTCTACATTAAACTCCATTTGCCACCTCTCAGCCCAGCTCTGCAGCTTATCTATATCCCTCTGTAACCTGCTACATCCTTCCACACTATCGACAACACCACCGACTTTAGTATCGTCTGCAAATTTACTCACCCACCCTTCTGCGCCTTTCTCTAGGTCATTGATAAAAATGACAAACAGCAACGGCCCCAGAACAGATCCTTGTGGTACTCCACTTGTGACTGTACTCCATTCTGAACATTTCCCATCAACCACCACCCTCTGTCTTCTTTCAGCTAGCCAATTTCTGATCCACATCTCTAAATCACCCTCAATCCCCAGCCTCCGTATTTTCTGCAATAGCCTACCGTGGGGAACCTTATCAAACGCTTTGCTGAAATCCATATACACCACATCAACTGCTCTACCCTCATCTACCTGTTCAGTCACCTTCTCAAAGAACTCGATAAGGTTTGTGAGGCATGACCTACCCTTCACAAAGCCATGCTGACTATCCCTGATCATATTATTCCTATCTAGATGATTATAAATCTTGTCTCTTATAATCCCCTCCAAGACTTTACCCACTACAGACGCGAGGCTCACCGGTCTATAGTTGCCAGGGTTGTCTCTGCTCCCCTTTTTGAACAAAGGGACCACATTTGCTGTCCTCTGGCACTATTCCTGTAGCCAATGATGACATAAAAATCAAAGCCAAAGGTCCAGCAATCTCTTCCCTGGCCTCCCAGAGAATCCTAGGATAAATCCCATCAGGTCCCGGGGACTTATCTATTTTCAGCCTGTCCAGAATTGCCAATACCTCTTCCCTACGTACCTCAATGCCATCTATTCTATTAGCCTGGGGCTCAGCATTCTCCTCCACAACATTATCTTTTTCCTGAGTGAATACTGACGAAAAATATTCATTTAGTATCTCGCCTATCTCTTCAGACTCCACACACAATTTCCCATTCCTGTCCTTGACTGGTCCTACTCTTTCCCTAGTCATTTGCTTATTCCTGACATACCTATAGAAAGCTTTTGGGTTTTCCTTGATTCTTCCTGCCAAATACTTCTCACGTCCCCTCCTTGCTCGTCTTAGCTCTCTCTTTAGATCCTTCCTCACTACCTTGTAACTATCCATCGCCCCAACTGAAACTTCACACCTCATCTTCACATAGGCCTCCTTCTTCCTCTTAACAAGAGATTCCACTTCCTTGGTAAACCACGGTTCCCTCGCTCGACGCCTTCCTCCCTGCCTGACCGGTACATACTTATCAAGAACACGCAGTAGCTGATCCTTGAACAAGCCCCACTTATCCAGTGTGCCCAACACTTGCAGCCTACTTCTCCACCTTATCCCGCCCAAGTAACGTCTAATGGCATCATAATTGCCCTTCCCCCAGCTATAACTCTTGCACTGCGGTGTATACTTATCCCTTTCCATCATTAACGTAAACGTCACCGAATTGTGGTCACTGTCCCCAAAGTGCTCTCCTACCTCCAAATCCAACACCTGGCCTGGTTCATTACCCAAAACCAAATCCAACGTGGCCTCGCCTCTTGTTGGCCTGTCAACATATTGTTTCAGGAAACCCTCCTGCACACACTGTACAAAAAACGACCCATCTATTGTACTCGAACTATAACTTTTCCAGTCAATATTTGGAAAGTTAAAGTCTCCCATAATAACTACCCTGTTACTTTCGCTCTTATCCAGAATCATCTTCGCCATCCTTTCCTCTACATCCCTAGAACTATTAGGAGGCCTATAAAAAACTCCCAACAGGGTGACCTCTCCTTTCCTGTTTCTAACTTCAGCCCATACTACCTCGGAAGAAGAGTCCCCATCTAGCATCCTCTCCCGCCACCGTAATACTGCTCTTGACGAGCAGCACCACACTTCCCCCTCTTTTGCCTCCTTCTCGGAGCTTACTAAAACACCTAAACCCCGGAACCTGCAACATCCATTCCTGTCCCTGCTCTATCCATGTCTCCGAAATGGCCACAACATCGAAGTCCCAGGTACCAACCCATGCTGCCAGTTCCCCTACCTTGTTTCGTATACTCCCGGCATTGAAGTAGACACACTTCAAACCACCTACCTGAACACTGGCCCCCTCCTGCGACGTCAAATCTGTGCTCCTGACCTCTATACTCTCATTCTCCCTGACCCTAAAACTACAATCCAGGTTCCCATTTTAAAATTCCCATTCTGGTTTTGCAATCGCTCCATGACCTCGTCCATCCTATCTGTTATGTCCCCAGTCCCCAACTCTCCTGGCTATCTGCACTCCTCCGATTCTGACCTCATGTGTATCCATGACTTTAATTGCTTCAGCACTGATGGCTAGGTTGCCTAGGTCACAAGCTCTGGAATTCCTTCCTTACTCCTACCCGCCTCTCTACCTACATCTGCACCTTCAAGAGACTGCTTAAAACTCACAACTTCGGCCAAGCTTTTGGTCATCTGACTTAATGTCTCCTTATTTGGCTCAGTGTCATACCGTGCATTGTAATGCTTCTGTGAAGCAAGACAGCTTATTACAGCAAAGGCACTAAAAGTTGTTACTACAAGTTTTCCTGTTCACCACTCGACTTCTTTTCAACCCGCATGCTCCATATCTGGTGCCCAGGTATGTCCTGTACACGTGAAAGGACAAATTCAACCTGGCCAATTACTGCCCCATCAGTCTACTCTTGATCATCATCAAAGTGATGGAAGTTTTCGTTGTCAGTGCTTTCAATTGGCACTTACATAACAAGAACCGGCTCACCGACACTCAGTTTGGGTTCTGCCAAGGTCACTCAGCTCCTGACCTCATTACAGCCTTGGTTCAAACAGGGACAAAAGAGCTGAAATCAAGAGGGGAGATGGGAGGGACTGTGCTTGACATTAAGGCAGCATTTGATCGGGTATGGCATCAAGGGCCCCGAGCAAAACTGGAATCATTGGGAATGAGAGTAAAAACTCTCCCACTGGTTGAAGATATACCGAACACAAAGAAAGATGATGTGGTTGTTGGAGGTCAATCATCTCAGCTCCAGGACATTATTGCAAGAGTTCCTCGGGGTAGTCCCAGGCCCAAATATCTTCAGCTGCTTCATGAACGACCTTCCCTCCATCATAAGATCAAAAGTGGGACTGTTCGCTGATGATGGCTTAATGTTCAGAACCATCCACGACTCCTCCGATACCCGAGCAGTCCGAAAGATCTGGACAACCTTCCGGCTTGGACTGACAAATGACAACTAGCATTCATGCTGCACAAGTGCCAGGCAGTGACCATTTTGAACATGAGAGAATCCAAACATCTCCCCACGACATTCAATAGCATTATCATCGCAGAATCCCCACTATCAAGATCCTCGGACTTACCATTGACCAGAAACTGAACTGGGCCAGCCACATAAATACTGCGGTTACAAGAACAGGTCAGAGACTGGGATTCCTGCAGCTAGTAACTGATCTCCTGACTCCACAAAGCCTATCAACCATCTACAGGACTCAAGTCGGAGGTGTGATGGAATACTCTCCACTTGCCTGGATGAGTGCAACTCCAACCGCCAAGAAGCTCAACAAAACAGAGTACAAAGTAGTCTGCTTGATTGGCACCCCATCCACAATATTCACTCCCTCCATCACCAACATACAGTCGCAGCAGTGCACACCATCCACAAGACGCACTGCAGGAACTCACAAGGCTCCTTCGACAGCAACATCTAAACTCGGTGACTTCTGTCACCTAGAAGATCAAGGGCAGCAGATGCATGGAAGCACCACCACCACCTGGAAGCTCCCCCCCCTCCCCCCAAGCCACTCACCATCCTGATTTGGAACTATAATGCCATTCCTTCACTGTCACTGGATCAAAATCCAGGAATTCCCTTCCTAACAGCTCTGTGGGTGTACCTACATCACATGGACTGCAGTGGTTCAAGCTGACTCACAACTATCTTAAAGGGCAATGAATGTTGTCTAGCCAGCGATGCCCACAACGCTGGAAAGAACGCCCCCGCAAGACAACGCGGCCCTTCAATGAGATCATAGTGAATTAAATTCTAACAAAACTTACTTGCCTAAAATCTACTGAACTCAGATTTACAAATAATGTTAGCATTTACTGCTTTTTGTGGGAGAGCATTCCAGTCTCCCAGCTTATACATGAAAATGCATTTCCTAACTACTCTCCTGAAAGACACAACTCTGATTTCAAGGATCTAACCCCTGGTCCTAGGCTTTACCACCAGCAAAAAAAAAGTTCATTTTTATCTACCCTGTTTTTTGGGTTTTTTTTTTTTAAATATATTTTATTGAAATTTTTTTCCAAACAACAATTTTTCCCTCTTACAAAGCAAACGAAACAATAACAAAACAGAAATTTTTAACAATACACAAGTAACAAAACCCCATTATCTATTGACCTAAACTAAACTAAACCCCCCCTCCCCCCTCCTTCCCCCTGGGCTGCTGCTGGTCATCTATCTCCCCTCTAACGTTCCCCTAGGTAGTCGAGAAATGGCTGCCACCGCCTGGTGAACCCTTGAGCCGATCCTCTCAGGGCAAACTTTATCTGCTCCAGTTTAATGAACCCCGCCATATCATTTACCCAGGCCTCCAGTCCGGGGGGTTTCGCCTCCTTCCACACGAGTAGGATCCTGCGCCGGGCTACTAGGGACGCAAAGGCCACGACATCGGCCTCTTTCGCCTCCTGCACTCCCGGCTCTTCCGCAACTCCAAATAGAGCTAACCCCCAGCCTGGTTTGACCCGGGCCTTCACCACCTGCAAAGTCACTCCCTTCCAATACCCTTCCAGTGCCGGGCACGCCCAAAACATATGTGCGTGGTTTGCCGGGCTCCCGCCGCACCTCCCACATCTGTCCTCCACTCCAAAGAACCTGCTCAATCTTGCCCCCGTTATGTGTGCTCTATGTAGCACCTTAAATTGAATCAGGCTAAGCCTGGCGCATGAGGAAGAGGAATTTACCCTGCTTAGGGCATCAGCCCACATACCCTCCTCTATCTCCTCCCCTAATTCTTCTTCCCACTTTCCTTTTAGTTCGCCCACCGACTCCTCCCCCTCTTCCCTCATCTCTCTGTAAATCTCTGACACCTTGCCCTCTCCGAGCCACACCCCTGAAAGCACCCTGTCCTGAATCCCGTGTGTCGGGAGCAACGGAAATTCCCTCACCTGTTGTCTAGTAAACGCCCTCACCTGCATATATCTCAAGAAATTTCCCCGGGGCAACTTATACTTTTCCTCCAATGCTCCCAAGCTCGCAAAGGTCCCATCTATAAATAAATCTCCCACCTTCCTAATTCCCAACTGGTACCAGCTCTGAAATCCTCCATCCATTCTTCCTGGGGCGAACCTATGGTTGTTCCTGATAGGGGACCCCACCAGGGCTCCCCGCACCACTCTCTGTCGCCTCCACTGTCCCCAGATATTCAGTGTTGCCGCCACCACCGGGTTCGTGGTAAACTTTTTAGGTGAGAACGGTAGCGGCGCCATCACCAGCACCTCTAAACTCGTCCCTTTGCAGGACTTTCTCTCCAGTCTTTTCCACGCCGCTCCCTCACCCTCCATCATCCATCTACGTATCATTGCCACATTGGCGGCCCAATAGTAATCGCCCAAGTTCGGTAGTGCCAGTCCTCCTCTGTCCCTACTACGCTGAAGGAACCCCCTCCTTACTCTCGGAACTTTCCCTGCCCACACGAAGCTCGTGATGCTCCTATCTATTTTATTAAAAAAGGTCTTGGTGATTAGTATAGGGAGACATTGAAATACAAATAAGAACCTCGGGAGGACCATCATCTTAATTGCTTGCACCCTGCCCGCCAGCGATAGAGGCTGCATGTCCCACCTCTTGAAGTCCTCCTCCATTTGTTCTACCAGCCGTGTCAGATTAAGTCTGTGCAAGGTTCCCCAGCTCCTAGCAATCTGAATCCCCAGGTATCGGAAGTTTCTTTCCACTTTCCTTAGCGGTAAGCCTTCTATCTCTCTACTCTGGTCCCCTGGATGTATCACAAATAATTCACTCTTCCCCATGTTTAGCCTATACCCCAAGAAATCCCCGAACTCCCTCAACATTCGCATAACCTCTATCATCCCCCCCGCTGGGTCCGACACGTATAACAATAGGTCATCTGCGTATAACGAGACTCGGTGTTCTTCTCCCCCTCTAATCACCCCTCTCCATTTCCTGGAGTCTCTCAACGCCATGGCCAGGAGGTTCAATTGCCAACGCGAACAACAATGGAGACAGCAGGCATCCCTGTCTTGTTCCCCTATATAATCGGAAATACTCCGATCTTTGTTGACCTGTAACTACGCTTGCCGTTGGAGCCCCATAAAGAAGTCTAACCCAGCTAATAAACCCGTTCCCAAACCCAAACTTCCTCAACACTTCCCATAAATAATCCCACTCCACCCTATTTATCTACCCTGTTAATAATTCTTTTAAAAATCAAGTACCTCATTCAAATCACCTTTTAAACTTTTGTATTCTAGGGAATCTAAGTGTAATGCATGTAATGTCTCCTCAATTTAAACTTGAAGCCTTGTTAATATTCTGGTAAATCTGCATTACACTCTTTCCAAAGCCATTGTACACCTTCTCTGGCATGGTGTCAGAACTGTGCACTTCAGATAGGGTCTAACAGAGATTTGCAGAGCTGCAGCAAAACATTCTCCACTTTATAATTTAGCCATCCAGAAACAAGGGCTATCAATCCATTAGTCTTTTATACCTCACATTTAGTGGCATTTTAGTGACCTGAGTGCATAGGTCCCCAAAATCACTTTGGACCTGTATTGAGCCTAACCTATCACCATTAAAAGTATTAATTTCTCAAGTAATCAATGTTTCTTTGTAATGTTATACTTTTATGATGCACCCATGTTATGTCATTGGCAATCTTGTATGTCGGGTCCAGGAGCAGAGAGATTGCACAAATTATTGAAGATAGCAGTTTGTAAGGCATGCAGGATCCTAAGCTTTGTAAACATACAAGAGTACAAAAGCAAGGATGCCCAAAATAAACTTCCATAAAACACTGATTCAACCTCATCTAGAGAACTGCGTCCAATTGAGCTCCACCCAGTCATGTTAGGTACACTGGTCTAACACTGGCTGCAACTGAATGCAGCTTTAATCAGAAGGATGCTCCAGACCTTGAAGTTAGTTCAATCAGGTTTATTGAACTAATAGCACAGTTCTGTGAGTTCGACTCTCTGCTAACTTAAGTGTGGTTACTCTGTCTGACTGAACCAGACTAGCTCTTAGCCACGTGCTGGAGGTGTGAGATTGTAACAACACCCTTGACTGACTCTCTAGATGTTCATCAGTGAAAAGAGGCGGAGTGTGAGTGCCTCGTGTCTTTTATATTCAGATCTCACCAGAGTGTCCTGCCTGCTTATTGGTCATGTCCTGTTCTCTGTGTCCATTAGCTGCTTGTCTGTATATCATTGTGTGTGTGTGTGTGTGCCTGCATATCGTGACACACCCCTTAGGAAATATATGCAAGCATTAGCGAGGGTGTAGAAACGATTCACAAGAATGGTTATAGGGATGAGTACATTCAATTATGTGGATAAGATTGGAGAAGCTGGAGCTGCTGTTCTTGGAGAAGAGAAGGTGGAGAGAAGATGTTAGAGATATTCAAACTCATGAGGACACAGTAGATAGGGAGAAACTGTTCCCTTTGGTAGAAGGATTGAAAACCAGAGGACATTGATTTAAGGTGACTGGTTAAAAAAAAAAGCAATGGTGATATTAGGATAAACATGTTTTTAAGCAGCAAATGTTTAGGCTCTGCGATACACTGCCTATGTATGTGGTGGAGGAAGATTCAATTGTGGTTTTCAGAACAGAATTGGATAATAATCTGAAGAGAAAATATTTTCAGGGGTACAGGTAAAAGGTGGGGGAATGGCACATGGGGAGCTGTTCTCGCAGAGAGCCAGCACAGACACAATGAACTGAATGGCCTCCTTCTATATCCATTCTATGGTATGGCTCCTGTTGTATTATTTGAAGTCATTAATACAGCGACGAGCTTAGGCCCCAGCAAAGATGGACACCGATAATCATTTCCTTCCAATTCTCTATTCATATCCCAACTTCCTGTCTTTTACCACTGCACTAATGTCGTATCAAGGTCAATAATTTGCCTTCAATTCCATTAGTTTTCATTTTATTTAAGTCTCTTAAGTTCAATCTGGTATTAATCAGCATGGTTAAATCTAAGGAAGGAAAATAATTTCTAAACAAGTGGCATATACATTTCTCAGCATAGCTGAAATTGTTGTCACTGAAAACAAAACAGAAACAGGTTAACAATGCAGAGAACAGAAAATCCCAGGCAATGGGAAGAAAAAGCAAATGAGTGCAGCTGAGGAACAAGTGCAATCGTACGAGTCTGGTGAGTGGTGGAAGCAGGTGTTAGTTTCCTTTTGGCTTTTTCTACCTTTCTAACGCTGTAGAATTTTTTTTAAACTCTATTATAGAGAACAGAGATAGCTAATAAGTGGTTACGGTCTGTTCCAGTCCCAAGGTTTAAAATAGTATACGAACAGGTGGTAATGTTAATAAAAATATTTGAAAAATCAATACAAATAATTGAAGAATATTAATTCATTCATTCATTAAAACACATTAAGGATGAGAGGACAGTTGATGTCTCATGGCTGCACCATATAGGAGCCACCGGATGCCAGGGTGGTCAGGTGTTTGTGACTCGAGGAGCTTTGACTCAGTCATTGACCAGGAGGCTAAGCTGCAGACACTGTGACACATCAGTGAGGGAGAAAGTTACCAGGATATTTTGTACTAGGAGGTAGTCACACCACTTAGGAGAGGGTCTTCTGACTTGGTCAGTGGTTAGGGACAGGACGGTGTGACTGTGAGTGAGGCAGGCAAGGGGACCCAGAGGGCAGGAGTGTCTGCCTCTTTAAATGTCCAATAGGTTGGAGGTGCTCTCAGCTTGTTTGGATGAGAGTGGTGATGAGTAAACTGACCATGGCATAGGAAACCATTTAAGTGGGGGGAGCAAAGCTAATGCAATGGAAGTAGGGGGACAGTGTATTGAAGGGAATTGACACTTCTCTGCAACGAACAGCGAGAGTCCAGACAGCCGTGTTGCCTACCTGGTGCCAGGGTTTGGGACATCGGCTCAGGGCTGAAGGGGAACTTGTATTGGAGAGGGAAGGATACAGATGTTGTGGTCCATATAGGTACCAACAACATAGGTAGAACTAGGAAGGAGGTTCTGCATTGAGTATGAGGATCCAGGGGCTCAACTAAAAAGTAGAACCTCAAAAAGATTGTAATCTCCGAATTATTAACTGAGCCACATTCAAATTGTTGGAGTGTACATAAGATTAGCAAGTTGAATACGTGGTTCAATGACTGGTGTGGGAGAAGGGAATTCCAGTTTGTGGAGCACTGGCATCAGTACTGGGGAAAGTTGTTGAAGTACCATTGGGACGATCGACACCTGGACCATGCTGGGACTAGTGATCTTGCAAACAACATAACTATGCAAGTAGGGTGGGTTTTAAACTAAATAGTTGGAGAAAGGGGTCAAATATGGGCAGACACAGTAAATCAAAGAGGAAAGACAAAGGAAGAGAGGAAGATATTAATTTGGGAAATGGTAAACAGACCATGACAGGAAGGGACAGTGATTACAAGTCTAAAAGCAGATAAGGCTAAAGGTTACGAAAATAGTAAAAAAGGACAAAACATAAGGCTCTGCATCTGATAACACGTAGCATTCAAAACAAAACAGATGAACTGGTAGTAATCTCTATTTGCACCAAGTACAATCTAATAACCATTACAGGGAGACAGCGGCAGATTGGCATTACTTGGGACCTGAATATTAAAGGGTATATGATGTTTAGGAAGTTAGGAAAAGGTGGAGAAGTGGCTCTGTTATTTAGACAACATTAGCACAATAGAGTGGGATGACCCAAGTTCAGGCAAACAGAATATAGAAGTGGTTTAGGTGAAGATTAGGCATGATAAAGGCAACATGTTGCTTGTGGGAGTGTACAGGCCACATAACAGGAATAATATGGTAGGTTTAGGTACGAAGTAGTAGCAATGGGAGCTCATCAGAAAGGTGTGGAAATTATCCTGGGGGATTTTAATCGACATTATAGACTGGGAGCGTAGATGAAAAAGTCAAAGAATGTTTTCAGGATAATTTGAGATCAACACATTCTGGAACTAACCAGGGAGCAGGCTATACTAAACCTGGTTGTGCAATGAACCAGGATTAATTAATGACCTCATGGTGAAGGCACCCCAAGTTAGCAGTGACCATAATCTGAATGCATTTTGCATTCAGTTTGCAGGAGAGAAGAAAATGTCTGAGACTTGTATTTTAACCTTAAGAACTGGTCATTTAAGTTAAGGGGCAAGTTAATGAGATGCATTGGTAGATATTTGAGAGGATATTTCATAATACGTAGAACAGATACATCCAATGAGAAAGGAAAATTCCACGGGGAGGACCCACCATCTGTAGTTAACTAAAAAAAGTTGAAAGATAGTATCAAACCTAGAGAAAAATAATATAATTGCACAAAGACAGGTGGCAGGTCAGAATATTGGACAGAATACTTTAAAAAAACAAAGAATACTATATAGATAGTATGGGTTCCTATAGATATTCTTAAAATGTAATTAACAAAGTGAGTGTTGGCCCTATAGATATTCAGTTTGGAGAGTTAATAATGGAAAATAAGGAGATGGCAGATGAACTGAACAGGTATTTTGCATAGGTCCTTCACTATAGAGAATACAAGCAACATCCCAGAAATGGTTGGAAGTAAGGAATTGGAAGGGAGAGAGAAATTCAAGAAAATTACCATCACCAGAGAAAGAGTACTGAGCAAATTGGTAGAACTGCAGGTTGACAAGTTCCTGGTGGACTTCATTCAAGGGTCAGAAAAGTGGCGAGTAAGATCGTGGACGTATTGGTTTTAATTTTCCAATATTCCACAGATTCAGGCAAGGTTCCATTAGATTGGAAAATAGCCAATATAACTCCTTAACTCAAAAAGGGAGGGAGACAGAAAGCAGGAAATTATAGGGCAGTTAGCTTAACATCTATCTTAGGGAAAATGCCATATTATTAAGGATATTATAACAGGATACTAATGCAATCAGGCAGTCAACATAGTTTTGTGAAAAGGAAATCACGTTTAACCAATATTTATTGGAGTTCTTAGAAGGAGTCACGTGTGCTGTGGATAAAGGGAACCAATGGATGGGCTATACTTGTGTTTCGATACTCAAATTCATTTCATAAGGTGCCTCATCAAGGGCTATTGCAAAAAATAAAAGCTTTTGGTATCGGGGGTAACATATTGGCATGAATTGAAGATTGGCTAGATAACAGGAAACAGAGCAGACGAGTGGGCAAAGATCTGGTAAATGGGAGTACAACGTGGGACAATGGGAAGTTGTCCATTTTGGCAGCCCGAATAAAAATAGGACATTATCTAAATAATGAGAGATCGCAGAGCTCAGAGACATAGAGGGATCTGGGTGTCCTAGTGCATGAATCACCAAAGGTTAATATGCAGGTAGTGCAAGTAATTAGCAAAGCTAATAAAATGTTGTTTGTTACGAGGAGAATTGAATATGAATGTTGGGAAGTTATGTTTCAGTTATATAGCACATCGATGAGCCCACATCTAGAGGACTGCGTAAAGTATTCGACTCCTTATGTGTTGGAAGCAGTTCTGAGAAGGGTTACTTGACTAATATATTAGTGGGGAGAGGGGTAGTCTGATGAGGAAAGGTTGTACAGGCTAGTCAGTCTCGTGTCTGCTGGAGTTGAGAAGAATATGAGACCTCGTCAATGAAACATACAACATCCCGAGGGGACTTGACATGAGTGGATGTGGGAAACATGTTTCCTCTTGTGAGAGAATTTAGAACTAAGGGTTACTATTCAACAATAAGGAGTCGCCATTTAAAACAGAATTGAGGAAAACCTTTTTCTCTCAGAGGGCCGTGAGACTTCAGAATTCTTTATCAAAAGTCATGGAAGCAGAATCTTTGAATATTTTTAAGGCAGAGGTAGATAGATTCTCAATAAAGAAGGGAGTAAAAGATTATAAAGGGTAGGTGGGAATGTGGAGTTGAGATCAGTTATCATAAGCAAGGGGGTGAAAAGCGAGAGGGTAGGTGGGAGTGTGGATTTGAGATCAGCCATGATCTTATTAAGTGGCAGAGCAGGCTCAAGGGGCCGAGTGGCCTGTTCATGCTCCCAATTCGTATGTTCGTACATATGTTCATATGTACCTGGTCAAATGGAGTTACATCTTGATGAGGTGGAATCTGAAGACCCCAAAGTCGGAATCTGCTGGCCAATCCAGGATACTGCAAATCTTCTGAAAGTTCAACAATACATGACTTTTTTAAAGTCTCAGAATTTCCATAATCGACGTAAGTCATCAGACACTGAAAGAAAGATAAAACTTGGGTGTCTTTTCAAAATGAAATTATGCACAAATACTAAAGCAGTTTAGTTGCAGACTCGAAGTTTAGCTTGAATTAACCGATACTGCACAGCTGAATGTGCCACAACAAATTGCTATGTGCCATGAATCTTTTCTCATTGCCCACATGCAAGCCTTGCTCAATGTCAATAATTTAGGACGTGTTCGGTCATGGCCTGGGGAAGAAACTATCAAGACAAGTAAAGAATCTGAGAAAGTGAGGAAGAACTTTTAACCCCATGTTAAAAAACAATATGTCTTGATTCAAGTTGTGTTCCCATCATCCCGGCATCATATAAAAGGCTGCTCCAACTGCACGACTTGATGTTCCATTTCTTAAGGTTTAATTTCTGACTATTACAATAGAATTTGCATTGCAAAACTAGATTTTAAGATATAGGAATCAATTTTCAATCCATTTGCCTGGTGACAATGGCCTCGAGCCAGTAGCCTTGTCGCTCAGTTCACACCAGTGACGCAGCTGGCACTATTTGAAAAGAGACCTGCCTCTGGATTTCCCAAGTGTCTGGTCATTTAAGACATAACTAGGTCACCGACTGCCACCTTATGTTGGGACTGATCACAGCCTGTGCATTGCAAGTTTCAGCCAGTTCCACAGGCGATGGAAAAGTCAACAGCCAGCAATGGTTAAGCCTATTATTTTTTATTGTGGATCTTTGAGAAGCATGCCACAGGGTGCACAAAAAGAATCTAAGCCTTGATCATCACTCATCTCTGTGAGGGAGTGGGTAAAGAACCTAGCTATTTCTTTTAGTGATGCCTATCAGTAGAGAAAGTCTGCTCATATTTATCAAAGCCATCAAAATTTTAAGCACCTGATCAGGTAGGCTCTTAACCTCTGTTGTATAAAGGCCGAATTTCTGTAGTGTCTCATCAAAACCAATAACTCTCATTCCCAGTATCACTTACTGACTCTCTGTTCTGCAGCTCTGTTAAAGTTAAGGCAGTTTTATAGAAGGATTGGAAATCTAGCAGAGAAGAGAAACCCTGCAGGACCCAGCCAAGGTGGTAGAGCCGTTCAAAGCACGGATTGACCATGTAGAGCAGATGCTGGAGTCCCAGGCGATCCAGAAAGTGGAGGAGCACGAGGAACACCTCACCAAGATGGGGGTGATGTGGGAGATCCAAAAGAGTCTGAAGGAGAAGGTGGAGAATCGCTCCAGAAGACAAAGCCTGCGTATCGAGGGGATGCCCGAAGGCATTGGAGCAGAGGCTAGCAGGTATGTAGCCAAGACGGTGGAGAAACTGATGGGGGAGGGGGCCTTTGATCGGCCTCTCGAGTTCGACCGAGCGCACAGGGCACTGATAAGGAGTCCACAGGCGGGCGAGCCACTGAGGGCAATAGTGGTGCGGTTGCGCCGCTTCTTCGACAAAGAGAAGATTCTTTGGTGGGCGAGGCAGATGAGGAAGTGCATCTGGGAGGGAAACAAGTGGCGGGTGTACCAAGACCTGAGCACACAGGCGGGCCAGGTTTAACTGGGTCAAGGCTGCCCTCTTCAAGGAGGGGGTGAAGTTTGGAGTGCTGTACCATGCTAGGTGACTTTCCAGAATCAAGAATACCATTTTGGTACGCCAGAGGAGGCGATGGAGGTTTTGAGACAATGGACTGGCAGGAGAAGGAGTGCATAGAACTTTGGAGATGTTTCCTTTTGGTGGTTGGAGGGAGAGCTTTTTCTCCTTTGAAATATTTTGTTGGGCAGGGTATTTGGGGAGCATCAAGGGTGACGGCACCGTTTTTTGTTTCCTGAGGGAGAGCAGACCGGGGGGGGGGGGGGGGGGGGGGGGGGGGTCGAATAAGGAGGTTGTGAGCCTTTGGGTGATGGCTGCCATGCTAGCTGGGTGGGCTAGTTAATGGGAGCACAGTGATGGGGTGGTCAGGTAGTTGTAGTTGTTGCAGGGGTTGTTGTTTTGTTTGGGGCAGGGGGGCTGACAAGGACTTGGTTGGTGTGTCGCAGCTGGAAAGGAAGTGATGTTGATGGACATTAGAGGGTGGCCATTGGCTGTGGCGCTTAGAGCGTCGAGGGATTGGAAAGGGATGTGGGGGTTGGGGGGACGCAGAGGTTGAGCACAGGGTTTCTCTCTATGCAGGATACCCATTATATATTTTGGACCCATTGGGGGGCACCGGCAGGATTTGAGGACTTTGGTCAGTTCTCCAGTACAAGCTGAACATGGGGAGGAAGTGGGTGCTGGTTATTTACTATATTGTACAATTTTGCTTCTGGTCTTAGTTGTTTTGTTTGTTTATATAAATGCCTGAATAAAATATTTTTTAAAGAAAGATGTGCAGGGGAGGTGGATTGGCCACACTAAATTGCCCCTTAATTGGGAAAAAAAAGAAGAATTGGGTACTCTAAATTTAGTTTTTAAAAAAAGATGGGGAATGTCTAAGACCCAGAAGAAAGCCTCTGGGAAGAAGGGGGAAGAGTGAAAGTTTGCCGCTGAGTGAACGGGTCAGCCCGGCAGCAGGAAAGATGGCGGAGGCCGGGTCGCTGGGTGGGGCTGCATCCTTCACAGTGGAAACTCTGACTGAGGTGATGGCTGGAGAATTCAGGAGGCAGTTCGCTAAGCATATGGAGGTGCTGCGAAAGGAGATGATGGCTGCGATGAAGGAATGAGTGGAGGAAGCGATTGCCCCAGTGAAGACGGCAGTGTCGAAGATATCAGCCGAGGTATGGGGCAAGCAGAGAAGTTGATGGGATTGGAGGAGGCTCTGCCGCAGCACAGTGACCAATTCACCTCGATGAGTGAGGAGCCGTGGAGGGTGGTGGAGGCCAATAAAGGACTCAGAGCCGAGGTGGAGAACCTGGAGAACAGATCGAGGCTTTACGGATTGTGGGCCTGCCCAAGGGGGTGGAGGACCTGAGGCCAATTGAGTACTTCACGAAATGCTGGCGGAGTTGTTGGGAGAGGGGGAAGAACCCTCCCGACAGGAGCTGGACAGGGCACATCAGTCGCTAAAGCCCAAGCCGAAAGCAAAAATGCCACCGAGGGCAGTTACAGTTCGTTTTCACAAGTTGCACGTCAGGAAGGTCCTTAGTTGGGCGAAGTGTGAGATGAAGTCAAAAGGAATTTGAATGTACCAATATAATATACACACACACACACACACACACACACACACACACACAAGGCTTCATGGTGGAGCTGGCGAGAAGATGGCGGCCTTCAGGGTGAAGGCATGTACAGTATCGGAGCAAGATTTGACGTGGTCTACCCAGCGAGGCTGAGGGTGACCCATCATTCGAGAGACTTCTACTTCGAGATGGTGGAGACGGTGGAGAAATTCGTGAAGGCCGAAGGACTGGGATTGGGAGTGGGAGTGTGACTTGGGGGGGGGGGGGGGGGGGGGGGGGGTTGCATTGGTTTGGTTGTCTTTATTTTCAGGGACTGGGTCATGTGGGAGGGGATTGGAAGGGGGGGGGGGGGGGGTGCCTGGGCACGTGTCTCCACGCTACCAAGCGAAGGTTGGCTGGTGAACAGGAGTGTGGTGGGGGCGGGGCTGCGGTCGCAGGAACCTGGTCGAACAGGTTTCGATGGGCCTGTGAGGAGTGAAAGATGGGAGGTGGAGGGGAGCAATACTGGGAGATTTTTTCAAGACGAAGTGGATGGGGGGCCCCACAACAAAACGGATGGGGCAGGTCAGGCCCGATGGGCAGGGCCCGGAGTTATGATGATGGTGGATAGGAAGAGCCGGGAGGACTGGGGGTGAGACATTCCTGGTCAGCACAGTGACCTGGAATGCAATGGGGTTAGGGGGGGTTGGTGAAGAGATCGAGTCTTTTTACACGATTAAAGAGCTTAAAGGCCAATGTGGTGATGCTGCAGGAGACCCATTTGAGGGTGAGGGATCAGGTGAGGCTTAGGAAGAGTTATGAGAGTCAGGATTTCCACTCTGGGTTTGATAGTAGGGCTCGGGGAAGGTGGCAGTACTGGTGGGCAAGACGGTGAGGTTTCAGACGGAGACAGTGGTGGTAGATCAAGGGGGCACGTGATAGTGATGGGTCCACTACAGGAGAGGTTGGTGGCACTGGTTATATGGCATCAACTGGGATGATGCGTGGTTTGCGAAGGCTTTGGGGGGCACGGTAGCACAGTGGTTAGCACGGTTGCTTCACAGCTCCAGGATCCCTGGTTCGATTCCCGACTTGGTTCACTGTCTGTGCCAAGTTTGTACTTTCTCCCCATGTCTGCGTGGGTTTCCTTCCGGTGCTCCGGTTTTCTCCCACAGTCCAAAGATGTGCAGGTTAGGTGGATTGGCAATGCTAAATTGCGTTTAGTGTCCAAAAAGGTTGGGGGGGGTGCTCTTTCCGGGGGCCGGTGTGGGCTCGATAGGCCGGGTGGCCTATCTTCTGCACTCTAGATTGTATGATTCTATAAGAGGGTGCCGGTCTGGATACCCACGAGTTAATAGTGGGGGCGACTGGAATATTTTGCAGAAACCAAAAGTGGACAGGTCTCCGCCGCACTCACTGGCCCAATCAGGTGGGGCGAAGGCAGTCGCTGGGCTCATCAGGGAGATGGGAGGAGTGGGCCCGGGGAGGTTCTCACACCAGACGGAACAGGAGTATATGTTTTTCTCCCCGGTACACAAGGTGTACTCGAGGATAGACTTTTTCATGCTGGGGAAGGCGCCATTGGCTGGGGTTAGGAGGTCGGAGACTCAGCAATAGTGATTTCGGACGGATGCCGATTAGGGGGAAGCATGGGTTAGAGCCAGGGAGGATGGAGGAGTGTTTTTGGGGATGGGGATGGATGAATGTGATGAAGGAAATGAAAGATTTGTTTCTTGGCGGGGGTGATTCGTGAGCTTGGAGGAGTTGGGAGAGAAGTATGGTTGGCGCAGGGGAAAGGGGTTACGTAACTGCAGGCTTGAGATTTCGCAAGAAAGGTTTTCCCGACCGTCCAATAGAGTCAGCCACTTTGTTGTTGGACGCGGTGCTGTCAGCGGGAGGGCTGGAGAGGAAGTTGTTTCGGCGATCTACAGGAGAATCCTGGAGGAGGAAAGGGCTTCTATGGCGATTAAGGCAAAGTGGGAGGAGGAGCTGTGGGGGGCAGGCACGATGGAAGAGGGATTGTGATGTGAGGTGCTGCAGAGGGTGAATGCCTCAACCTCATGTGCGAGGCTGCGGCTGATAAGAGCTGAAAGTCGTACCTCACAAAATCAAGGATACATCAGCTGTTCGAGGGGATGGAGGATGTCTGTGAGCGATGTGGGAGGGGCCCCATGAACCATGTTCATATGTTTTGGTCCTGCCCGAAGCTGGAAAGGTTTTGGAGGACGGTATTTAGCACAATCTCGGGGGTCTTGCATATGGATGTGGAGCCCGGTCTCCAAGCCATATTCAGGGTGTCGGACCGGCCAGAGTTGCAGACGGAAGTTTTAATAATAATAATCTTTATTATCACAAGTAGGCCTACATTAACACTGCAACGAAGTTAGTGTGAAAAGCCCCTAGTCACCACATTCCGGCATCCGTTCAGGTACACTGAGGGAGAATTCACAATGTCCAAATTACCTAACAGCACGTCTTTCAGGACATGTGGGAGGGAATCGGAGCACCCAGAGGAAACCCACGCACACGGGGAGAACGTGCAGACTCCGCACAGATAGCGACCCAGGCCAGGAATAGAAACTTGGACCCTGCCAATGTGAAGCCATAGTGCTAACCAATATACTACCGTGCCACCCTCACCTTTTCCTCACTGGCCGCTCATAGATGGGTCCTTTTGGGGTGGAGGTCAGTGTCTCCACCCTGTGCCCCGGCGTGGCGTGGGGGGGGGGGGGGGGTGTACCTGCTGGAGTTTTTGACCCTGAAGGAGGTGAAGTTTGAGCTGAGGGGGTGAAATAGGGGTTCTAGAATTCTTTGGGGTTTGTTCAGTATGCACTTTCGGGTATTGCTTACTGTTTGGGGGGGGTAGTTGGGGAGATTGTCTCTCTTTGAGTCGTTTTTGTTTCTCTTCTGTATGGTGAAAATTATGAAAATATGGCAGATAAAAATATATATATTTTTTTAAGTATTCCTTTAACCTGCTGAATATCATTGGTACCAGCTAATCGGGATTTGGGTTACAGTGTTCAGAAATCCTGAGTTAACTCGTGCATGAAGTTTGGCATGTGGATAACTGGAAATGTAGATACTCTGATATTTTATGGTTTTTAACCAAATTCTGACCAAGGACAAAATATTTCCAACTATGTTGGGTTGGGAATTAAGATTTATTTTCCACCCAGGTCTGCAAAATTACGACTGAGCATTAGATTTATAAATTTAAATGAATCTATCAAAGTCACATCTTATTGGTCACCGGAGACAACTGCCACCTTCCAAAACAAAAGCAGCCATGTTGGATGACTAGGTTAATTAAACCTAATTTTTCAAGAGTAGCAATATTTCCAAGTATCAAATACCTTTTCATTAGTCATCATTTTTTTCAGCTTGCATCTATACCAACACTGGTCTTCAGAATATAATCCACCATAAATCTGTAAGAATAAAAACATTTATGTTTTGGTCCTTCTAAAAGAGCTATTACCACATACATATCGAAGCAACAATGTCCAGGACAAGATTTATGTCAATACCCAATATCATATAATTTTCATATAACCTTATATAACTTTAGGTTACAGCTGCATTTATAGGTTGTGTGGTAAAATTTAAGAAAACAAACAGAAGTCTCAGAAAGCGTGAGTAAGGTATAAACTCAGATAAGCATTCAGAAAATACATTATCCAGGGGATCATAATCACTGTTGTAGAAGCAGGGCACACATTTGGGACAGAATTCACCAGCCGTTGGGATTCTCTGTTCCCGCTGCAGCACAACCCCACCCATGGGTCTCCTGGCAGCGTGGGGTGGTTTCAATGGAAAATCCCATTGACAATCGGCAGGAAGAGAAAATCCCGCCACCAGCGAACGGTGTGCAGTGGCTGGGGGACTGGAGAATCCCACGCTTGATCTTTATTTCCCACATAGCAATTTTTCAGCTGAGAGATTAAGGAGAGGTGCAAAAAAACTTCCTTAAAGGGCCAATTTGAACATTCTAATGAAACAATGCATTCCCACGAAACCTGGTTTCGAAACCTAGAATGTACCTCCATTGATCCAACGCTGTTCAAAGATCACTTGGCACATCGCAAACTGTAATTCAAATACCAAATTGAGCAGTGGACTAGGATATTGCGGAGGGAACCGTACCCTTGGCATGCAAGGGAAAGATGTGTTTGGCGATGGCATAACACTGGAGCTGGCGAAAATGGTGGAGGGTGGTCCACTGAACACAGAAGCTGGTGAAGACAAGTAGCTCCCTTCTGAGGTTCTCGGGAGGCAGGGGAAAGGGCGAGAGCAGAATTGTTTAGACGCAGTGAAGGGACATGAGAACCATGCTGGGTGGGAATCCTTAATTGATGAAAAAATAAAATATATCGAAAGCGCTGGTGTGGAAGGTATAAAGCAGATGCGATGGAGACAGAGAAAGAGAAAGAATGAACTCAGTGAAGTGAAGAAAAGGGAAGGGTGGAAATTGGAAGCAAAGTCAATGACATTTTGCAGATCAAAGCGTTATGATTCCAGTTCATGTTATAACTGGACTGAAAGGACCCAGAATGGAGCACTGGCTCAAAAGACGAGGGGCGGGATTCTCCGTTTCTGAGACGAAGTGTTGACACCGCCGCAGAATTTGTAGAATTCCACGACAACGAAACTGGCGGTGCACCTGGACCGATTCTGCAACTGTTAAGGGACTAGCACCGGCGCCACATAAAACACAATCAATTCCAATTAGAAACGGTGCGGAATTCGTCGGTTTCGCAATTGACACCAGGACACTTCACTCCCCATCGCAGCCAATAAGATAGCAGCAAGACACCCCAAGATTCACCTACACTGAGCTGGAGTCCCTCCTGGGCGCGGTGGAGGAGCAGCGGATGACCATGTACCCCGGCCGGGAAGGAGGCTGGCAGCCACCACCATTTGCTGTGCCTGCGCACAGGTGGACAGAGGCGGTCAGCACCTTGGTCAACGCCGTTCGGACTGGCCAGCAGTGCCGAAAAAAACCTGTACGACCTCCTCAGGGCGAGTAGGTGGCACTGTGCCCCTGGCACCAACTCCCACCCATAACCCCAGCCTGGAGGGCAGCCGAACCCAAACCTTGCACCGTATGTCAGCACCCATACCTGCCGCCATGGCCAGGTGCCCAGGCCACTGAAGCCACCAGCTAACCACCCCCCGGACTGCATGCGTCGGACCATCTAACACTGTCGTTTTCTGTTTAACCCCCACCCACCCACTCCAGAAGGCCTACCACAACTGACGGGAGGGGAGAAGACAGGAGAGGGACCGCCAGACTTGCGGCCCCTAACCATGGCAGAGCAGAGGGCCCTGGATGTGGTCGGCAGCCCGGAAGAAAGGAAGGTCGCCGAGGTGGACTTCGGCTGCGGGAAAGGAAGTGAGACCCCGCTTAGTTGCGGTTCCCCATGATATTTGTCAATGCCCCCCCCCCTAATCATGGGTCTTGTCTTGCAGGAGATTGGGTGGAACCCTCTCCCGGTGAGCTGAGCAGTGACAACAGCAGCTCGGACGGTAGCCCTCCGCCCGAGACTCAGGAGCTCGAGTCGGAGGATGACACTGATTTCCCGTCACAGCTGTCTCCAATACCCTCCACCATCCCAGAGATACCTTGGCTGGGCACTCACTTTATTGAAGAGGCACCTGAGACACTAGCTGGTGCGCACCACACAGCTGATCTGGTACAGCAGGTGGAGGTAGGAACATCCAAGGGGGCGAACGGTCGGATGGCAGGTCAACCCCAGGGACTAGCTGCTGCCCAGACGGTTTCCGGTTTCTGGAACAGACAGTCCCACTAATTGTGGAGATGCAGTCACAGAGCCAGGTACTGCAATGAGGGGTTGTCAGCAAGCATCCAGTACCTAGAGGCGCAGTCAGAAGAGTCCTGCAGCAGGAGGTAGTGCCAACCATATGTACCACCCAGGCCAACACCACACGCGTCTGTGATGGAGACTTTGGAGGCGACGGTTTACCGGCATGTCCAAGGCCTGGGGCGTTCTTTTTTTTCATATAAAATGTATTGTATTACAAAAATGTGTCAAAACAGGTTACAGCGAATAAACACCCCAGGAAACATGCTTCCCAACAATCATCTATACATTCTGAATGGATTTTTCCCCTTTTTCACCCCCTCCTTCCTCGCGACGAACAGCCCCTCAAACGCGGTCACAAACTTCCTCCACCTTTCCTCAAACCCCTCTGAAGAGCCCCTTAACTCATATTTCATCTTCTCTAATTGCAGGAAGTTGTACAGGTCGATCAACCAAGCCGCTACCCCCGGTGGCGATGCTGACCGCCACTCCCATCAATATTCACCACCGTGCAATCAGAGAGGCGAAGGCCAAGACATCGGCCTTCCTCCTCTCCATGAGCTCCGGAATCTCTGAAATCCCAAACATCGCCACCAAAGGGTCCGGGTCCACCTCCTCTCCCACTATCCTGGCTAAGACCGCGAACATTCCCGCACAGAATCTTCCCAATTTTTCACAACCCCAAAACATGTGTGCATGATTCGCTGGCCCCCGCCCACACCTCTCACACTCATCTGCTATCCCCTGAAAGAACCCACTCATTCTCGCCCGAGTCATATGCACCCTGTGCACCACCTTAAACTGTATCAGGCTCATCCTTGCACAACAGTAGGTCCCGTTTACCCTATGCAGTGCCTCACTCCATACTCCCCAATTGATCTCCCCTCCCAACTCCGCTTCCCATTTCTCCTTGATCTTCACTACCCGCTCGCCTCCCTGCTCCCCCAGCCACGTATATATATCCCCAATTCTTCCCTCCCCTTCCACATCCAGAACCATGCCACCTGGAATACCTGAACAGCAGCCAGGCCCAGTCGCCCCAGAAGACACCCGCCATTGAAGGCCCAGGTCAGAGGGCACGAAGCAGCAGTCTCTCCAGCAGGGTACATCCCAGCAACCTGAGGAACGCCCTCCAGACTCGCCCCCCGGCTGAAACTCATGATTCTCACACAGCAGCGTTAACACCGACATCCCTTTCACCCTAAAATGCCTCCTCAACTGATTCTATATGTTCACCATGGACTGCACCACGCCCCCCCCCCCCCCCCCCCCCCCCAAATACCTACTCGGAGCCATTGGAGAGTCCAGAATCTTACTCAACGCCCATCTCATGAAATCCACGTCATCCGAATTCAGGGCATAAGAGTTTACCAAAACCATCGGCATCCCCTCCAAATTTCCACTAACCATCACATGCCTCCAGCCCACCCCTGAATCAGTGACAATGCTCCCCACTCAAACTCAACCCGTTATTGACTAACAATCCCCCCCCCCCCACCCAAACTTTATATCCAGCCCCGAATGGAACACCTGCCCCACTCATCCCTTTCTCAGCCTAGCCTGGTCCCCCAGCTTCAGGTACGTCTCCAGCAAAAATGCCACGTCTGCCTTCAGACTCCTCAGAAGCACGAAAACACATGACCGTTTAACCGGCCCATTCAGCCCCCTCATATTCCACATGACCAGCCTGGTTATGGGGGTTCCCGCCCCCCCCCCCTGCCTTCATATCTCTGCTGGGCCAGCCCCCGGCCCGCATTGCGCACCCTTCCAGGCCCGCACTCTGATGGCCACCTTCCCAACTGCGACACACCAACCCCACCCTTGTCAGCAACCATCCCACCCTCAAAACAAAATGCCAACCCCAAATCCCCCCGCCAATATCTGCCTCCTGGCAACCCCCCACTTCACTCCCCGTTAACTAGCCCGCCCAACTAGCAAGGTGGCCCCCGCCCAAAGCCTCCAACCTCTCTTCCCTCCAGTTATTCCCTCCCTACCCTGACCATCACCACCCGCAACACCCAAAGAGTAACAAACGGCAAACTCACCATCACTGCTCCCCGGCCAAGAAATGTCCCGAGTTACCCACCCCCATGCACTTTACAAATCTCCTCCAAAAGTTCACCCTCGCCCTCCTCCCAGTCCACTATCCCTCAAAGTCCGTTGTCTCCTCTGGCGTGTCGAAATAGAGGTCCCCACGTTTCTGAAATGACACCCATGGGTGGGCTGGGTATATAACTCCAAACTTCACTCCCTTCGCAAAGAGGGCAGCCTTTAACAGGTTGAACCAGGCCCTCCTCTTCACCAACTCCACACCCAGGTCTTGGTAGACCCACAGCTCACTTCCTTCCCAGGTACCCGTCTTGGTCCGCCTTACCAATCATAAAATCTTTCCCTGGTCCAAAAAGCGATGCAGCCTCACCACCATCGCCCTCGGCAGCACACCCACCTTTGGACTCCTCCTCAGCACCCTACCTGCTCGGTCCACCTCGAGAAGCCAATCGAAGGCCGCACCCTCCATCAACATCTCCAACATACTCACCACATACACAGCGGCCTCCGCACCTTCATGCATCCCAACAATCCTCACATTTGTCTCCTGGAGTGTGGTTCTCCAAGTCCTTCATCTTCTCCTTCAGCCTCTTCTGGCTTTCCCGCATCACTCCCAACTCCACTGCCAATGAGACCATCTACATCTCGTGCTCCCCTGCCTCCTCCACTTTTGGAATCGCCCGGCACTGGTACTCCAGCCTCTGCTCAACTCGCTCAATCCCAGATCTCAGCGGCTCCACCACTTTGGCCAGGTCTTCCAGGGCCTCTATCCTCTGCTGCTGAAACTTGTTGTTCCAGTACTCCATCAGCTGCTCCATCAACCACTGGGCAGGCTGCTCACCCCCTTGCCCACCGCCATCTTTACCTGTGGAGCACCACGAAAACCCTTCTACTTCAACAACTCTTTCTTTCTCGTGGCGCTTCTCATCCGCTGATTCATCCACCAACCACACCAGAGGAGTATTACCTTCCCGGGCACTCCTGCACCATTTTCCCTCAAAATACTACACCTTTCAGGCAGGGAAAGACCGAAAAAAATCCACCTTGAGCTGGAGCCATCAAATGTGCAACCACTCACGCCTTGGCCTCCACCGGAAGTCCAAATCGTGCCCAGTATTCCAGAATACTCGCAGATGACACCAAGGTTGGTGGAGTGGCAGGTAGTGTTGAGGATTGTCAGAAGATACAGCAGGACATAGATAGGTTGGAGACTTCGGCAGAGAAATGGCAAATTTAATTCGGACAAATTAAGAATAAAAGGGAGTCACTTTAGAACAGAGATGAGGAGAAATTTCTTCAGCCAGAGTGGAGGGTCTGTGGAATTCATTGCCACAGAGGGCGGTGGAGGCCGGGACGTTGAGTGCCTTTAAGACAGAAGTTGATAAATTCTTGATTTCTCGAGGAACTAAGGGCCATGGAGAGAGAGCGGGTAAATGGAGTTGAAATCAGCCATGATTGAATGGTGGAGTGGACTCGATGGGCCGAATGGCCTTACTTCCGCTCCTATGTCTTATGGTCTTAAATGTGAGGCAATGCATTTTGGTAGGTCTAACAGAGATCTGGGCATGCAGGTCCACTGATCTTTGAAGGTGGCAACACAAGTGGACAAGGTAGTCAAGAAAGCATACGGAATGCTTGTCTTCATTGGATGGGGCATCGAGTATAAAAACTGGCAAGTCATGTTACAGCTGTATAGAACCTTGGTAAAGCCGCACTTGGAATATTGCACACAATTCTGGTCGCCACACTACCAGAAGGATGTGGAGGCTTTGGAGAGGGTGCAGAGGTTTATCAGGATGCTGCCTGGTCTGGAGGGTGTCATCTATGTGGGGAGGTTGAATAGACTCGGACTGTTTTCATTAGGAAGTCAAAGGTTGAGCGGTGACCTGATCGAGGTCTACAAGATTATGAGGGGCATGGATAGAGTGGATGGGCAGGCACTCTTTCCCAGGGTGGAGGGGTCAGTCACTAGGGGGCATAGGTTTAAAGTCTGTGGGGCAAAAGTTCAGAGGAGCTGTGCGAGGCAGGTTTTTTTTAAACGTAGAGAATGGCGAGTGCCTGGAACGCGCTGCCAGGAGAGGTTGTGGAAGTAGATACATTAACAGCGTTCAAAAGGCATTTTGACAAAAACATGGATAGGATGGGTATGGAGGGATACGGCACAAGGAAGTGCTGAGGGTTTTGGCAACGGTTGGTATCATGACCGGTACAAGCTAGGAGGGCCAAAATTCCTGTTCCTGTGCCGTATTGTTCTTTGTTCTAATAAGCATAGCCAGACAATATAATTTATTTTGTATTTGACTGTCCTTGCAATATCGTTTTTTGTGTAATGAACCTTCAGAGGTTCATGTACTGTGAAATTTAGGTCTTTCACCTCATTCGAAGTCCTTAAGATCACCATCCTGCATTGTCAACCCCATAGAATCCCTTCATTGCAGAAGGAGGCCATTCAGCCCATCAAGTTTGCACCACCCCTTGCTCTGATAGAGCACCCTACTTAGGCTCAATCTCTACTACTTAGGCCCAATCTCTACCCGTAACCCAACCTAATCTTTTTGGGCAATATTAGTATGGCTAATCCGCCTAACCTGCACATCTTTGGACTGTGGGTGGAAACCAGAGCACCAGGAGGAAACTCACACAGACACGGGGAGAATGTGGAAACTCCACAGACAGGCATCCGAATTCGGAATTGAATTCAGGTCCCTGGCGCTGTGAGGCAGTAGTGTTAACCACCGTGCCACCCAAAAAACTGTTCTACATTATTCCCATGCACAAATCATTTTATAGTCTGCAATCCTGTAGAAGTTCCCAGAGCATCATCCAGATCACTGATATAATGATGAGCAAAAAGTTTTAATACTGATCCATTCGTAATCAGTCCCCGGGCAGAACATAGGTCATTAATAGGAATTGTCTGCCTCAATCAATTAGTACAATTCAGAAACCGGTGCTATATTGATAACAAAATGGAAGCAGATTCAATATCATGCTATTGCACCATCATAAACTACTCGGTTATAGTTTGATGCAGGTAACAAAAGCACAAGAGTGTAGAGAAGGAGGATACGTTTACAAGCAATCTTTAACTGCTCCTTCACTCAATTTATCTTAATTAGTAAAATACCTTTTCAGGAACAGGATCTCCAAATACTTTGGCAGCAAACGGGCAAATATCTGTCAAAGCAGTAGATATCTTCAGAAGATCTTCAATTAATTCAACAGTCTGGGTGTGAAGCATACACAAGATTCAAATTTCACAACATTTTAGCAGTTTGGGATTTAGGTTGAAGGCCACACTGTGCATTAGATTCAAATATAGAACTCAATATGCAATAAGGAATAAAAGTTGCAAACCTACAATACTTCCCACCTGGGTTTTTTTTTTTCATTGAAAAGTGCAACCCAATTTGCTGCATTTGGACCTGCTGCGACTTTACGACACCAGGTTATGTGATGTGCCCATGTCTGTCGTGAAGAAGTGTCCATGTTATTATATTTAAATCAGGTGCTAATATTTAAATCAGGTGCTTAGTGCAATTGGAAGCCCGATTTGATTTTAAAGGGTGCTGGCCAGGTTCCTCATGGCTCGAGTACCTCGCAGTTAAATGAGGACTAAATGGCTGCAGAGGGCCCATTACTTTGTGGAGCATGGCTTGTGAGCCTGGAAAGTGAAAGAGTGCTCCCCCAGCCTGCCAACCATGATCTCTGCTCGCTGCCTCCATCTGCTGACACCTGCACATTCCCACAATCCTGAACCCACAATTTTACCCTCCCTTCTAATGGTCAGACCTTCCCCCTCCAATTGTCAATCTCTCCCTCCCAATTTGACATGCACCCACATCCTCCACCAACCCCAAATCTTTCCTGATGGCTGAAAGCATTCCCAACACGGTAGGGCAGCACGGTAGCATGGTGGTTAGCATAATTGCTTCACAGCTCCAGGGTCCCAGGTTCGATTCCCGGCTTGGGTCACTGTCTGTGCGGAGTCTGCACATTCTCCCCGTGTCTGCGTGGGTTTCCTCCGGGTGCTCCAGTTTCCTCCCACAGTCCAAAGATATGCAGGTTAGGTGGATTGGCCATGCTAAATTGCGTTTAGTGTTGGGTGGGGTTACTGGGTTATGGGGATAGGATGGAGGTGTGGGAATGGGTATGGTGCTCTTTCAAAGAGCCAGTGCAGACTCGATGGGCCGAATGGCCTCCTTCTGCACTGTAACTTCTATGATTCCCCAGCTGCGGTCTTCTACCACTGGAATCCCACCTGGTAGTTAATAATAATAGCAATCGTTATTATTGTCACAAGTAGGCTTACATTAACACTGCAATGAAGTTAATGTGAAAAGCTCCTAGTCGCCACATTCCGGCTCCTGTTTGGGTACATGGAGGGAGAATTCAAAATGCCCCAATTACCGAACAGCACGTCTTTCGGGACCTGTTGGAGGAAACCTGAGCACCCGGAGGAAACCCGAGCACCCGGAGGAAACCCACGCAGTCACGGGGAGAACGAGCAGACTCCGCAGTGACCGAAGCCGGGAATCGAACCTGGGATCCTGGCGTTGTGACTCAACAGTGCTAACCACTGTGCTGCATGCAAGGCACATTAAAGGCTGGGAGTCCACAGATGAAGAGAGGATATTTGAGGTGGAGTGTTACCAAGGTCATTGAAAGGGGCAACACAGGTGGAGAAGGTAGTCAAGAAGGCATTCGGCATGCTTGCCTTCATTGGCCGGGGCATTGAGTATAAGAATTGGCAAGTCATGTTGCAGCTGTATAGAACCTTAGTTAGGCCACATTTGGAGTATAGTGTTCAATTCTGGTCGCCAAACTACCAGAAGGATGTGGAGGCTTTAGAGAGGGTGCAGAAGAGATTTACCAGAATGTTGCCTGGTATGGAGGGCATTAGCTATGAGGAGCGGTTGAATAAACTCGGTTTGTTCTCACTGGAACGAAGGAGGTTGAGGGGAGACCTGATAGAGGTATACAAAATTATGAGGGGCATAGACAGAGTGGATAGTCAGAGGCTTTTCCCCCAGGGTAGAGGGGTCAATTACTAGGGGGCATAGGTTTAAGGTGAGAGGGGCAAGGTTTAGAGTAGATGTAAGAGGCAAGTTTTTTTTTTACGCAGAGGGTAGTGGGTGCCTGGAACTCGCTACCGGAGGTGGTGGTGGAAACAGGGACGATAGTGACATTTAAGGGGCATCTTGACAAATATATGAATAGGATGGGAATAGAGGGATACGGACCCAGGAAGTGTAGAAGATTGTAGTTTAGTCGGGCAGCATGGTCGGCACGGGCTTGGAGGGCCGAAGGGCCTGTTCCTGTGCTGTACATTTCTTTGTTCTCTGTTTGTTCAAGGACTTGGCTGCATTTTAAATGTGCAGCTTTATATTGAGACTCCACAGAATCTGGGTATGGAACAGTAGTGGTGATTACTAGTTAAAGAGATTTTATGGAAGAAGCTACAGTAGGTAAATGACCTGAACCGTGATGACTCCCAAGTTGGAGGAGAAAATAATTGAACTAAAGACGGCAGAGAATACATATGGCTGGAGATGATGGTAGATTATTTTTTTTAATGGTTTCAATAATCAAGTATCCTAGTTTGTTTCGCTCCAGCAGTGCAAGATGACGAGTTGAATGTGTGTGTGAACAAACAGCAGTTTGGAAACGCAAATCAGAAAGTGCTTGAATTTCAGAATGATGATAAACGCCCACGTCAAGAGATGACCCATACCGAGATATGGGGTGGATTTGAAAGAGACCAATATACTGAAAGACTTGCAAACTGAGAAGTTTCGACTTGGAGGCAGGATGGCGTTCTGATAACAGAAGCTTGTACATTGAGAAACAAACCATTTATAACTGGGATTAAGGATGAAACAGCTGGAGCGTGTCACCAGTTTTATGCTCGGAGCAGAGACTAAAAATGGAAGTGGGTGACAGTATTAGTTAAAGACAAGACAAATTAGTCCATTTGCTGGGGACAATAGCACGAGAAGAAAAAGTCTGATCTTGAATTTCACAGCGAACACTGGCTGCCTTAACTGCTTGTAATTCAATTAGACTGGATTTTGTTCATTGTCACGTGTATAGAGGTACTGTGAAAAGTATTTTTTGCGAGCAGCTCAAACAGATCATTAAGTACATGAAATGAAAATAAAATAAAATAAAATAAAATACATAATAGGGCAACACAAGGTACGCAATGTAACTACATTGTTCCCCATTGTTCAGAATGTGGAGATGCCGCGCTGGACTGGGCTGGTACAGTACAGCAATCCTTCGGTGTACATGAATACAGAAAAAGACATGGATTTAGTAAGGGGAGGTCGTGCCTGACAAACCTGTTAGAGTTCTTTGAAGAGATAACAAATAGGTTAGACCAAGGAGAGCCAATGGATGTTATCTATCTTGACTTCCAAAAGGCCTTTGATAAGGTGCCTCACGGGAGAGTGCCAAGTAAAATAAGGGCCCATGGTATTCGAGGCAAGGTACTAACATGGATTGACGATTGGCTGTCAGGCAGAGAGTTGGGATAAAAGGTTCTTTTTCGGAATGGCAACCGGTGTCAAGTGATGTCCCGCAGGGTTCAGTGTTGGGGCCACAGCTGTTCTCTTTATATATTAACGATCCAGATGACGGGACTGGGGGCATTCTGGCTAAGTTTGCCAATGATACAAAGATAGGTGGAGGGGCAGGTAGTATTGAGGAGGTGGGGAGGCTGCAGAAAGATTTAGACAGTTTAGGAGAATGGTCCAAGAAATGGCTGATGAAATTCAACGTGGGCAAGTGCGAGGTCTTGCACTTTGGAAAAAATAGAGGCATGGACTATTTTCTAAACGGTGACAAAATTCATAATGCTGAAGTGCAAAGGGACTTGGGAGTCCTAGTCCAGGATTCTCTAAAGGTAAACTTGCAGGTTGAGTCCGTAATTAAGAAAGCAAATGCAATGTTGTCATTTATCTCAAGAGGCTTGGAATATAAAAGCAGGGATGTACTTCTGAAGCTTTATAAAGCATTAGTCAGGCCCCATTTAGAATACTGTGAGCAATTTTGGGCCCCACACCTCAGGAAGGACATACTAGCACTGGTGCGGGTCCAACGGAGATTCACACGGATGATCCCAGGAATGGTAGGCCTAACATACGATGAACGTCTGAGGATCCTGGGATTACATTCATTGGAGTTTAGGAGGTTGAGGGGAGATCTAATAGAAACTTACAAGATAATGAATGGCTTAGATAGGGTGGACGTAGGGAAGTTGTTTCCATTAGCAGGGGAGACTAGGACCCAGGGGCACAGCCTTAGAATAAAAGGGAGTCACTTTAGAACAGAGATGAGGAGAAATTTCTTCAGCCAGAGAGTGGTGGGTCTGTGGAATTCATTGCCACAGAGGGCGGTGGAGGCCAGGACGTTGAGTGTCTTTAAGACAGAAGTTGATAAATTCTTGATTTCTCGAGGAATTAAGGGCTATGGTGAGCAGGTAAATGGTGTTGAAATCAGCCATGATTGAATGGTGGAGTGGACTCGATGGGCCGAATGGCCTTTCTTCCGTTCCTATGTCTTATGGTCTTACATAAACACTGGCATTGGGTGAAGCATACAGGGGTGCAGTGTTAATGAGGTCAATCCATAAGAGGGTCGTTTAGGAGTCTGGTAACAGCGGGGAAGAAGCTGTTTTTGAGTCTGTTTGTGCGAGTTCTCAGACTTTTGTATCTCCTGCCTAATGGAAAAGTTGGAAGAGTGAGTAAGCCGGGTGGGAGGGGTCTTTAATACGATAGAACAAAGAAAAGTACAGCACAGGAACAGGCCCGACGGCCCTCCAAGCCTGTGCCGAACATGCTGCCCATTTAAACTAAAATCTTCTGCACTTCCGGGTTCCGTATCCCTTTATTCCCATCCTATTCATGTATTTGTCAAGATGCCCTTTAAACGTCACTTTCGACCCTGCTTCCATCACCTCCTCCGGCAACGAGTTCCAGGCACCCACTACCCTGTGTAAAAAACTTGCCTCGCACATTTCCTCTAAACCTTGCCCCTCGCACCTTAAACCTATGCCCCCTAGTAATTGACCCCTCTACCCTGGGAAAAAGCCTCTGACTATCCACCCTGTCTATGCCTCTCATAATTTTGTAGACCTCTAACAGGTCACCCCTCAACTTCCGTCGTTCCAGTGAGAACAAACTGAGTTTATTCAACCTCTACTCATAGCTAATGCCCTCCATACCAGGCACCATCCTGGTTAATCTCTTCTGCACCCTCTCTAAAGCCTCCACATCCTTCTGGTAGTGTGGCGACCAGAATTGAACACTATACTCCAAGTGTGGCCTAACTAAGGTTCTGTACAGCTGCAATATGACTTGCTAATTTTTATACTCAGTGCCCCGGCCAATGAAGGCAAGCATGCCGTATGCCTTCTTGACTACCTTTTCCACCTGTGTTGCCCCTTTCAGTGACCTGTGGACGTGTACACCTAGATCTCTCTGACTGCCAATACTCTTGAGGGTTCTACCATTCACTGTATATTCCCTACCTATTAAGAACAATATTAGTTAATGTACATTAAAACTTGTTGTTTATTACCATTCAAGCTCGAATCACATGGAAGTTATTTTTACAGCGCTTACAACCCTTTACTGTGACTGTAACCACAGAAACTCCAGCCACAGATGGCAAGGATTTAAAATAAAGGAAATGAGATGTGCAAATGTATGAGTACATAAATATGGCAGCATACGTATTGTCGCTGGACTAGTAATCCAGAGGCCCAGGATAATGATCTGGGGACCCGGGTTCGTGGCAGGTGATGGAATTTAAACTCAATTAAAAATATCTGAAATTAAAAAGTCGAATGACCACCATAAAACCTTTGTAGATTGTCGTAAAAACCCATCTGGTTCACTAATGTCCTTCAGGGAAGGAAATCTGCTATCCTTACCTGGTCTGGCCTACATGTGACTCCAGACCCACAGCAGTGTGGTTGATTCTTAACTGCCCCCTCAAGGGCAATTAGGGATGGGCAATAAATGTTGGCACAGCCTGCGACGCCCATGTCCCATGAGCAAATTTTAAAAATAGATTTGACCACATAAAGTTGACTATGAGTTTGTCAAACAAAAACAGTGTTCATAGAATCATCGAATTTACAGTGCAGGAGGCGGCCATTTGGCCCATCGAGTCTGCACCGGCTCTTTGAAAGAGCACCCTACCCAAGCCCACACCTCCACCCTATCCCCATACCCCAGTAACCCCACCCAACACCAAGGGCAATTTTGGAAACTAAGGGCAATTTATCATGGCCAATCCACCTAACTTGCACATCTTTGTACTGTGGGGGGAAACCGGAGCACCCGGAGGAACCCACACACACACGGGGAGAACGTGCAGACTCCGCACAGACAATGACCCAAGCCGGGAATCGAACCTGGGACCCTGGAGCTGTGAAGCAATTGTGCTAACCACCATGCTACAGTGCTGCCCTCAAGTTCTACAAGACACTAATTAGGCTACAGCCAATGATGTGCAGTTCTGAGTTGAACATTACAGTAAGCATAATGAACTAACGGTAACTAAGGAGCATAGATTCACTAGAAAGTTATCGGGAATGAAGAGAGTCTTAACAAGTTATTTATTCACCACCAGAGCTGCAAATGTTAATAGGTGATCTGGTAAAACAAATGGTATTAGATTGCTTCTACTTATCAGCCAAATGATAACAAGAGCACACAAAATTAAGATAATCACATCCAAATTAAATGAGAGACTAAGAGAATTTTTGTTTTTATATAAGAGATTGGACATATGGAATTATCTGCCACTAACCGTTCTTGCAAAAGCCATAATATTTTGTCAAAAGAATTATGCTTGAGAAAAATGGTTCATAATTAAAGACTATGGGCAGCAAACAAGAGCAACATTAGACTAAGCAGCTCATGATGACAACGCTGGCGTAGACCTGTTGCCACAATGTAACATTGTATGACTGTATGACTGATGAAACGGAACTTTTATTCCCCATAGTGTTCCAATACCATCCATACACAAACTCCATCCAGAAATCAATAGAAAACTGTATTTTGTTATACATAAAAGAAATTTAACTTCAATTACCTGACCCCAAAAGGTAATTGGGTCTTCAATGTGACTTCCCATTACATCTTCAACTTTTAAGACTAGAAATGACAAACATTTGACATTACCAAAAAAAGGCATTTTTCTTCAATATTCAAAACTTCTGAAGTATAAATTACAGACTTTGAAATAGAATTCATTCAATTATTGTTGATCTTTATATTTTAGTCTGGCATGAAACAGGGTTCAGTTCAAACAATCATTCCAGTGCTGGTTCCTGAGTTTAAATCCAATTTATCCTAATGGGATACAAGCTTCTTCATTGTTATATCAGGATTAATATCTCAACTTTTTTTGCAGCCTCTGATCATTTAAATTGAATAACTACACACTTTTGTTACATAGTCTAACATTATGTCTAACAATTTCTTTGCGGCATGGGGATATGGACAATGGTCATTTGGGGAGAGGGGACATGATTTCAGATTTAGATGAACAAATCACAATTTTGTAGATAAGTATGTACTCAGGGTGTGGGTCGGTCTTTTTTTCCTTCTTGGTTCCAGCTGGCCTACTGCATTTTCAGCGTTGTCCATTTTCTCTTCAGTTCTCCAGATTTTTATTAAATCTCCAATGTCTTGCATGCACTTTCCATTTTGTTTCAGTTTCCTGGTGATTTTTAATATTCTTATTCTTTTAACAACTTACACTGCCGCAAGTTAAATCATCGTCCAAGATAAAAAGTAAAATACTGTGGATACTGAAGATCTGCAATGAACACAAAGTGGAGAACCCCAGCTGGTCTGGCAGCATCTCTGGATGGAGAATCAGGATTGCTGGAAAGGTTAACTCTCGTTTCTCCCTCCACAGATGCTTCCAGAGCTGCAGAGTTTTTCCAGTGCTTTCTGTTTTCATTTCATCATCCAGGATTTTCATATTAAGTATTATGGAGTTATGATGGCGCAAAGATAGCTAGGAAAGCAAGTTGTGAAAAGGCGACAAAGGGATACAAGATAGGTTATGGCAAATGGAGTATAGTGTGGGATGTGACATTGTTCATTTTGGCAGCAAGATTAAAAAATATTATCAAAATGGTAAGTTTGCGAAGCTCATACTGTTCTGGGTGTCCTAGTACATGAATCACAAAAGGCTGCTATGCAGTACAGCAATTAATTGGGAAAGCTCATAGAATGTTATTGTTTATCGCGAAGGGAATTGAATATGAAATTAGAAGTTATACTCCAGTTGTACAGGACACTGCTGAGGCCACATCTGGAGTACTTTGCACAGTATTGGTCTCCTTATCGAAGCAAGGATGTAAATATATTTGTAGTTCAGAGAAGGGTTTACTAACGACAGAATGGGTGGGTTATCTTACAAGGAGAGGTTGGACAAGCTAGGTTTGCATCTGCTGAGGTTTACAAGAGTAAGACGCAACTTGATCGAAACATAAATGATACTGAGGGGTATTGACAGGATTGATGGGAGAGAATCTAGAACTAGGGGTCATTAGTTAAAGAGGCCGCCTTTAAGATAGAATTTCTTTTGAGGATCGGGAGTCTTTGGAACTCCCTCAAAAAGGCAGTGGATGCAGTCTTTGAATATTTTTTAAGGCAAGGTAGATAGATTCTTGATCAGCATGGGGTGAAAGGCTATTGGGGGTAGGCGGAAGGTTATAATCAGATCAGCCACAATCCTATTGAATGGTGAAGCAGTCTTGAGGAGTCAAGTGGTCGACTCCAGTTCCTAATTCATATGTAACTTAAATAATCTACTGTTTCTTCCCCTTCCTAATAAGGGGTTTAGAATCAAAGGAGAGAAAGAATAATTACAGCTCAGAAGGAGGCTATTTGGCCCAACTGGCGGCAAGAGCAAATCTGCTAGTCCCATTCCCCCACCTGTTCCCTGTTGCCCTGCATTTTCTTTTTCTCTCTTCAGGTAATTATCTGTTATAACCCTGCAGGAGATCCAGGAATCTGCAACATAAGAGCCCCTGTGGCCTCACCTGAATATGATCATCCTAGGTGAGGGTGCGGGGTTAACCCCATCTTTTCCGAGGACGACTGGGATATAAATACCCCGGCCTAGGTGAGGGCGACCCTTCGGGGAGTAGGAATGTATAGTAACCTGAATAAAACCAAACTTTCTTTTTTTTTCTAAATTTAGAGTACCCAATTCTTTTTTTTTTCCAATTAAGGGGCAATTTAGCGTGGCCAATCCACCTAACCTGCACATCTTTGGTTTGTGGGGGTGAAACCCACGCAGACACGGGGAGAATGTGCAAACTCCACACGGACAGTGACCCAGGGCCGGGATTTGAACCCGAGTCCTCAGTGCCATAGTCACAGTGCTAACCATTGCACCATGTGTCGCCCTAACCAAACTTTTCTAGACATCGGTTCAGAGTGGGTGCTTGCCGAGACTTCACATTATCCAATTCCCTTTTGAAAGCCACAATTGAATCTGCATCCACCACACTCCCAGTCAATTCCAGATGCTACAATTGTGTACAACGTCAGCAGAGGTCCTTTTGCCATTGGTGTCCTCTGGTTGTTAACCCTACTGCTGATGTGAACAGTTTTTCCCCATCTGTCAAGACCACTCATGATTGAGCACCTCTATTCAAATCTCCTTTCCATCTTCTCTTCTCCAAGGAGAACTCCAGCTTCTCCAAAGTATCCTTGGAACTGAAATTCCTTATCAATAGAACCATTCTTATAAATCTTTTTTGCACCCTCCTACACCTTCTCATCCTTCCTAAAATGCAGTGACCAGAACAAGATAATACTCCAGCCGAGTCAAACCATTATTTTTATAACTTCCTTACTGTTGTTCGCTGTGCCTCTATGAAGCCCAGGATCCCCAAGTTTTATTAAATCACTTTCACAGACTTTCCCAGTACCATCAACGATTTATATGTCCTCATGAGGTCTATCACAATTCTACTCATTCATAATACTTCCCAAGTTGTGGGACATCCACAAATTTTGAAATTGTGCCCTAGACTCTCAAATCATTAATATCGATCACTAAAAGCGAGGTTCCTCAGGGATAGGTACATCTTCCTCCAAAATCAGTTCACCACCAAGTTATCATTCAACAACTTTGGATTCATTCAGCCACTGCCCTTTCTATTCCATGAGCTTCAACTTGCGGGCAAGCCTATTAGTTTTCAGTTCTTACAAAATATTACACAGGAAAGGTCAAACCCTCTGTCTATTAGCTGCTTACTGATCAGGAACTCATTTCCAGCGGTGACAGGGATGTGCTGAGCGGACCCACAAAAGGTGGCCCTCCTCCTGAGAATTCAAATTTAGGCTCCTTCGATCGAGAATAGCCTGCCAGAAATCCGGAAAAAGCCACCTCGACATCCTCTTCAAACAAAACAAGAGATGCCGAACAGCAGCGGCGCCAGGAGAGACAAAAAGTGGCAAAAGCCTGGGGAAACGAAAGGAGATGTCAGACACATGGGGAAACGAAAGGAGATGTCAGACACACGGGGCAACAAAAGGAGATGTCAGACACACGGGGCAACAAAAGGAGATGTCAGACACACGGGGCAACGAAAGGAGATGTCAGACGCACGGGGCAACGAAAGGAGATGTCAGACGCACGGGGCAACGAAAGGAGATGTCAGACGCATGGGGCAACAGGACCCAGACACGCACGACAGAGATACCAGGCAGCGCAAGGAGCCCCCCTGCACCGGGGGGGGGGGGGGGGGGGGGGGGGGGGGAGAGATTGGAGGAAAGGAGTTCCTCACCAAGGAATTAAAAGAGCTCAAGGAACATCAAGGCTGACGCGAAAGCCGTGGTCAAGGTGGCGGTGGCAGAAGCATTGGTCGCCGTGCAGGCAGCCCTGGACAAGGTGGAGAGGCAACTGGAGGCCCCCCAAGGGAACACCATTAGGGAGTTGGAGAAGCTCAATGGACCAAAGCGACCGGATCATCGCTTTGGAATCGGAGGTAGCGAAGTTAGTGGCGACACAGGGGAACCTAAAAGGGGAAATTGAAGACCTGGAGAATCGGTCGCGGCGCCGAAATCTGCATATTGTGGGCCTGCCGGAAGGCACCAAGGGCAGGGTCCCCACAGACTTTGAGGCCCAGATGCTGGGAAATCTGGTGGGGACAGACAACTTCCCCAATCTGCCAGAGATGGACAGAGCCGACAGGTCACTCAGGCCAAAACCCAGGGCCAGGGAGCAGCAGAGGGCCGTAATCGTCGAGCTGCACTGGTACCAAGACCGGGAAAGAACCTGCTTTGGGCCAGGCAGGCAAAGGCCTGCAACTGGAAAGGTCACCCAATCAGGATATACCAGGACATTGGGACACACCTGGCCAAGCGTTGGGCGGAATTTAGTAAAGGGCAGCCCTGTAATAATAATAATAATCACTTATTGTCACATGTAGGCTTCAATGAAGTTACGGTGAAAAGCCCCTAGTCGCCACATTCCGGCGCCTGTTCGGGGAGGCCGGGACAGGAATTGAACAGTGCCTCTGCCTTGTTCTGCATTACAAGCCAGCTGTTTAGCCCACTGTGCCAAACCAGCCCCGAAAGGCAGGGTGAAGTTCAGGATGTTATACCCAGCCAAACTATGGGTCACCTTTCAGGGCAGGGAACACTACTTCACTGTCCCTGCGGCCACAGACTAATTCGTCCAAGATCATGTTCTGGGAAGGCAGCAGCAGGTCAACGATAAGGCAGACACTCCGAAGGACTGAATCTTGAAAAAGATATTTTGCAGATGATCAAGATGAACGTACTGCCCACGTTCCTCTTCCTGTTCAGATCCATACCAATCCAAGGCCTTTTTCAACAAGGTAGACAAATAGATCGTGGCCGTCTGTGTGTGGGCGGGTGTGCGAGTGAGAGAAATCCAAGGATCCCCAAAAAGGTTCTACAAAGGAAAATAAATACTACCACTGAGCAACCACAGTGGAGTGAGGGGATGGGTGAAAGAGCCAAAGCAGAATGGGAGAGAATGGAGGAGAGTTCCTGAATAGAGACATTCAGCCGAGCTCTAGTCATAACAGCACTCCCATCCCCGCCATCCAAACAATTGAAAAGCCAAGCAGTGGTAGCTACGCTCAAGAGATGGAACCAACTATGACAACACATCGGCCTGACCAAAGTGTCCACCATGGCCCCCATCTACAACAACCACAGGTTCACGCCAGCCACAATGGAGGCCACCTTCAAAAGGTGGAGACAGGACAGGGGGGACGTTGACAGTTAGTGACTTCTACACAACTATAGAAGAACTGACAAAGGTTTTAACTACCCAAAGTAAACGAGCTACGACACATACAGTTCACAAACTTCCTCCGAAGGGAAACAACGACATACCCATGGATGTTGGGACACTCACTGGTAGAGGAGCCGTTGGATGTGGACGATTTAGAGAGGGGGAACTGCTGTGACCTGTACGGGCGACTGCTGGAGGCGGCACGCGCCCCACTGGACGAGACAAGGGAGTAAGAACTGGGGCCAGAAGTAGGGTGGAGACTCTGGATCGAAGCACTGAACAGGGGAAACTCCAACCGCCTGCACAAAGCTAAGCCTAATGCAACTAAAGTTGGTGCACAGAGCGCACTGGACCAGAACCCGAACAAACAGGTTCTTCCCAGAGGTTGAGGAGAAACGTGCACGATGCCAGGGAGGTCTGGCCAATCACACCCACATAGATTGGGCCAGCCCAAGACTTGGTGGGTTCTGGACAACCTTCTTAAAAGGTAATGACCAAGGTTGTGGAAGCCATGACCAAAGGTCTTCATGTGGAGAAGGGCCAACACCCTAGCCTTTGCCTCCCCAGTTGCCCGCCGAAGAATCCTGCTTGGCTGGCGATTGGCAGCATCACCGAAAGCTACAGACCAGCTGTTCGACCAGTCGGAATTCCTCCAACTGGAGAAAATAAAATTTTCCATCCGTGCTTCTGAAGATAGCTTCCGTAAGACATGGAAGCCGTTCACCAATTTGTTCCAAGACCTGTTCATAGCCAGCAGCTAATAGGGGAGGGAGGGGGGCACAGACAACACCACAAAAACCATAAGGAGTGAGGGGATCGGGGGTAGGGGGGCAGAAACCAGCGAGGCAGACGATAGGTGGCACAGCCGTGGAGGGGCCCAAAGAGGGTGACAGATCACAACACAGCTGTATATACACGTGTCGTACCCTGTACCGGAGGGGATTAAATTCCGTAGATTTAGCCACTACGTGTTTTACTGGAGGTGGGATGGGGACAAGAACGAGAAAAGTAGAGACACTCTGAGTCTATCGCCATTCAATCAGCTCCTTTTTGCTTTCACAATGGAGTACGAGGAAGGCAGATGTTGGGCAGAATGTGATAGTTTTCAATCGAAGGAGTTACGCCAGTGGCGACTGCTCTCAAGAAAAAATTGGTTATGCAGTACATCAGTTAGGGCCCGGGGAGTGGGGAAACATGCATTGCAACCTTAGATATTCAAGTGTGCATGTGTGTGAGGATGGGGGGGGGGGGGTGCTAAACAGCTGGGGATAACTTTTGGCGACCCATTTTCAACATCCCTCAACCCACCCCAGGGTTGCAACGCCACTTTGAAAAACACTGACTTAGGGCACAAAATCTAGCAATTTTGGTCTTGAATGTACTCAATGATTGAGCATCCACAGCTCTCTGGGGTACAGAAAATCAAAGATTCGCAACACCTTGAGCAAAACATTTCGCAGCCCACTCAGGCTACAATGACAGCTGCTATGGAAATCGGAAAACAAATCCAGTGTTATTTTATAAAATATTTTTGATACTCATGTAAGATCTATAGATGAACAAAAAGCCCACTCTAGTTTTGACCATATTTGTCCCAACAGTATCCAATACTGTCACTTCAAAGACTTAAGTGAAGAAATTCAGTGACAATGTGAAAATGGATAAGCAGTCTATGGCACTGCATTCTCCATCCCACTTGACATTTAGTACTTCGCATACATGGAATTAAAAAGGAGGAAATGGTCCCCTTCCCAGTAAATGACAGCTGGAGATGTTTTATCTAGACAGCACAAATAAGATCTACAACTGTTACTTTCACTACTGTTCTGTTTATGAAGTGGAAATTCAAGCAAATTCTGTTCTTTGAAATCCTCCTGCACACGGAGGTGAATATGAAAGAATCAATGGCCACACCAAGTATCTGAATTGCTGGAAGAAAATTCCACAACCTGAAAATTGACATTCTAGCCACAAAACATTCTGTATAATTCAATCATTTTTCTCTTAGTGGAGGGACCGAATACCTCTTAATTCTGATGATGCTATCTGCAATAGAAAATGCACTAAACAACATATGAAATTAAACCAGAAAATGCTGGAAATGGACAGGAAGGCAACTGACACTGCAAAGAGCAAGACAATATGTTTCAGGTGATTTGTTGCATCATTTTAGTTTAGTTGTTGGTTAAGTTTCATTTTTAGTCAGGTATGTAGTCATGAGCCAATAAAACAAATACTTCTGCAGGGCAGAAAGCAGTAACAGCAGCAAATGAAACTACCCATTAGAGCTTAAAGTCCATGTATAAAGAGAGTCCAGGCATCCTATAATAGGTGCCTACCAATGCCTATGTGTATTAATTTTGCATGCCCCCACCATACTATCAATGGCTCCAAACCACACGTTGATTTGCAAGTGTTTGCTCTAAATAGGAAAAGAGTATCCAATTATTCTAATAAACAATTAGCAATTTAAAATAAATTTTAAAAACTTTTAAAATCTTCCCTCTTTAATTAAGCCGATAATAACGACGACAAGCAAAATGAATGGAAGGAAAGTTATACACATTCAAATGATTACATTACGCAAGGCAAACAATTTAGCTGGTTTAAAAGAGTGCACTTGCCCCGCTGCTACTGTAATTTCCAATTCTACCAGCTGGATGCATTTCCAGGAACAAAAATGCAGGATAACAGTGTTTGAAAGTAGCACCAGTTCAGCATCTACAACCCAAGTAAATGCCCTTTAAAACTAGAATGCACAGTGGTCACTAAGCATTCATGTGTAACAGTACATATATTTACTTAACATGTATGGTTTGACTACTCTTTTTGAGAATGTGAAATTCTTCTTTCTCACTGCACTCATCAGTTTCTACAAAATATGCAGTTAGTGTTCAACAAAGTTGGCAATTGACTTACTTCCAGGCATTTGCTAATACTAGACAAGGAAACGTGTGGGCATAACCCAACAATGACTCTTGCCATTGTTCTCCTCTCCCCCTTGCCTCTGCTAAATGATGTGATAATCATGTAGAATTTGTTATCACCACTTTGGAAACACAGGAAATCACAGAATCAATGTACAAATAAGTTCTTTTTAAAATCATAACATATGCACCTATTCCTTCAGAAGTATTCACTTCCTTTCTGTCATCCATCTTGACAATTTGCTAGAAAAAACAGATGGAAAAGTATTATAGGAATACATGACGATATTTATCACCCGAAGCTTTCTGCATCAACTAGACTTACCCAAGTCAAAATGACAGTTGAAGAATTATGTCAACACCACTCGAAAGGTACAGTATCAGGAAATGCACAAGAGGGGCTAGTTCCCTCTTCTTTGTGAGGAATACCTAACTAGTGCTTAGCACTTCCTCACAACATCAACTTCAGATCAAGAATCTCAAATTATTTTTTTTTTAAGGGGGAAAACACACTTTTGTTTGTCACACTGGATATCTTGGGATGCGTTTTATTCAAAGTCATTAATTAGCAAATACTGATTCACTACAATGCTGAAGTTGCCATATAGCCATGTTCAGTGCCGAGTCAAACCAGGTCAAAAAATATCCAGGGCTGAGACCCTGAATATCTTTTCAAATTATCCAAGGATTTTGTATGTACTCATGGGATTGAAATTCCCAGCAACCATTAAACAAATGTTTTAAAGTGTTATATGGAGAGGTTTATGTATGCATCAAGCATAGGTGAAGAGCTCCCTCATGCCAAAGTAGATTTGAATCTGAGTCAATAGATTGCAATGTACGGCCTGGTTGGAACCTATTGTGTCACCAACACAACATTAGAAAGGTCTTGTACAAAAAAACTGCAAACAATTTAAATTTAAACAAAAGTATTCATAAAAAGGTCACTGATGGAATAACTGGAACCAAAGAAAATTCAATTCTACCCAAATAGTGCAGTGATTCATACCCTTAAAAGAAACTGTTCTCGATCACTCACCCCTCATGAAATTTTCAGTCTCTTATTTTTCTTAGTTGCACTCAAAGGTTACATTAAGACCCCAGTAATCAGACCAGTGCCATGCTAAGTATTAACACAGTACTGAAAAAATATATTTTTTAAAAACTCAGATTGGTGATGGCACAAAACAAATAGGAAACCATATTTTTAACACAAAACTGAAGAAACACTTCTCTCAAACCCATTCCAGTTCCTCCAACCACCCCCATTATCTCCCTTCCTTCAATCACAGTGACTGCATATCTCCATAACCCAATCAGGGTCAGAAACCTGCCATGTTTAGGGTTACAGGGACAAATTCACATCCCAATTACTTAAATGCGTATTTGGATCTCACTCTTGCATTCAGCCGCCCAGGAAAAAAGGTCCATGCCCAATCCTGCCGTTTCAGGAGGAGCCAGCCAAAAGCTTGCAGGGAATAGCTACGGGAGAGTGAAGGCTGTCTGCAACGGCTGACACAACCAGGTGCCTGTGGTCCACTTGCAGAGTTTCTCCTGAGAAGCAGAACTTTGAAACCAATAGGGACGGCGAGTAATGCTTAACCTCCGCCTAGAGAATGAGGAACACGTCGTGGCCTGGAGGCCCATTAGGCACAGACCCCGCCCGCCTGCCCCACTCTGCAAACAGCCCATTGACAAAAGGCCCCAAAACTGGCCTCCTTCCTCTGCTCTTTCCCACAACTGACTGATGTCTGAAGCGAACTGCGGCGACTTGACTCGCGTTGCTCCCAGGAGCGGCACAGCCGCGCCAAGAGCCCTTGGCTATCTCAGTATCACCATCATCCTCTCACAAACACCATGTTATCAACATGCGCCCAGGTGTGGGGGTGGCGAGCACGTGCTGGACTGCGGCGGCCAGCAACAAGGGCGGCTCTTCACAAAAAAACACGCAATCGAATCCCACTTACTTCAAAACGCAGCATTTAAAAAAAAACAATAAGGTTTAAATTCAAACTTCAGCCCATTCCCCAAACCTCTCAATTGCACAAAGTTCTGTATTTCTTGCCAGCAGACTGCTCGTATTTGTTTTAAATACTTGCAAACAACAAGCTTCAACCTGCGCCCTTCCTTCGAGGCTGAGGTCCAAAGTGCCGCCGCCCTCTTTGTGGTGTCTCCCGGGTGCAGTGTTGTGGCCGCTCTCTGCCCACCCCCGTGCTCACTCCGCCCTCCAATTGGGGGGGGGGGGGGGGGGCAATCGCCGCGCCGCAACACTGGAGGGAGCACTTCCTGCACGTGCGCAGAGGCGACGACAGTCGCAGGGAGCGAGCCATGCTTTTTCAGTGGTGCACCATAACTTTTTTTGTTCACGCATACTATATTAACTTTTGAGATGCAAACCACAAAACCTGGTATGAGGGGACTAAATTCAAACCGAATCATATTAGGATTAAACTTTTTTAAATCGTTCCACGGGATGTGGACAGTACTGACAAGACAGAATTTGTCGCCCACCCCTAAGTACATAGAAAAATAGAAGCAGGAGGAGGCCATTCAGCCCCTGGAGACTGCTCCGCCATTCGTTATCATCATGGCTGATCATCCAACTCAATAGCCGAGTCATGCTTTACCCCCATATCCTTTGTTTCTCTTTGCCCAAAGAGTTATATCTAACTGCTTCTTGAAAACATACAATGTTTTGGCCTCAACTAAATACTGTGATAACAAATTCCACATGCTCATCACTCTCGGTGAAAAATATTCTCTTTATCTATGTCCTAAATGGTCTACCCCTGTGACCCCTGGTTCTGGACACCCCATCATAGCGATCATCCTTCTCGCATCTACCCTGTTAGACCTTTACAGGTTTTTATGCGATCCCCCCGATTCTTCCGAACTCCAATAAATACAATCCTAACTGATGTAATTTCTCTTCATACACCATGCCACCATCCCAAGAATCAGTTTGGTAAACAAGTGAAAAATGAAATGAAAATCGCTTATTGTCGCAAGTAGGCTTCAAATGAAGTTACTGTGAAAAGCCCCTAGTTGTCACATTCCGGTGCCTGTTTGGGGAGGCTGGTACAGGAATTGAACCGTGCTGCTGGCCTGCCTTGGTCTGCTTTAAAAGCCAGCTCTTTAGCCCTGTGCTAAACCAGCCCTTTCACTGCACCCCTTCAATAGCAAGAACATCCTTTGGGAGACCAAAAGTGCACACAATATTCCAGGTGTGGCCTTACCAAGGCCTTGTATAATCGCAGCAAGACATCCCTGCTCCTGTACTCATACCGGCCTCCCCGAACAGGCGCCGGAATGTGGCGACTAGGGACTTTTAACAGTAACTTCATTGAAGCCTACTTGTGACAATAAACAATTATTATTATATTATACTCAAATCCTCTTACTATGAAAGCCAGCATACCATTTGCCATCTTTACCACCTGCTGTATCTGCATGGTTACCTTCAGTGACTGGTGTACGAGGGCACCCAGGTCCCATTGCACATTCCACTCTCCTAATTTATAACCATTCAGATAATAGTCTACTTTCTCATTTTTGCAACCAAAGTGGATAACCTCACATTTAACCAAATTATACTGTATCTGCCATTCATTTGTCCACTCACTCAACTTGTCCAAATCACACTGAAGGATCTCTGCAGATTCCACATTGTCAGAACTAATATCATTCCTCACTATTGCTGTAATATCCTCATCACCCAGCACTGGGGGTGTTGCTCCGGTGTCCTTCCACAACTCAAAGAAGTGCAGTTTAGATGGATTGGATAAGCTAAATTGCCTCTTAGTGTTCAAAAATGCACAGATTACGTGGCGTTAAGGGGTTACAGGGATAGGGTGGGGGGTTGGGCCGAGGTAGAGTGCTCTTTCAGAGGGTTGGTGCAGACTTGGTGGGCTAAATGGTCTCCTTCTGAACTGTAGGGGTTCTATGGTTCTATGGTCTGGTCCCTTGCCTGGTGATGACAGGGTTGATTAGATGCTTCTGCACAGACTGGGGGTGTTTCCAAGACATCAAACAGTTCGGGAAGTGGAAAACTGTGTTGGTGATATGGGAGCTCATATTGATCATATATCTTCAACAGGAGAAGATCACTGCTGTTACAACGAGCAACCCCTTTTCATCAGATGACCCCTTCCTATGCCTGGTCACCACACCAATTCTTGCATTGATGTTGTCAAGACTGATTAGACGGGTTTCACCGAGGGCAGCCATCTGGACATTATACCTCGCCAGCTCCACACTGACAAGAGCAGTTCTTCTCTCAGGTCCGATAGCTGTGGCATTGCCCATGAGGGCGTGAACGTTACATGTGACAATGATGATCGGTCTCACCTTTACTTTCTATTTTGAGATTGGCTTACAACTGCATTGATGGGATTCCTCCCAGCTGCAGCCTATTGGCCAGGGAGGTAAAATGAACAATGCTTAGGGCATCTTTTGTGAGGGCCACAAAGAATCCAGCACGAGTTTGTAGAATCAAAAATAAATAACTTGAATCACAATTACAAATATACACCAACAGTACTTCACCACTGCTCTCTTCTCTAGATGGTTCCAAACTGACCATTTATGCAGGTGACTCTGCTAATGATTTCTCCACCCTCCTCATTGGGGAAGCTCATACTCACTAAGGTTTTGAAATGGGTGCAGCTGCTTTCTCTTTCTCTGTTGCTGCCACTGTTTCCAGTGTTACTGGGGTCGAGTTCAGGCCAAGGATGGAAGGCTTACTTGGCGTTGTATTGGTAAAGATCATGCCCTGGTGCCTACAGCTCGAGGGGAATTGATGGTGGCCTGCTGCTGCTCCCGGAGGTTCCGGGGGTTGGCCCCTTGGACTGTTGAAGTAGATTTTGGTACCTTTCTACTGACTTTTGTCTGTTTTGGAGAGACTATTTGGCAGGTAGGATCAGTATTTGGCAGGTAGGATCAAGGAAAACCCAAAAGCTTTCTATAGGTATGTCAGGAATAAGCGAATGACTAGGGTAAGAGTAGGACTAGTCAAGGACAGGGATGGGAAGTTGTGTGTGGAGTCTGAAGAGATAGGCGAGATACTAAATGAATATTTTTCGTCAGTATTCACTCAGGAAAAAGAGAATGTTGTGGAGGAGAATGCTGAGACCCAGGCTAATAGAATAGATGGAATTGAGGTACGTATGGAAGAGGTGTTGGCAATTCTGGACAGGCTGAAAATAGATAAGTCCCCGGGGCCTGATGGGATTTATCCAAGAATTCTCTGGGAGGCCAGGGAAGAGATTGCTGGACCTTTGGCTTTGATTTTTATGTCATCATTGGCTACAGGAATAGTGCCAGAGGACTGGAGGATAGCAAATGTGGTCCCTTTGTTCAAAAAGGGGAGCAGAGACAACCCCGGCAACTATAGACCGGTGAGCCTCACGTCTGTAGTGGGTAAAGTCTTGGAGGGGATTATAAGAGACAAGATTTATAATCATCTAGATAGGAATAATATGATCAGGGATAGTCAGCATGGCTTTGTGAAGGGTAGGTCATGCCTCACAAACCTTATCGAGTTCTTTGAGAAGGTGACTGAACAGGTAGACGAGGGTAGAGCAGTTGATGTGGTGTATATGGATTTCAGTAAAGCGTTTGATAAGGTTCCCCACGGTAGGCTATTGCAGAAAATACGGAGGCTGGGGATTGAGGGTGATTTAGAGATGTGGATCAGAAATTGGCTAGCTGAAAGAAGACAGAGGGTGGTGGTTGATGGGAAATGTTCAGAATGGAGTTCAGTTACAAGTGGCGTACCACAAGGATCTGTTCTGGGGCCGTTGCTGTTTGTCATTTTTATCAATGACCTAGAGGAAGGCGCAGAAGGGTGGGTGAGTAAATTTGCAGACGACAATAAAGTCGGTGGTATTGTCGACAGTGTGGAAGGATGTAGCAGGTTACAGAGGGATATAGATAAGCTGCAGAGCTGGGCTGAGAGGTGGCAAATGGAGTTTAATGTAGAGAAGTGTGAGATGATTCACTTTGGAAGGAATAACAGGAATGTGGAATATTTGGCTAATGGTAAAGTTCTTGAAAGTGTGGATGAGCAGAGGGATCTAGGTATCCATGTACATAGATCCCTGAAAGTTGCCACCCAGATTGATAGGGTTGTGAAGAAGGCCTATGGGGTGTTGGCCTTTATTGGTAGAGGGATTGAGTTCCGGAGTCGGGAGGTCATGTTGCAGCTGTACAGAACTCTGGTACGGCCGCATGTGGAGTATTGCGTACAGTTCTGGTCACCGCATTATAGGAAGGATGTGGAGGCTTTGGAGCGGGTGCAGAGGAGACTTACCAGGATGTTGCCTGGTATGGAGGGAAAATCCTATGAGGAAAGGCTGATGGACTTGAGGTTGTTTTCGTTGGAGAGAAGAAGGGTAAGAGGAGACTTAATAGAGGCATACAAAATGATCAGGGGGTTAGATAGGGTGGACAGTGAGAGCCTTCTCCCGCGGATGGAAGTGGCTGGCACGAGGGGACATAGCTTTAAATTGAGGGGTAATAGATATAGGACAGAGGTCAGAGGTAGGTTCTTTACGCAAAGGGTGGTGAGGCCGTGGAATGCCCTACTTGCAACAGTAGTGAACTCGCCAACATTGAGGGCATTTAAAAGTTTATTGGATAAGCATATGGATGATAATGGCATAGTGTAGGTTAGATGGCTTTTGATTCGGTGCAACATCGTGGGCCGAAGGGCCTGTACTGCGCTGTATTGTTCTATGTTCTATGTTCTATATGTGGGGTAATCCCGAGACGTTACCATGTCACCGGGTGGCCACTTTCTGGATTGTTGATGAACTTTTCAAGCTGCACCGGGTGTCAGTGAGTTTTGTGTCGGACACTGTTTTGTATTTGTACTGACTTTTTGGACTTTTGTGTTTGGTCTGTTACTGTTGTTTCTGTCCATGCTGTTAAACTGCACTGCTTACTAATGGTCCCTTGCCGGTCGGGCAAGTTACCACGGTTCTGTGGAGGAAATCCCCTCTCTCCTCTGCCATGCCCTGGAGTGCATCTTTCTGGTGGTTTGTGCTGCTCGCTTGGGTGCCTTTCTTGCGATGTGAGGCTATTGGGGGGGGGGGTTGGTGTTTCCTTTCCGGTGGTCTGTGTTGGCCTCGGCGGGCACCTTTCCTCCGTTGTGGGGCTGGTATTGGACAGGGGGTGATTGTGTACGTATACTGGTGGTTTTTTGTATTTCGTGGATGCTTTTGACATGTTACTGTTTGACCATACTGTTTCTATAGGTTGATGAGTTGTTTCGATGTTGATAGACTGTGCACGTGCTTTAAGGGGAGATCTCTCCCTCTTCGGTCATCTGGCAGGGGGTGATGAGGGGAAAATTAGCTATATGCTGGCTTTCCGGTGGCCTGTTTCATGGCTCATTGTTTTGAGCTGCATTGTGGCCCCTTTGTGGGAGAGGGGGAGTTTTCCTACTCTCTCTCTCATACTGTGGCTATGTTAGCTTGCCCCTTTTCGGTGGTCTGCATTGCTCGCTGGAGCTCCTTTTCTGCTGATGTGGGGCTTCCATTCAGGGCGGAGGTGGTTGTATGTGTGTGTGTGTACTGAAGATTTTGTATCTTGCGACTGTTTTTCATATGTAACCGTTGAAGTGTGTCGAGGCTTTGTGCCTTGTGACTGTTTTTGATATGTAACTGTCGAATTGTTATTAAACCAAAATACTATTCTCTCTGTCTCTGTTGCTGCTACTGTTTCCATAAGACATAGGAGCAGAATTAGGCCACTCCGCCCATCAAGTCTGCTCCGCCATTCAATCACGGCTGATATTTTTCTCATCCCCAGTCTCCTGCCTTCTCCCCATAACCCCTGATCCCCTTATTAATCAAGAACCTAAAGATACTCAGTGATTTGGCCTCCACAACCTTCTGCGGCAAAGAGTTCCACAGATTCACCACCCTCTGGCTGAAGAAATTCCTCCTCATCGCTGTTTTAAAGGATTGTCACTTTAGTCTGAGATGGTGTCCTCTGGTTCTAGTTTTTCCTACAAGTGGAAACATCCTCTCCACGTCCACTCTATCCAGGCCTCGCAGTGTCCTGTAAGTTTCAATAAGATCCCCCCTCATCCTTCTAAACTCCAACGAGTATAGCCCCAGAGTCCTCAAACGTTCCTCATACGACAAGTTCTTCATTCCAGGGATCATTCTTGTGAACCTCCTCTGGACCCTTTCCAAGGCCAGCACATCCGTCCTTCGATACGGGGCCCAAAACTGCTCATAATACTCCAAATGGGGTCTGACCAGAGCCTTAGACAGCCTCAGAAGTGCAACCCTGGTCTTGTATACGAGCCCTCTCGACATGAATGCTAACATTGCATTTGCCTTCTTAACTGCCGACTGAACCTGCACGTTAACCTTAAGAGAATCATAAACTAGGACTCCCAAGCCCCTCTGTGCTTCTGATTTCCTAAGCATTTTCCCACTTAGAAAATAGTCTATGCCTAAATTCCTTCTTCCAAATTGCATAACCTCACACTTTTCCACATTGTATTTCATTTGCCACTTCATTGCCCACTCTCCTAGCTTGTCCAAATCCATCTGCAGCCCCCTTGCTTCCTCAATACCACCTGTCCCTCTACAGATCTTTGTATCATCTGCAAACTTAGCAACAATGCTTTCAGTTCCTTCTTCCAGATCGTTAATGTATATTGTGAAAAGTTGTGGTCCGAGCACAAACCCCTGAGGCACACCACTAGTCACCGGCTGCCATCCTGAAAAATACCTCTTTATCCCCACTCTCTGCCTTCTGCCAGTCAGCCAATCCTCTATCCACGCCAGGATCTTACCCTGAACATCATGGGCTCTTCACTTATTTAACAGTCTCCTATGCGGCACCTTGTCAAAGGCCTTCTGGAAATCTAAATAAATCAGGTCCACTGGTTCTCCTTTGTCTAACTTCCTTGTTACCTCCTCAAAGAACTCTAACATATTTGTCAGACATGACCTCCTTTTGACAAAGCTGTGCTGACTCATTCCTATTTTACCATGCACTTCCAAGTACTTTGCAATCTCATCTTTAATAACAGACTCCAAAATCTTACCAATGACCGAGTCAGGCTAACCGGCCTATAATTTCCCGTCATCTGCCTCCCTCCCTTCTTAAACAGGGTGTTACGTTAGCCACTATCCAGTCCTCTGGGACCCTTCCTACCTCCAGTGATTCCTGAAAGATCACCACCAATGCCTCCACAATTTCCTCAGCTATCTCTTTTAGAATCCTGGGGTGTAGTCCATCCGGTCCAGGTGACTTATCCACCTTCAGACCTTTCAGTTTCCCCAGAACCTTCTCCTTAGTGATGGCCATTACACTCACCTCAGTTCTGAGCTGCATGGAGGAGGAGAGGAAGGGGGGGGGGGGGGGTAGTTGGAGCAGATTTGTTGCTGGAAATTGCAAACCAGGGTCAAATTCAGGCTAAGGACGGATGGAAGTTTCACTCCTCCAGGTCAGGTTTGCAGTTCCAACTATAATGACATGTATGACCGACTGGTAGGAAGGGCCGACACCGTACTGGATGCAACAAGAAAGAAATGGGAGGAGGACCTGTGGATCAAAATAGGGTGGGGACTCTGGAGCGAAGCACTGCATAGGGTCAACTCCACCTCCACATGCGCAAGGCTCAGCCTGACGCAACTAAAGTGGGACATAGAGCCCATTTAACAAGAACCCATATGAGTAGGTTCTTCCCGGAGGTGGAGGATAGATGTGAACGGTGCCAAGGTGGCCCGGCCAACCACGCCCACATGTTCTGGTCTTGCCCCAGACTTGTGGTGTACTGGACAGCCTTCTTCGAGGCAATGTCCAAAGTGGTTGGGGTGAGGGTGGAGCCATGCCCGAAAGTGGTGGTCTTCGGGGTTTCAGACCAGCCAGATCTATTCCTGGGGAGGAGGGCGGGCGCCCTTGCCTTTGCCTCCTCCTGATCGCCCGCCGTAGAATCCTGTTCGGCTGGCGGTCAGCAGCACCACCCAAAGCTGCAGACTGGCTGTCCGACCTCTCGAAATCTCTCCAAATGGAGAAAATCAAATTCGCCATCCGAGGGTCAGACGACGACTTCCACAGAACACGGGAGCCATTCACCCAATTGTTCCGGGACCTGTTTGTGGCCAACGAACAAGCAGAAGAATAGCCAGGTAGCCAAGAACCAGGGGATAGTAGCCAAAGCATGAGAGGAGGAGATAGACGGGGGGGGGGGGGGGGGGGAGGATTGGGGGGTGGGGGGGGTGGGGGGGATGGGGGGGGACAGCTAAACCTAAGAGGAAGGAAAGGCGAACCACAGGAGGGGGGGGGGGGGGGGGGGGGGGAGAGGTGGGGGGGGGGGGGGGGCGGGGAGTGAAGTGGCCATTTGCTGGCTTTGTAGCTAGCGGCCTGGAACGGTTGTTTTGGATTAAACTGGGGCCCCTTCATGGGAGAGGAGGGGTTTTCCCTCTCTCTCTCTCTCTCTCTCTCACGCTGTGCCCTGTAGTGGTGCGTCCTTTTTCCGGTTGTGAGATTTGAATGTGTGCTCACAATCACGGACACTGAGGACAAAAATACTAGAAGCAAGTTATGGTTTTAGTTATCCTTATACAAGTCTGCAGAGTCGGGTGCCTCCTAGACAGGAGCACACCAAATAGCTTGTTTTGTCTGTTTATATACACTTTGTTCGTTTATCATTCTCCTGCCCTCTCCTCCTGATTGGATCAGGTTTCACTGAGGTTCACATTCTTCCTTATACGCCTTCATCATACATTACATATCAGTATTCATGCTTCATCATACATTATATGTTCACGTTTACGTACTCCTTCTGTCCAGTGGGTGGTCCCCCTGGACATTTGCGCAGCCTCAGTGGCTTGTTTATGTCTTTAAGACTGTCCACTCATCTATTTTGCTAAGCCTTCCCCAATCTATCTTGCTCAATATTCAGACCTATTATTATCTCTTCTGTTAATGCTATACCTACTTCTTCATTATTTCCACTTCCACGTGTGCACCTGTTTCCTTGTCCAAGCAGTACTTTTCCACAAGCCTGTGTTAGTCTTTTAGTCTGTTATTCATTTAATACATTTAATAATCCAAATATTCTCTTTCTCTCACGGTGGTCTGTGCTGCTCGTTGGGCACCTTTCCACCGATGTGGGGCTGCCGTTGAGGACAGGGGGTGGTTGTGTATGTGTGCTGGTGGTTTTTGTATTTGGTAAATGTTTTTGGTATGTTGTTGTTCTTTTATTTTTCTTTAACTATGCTGTTTCTGTTTCTGTATGTTGCTGTATTCTTAAGTTATTGATGGATTAAAAATGTGTTGTAAGGGGAGATCCCTCTCTCTTCTGCCATTGCCTGTATCTGTGTTCCTTTTCCGGTGGTTTCCACCGATGTGGTACTGCCATTGGGGCAGGGCGTCAGTGTGTCCTTTTCCGGTGGTCTGTGCTCCTCATTTGGGGTGCCTTGGGGGTGGGGGGCACCCTCACCCTCAGCCTCAGCTGGGGTGGGCCCCCATGGGAGGGAGGGTTGGAGTTGTAGGAGTGTGGGGATGATCCGCTGGTGAGGGGGGGGGGGGGGTGTAATCGCGGACGGCTCCTCCATGCCAAACCCTGAATCGTGTGTACCCGTTCTGGGGGCAGCCCTTGTCCCTGCCCATCAGCCCCACCAACCACCCGTAACCCCCACCAAATGCTGAGGCCTCTGGCCATGCAGCTGAAGGCTGTTGCTCCATTAGCTATCATGGTTAAGTGGGCATTTCACACATCCCAAGTGGATTCCCGTGGGTGGGCGGGACATGTAGCATGTGGGAGCCATAGCCGAGCATCCCAATCAAACTGTGCTGCCTGGACACTGTGTCTGACCACTGCGAGAGGCAACACCACACACGCAGCAACCAACATCCGAACCCCAGGGGATGGGCCTTAGCACCGGGAACATGTCCACGGCTGGAGGGTGGATGAGTGCAACAAGGAGGGTGTGGTGTTGGGTGCTCTGGTGCACAGATGAGCCAACACAGTTGTATGTGGTACAACTCTATTTTATTATAACTCTTATAATACAGTTCGTTCTGGATACTCTGCACGTGCTGTCTCCCTGAGTGTGTTTGGGAACAGATGTGTCCTGGTTCTCCTCTGCAGCTAATACTGACCACCGGGGGTCGTGTCTGTGCTTTTATATCTTTCTGTCATTGGTTGTGGTGTTGTGTGTTCTGATTTGTCTGTTGGTGTGTCTATCATGATGTGTGTGTTTGAATATCATGACATCCCCCCTTTTTACAAAGATATGTGCCTACGTGGTTATAAATATAATTGTGTCGTGAGTGCATCGAAGTGTGTGTGTGTTATGTACAGCGTGTGTATATGACGTAACTATTTACATGGGGCGATGTCGGGTGCGTCACACTAACAAGGTTGTACCATAACAAAACTTGGATGCGAGAGAAAAAAAAAACTTGAACATTGGTCTGGTCAGACGATATCTGGAACAATAAACAACAACAGGTTATAATACAGAAGTGTTTGACTTTTTGAACGTATGAACAGCGTTATAAGTCCAGTCTAATGGGTGACCGCCTCAAGAATGGGCTGGTCCTCAAGCCGGTTCAGCTGTGGAGATTTGGGGTCACACTGGTTCACCTTGGACTGTTGGAGGTGATGCTGTTGCCGAAGTCTCTACTTTACCATTTGTTGTACTTCGTGCAGTGCTTGGTTTTTTCATTCGTGCAAATATAACATTCAACATCTTTGTTAGTGGTGCCTTGGCTGTGGTTTGGTTCTGGTGGCGATGGAAGGGGCATGATCCGTGGCATCTCCACGAAGTCATCCTTGGGAACCAGTGGAGGATCCGGCGTGTGCGTACGGTTCAGTTGCGAGCGTGGAAGGCGGCGCAAAGCTCGCTGATTGCGCCGACGCACCAATCCATCCGCCCTGCATGCCAGGAACAAGGTGGAGTCTTTTTCTTTTTATGTTTGTGGTGGACGGCATCTTGTAGCCGATGGGTCGTTGCCATCGAAGTAGCACCATCACTAATATCATGCAAGGCGATGACTGTGCCAGATGTGGAAGTTGGCCGAGACCGTGTACGCTGGTTCCGGCCACCTGCTGTGCCGGAAGGGCGAGTCGCAGAGAAACGTCGAAGCATGTCGCCTTGGAGAGAGAATTGTTGCTCGCATCAACGTCTGGCGATGGCGCGAATTGGTGTGTCCATCTTGGACCGCCGGTGCTGGTTGCCACTGCCGACCCAGTGGGACTGCCACGCGATCCATTCCCTGTCGCCGTGGCATCCGCCGTCACCCTGAGCGTGCCATCACCGAGGCCGCGACACCGCCCGTCAAGGTCTGGCGTGCGCGAATCAGAGTCGGCGCTTGGCTGCTCCCCATCTGGAGTCCGGTCTGCCTTCCGTCGATGCCCCCCGTCCGGAGTCCCAACAGGTTCACTGGAGGCAGCCGAGATTCCCTGAAGCTGCACTTCTGGAGTCGGAACATGCAGGAATGCACCAACCAGTGGAGAGGGTCGAGCCATCGAGGGTGGAAGCAGTGCGCTGCCACCGCAGTCGTCAGTGGTCCCACCGTGATCGTCGAGTGCCTCGGTACGCACTAGGCGAGGTCTGTCACCTTGCACCTTTTGCATGGGAAGTGGGATGCTGTCGTCACTCGTCTCACATCCCGTGGATAGATCCTCATTAGCAGCTTGCTGTTCACTAGGGTTGGGTAAATTGTCAGAGTTTTCATCTGGTGGTGCACACCATGTCGGTGGACTGTCATTGTCTTGCCGTTGTCCTTCATTTGGGCTTTTCTTCTTTGGAATTTTAAATCTTCCCCCAGACATTGCAGAACCTTGTTTATTACCCCCAAATTCTCCCATAGGTATGGTCTCGAATATAGGATCCAATGTTTCTATCGACATTGTACTATTTTCCAAAGAACATTCCGTTTCACTTTTCTTCTCAGGTGCCTCATATGTATCTTTGTCTAATGTACATGCCTTCATGGTCTCTGGGTCTGATTTTGCTGGGACTGGCATGGTCACAGTCTCTCTTTTACTGTTCTCAATTGCCCACATTATACTCCCCATACATAACTGCTTAATCACTGGGGTTAGTGTGGTACAATGGATAATCGGGTCGACCTCATCTGCATCTTCACCATTAGTGGAAAGCACACTTGGTTCACTTGAAACTGCTGTGGGTTTTAAATTCGTTATCTGGCTACTCGATGTCGGTGTCCTCAGGATTCTTGCTCCAATGTTCTGCTCAATAATCAGTGGAGCGTGTATAGGTTCAATGCAATTAATGTTCCCCTCAAGGTTTGAAGAGTCATTACTGACTAACTGCTGGTCTCCGAAGTTGGGATTTTGCGGTGTTGTGTTGAAGGGAGACATTTGTCCCTGCTGTAGATATGATTCAGGTTGTGTTATTTCCATTACCTGAGGATCAATGTCTTGTCCATTTTTTCGATCCGTACTAAAACACTGGCAATTCTCAGTCTGCTCCTTGCAAGTTAAACATTCAATTAATTTCGTTAGCAAATCCTCAGCATCCTTCTGTGGCCGTGCAGCATTATTAATCTCTGTTCGGCTATAATGATCCTGAAGGTCAGCGCATAAACCTTTTTTCTTCGGGCTTGGACGAGGCGATTCCTTTGGCTTGTCTTCAGTTGGGCTTGAACAGTCTTCAGCGCTGTGCCCTTCATTGTAGCATGAGAGACCGTCATGTTCATGCTGCTGTGTAGTGGAGCATGGTAGGCTGTTATTGCCTTCTTGCTGTTCACGTGAGCATGGCAGACTTGCATCGTCTGCCGCTGGTTGGTCAGGAGAGGTTGCTAGACCCTCATGGTCTTGTTCCTGCAAGGACTGCGCTCTGGAGTCTTGCGTTCCTTCCATCGTGGAGTCCGTCCACGAGCTCTCTGTGGAGGCTTGTGACACTGGAGTCACTTCTTGTTCGTGCAAGGACTGCGCTCTGGAGTCTTGCGTTGCTTCTATCATGGAGGCTGTCCACGAGCTCTCTGTGGAGGCTTGTGACACTGGAGTCACTTCTTGTTCGTGCAAGGACTGCGCTCTGGAGTCTTGCGTTGCTTCTATCGTGGAGGCTGTGCACGAGCTCTCTGTGGAGGCTTGTGACACTGGAGTCACTTCTTGTTCGTGCAAGGACTGCGCTCTGGAGTCTTGCGTTTCTGCAATTGTGGAGTCTGTCCACGAGCTTGCTGTGGAAGCTTGTGACACTGGAGTCACTTCTGGTTCATGCGAGGACTGCACGCTGGAGTCTTGCGTGTCTTCTTTCATAGAGTCGGGAACGTTGAGCGGGACGTGGACCACGCTCTGTGTGGCAGCAGGGCACTCTCCGTGTGCTTGCACCGCTCCCTGTCTGTTAATGTCAGGCTGCAGCATCATCCGGTACTGATACGTTGGAACGTCATATCTGCTGGATTGAAGATCCTCAAATCCGAAAAATGAATCCGCATCTGCGTCGGATTCAATGTGGGGGCCGCCAATGTGCAACACGAAAGGTTCGTCCGAGTCATAGTCATATAGGACCACGGAGCTATCATTGGGCTCGCGAGGTCCGGAAACACTGTAAAGATCGTCATCGAAGTATTCAAGGTCGGAATCATCGGCTTGTGCGTAGGTAACTGCTTGTCGGAGGGTTCTTCGGAGGTCAAATTCATCTCCTGGGTCAATTTGCGGCACTGTGCTGTCATTCCAGGTGAGGGAAGGTTGTTTTACAGCTTTAACAGATTTTTGTTTTTTTTGATTTGGGACGTTTCCCTTTTAAATTGGATTTGGGACGTTTCCCCTTTAAATTGGTGCAGTCTGGGACCTCTGACATCCTGACGCTCGGTATGTAGCACGTAGGAAGCGACTGCGCATGCTCAGATCGCTGTTCCTTTACTGATGGCCGTTTTCTTGACTGCGCATGCGCAGCATCTCGCGCATGCGCAAACGAAACTTCCGGTTCTGCGCACTGCTCGCGCAACTGTGCTAGCGTGATACCTTTAGCAAGATGGCCGCCGACCTCGACCCAGCCTTCTCTCAGGCCCGGGATTTTGGCTTCTGGGAATTCGGGCTCCGGGATCCCGGCCACGAGGTGAGTACTGCAGCTTTTCTTACCTTTATTTGCCGATTGGATTGCGTTTTCTTCACAGTACTTGGAGAATTTGTCCAGGACTGCCTGGTAATCGTACCTTTGCTGCCTCCTGAAGAACCTGAACCTTGTGAATATTTCTCTTGCCCTTGCACCGGCGATGGTGAGGAGAAATTCAATTTTTTCGCTATCATCCAGGTCTTGGAGTTCAGCTGCCACCAGGAACAATTCGAACATTTGCCGGAATCGCCGCCAGTTTTCGCGGAGATCGCCGTAGCACTGGAGCGGCTGCGGAACCGGGAGCTCTATCATTTTGCCTGGGCACTGCTGGTTGTCTGTGTACACTGAGGTATGCCGGCAGGTATCGATCCACTCCTGTACCATGTGGTGTTGGGTGCTCTGGTGCACAGATGAGCCAACACAGTTGTATGTGGTACAACTCTATTTTATTATAACTCTTATAATACAGTTCGTTCTGGATACTCTGCACGTGCTGTCTCCCTGAGTGTGTTTGGCAACAGATGTGTCCTGGTTCTCCTCTGCAGCTAATACTGACCACCGGGGGTCGTGTCTGTGCTTTTATATCTTTCTGTCATTGGTTGTGGTGTTGTGTGTTCTGATTTGTCTGTTGGTGTGTCTATCATGATGTGTGTGTTTGAATATCATGACAGAGGGGGCCAGCACATGGTCTAGGTGACGTTATGTGTTGGTGTCAGGGGTACAGGGTCTGGGTTCCTGTGAGGGGAGACCCCCTGCGACCAGGAGTGTGTGGGTAGGGTCTTCTGGGCATGGGGGAGGGGGGGGGGGAAGGGAAGGGAAGGGAAGGGGGGGGGGGGAGAGCAATGGGGAAATGCAGTGTCCCGGGTTGGGAGCCACCGCTGTTTGTCAGTCTAACACCCTCTCTCTCAATTCCTTACAGATATTGAACGGTACGGATGGTATTTTGGACCCTGCAGAACAGGCCCCAGTGGTGCTGCTAGTGGGCCGGGTGACCAGATGCTGCAGTCGGCAGCAACAGCAGTGTTTAAAGATGCTCGAGGTGACGCCCCAAGTGCCGGACCCTTCCGCACACCTTGAGGACCGGGCCACCCATCAGTCCGGGGTGAGAGCCGGAGGGGGAGGCCCGCAACAGCCCAGGGTGTACAAACGTCGCTGGTCTTACGAGCAGATGGCAGACAGCGCATGCTGCAGGAGGCTCCGCTTCAACAAGGAGATGGTGCGACATCTGTGCCATGTCCTCGCAGACTTGGCACCACGTGAAGAAGGAGGACACCTATTCTCTGTAGCCATCAAGGTCACCGCAGCCTGAACTTGTACGCCTCAGGATCCTTCCAGGACTCGACCTCACAGGCCACAGCCCACAGGTGCGTCTGACAGGTCACGGATTCCCTGATTACCCAGGCAGAAAACTATATCAACTTTGACACGGACCAAGCCCAACAAGATGCCTGGACAGCAGGATTCTCCGCCACCGCCAGGATGGCCAGGTCCAGGGGCTGATGGACTGTACGCATTTCGCCTTGCACGCACCAGGCCAGCGAGAATGCCCTACATTAACTGGAAGTGGTTCCACTCCATGAACATCCAGCTTGTGTGTGACCAGCTTTGTGGTGGTCTGCTGTGCCCACAACCTCACACAGCAGCACGGTGATGTGCTGGAGGTGGGGGGATGAGGAGGAAAAGGACGAGGATGATGAGGAGGCACTGGACCAGCAGGTGCTGAAGGATGATCCCGGGGAGGAACTGGGGAGCCAGTCGGAGGCTGCAGGACAGGCAGCAGCGGCGAGGGTCCGGCAAGCCCAGAGGGCAGAATGGTTCTCCCACTCACCTGACTCACTTAGGATGTGGCCTGGTCCATCATTGCTATGCTCTGCAATGCCTCGGCAATGCCCACCTGAGAGCAGAATATGTCCCGCAGCACCTCATCAAGGTCAGCCTGGTGCAGGGTCACGTCCCCCAGCGAGTCAGATATTCTACCGTGGCCCTCAGCCGTGGCCGTCACCGACTGCGCCATGCCTCGGACACCTTCACTAATGTTGCTGACGTCATGCACCAGGTTCTTCACTGCGGTCGCCACCCTAGCAGTGTTGGCCTTTCTGCGACATCTCCTGTGCCCGTAGCCTCTGGGACTCCTCCAATCGGCTATGGATCTGCTGAAGTGTCACTGACATCTTCCTCTGAATACCCTGGCTGCTCCCTAATGTCTCTATCAGCTCCTGAATAGCATGTTCCATTGGATCAGCATCTGGCTGGGGCCCAGGAGGGACCTGGGATCCAGCAGCCCTCCGACTGCAGTCTCGACTGGGAGTTACTGCCTCCACCTGATGCGCATCAGCGACTGTGTGGTAGTCGGTATTAGGGGTATCACGGTACCCAGGTTGATGCTGTAAGACCATTGGTGTGGGAGGTGCCTGAGACAGCAATATCATTGGTGAAGCCTGCCTGCTGGTTCCGCCCAGTAAGGCGGAGTACAAAAGCCTGTGTCTCCCAAGAAGCTGCATTCTGTACCTGCGCTGCTGGGAGAAACATCAATATACCGCAAAAATCCTTAATCTAACCTACAACAAGGACAAATGTGTGTTCAGCACCGACCGTCTAGCCACCCTCGGCTATGTAGTGGATGAAGGAGTTATATGCCCAGATCCCGAACGCATGCGTCCCCTCATGGAGTTCCCCCTCCCCCACTGCTCCAAGCCCTGAAACGCTGCCTGGGACTTTTTTCATATTATGCCCAGTGGGTCCCCAACTATGCGGACAAGGCCGGCCCACTAATTCAATCCACTGTTTTTACCCTGTCAGCAGAGGCCTGCCAGGCCTTCAGTCGTATCAAAGCGGATATTGCAAAGGCAATCAATGAATCCCTTCACTTCCAAGTCGAGAGCGAAACGTCCGATGTAGCTCTGGCGGCCACTTTCAACCAAGCGGGCAGACCTGTGACCTTCTTCTCACGCACCCTCCACGCTTCAGAAATTCGCCATTCCTCAGTTGAAAAGGAGGCCCAGGCTATAGTAGAAGCTGTGCGACATTAGAGGCATTACCTGGCCAGCAGGAGATTCACTCTCCTTACTGATCAACGGTCGGTTGCTTTCATGTTCGAGAATGCACAGCGGGACAAGATAAAGAACGATAAGATCTTACGGTGGAGGATCGAGCTCTCTACCTACAACTATGAGATCTTGTATTGTCCCGGGAAGCTAAACGAGCCTCCTGATGTACCGACGCACAAGTGGACCGACTCCGGGCCCTCCACGAGGACCTCTGCCACACCTCAGTATGGACTTCAAAGGGCCCCTCCCCTCCAAGACCGCAACACGTACTTCCTGAACGTGATTGACGAGTACTCCCGGTTCCCATTCGGCATCCCCTGCCCCGACATGACCGCAGCCACCGTCACAAAAGCCCTCCACAGTATCTTTACACTGTTCGGTTTCCCCGCCTACATACACAGCGATAGGGGGGTCCTCCTTTGTGAGCGACGAACTGCATCAATTCCTGCTCAGCAAGGACATTGCCTCGAGCAGGACGACCAGTTGCAACCCCCGGGGAAACAGACAGGTAAAGAGGGAGAACTGAACGGTCTGGAAGACCGTCCTACTGGCCCTATGATCCAGGAATCTCCCAGTCTCCCGCCGGCAGGAGATCCTCCCGGATGCTCTCCACTCCATCCGATCACTATAATGTACCACGACCAACCAGACACCTCACGAATGTCTCCTTGTCTTCCCTAGGAAGTCCTCCTCCGGGACCTCGCTCCCAGCCTGGCTGGCAGCTCCTGGATCCATCCTGCTCCGCAAACATGTGCGGACGCACAAGTCGGACCCATTGGTCGAGAGGGTCCACCTTCATGCTAACCCTCAATACGCCTACGTGGCGTACCCCGACGGCCGACAGGATACGGTCCCCCTACGGGATCCGGCGCCCGCTGGGTCCCCACCCACACCCCCACCCTCCCTCCCACCGGCACACCCCACAGCCGCCCCCTTCCCAGGTGGATCAGTTCTCCCACTGGTCCCATCTAGGGGTGATGAAGCTGCCGAAGAAGCCGAAGCCATGCTCCCGGAGCCACGGATGCCCAAGCCGGTGCTTGCATCACCACCAAAACTGCGACGATCGCAGAGGACGACCAGGGCCCCCGACCGACTAATTGCTTAATTTTGAATGTAAATAAATACTGTAAATAGTTGCGATGAGTAACGAGGCAAAACACTGCACTAATGTATACCAGGTACCACCATAACCTCAACCTCTACCACTGTATAACGCGAGACCACCACCCCTGCCGGACTCTTGTTTTAACAGGGGGTGAATGTGGTAGTCGGTATTAGGGGTATTACGGTACCCAGGTTGATGCTGTAAGACCGTTGGTGTGGGAGGTACCTGAGACAGCAATATCATTGGTGAAGCCTGCCTGCTGGTTCCGCCCAGTAAGGCGGAGTATAAGAGCCTGTGTCTCCCTAGCAGCTGCATTCTGTACCTGCGCTGCTGTGGGAAACATCTAGTCCAATAAAGCCTTCAATTGTTTTCCAATCTCACTTCTAGAGTTATTGATCGAGCATCAGACTGTGTGATGCTCACCGGAATGTGACCCAGAGCCCTTAGCACTAACATTGCCTACCGAGATGTGTGTCTCTGCGATGGTGGAGAGTAGGGATGAAATCTGTGACGCATCGATTGTGGCATCCTGGGAGCTCTCCTCCGAGGTCGTCATATGGGAGGTGGGGTGGGGCCACCCTGTGGATCATTCAGAATGGCAATAACATCTCAGGTGTGGCAGGTACTCCAGGTGGGGCCCAGGGGATCCTCACCTCTGCGGCGTGTGCCGACCTCCACATTGGTGACTGCTCTGTCTTCGGCTACCCTTGTAACCTTCAGGGCCCATTCCTCGAAGGTCATGACGATTCTTATGTCCGCCACCCTTCCACCAGTCTGAGCCCTCACCCAGCGATTGTGGGAAAGCTTCTCCTGCAGAGACACAGGGAAGGCATCATTAGCCACATGTCAGTTCATGGTGGTTGGGTGGGGGGGTCTGTGGTGAAGGAAGGATTGAGGGGGGGGTTGAAGGGAGAGGGGGGTGAATGGAAGGTTGGGGGCACATGGAGGGTTGGAGGGAGCTGCTCGCATAGGGCGTGAAGGTCTCGGTGGGGGTGGTTAGGTGGTTTCAACTCACTCGTGCGGCTCGGTCTAGGTTGTTGACCTTGCGGTACTGGAGACTGGAGGCTAGTCCTCCTGGTCACGCTTCCCAAGCTGATGGCCACTGCCACTTCATCCCAGGCAGCACTGGCTGCCATGTGACTCACCCTCTGGGACCTTCGGGGGAACATGACATCCCTCCTGGCCTTGACCCCAGGTCCGCGTCTCCAAACCTTGGGGCCAGTTATGTCAGCTGCGAGCTGAGTGGGGTTGGCTGTGCAAGTGCTGTTAAGTGCTGCCTGACCTTGTTAGCGGGAGGCTGGCGAGCGCAGTCCTGACGGATCAGCTGGCCAGCCTTCATTTGTGGCATGAAGCCTGTGGGGCCTCGTTAAGTGGACCAATTAAAATTGTACTGCGTTGCCGGCCTCGCTGGGCCGTGCGCCAGGAAGCTCACGGCAGTTACCGCTCGCTACCGCACTGAGAAATCTTTACGGAGAATCACGCCCTTAATGTTTTCTCTGCAAGATATTTTCTCGGATTCGGTGCCACCAGCTAGACATCATGTCGTCTCTGATACAGAATCCGAGACTAAGAAAGCATTCTGGAAATTGAGTGCAAATCTAGACTGACATTATTGTACAGTTATGATGGAATTCTGCTTTGTCAAAATCCTTTAACTGAGACATTCATTTGAGTTTCCGTCTATTTATTCTGTAAGGTCATGTGGATGTTAACATTGCCATATTTGGAAGAAGAACAGGAAGTTCTCTGGCCAACATTTTTCTCAAAAAAATCAATTAATTATTGTTGTCCGATCATTGGAACAAAACAGATGCTACTTTTAGTGATATAACAATAGTCACAGCATAATAACCTCCATGTTGTGAACCAGGAAACTCATGGATTTTTGCCCTTTTACTGTTTAACACAACCGATAAGCACAACTTTATGGGTCTATGTTACAGTGTCCTTTAAGTAGACATTCAATTCTCCTGGAACCAGTATAAAATGATTCTTATCGCCTGTTCAGTTGTGAGATCCTGACCTGTTTGTGTCTCTGGGCCTCTCTTCCTTCTAACAAAACAATAAATCTTCAGTTCTCCACAGTCCTGTTGCTTGCTTGCTCACAGCTAGAAAGTGGAGGAATCTCTCCTGTGATTTTGTGCCAAAAGTACGTACATACAGGGCTCATGACATCAGTGTACGTGCCAGGCGCGTGACCTGCTCTTTGCCGCCACTTCTGACGGGAAGAGTGCGTCACTCTCATTTAAAACCCGGCCGCGGCTGGCATTCGCAACTTAAAAAACATTCTTAAAAGCCGGTCGCAGGTGTTGGATGCTTCTCCTGCAATCGTAAATGCTGCAACCGATTACTCCGCGACCCTCCGCAACCCATCCGACACACGCCTGTAGTTCACATCCCACAGTTTGAAAAACCCTGGTTTAAACTAGCAAAACTGTTCTCACCCAACATGCTCTTTTTTTTTTAATAAATATTTTATTGAAAAGTTTTGGTCAACCATCACAGTACATTGTGCATCCTTTACACAATATAATAACAACACAAATAACAATGACCTATTTTATAAACAAAAAATGAATAAATAATAAATAACAAAAATGAAAACTAACCCTAATTGGCAACTGCCTTATCACAAGTAACACTCTCCAAAAATATAATTTAACAGTCCAATATATAATTATCTGTCGCAACGACCTATACATATTATACAGTATATATTAACAACCCTGAGAGTCCTTCTGGTTCCTCCTCCTCCTCCCCCCCCCCCCCCCACCGATCCTGGGCTGCTGCTGCCGCCTTCTTTTTTCCATTCCATCTATCTTTCTGCGAGGTATTCGACGAACGGTTGCCACCGCCTGGTGAACCCTTGAGCCGACCCCCTTAGAACGAACTTAATTTGCTCTAGCTTTATAAACCCTGCCATGTCATTTATCCAGGTCTCCACCCCCGGGGGCTTGGCTTCTTTCCACATTAACAATATCCTGCGCCGGGCTACTAGGGACGCAAAGGCCAAAACATCGGCCTCTCTCGCCTCCTGTACTCCCGGCTCTTGTGCAACCCCAAATATAGCCAACCCCCAGCTTGGTTCGACCTGGACCCCCACTACTTTTGAAAGCACCTTTGTCATCCCCATCCAAAACCCCTGTAGTGCCGGGCATGACCAAAACATATGGGTATGATTCGCTGGGCTTCTCAAGCACCTCGCACACCTATCCTCCACCCCCAAAAATTTACTGAGCCATGCTCCAGTCATATGCATCCTGTGTAATACCTTAAACTGAATCAGGCTTAGCCTGGCACACGAGGACGACGAGTTTACCCTGCTTAGGGCATCTGCCCACAGCCCCTCCTCGATCTCCTCCCCCAGCTCTTCTTCCCATTTCCCTTTTAGTTCATCTACCATAATCTCCCCTTCGTCCCTCATTTCCCTATATATATCTGACACCTTACCATCCCCCACCCATGTCTTTGAGATCACTCTGTCCTGCACCTCTTGTGTCGGGAGCTGCGGGAATTCCCTCACCTGTTGCCTCGCAAAAGCCCTCAGTTGCATATACCTGAACGCATTCCCTTGGGGCAACCCATATTTCTCGGTCAGCGCTCCCAGACTCGCGAACTTCCCATCCACAAACAGATCTTTCAGTTGCGTTATTCCTGCTCTTTGCCACATTCCATATCCCCCATCCATTCCCCCCGGGGCAAACCTATGGTTGTTTCTTATCGGGGACCCCCCCAAGGCTCCAGTCTTTCCCCTATGCCGTCTCCACTGTCCCCAAATCTTCAGTGTAGCCACCACCACCGGGCTTGTGGTGTAGTTCCTCGGTGAGAACGGCAATGGGGCTGTCACCATAGCCTGTAGGCTAGTCCTCCTACAGGACGCCCTCTCTAATCTCTTCCACGCCGCTCCCTCCTCCTCTCCCATCCACTTACTCACCATTGAAATATTAGCGGCCCAATAATACTCACTTAGGCTCAGTAGTGCCAGCCCCCCCCTATCCCTGCTACGCTGTAAGAATCCCTTCCTCACTCTCGGGGTCTTCCCGGCCCACACAAAACCCATGATGCTCTTTTCAATCCTTTTTAAAAAAGCCTTCGTGATCACCACCGGGAGGCACTGAAACACAAAGAGGAATCTCGGGAGGACCACCATCTTAACCGCCTGCACCCTCCCTGCCAGTGACAGGGATACCATATCCCATCTCTTGAAATCCTCCTCCATTTGTTCCACCAACCGCATTAAATTTAACTTATGCAATGTGCCCCAATTCTTGGCTATCTGGATCCCCAGGTAACGAAAGTCCCTTGTTACCTTCCTCAACGGTAGGTCCTCTATTTCTCTACTCTGCTCCCCTGGATGCACCACCAACAACTCACTTTTCCCCATGTTCAATTTATACCCTGAAAAATCCCCAAACTCCCCAAGTATCCGCATTATTTCTGGCATCCCCTCCGCTGGGTCTGCCACGTATAGTAGCAAATCGTCCGCATACAAAGATACCCGGTGTTCTTCTCCTCCTCTAAGTACTCCCCTCCACTTCTTGGAACCCCTCAACGCTATCGCCAGGGGCTCAATCGCCAGTGCAAACAATAATGGGGACAGAGGGCATCCCTGCCTTGTCCCTCTATGGAGCCGAAAATATGCAGATCCCCGTCCATTCGTGACCACGCTCGCCATCGGGGCCCTATACAACAGCTGCACCCATCTAACATACCCCTCTCCAAAACCAAATCTCCTCAACACCTCCCACAAATAATCCCACTCCACTCTATCAAATGCTTTCTCGGCATCCATCGCCACTACTATCTCCGTTCCCCCCTCTGGTGGGGCCATCATCATTACCCCTAACAGCCTCCGTATATTCGTGTTCAGCTGTCTCCCCTTCACAAACCCAGTTTGGTCCTCGTGGACCACCCCCGGGACACATTCCTCTATTCTCATTGCCATTACCTTGGCCAGGATCTTGGCATCTACATTTAGGAGGGAAATAGGTCTATAGGACCCGCATTGTAGCGGGTCCTTTTCCTTCTTTAAGAGAAGCGATATCGTTGCTTCAGACATAGTCGGGGGCAGTTGTCCCCTTTCCTTTGCCTCATTAAAGGTCCTCGTCAATGCCGGGGCGAGCAAGTCCACATATTTTCTATAGAATTCGACTGGGAATCCATCCAGTCCCGGGGCCTTTCCCGCCTGCATGCTCCTAATTCCTTTCACCACTTCTTCTACCTCGATCTGTGCTCCCAGTCCCACCCTTTCCTGCTCTTCCACCTTGGGAAATTCCAGCCGATCCAAGAAGCCCTTCATTCTCTCCCTCCCATCCGGGGGTTGAGCTTCATATAATTTTTTATAAAATGTCTTGAACACTCCATTCACTCTCTCCGCTCCCCGCTCCATCTCTCCTTCCTCATCCCTCACTCCCCCTATTTCCCTCGCTGCTCTACTTTTCCTCAATTGGTGTGCCAGCAACCTGCTCGCCTTCTCCCCATATTCGTACTGTACACCCTGTGCCTTCCTCCATTGTGCCTCTGCAGTTCCCGTAGTCAGCAAGTCAAATTCTACATGTAGCCTTTGCCTTTCCCTGTACAGTCCCGCCTCCGGTGCTTCCGCATATTGTCTGTCCACCCTCAAAAGTTCTTGCAGCAACCGCTCCCGTTCCTTACTCTCCTGCTTCCCTTTATGTGCCCTTATTGATATCAGCTCCCCTCTAACCACCGCCTTCAGCGCCTCCCAGACCACTCCCACCTGGACCTCCCCATTATCATTGAGTTCCAAGTACTTTTCAATGCACCCCCTCACTCTTAGACACACCCCCTCATCTGCCATTAGTCCCATGTCCATTCTCCAGGGTGGGCGCCCTCCTGTTTCCTCCCCTATCTCCAAGTCTACCCAGTGTGGAGCGTGATCCGAAATGGCTATAGCTGTATACTCCGTTCCCCTCACCTTCGGGATCAACGCCATTCCCAGCACAAAAAAGTCTATTCGCGAGTAGACTTTATGGACATAGGAGAAAAACGAGAACTCCTTACTCCTAGGTCTGCTAAATCTCCACGGGTCTACACCTCCCATCTGCTCCATAAAATCTTTAAGTACCTTGGCTGCTGCCGGCCTCCTTCCAGTCCTGGACTTCGACCTATCCAGCCCTGGTTCCAACACCGTACTAAAATCTCCCCCCATTATCAGCTTTCCCATCTCTAGGTCCGGAATGCGTCCTAGCATCCACCTCATAAAATTGGCATCATCCCAGTTCGGGGCATATACGTTTACCAAAACCACCGTCTCCCCCTGTAGTTTGCCACTCACCATCACGTATCTGCCCCCGTTATCCGCCACTATAGTCTTTGCCTCGAACATTACCCGCTTCCCCACTAATATAGCCACCCCCCTGTTTTTCGCATCTAGCCCCGAATGGAACACCTGCCCCACCCATCCTTTGCGTAGCCTAACCTGGTGTATCAGTTTCAGGTGCGTTTCCTGTAACATAACCACATCTGCCTTAAGTTTCTTAAGGTGTGCGAGTACCCGTGCCCTCTTTATCGGCCCGTTCAGCCCTCTCACGTTCCACGTGATCAGCCGGGTTGGGGGGCTTCCTACCCCCCCCCCCTTGTCGATTAGCCATCCCCTTTTTCCAGCTCCTCACCCGGTTCCCACGCAGCTGTATCTCCCCCAGGCGGTGCCCCCCCGCCCATCCCCTCCCATACCAGCTCCCCCCTCTCCCCAGCAGCAGCAACCCAGTAATTCCCCCCTCCCACCCCCCCCCCCGCTAGATCCCCCGCTAGCGTAATTACTCCCCCCATGTTGCTCCCAGAAGTCAGCAAACTCTGGCCGACCTCGGCTTCCCCCCGTGACCTCGGCTCGCACCGTGCGACGCCCCCTCCTTCCTGCTTCTCTATTCCCGCCATGATTATCATAGCGCGGGAACCAAGCCCGCGCTTCTCCCTTGGCCCCGCCCCCAATGGCCAACGCCCCATCTCCTCCACCTCCCCTCCTCCTCCCATCACCACCTGTGGAAGAGAGAAAAGTTACCACATCGCAGGATTAGTACATAAAACTCCTCTTTCCCCCCTTTTTAACCCCCCTCTTCGCCCCCCACATTCGCCCCACCACTTCGTTCAAACGTTCTTTTTAATAACCCGCTCATTCCAGTTTTTCTTCCACAATAAAAGTCCACGCTTCATCCGCCGTCTCAAAGTAGTGGTGCCTCCCTCGATATGTGACCCACAGTCTTGCCGGTTGCAGCATTCCAAATTTTATCTTCTTTTTATGAAGCACCGCCTCGGCCCGATTAAAGCTCGCCCTCCTTCTCGCCACCTCCGCACTCCAGTCTTGATAAACGCGGATCAGCGCGTTCTCCCATTTACTGCTCCGAGTTTTCTTTGCCCAACTAAGGACCATTTCTCTATCCTTAAAACGGAGGAATCTCACCACTATGGCTCTGGCAATTTCTCCTGCTCTCGGTCCTCGCGCCATCACTCGGTATGCTCCCTCCACCTCCAACGGACCCGCCGGGGCCTCCGCTCCCATTAACGAGTGCAGCATCGTGCTCACATATGCCCCGACGTCCGCTCCCTCCGCACCTTCAGGAAGACCAAGAATCCTCAGGTTGTTCCTCCTTGCGTTGTTCTCCAGTGCCTCCAACCTTTCCACACATCGTTTCTGATGTGCCTCATGCGTCTCCGTCTTCACCACCAGGCCCTGTATGTCGTCCTCATTCTCGGCTGCCTTTGCCTTCACGACCCGAAGCTCCCGCTCCTGGGTCTTTTGTTCCTCCTTTAGCCCTTCGATCGCCTGTAGTATCGGGGCCAACAGCTCTTTCTTCATTTCCTTTTTGAGCTCTTCCACACAGCATTTCAAGAACTCTTGTTGTTCAGGGCCCCATGTTAAACTGCCACCTTCCGACGCCATCTTGGTTTTTGCTTGCCTTCCTTGCCGCTGTTCTAAAGGATCCACTGCAATCCGGCCACTTTCTCCTCCTTTTTTCATCCGTATCCAGGGGGGATTCCCTTCTGGTTTACCGCACAGTGTTTTTAGCCGTCAAAATTGCCGTTGGGGCTCCTATCAAGAGCCCAAAAGTCCGTTTCACCGGGAGCTGCCGAAACGTGCGACTCAGCTGGTCATCGCCGCACCCGGAAGTCCTCACCCAACATTCTCAATACCTTCCTGGGATTTTGGAGTACTGCAGTCTAATGATTGTAAACACAGATGCTGTATCTCTAACATCTTATTTCCAGTAAAGCAACCCGTACCTCCTTTTAATATTTAATAGCCATGTCGCCCAGATCTGTTGTGAGGCAGGCTTCAAAACAGGTCAAATGACTCCCTTCCTTGTATCTTAACTCAAAGACTCAGTCCCAATTCTCCGGGCCACGATGGGCCGAGCGGCCGTTGGTTTCTGGCCAGTCCCGCCGGCATGGATTGGACAAGGTACCACACAGCAGGACATGGCAAGTAAGTTGGCTGGTATGGTCCTTGGGGGGCCGCGGGGGGATCCGACCCCGGGGAGTGCCCCCACGGTGGCCTGGCCCGCGATCGGGGTCCACCGATCTGCGGGCGGGCCTATGCCGTGGGGGCACCCCTTCCTTCCGCGCCGGCCCCTGTAGGGCTCCGCCATGGCCGGTGCGGAAAAGACATCCCCCTGTGCATGCGCTAGAATACGCTGGCCGGTCTGCGCATGCGCTGGACCACGCCGGCGGTTCTGCGCATGCGCTAACTCCCGCAATCCCTTCGGCGCCGGCTGGCGCAGCGCCAACCCCTCCGCCGCCAGCCTTGCCCCCGGAAGTGTGGAGAATTCCGCAACTTCCGGTCGGCCCGATGCCAGAGTGGTTCGCACTATTTTTTGCATTGGGCGTCGGGCCATCGCGCAGATTCGGGAGAATCCCGCCTTATATTTGTGACACTATCAAGCTAATTCTTTTGCAAAGTTGTTTGGTAATGTCTGTATCTTCGCTGCTTGAAGACATATTTGAAAACCAGGTAACAACACACCAATACGTTTTGGAATGAATTAACCATCTATGGCAGTTTCTAATCAGATACAGCAGTAAACTACTTTGGCTCAATAATAAAACCTGGAGGGGTTCCTGATGTTACGGAACAGGGTTTAGAGAACCCCAAACTACACTGTCTACTTAAACTGGTATACCACACCTGAAAAGCAACCACAATATGCTCACCCCTCACTGTCTTTCAGTTCACAAAGCCAACCCAATAGATAGACTTTTATCCCTCGAGCCCCCAATTTGTTACGGCCCAGGGTCTAGAGAACTCCAAAGTATATCGCCTGACCCATAACTTTAAATAGATTTTTGTTATGGGGAGCAAAAGGGCCTGCTTTACAGGTGTGGTGCAACAGAGAACGGAAGTATGTTGAAACAAAAACAATGTTTATTCTACGAATCCAGTTAAAAAAAATTTAACACAGTAAACATCTTAACTATCAACTCAAATACTCCCCCCCAATGAATACAGTGCTCTATAAGTAACCCTCAATCTTTCCTTGCAACATCCATAAGACAAAAGACCCTTTTTACAGAACAGCAGGTTTAAATTCTCTACTGAGAGCAGTTATCACTGTTAAATTAGCAAGTGATCAGAAGGCTTTCTTTCATACAGAGAGAGATCAGAGTTACACCTTGTTTCTCTGGATGCAGCTCCCAATCTGCAAAACAAAACCAAACACACCTCTAACTGATAGCCCAAAGCAAAAGTAAAATAGATACAGCCTAGCTCCACCCACATTCTGACATCACTGCAGCTATTTTATACCCCCATTTCTTAAAGGTACATCCACTACAGCTATTTGATAAACATCCATTTCTTAAAGGTACTTTCACATGACACTGAGAGCTGAGATTCTTTCCATTTGGCTTCAACTAATGCTGCAAAACATTTCCCTCATAATAGAATAGTACTTGTTAGACAAGCAGCAAGAACCTTACCAGTACTTTCTGATGGTGAACTGTGTGACTTTTGATGGTTAAGCTCCATTCGTGGCCCTGGCCTCAGATGGGGATCCTTAGGCATTGGATCTTGCCACCTGCACTGATACGTGATTTTTTAAAAAATTGTTCATTGGATGTGTGCTTCACTGGCTAAGCCAGCATTTATTGCCCACCCCTAATTGCCCTTGAGAAGGTGGTGGTGAGCTGCCTGCTTGTAAAGTCCAAGTGGTGTAGGAACACCCACAGTGCTGTTAAGGAAGGGAGTTCCAGGATTTTTACCCAGTGACAATATAGTTTCAAGTCAGGATTGTGTGTGCGTTGGAGGGGGACCTGCATGCAGTGGTGTTCCCATGCAGCTGCTGCCCTTCTCCTTTCAGTTGAGAGGTCATAGGTTTTGAAGATGCTATCAAAGGAGCTTTGGCAAGTTGCTGCATTGCATCTTATAGATAGTACACACTTCTACCATTGTTCATCGGTAGTAGATGGATTGAATGTTTATTGTGGTAGTTGGGAGGCCAATCAAGTGGGCTGCTTTTTCCTGGATGACGTCAAGCTTCTTGAATTTTGTTGGAGCTGCACTCATCTGGGTAAGTGGATAGTGTCACATCTGACTCCTGACTGCCTTATAGATAGTAGACATGCTTTGAGGAGTCAAGAGCTGAGTTACATGTTACAGGATTTCCAGCCTCTGACCTGTTCTTGTTACCAAAATATTTGTATGGCTGGTCGAGTTCAGTTTTTAGTTATGGGTAACCCTCAGGATGTTGATAGTGGGGGTTCAGCAATGGTAACGCCATTGAATGTCAAGGGATGATGATTAGATTCTCTCTTGCTGGTCATTGCCTCGTACTTGTGTGGAACAAATGTTACTTGCCACTTGTCAGTCCTGGATATTATCTAGGTCTTGCTCATTTGTACATGGACTGCTTCAGTATACGAGGAACTGCGAATACTGCTGAACATTGTGCCATCAGCAGTGAACATCTCCATTTTTGACCTTTGGGGTGGCATTCTCCATTTTAGAAACAAAGTATGGTGGCGGTCAGCTCTGGCATTGCCTTTCCCGTTGGCCAGAATGGCGGGATCCCAGGACAGATTCTGCGCTTGGAACCTCACTAATTAGGTACAGTGAAAAGTATTTTTCTGAGAGCAGCTCAACAGATCATTAAGTATATGGGGAGAAAAGGGAATGAAAGAAAATACATAATAGGGCAACACAACATACACAATGTAACTACATAAGCACCATCATCGGATGAAGCATACAGGGTGTAGTGTTAATGAGGTCAGTCCATAAGAGGGTCATTTAGGAATCTGGTAACAGTGGGGAAGAAGCTGTTTTTGAGTCTGTTTGTGTGTGTTCTCAGACTTCTGTATCTCCTGCCCGATGGAAGAAGTTGGAAGAGTGAGTAAGCCGTGTGGGAGGGGTCTTTGATGATGCTGCCCGCTTTCCCCAGGCAGCGGGAGGTGTAGATGGAGTCAATGGATGGGAGGCAGGTTCGTGTGATGGACTGGGCGGTGTTCACGACTCTCTGAAGTTTCTTGCGGTCCTGGGCCGAACAGTTGCCATACCAGGCTCTGATGCAGCCCGATAGGATGCTTTCTATGGTGTATCTGTAAAAGTTGGTATGGGTTAATGTGGACATGCCAAATTTCCTTAGTTTCCTGAGGAAGTATAGGCGCTGTTGTGCTTTCTTGGTGGTAGCGTCAACGTGGGTGGACCAGGACAGATTTTTGAAGATGTGCACCCCTAGGAATTTGAAGAGGTTTACCATCTCCACCTCGGCCCCATTGATGCTGACAGGGGTGTGTACAATACTTTGCTTCCTGAAATCAATGACCAGTTCTTTAGTTTTGCTGGCATTGAGGGAGAGATTGTTGTCGCTGCACCACTCCACTAGGTTCTCAATCTCCCCTCCAGATCTCTGGTGAAGCAGCAGCTGATTCTTCCACAGCTGTCAGCAACCCAGAGGAGAAACGTTAACAGTCTCAAGAAGATGACTGTCCTTCGAATCAACCACCCTGCCCCTGAGCCCATCACCTGCAAGGTGCCCATGCCCCACTGAATTTCTATCCTCCACCCCTGGAGTCTTCAGGGTCCAGGCTCTAAGTGGCTTTGAGATGGCCCGCAGGCCCGAGCTGGGTGCGGGAACAGGTCAAGACTAAAGTAGGCAGGTTAAAAGGCACATCTCCATTCCCAAAAATATTTGGTTCACTGTTTCTGAGGCAGTCAGTGTCCAATTGAACCTTCTGGCCACATTAAACCCCCTCACCCACCTCATCTTCACCTCCTCAACCACTATCCAGTTTATGAACAGAATCCATAATTGTAAGAGTTGGAAGCCATTGACTAGCTCACAAAACTCCAAAGAAACAAACTGACTTTTTAAACCAGCTTTGTAAACAATGTCAAGGTTTTCAGCCAATAGCTCATAAAACTCCCTGAGTAAACAAGCTGACTTCAGAACCGCTGTCTCAAATCATGTTGAGACTGAATACATAAAAGCAATGAAAAAGGATTAAATATTTATACTTGGTTATTACATGAGGTTATCCTTTCAAATACATTCTACTTTTTTATCTATTGGAAAACCTTTAACTCAGCTGAAGACTTTTCTACATTTACACTGTTGATATTTTACTTCAGTCTTTTTCAAATTTTGTTTCTGGCGACCCACGTTTACCAATTTGCCGTCCCTCATGAGCCACAACTATGAAACACGAGTCTTCCTAGGTGAGTTTAAGTTCCGCAGATTTATCCACTGCGTGTTCTAATGAGGCTGCGGGTGGAGTGGGGACAAGAAAGAGAACAGCAGAGACATTCTGAGCCTATCGCCCTTCATCAATTTGCTGCTCTTTGTTTTCACAACAGAGTACGGGGAAGGCATAGTGTTGGGCAGAATGTGACAGTGTTCAATTGAAGGAGTTGTGCCAATGGAGACGGCGCTCAGGAAAGGTTTGGTTCGTGCAGTATATCAGTAAGGGCCCAGGGGAATGGAGAAACATGCATTGCCACCTTAAATATTCAACTATAGGTGTGGGGGCAGATCTAAAAGTGGCGCACGCTGGGAATCATTTTTGGCAGCCTATTTTCAACATCCCACTACCCACCCCAAGGTTGCGACCCCCACTTTGAAAAGCACTGTTTTACTTGACAGCTGGTCAGTTGGCAGAAGTAACAATTTGGCAAGAACATTGTTTAAGTGGCAGTTACACCTTTCAGTCACAGTACTAGCATTTCTCACCTTACTGAACATGGGTATCATAACTCACCTTATGGAACACCGATATAACTCATGCTATAACATTTCACGATGAACTGGAAAGGAGGCAAAACCATTTTACATACCTTATAAACTCTTTCCACCTCCAATCCATGTTTCACACCTCCGTGCAGCTAATGGAATGTCCCACAGCTGCTGGGATCTAGTTGCAGCCATGAAAATTAAGGAACTGGCCTGGGATGGTGTGGTAGTATGTATTGGGGGTCATGTGGGACTGGAAGCCCTAATGTCATTGGCTGACAGATCCCGGGTCCTGGTTGGCCGTTGACCTCAAGCTCCGCCCTGAAGGCGGAGTACAAGAAGCCGGAGTCTTCTCCCGCAGGCCTGTTTACTATCGAGCTGCGGGGGAACAGACACGCTTAATAAAGCCTCATCGACTTCACTCTATTCGTCTCACGGAGTCTTTGTGCGCTACAATTTATTAAGCGTGCCTAAAAAGGACTATGGAGCTCAGGATCATTCCGGAATGCCTGAGGATCAGCCCCCACGCAGTGAACGCGGCAGCAGCCTTCAAGCACTGGCAGACTTGCTTCGAGGCCTACCTCAGAACGACCACCGGCCGAGTCTCAGAAGACCAAAAACTGCAGGTCCTGCACTCGAGGGTGAGCACGGAGATTTTCTCCCTCATTGAAGACTCGGACGATTTCCAGACGGCCTTCGCATCACTGAAAAGTCTCTACGTTCGCCCAGTTAACCAAATCTACGCTTGCTACCAGCTCGCGACGAGACGGCAAGCTCCCGGAGAATCGATGGACGAGTTCTACGCCGCGCTGCTGATTTTGGGACGAGCCTGCAGCTGCCCGTCGGTAAACGCAAACGAACACACGGACATGTTAATGCGCGACGCTTTTGTGGCAGGTATGCAATCCTCCCAAATCCGCCAAAGACTTCTAGAAAAAGAGTCACTAGGACTCTCAGAGGCACGGGCCCTAGCAGCCTCCCTAGACGTGGCCGCGCGTAATACCCGCGCCTACGGCCCCGACCGCGCGGCAACCCATTGGGCCCCGTACGTACCCGTCGCGGCAAACCCCCTACCCCCCCCACAGGCTTGCGCGGTCCAAACGCCAAGTCGCACCGGGGGCGCCCGCTGTTATTTCTGCGGCCAGGCGAAACACCCCGGCAGCGCTGCCCGGCCCGCGCAGCAATCTGCAAAGGCTGCGGGAAAAAGGGCCATTATGCGGTTGTGTGCCGGTCCCGCGAGGTCGCCGCTGTCCCGGGAGCACAGGGAGCCCTGCAAGCAGTTTACGGGCCCCAACCCCCCCAGCACGCCATGTGCGACCCGCAGGCGCAGCCGCTCTGGGTCCCGACCACCGCGGTCCCGGGAGAACTGGGAGCCCTGCACACCGCCTACGCCCCCCAACCCCCCTCCCCGCAGCCCATGTATGACCCGCCGCCGGCGCGACCGCTTTGGGTCCCGGCCAACACTCTCCACGGAGAGGAGGGAGTTTTCTGCGTCCCTAACGCCACCCTAACCCCCACGGCGCGCCCCACGCCTGACCCGCCGGCGCCACCTACTTGGGCCCCGACCACCGCTGTCCCCGGTGAGGGAGCTCAGCGCGGTCCTAGCGCTCGCGGCCCCACGCCTGACCCGCCGGCGCCGCCGATTTGGGCCCCGACCACCGCTGTCCCCGGTGAGGGAGCTCCGCGCGGTCCTAGCACTCGCGGTCCTAGCGCTCGCGGTGAGGGAGCTCCGCGCGGTCCTAGCGCTAGCGGTCCTAGCGCTCCCCAGCCCCCCCAGCACACCATGTGCGACCCGCAGACGCCGCCATTTTGGGTCCCGGCCACCACGAGGGGAGGAGGGGCGCCGATGTGCGACCTGCAGACGCCGCCATTTTGGGTCCCGGCCACCACGAGGGGAGGAGGGGCGCCGCCATCTTGGACCGCCCCAGACCTGTACGTCGCGTGGGGGCGGCCATTTTGTCCACCCCCGCTGCCATCTTGTGACCCCCAGCCACGTGCGATGTATGGGAGCGGCCATTTTGTTCATCCCCGACGCCATCTTGGACGGCAACAACGAACCCCACTCCACTACTACAACCACAGCTCGCTTCGATTACGCTCGATCAAGCTCGGCCCCGGACACTCCAGACGACGACGACAACGGTACTAATAAACGGCCACGAGATGCCATGCCTAGTCGACTCCGGGAGCACGGAAAGCTTTATACACCCCGACACGGTAAGACGCTGTTCCTTAACCACCTATCCCAGCGCACAGTCACAAGGGACTGCCACATCTGCGCGGAATGCAAGCCGCATTTTTTCAGGCCAGATGGAGCGCACCTGATTAAGGCTTCCAGCCCCTTTGAACGCCTCAGTCTCGATTTCAAAGGGCCCCTCCCCTCCACCGACCGCAACGCATATTTTCTTAATGTAGTGGACGAATACTCCCGCTTCCCTTTTGCCATTCCCTGTTCTGACATGACCGCGGCCACAGTCATTAAAGCCCTGAACAGCATCTTCACACTGTTCGGATACCCCGCATACGTCCACAGCGACAGGGGGTCCTCTTTCATGAGTGACGAGCTGCGCCAGTTCCTGCTCAGCAAGGGCATAGCCTCAAGCAGGACGACCAGCTACAACCCCCGGGGGAACGGGCAAGTAGAAAGGGAGAACGGCACGGTCTGGAAGGCCGTCCTACTGGCCCTACGGTCCAGGGACCTCCCAGTTTCACGGTGGCAGGAGGTCCTCCCGGACGCTCTCCATTCCATCCGGTCGTTATTATGTACGAGCACTAATCAAACGCCACATGAGCGTCTCCTTGTCTTCCCTAGGAGGTCCTCCTCTGGAACGTCGCTGCCGACCTGGCTGGCGGCCCCAGGACCCATCCTGCTCCGAAAGCATGTGCGGGCACATAAGGTGGACCCGTTGGTCGAAAGGGTTCACCTCCTCCACGCGAACCCCCAGTACACCTACGTGGAGTACCCCGACGGCCAACAGGACACGTTCTCCCTGCGGGATCTGGCGCCTGCCGGCAACACGCACACCCCCCGACACCATCAACCCAACCCCCCCCCCCTTCCTGCCACCGCCGCACCCCGCGACCGCCCCCTTCCCAGGAGGATCGGTTCCCCTCCCCTCAGCTCCGACCAAGAATCAAGCCCAAGCTGAAACCGTACGGCTCCTGGAGGCGACAACACTGGTCCAAGCACCACCACCACCGCCGTGGCCGAGGCGATCGACACGGACGACCAGACCGCCCGACCGACTCGTGGCGTCAATGTAAAACAAATATGGACTGTTCACAAGAACATTTTGCTTTTCTTCCTATACCCTCTGTAAATAGTTGCAACAGGACAAAATTGTCCAATACTGTATTGCCATGTGAATGTTTTGTCCTCCCAAGACCAGCCCTGTAAACCCTTACCACCATACGAAGCATCACCCCGCCGGGTTCATTTTTGACAAGGGGTGAATGTGGTAGTATGTATTGGGGGTCATGTGGGACTGGAAGCCCTAATGTCATTGACTGACAGATCCCGGGTCCTGGTTGGCCGTTGACCTCAAGCTCTGCCCTGAAGGCGGAGTATAAGAAGCCGGAGTCTTCCCCCGCAGGCCAGTTTTCTATCGAGCTGCGGGGGAACAGACACGCTTAATAAAGCCTCATCGACTTCACTCTATTCGTCTCACGGAGTCTTTGTGCGCTACAGATGGGCTCTCAAGCAGCCCGCATTCTCAGTTGTATCCTTTATGGTCAGGGCAGATTCCAGGGCTTCCTCTTTCCCGTCCCTAGTGAAAATGGCTGAGGGCTGGAATGGAGGTTGGACCTCTGGCCACCCCACTTGGCAGCCAGTTTTTTCCAGTCACACCTCTATTTGGTCCAGACTGGGACCATGAAAACCCGACCCTCGGTCTCAAGACACATAATTTAGACTCATGTTTCCATGTACTGCTGCAGACATTCTGCATTGTCTTAGGTGCCATTTTGGCAAATGTCAAGCCAAACGTTCTGTTCAGGTGGACTTCTTTTCCAATGCTCTCTGGCTGCTGATCCACTCCCCACCCCCCATGAATTCTAATTAATTCAAAACTCTATTGTATCCCAAATTGCACAAATCTCACCTATCCTCAAGCTTTTTTGACCTATACTGGTTCCTAGTCAGCAAATGTTTAAATTTTAAATGTTCATGGTTAAATTCCTTTACAGACTTAGTTGACCTTACCCTCCAACTCCCTCCCCCAGGCTCTCCTGTCTTCTGACACTGACCACTTGTGCATCCTTCAAACCCCCCACCCATTTGCCCCATCATTTATTTGTGGTAGCTTCAGCTGCACAGGTCCCATGCTTTACAATTCACTGCTACTCCATTCCTTTAAGGCCCTTCTTGAACATACTTTTTTAAACAAGCTGTTTGGCAACCCTCCTAATACCTCTTTCCTTGTCAATGTTCTTATCCCAGCTCTGTGAAATGCTTTAGTACAATTTTTCTACATTGAGGGTGCTATGTTAATGTTTACATGTTGATGTGGAAAAAAAATTCAAAGAAGAGCAGGGGAGTTACAATATCTTGGTCAACATCGATCTCTCAGCCAATATAATAATCTTTATTTGTGTCACAAGTAGGCTTACTGCAATGAAGTTACTGTGAAAACCCCTAGTTGCCACATTCCAGTGCCTGTTCTGGTACACTGAGGGAGAATTCAGAATGTCCAATTCACCTAACAAGCACGTCTTTCGGGACTTGTGGGAGGAAACCGAGCACCCGGAGGAAACCCATGCAGAGAACGTGCGGACTCCGCACAGACAGTGACCCAAGCTGGGGATCGAACCTGGGACCCTGGCATTGGGAAGCAACAGTGCTAACCACTGTGCTACCATGCTGCCCACGCACCAAAACAGATTATCTGATCATGTGTCCCATTGCAGTTTGTGGGATTTTGCTGTCGGAAATTGGCTGCCACATGTATCTCAAAATTAATTATTTGGCTCTGAAAAATTTTGGAACCTCCTGGGTCGAGGAAGAGACTAAGTGAATGCAAGTTCAATTATACAAATTCAAAACTGAGTTGCTACCGATCTGAAACAAAAGCAAAAAATGCTGAGAACCTTCAGCAGGTAGCTGGTAACTGCAGAAACGGACCAGTTCATGATTCAGGTGCAGATCCTACTTCAAAATCCTCCTATTTTAGCTTTGAATTTTGTCCAAAGATTTAAATCACTGTTTCCTACCCATAACTTCTCCAGCTGTAGGAGAAAGGGTGATCCTTCTGTTGTCATTAGCCAATGAGGATTAATGAGGCCCTGAATTCAACTACCCATGAAAAACAGCAACTTGGCAATTCTTTTGGTACATTTTTTTTATCGTGAATCTATTTGTCACTACAAAGATTATTACTGTAAAAATGCCCAAAAGGAACTGTTTCTCAGGACTGCAGAAGTTTCTAAACAATTTACATTTTTCATGTCTAAGATGTTTATTTATATCAGAATGATAATGTCAAAAGTACATGTGTTGATGAAATTCAGTCAACCATTTTCAAATCAAACTGAGGACAATGCAGTGTGGAGTCCAAGTAGAATTGGTTAGCCCCATCAATGTGTCTGATGTACTTGGCCTGTGGAAGGCAAATTGAAATGCATGTATGTTCTTAGGAATTTCAATTTTTTGGTCCTTTTGAAGGTTTTGGCACTTGTGAAGTTTCACCTTTAGATGCAGGAATTTTTTTCTGTCTCCTAGCAGCAGCTTTTTCCATCTTGAGCTGAAATACAGGATTGTGCATTAACTATCATAATAAATGTTATATTGCAACAACCATGGTAAAATCTATTATATTGCTATAATATAGAATATATTACTGTATTACTAACTATTGCCTTATCTAACTTTTGATAGGGCAATATTATAGGTTTAATCTTCACTTTACAAAATTTGTCATTTGACTTGCACCTGGAAGAAACCTTTTAGCACTTTCTACTTTGTGTAAAGTTGTAGGTGCAACATTTATACTACTTTTCATGGCACCTTTGGATATATTATAATCACCGTGTTTTACTCTTTAAGATCCAAATGGCAAAAAGTTCCTTTTTAATGATTACTGCATGGCTTTAGTTAGACATAAATTTGACAAAGCTAAGTATTGTATTTATTATATTGATATACTGTTTAGTTACTAGGTGAAGTGAAATAATTTAGAGAAAATGGTACATTCAAAATATGTAGTGCATAATAAAAAGATTGTTAAAATATGGTATTGCATCGTATTGCAGATGGCCAAGCGCCTGGATTCGGATGAAATATTTGATTCGCCAGCCAAGAAAAAAATAACTCTTGTGGATGTAAGAAGATCCTAATAAGGAGTTATCAGGATGGTTTTCATCACTCTGGATGAAACTCAAAAATGTTGGTGTGTTCAGGAGAAATTTAAATTATCATAAACTTTTAGCCACAAAGAGAGGACCTTTCAAACTCAAGTTTTCATCCTGAAACATAAATATAAAAGCTGATCATTGCCCAGAAAGCAAACTAGATCTGTCTCTAGAACCTGTAGGCTGGAAATATTTGGTGGATCACCTCCAGGTGGATTTTCCAGTTGCACACATAATGGTCAGGTCACTGACATCAACATATTGTTTATATCTGAAGTATTGTCCGAACAGGGAAGTAATATTTTCATTTAAACAATTAACCAGATGGACCACAGTCGGACAGAGAAGTTGTGAGCATATCTCTCTTTGCTGATTTATGGAGTACACTAACATTTGGTGTCTGACCACATGCACATTGAGCTTTTTTGAATATGAGGTTGGAGGTATTCTAAAGTTAGTATAACTACTGTGAGGCAGTGGTGCTTAATATACCAGATGAACTTGACCAGTCTCCATTTGCCATACATCCACTTTGCCTGTAGGTGAGCACCACCACACCCTATTACAACATACGTTACCACTGATAACTGTGGCTCGCACAGAATAGGCTGTTTCTCTACAAGCTTTCCCTGTGGCGGAACCCCCTATCAACAGGTTTGTTGAGGGAGGGCCTGTAAAATTCCCCAGGCGATCTTTTTGCCAACCACCCAGCCCCAACATGTCTGTAATTTTATGTGGATTAGGTGAGGGCTAGAGCCAATTATTGGCCATTTGAAGCCGATCTCTTGCCCAACTTCAATTTTGAGAGGCAGGGAGAAAACCTAAGGTCATCATGCTTGGGCCTTGGGTGAGAAGAGTTAGATGTGCCTCTCCCAATATCCCCCTTTTCACATCAGGCAACTCTCGACCAAGGTTTCCCCCCAATGGCTACTCCCTTCCACCTTGGGGCTTACCTCCCAACCATACCACAAGCTCCCCCCATACCCTCCACCTTGCCACCCTTACCTGGTCCTGGACTCTGGAACTTAGAATCTGGGGACTGCTTGTAGCCCTGGCCACTGCTGCCCCTGTAAGGAGCAAAAGTCCCATCTCCAGTGCTGGGGAGCTGCTGTGATTGGCAGGGATGCATTTCCCACTGACTGTTCGGGAGGCAGGGTAGGAAACCCTGGCATTCAAAAAATCCTGCCCTTGGTTTCTCTCTCATCTCTTTCAATGATTCCTATGAGCTCATCTTTACCATTAGAGCCACCATCTTTATCTTTAAACCCATTTTTTAAGAAAGTGTTTTTATTGGTATTTTCCAGTTTTTACAGGGTAACAGGTCAAGTGTGTTTGATATTTACAAATAGTCGTTTCTTATTTACACTGCTTTTTACATGTGGTTTCCCTCCATCCGCCTCTCACCCAACCCCCCCCCCCCCCCCCCCCCCCCCCGCCTTCCCCCCTCCTCTCCTTCCTTCGTTGGTGGCTTAGTATCCCTCTTAGTGTTGCCTTCTGCCTTTGGTGCCACACACTGCATTCTGTTTCTTTCTGTTGGGGTCTTTAGTTTATTCTCGTTGGTGGGGGGGGGCGGGGGAGAGAGAGGGGGGTTCTGCGTGGCTGCTCCCCTCCTCTCCTTTTTCCCCCTGTATACTAATCTGTGGCCCCGATGGGTTCCTTTTTCCCCTCCCCTCCTCTACATCTTTCTCTTGTGTGTGTCTTCCCTTGTCTTCCTCCCTCCCCACCCCTCTCTTTCCCGAGTCGCTGTTGACCTCAAACAGGTCTTGGAACAGGTTGATGAACGGTACCCAAACTTTCTTGAAGCCCTCCTCCGACCCTCGGATGGTGTACTTGATCTCCACCAGGTGGAGGAATTCCGAGAGGTCTGCCAGCCAATCTGCAGCCGTGGGTGGGGCTGCTTTCGCCAGCTGAGCAGGATTCTCCGGCGTGTGATTAGGGATGCAAAGGCTGGGGTGTCCGCCCTCTTCCTCATGTAGATCTGGCTGGTCCGGGGGGGGGGGGGGGGGGGAGGAGGAGTGCTGCTATGGCGAGGGCTCGGAGGGTCGTTCCCTTGCAGGAGGACTCCTCCAGCCTTACCCATTCTGTGTTTGGCTCTTGTATCCATCCCCTTACTCTCTCGGCTGTGGCTGCCCGGTGATAATACTGTTGATTCGGCACTGCTAGACCGCCCATGTTTTTCCTCCTTAGCAGTGTTGTCTTGGGGATTCTTGGGTTCTTGCAACCACCCACCCCCCAAACACACACAAATGTCATGATCATTTTGTACGTTCATTTTGATCATCTGCACCCTCCCTGCCAGGGAACCCAGGAGCGCATCACATCCCTGTAGGTCCTTTATAATTTCCTCTGCCAGGCTGGTCAGATTCCACTTGTGAATCCGTGTCCAGTCATGGGCTATCTGGATCCCCAGCTAATGGAATTTGTTTTGGGCTCGTTTGCATGGAAGTCCCTCCAGTTCTGTCCCGCCCCCTTTAGGATTCACTGGGAATGCCTCGCTCTTGCCCATTTGAGTTTGTAGCCCGAAAAGAGTTCAAACTCTTCCAGCAGTTGCGTGATTGCTTTGAGGACGTTCTGTGGGTCTGAAACGCAGATGAGTAGGTTGTCCGCATAGAGCAATACTCGATGCTCTCTGCCTCCCCTTTGATGCCTTTCCAGCTTGCCATTGTGAACAGAAGCGGGGATAGTGGACAACCCTGCCTTGTGCCCCTGTGTGGCTGGAAATATTCAGAGCTGGTGGTGTTGGTCCGAATGCTCGCCTTGGGGGCGTCGTACAGGAGTTTCGCCCACGAGGTGAACCCCGTCCCCAGCCCAAACCGCTCCAGTACGCCTATTAGGTACTTCCATTTGACTCTGTTGAAGGCCTTTTTTGCGTCTAGGGTGACGATCACCTCTGGTGTTCTCTCCCCGGAAGGGGTCATTATTATATTCAGCAGCTGCCTGATGTTCATAGTTAGTTGCCTACCCTTGACAAAGCCTGTCTGGTCCTCTGTGACCACCTCTGGTACGCAGTTCTCCAATCTCTTGGCCAGTACTTTCGCGAGTATCTTCACTTCTACACTGAGTAGCGCAATGGGTCAGTATGGTCCGTATTCCATCGGCTCCTTGTCTTTTTTGGATATCACAGATACCGTGGCCTGTGTTAACATAGGAGACAGGGTGCCCCTTGCTAGTGAGTCTGCAAACGTGTCCCTTAGGTGTGGGGCCAGGGCTGGTGCAAATTTCTTAAAGAAGTCCGTCGGGTCCCGGGTGCCTTCCTCGCCTGCATGGAGCTGATGCTCTCCATGGTCTTTCCCAGTCCCATTGGTGCTTCCAGCTTCCCCACCCCATCAATTGTCCCCTACGACTGGCATGTCCAGTCCATTGAGGAACCGTTTAATCCCCGCGACCCCGTTGGGGGGTTCGGAGGTATACCGCCTTCGGTAAAAGGTCTTGAATGCTCGGTTGACTTCGTTTTGCTCAGTTACCAGTCTGCCTCACCTGAGCCATCTCTCTCGTGGCTGCCTGCTTTCTCAGCTGGTGAGCCAGTAGGCGGCCAGTCTTGTCCCCTTGTTCATAGAAGGTCCCCAGTGTCTGGCAGAGTTGGTGCACTGCCTTCCTGGTGGATAGCTGGTCAATGTCCATCTGTGGCCTTTTCCTCTCCGCCAGAAGCTCTATGGTTGGGGCCTTGGAGTACTTTCTGTCGACCTTCAGAATGGAGTCAATCTCTCCTGGCCACTCTCTCTTCCCTGTCTCTGTGCTTTGTAGGCTATAACACACACGACTGCCTGGCAAAATTTGGTTCCAACTCCATCTTCAAGTTTGCTGATGACACGAGCATAGTGGGCCGGATCTCGAATAACGACGAGTAAGAATACAGGAGGGAGATAGAGAACCTAGTGGAGTGGTGAACAACAACAATCTATCCCTCTATGCCAGAAAAACTGAAGAGCTGGTCATTGACTTCAGGAAGCAAAGTATTGTACACACCCCTATCAGCATCAATGGAACCGAGGTGGAGATGGTTAACCTCTTCAAATTCCTAGGGGTGCACATCACCAAAAATCTGTCCTGGTCCACCCACGTCGACGCTACCACCAAGAAAGCACAACAATGCCTATACTTCCTCAGGAAACTAAGGAAATTCGGCATGTCCACATTGACTCATACCAACTTTTACAGATGCACCATAGAAAGCATCCTATCTGGCTGCATCACAGCCTGGTATGGCAACTGCTCGGCCCAAGACCGCAAGAAACTTCCGAGAGTTGTAAACACAGCCCAGTCTATCACACAAATCTGCCTCCCATCCATTGACTCCATCTACATCTCCCGCTGCCTGGGGAAAGCGGGCAGTATAATCAAAGACCCCTCCCACCTGGCTTACTCACTCTTTCAACTTCTTCCATCGGGCAGGAGATACAAAAGTCTGAGAACAAGCACGAACAGACTCAAAAACAGCTTCTCCCCCGCTGTTACCAGACTCCTCAATGACCCTCTTATGCACTGACCTGATGAATACCACACTCTTGTATGCTTCACCCGATGCCGGTGTCTATGTATTTACATTGTGTACCTTGTGTTGCCCTATTAAGTATTTTATTTTTATTTTATTTTCATGTACTTAATGATCTGTTTGAGCTCCTCGCAGAAAAATTCTTTTCACTGTACCTCAGTACACGTGACTTTAAACAAATCCATAAGCTCTCCCCTAATCACCGCCTTCAGTGCCTCCCAGAGCATGTAAGGTGAGATCTCCACCTCTGGTCATTTGTGATGTACTTGTCTGTGGCTTGTAATATTTTTTGGCAGAAGCCCTTACCGGCCAGTAGGTCCATGTCCAAACTCCACGTGGGGCGCTGGACATGGCCTGTCTCCAACCTCACATCCATGTAGTGTGGAGAGTGGTCGGAGATAACTATTGCGGAATATTCCGCTCCTGTGATCCCTGAAAGCGCCGCTTTCCCCACTGCAAAGAAGTCTACTCTTGAGTAAGCTTTGTGGACCGGTGAAAAGAACAAGAATTCCTTCTCACTGGGGTGTAGGAACCACCACGGGTCCACTGCCACCATCTGCTCCATGAACATCCCCAACTCCCGCTGCCATGTTCTCCTTTTCCCCGATCTGGGGTTCGATCGGTCCGTCAGCGAGTCCTGTACACCGTTAAAGTCGCCCCTATGATCAGTTAGTATCAACATCGGGGATTTCCGCCATGGCCTTTTTATGAAATCTGTGTTGCCCCAGTTGGGAGCGTACACATTTACCAGGACTACCGGTGCACCTTCCAGGACACCACTATCCATGATGTACCTGCCCCTGGGTCCGTAACCGTCCTTCTTGCCGTGAATATCGTCCTCTTGCTAATCAGTATGGAGACTCCCCTAGCCCTCGTCCCGTAACGTGAATGGTATGTCTGTCCCACTCAGCACTTTCTTACCCACAGTCGGTCCTTCTCCCTCAGGTCTGTCTTCTGCAGGAAGACTATGTCGGACTTTAAACATCTTAGGTGAGCGAAGGCTCTGGATCTTTTCACTGGGCCATTAAGTCCCCTGACATTCCAGGTGATAATCCTGGTGAGGTGGTCATCCGGGTCAATGGGCACGAGACCCCCTGTCTCTTCGACTCCGGGAGCACGGAGAGCTTCGTACACCCCGAAACAGTAAGGCGCTGCTCCCTGCGCATCTACCCCGCATCTCAAATGATCTCCCTCGCCTCCAGATCCCATTTGGTCCGGGGGTAATGTGTCGCGAACCTTGCTATACAGGGCGCTTAGTATGCCCTTTTTAAGCTGTATGTCCTCCCTCATCTCTGCGCCCCTCTACTGCTTGGACTGGACTTCCAATGCAGTCACCGAAGCCTGACCCGGAAGTTCGGCAGTCTTACTCCTCCTCACGGTATGTAGCCTCGCGACCCTTAAGGTCGCCCCCCCCCCCTCGCTCTTCGCGAACCTCACCCCGACTGTAAGCCCAGGAGCAGGCGGTACAGTGCACAAGATATGATTTTCATCAAGTCAGAGGTCCAGCGACTCTTGAGGGAGGGGATCATCGAGGCCAGCGACAGCCCCTGGAGAGCTCAAGTGGTGGTTGTCAGGACTGGGGAAAAGAACCGGATGGTGGTGGACTACAGCCAGACCATTAACCGGTTCACGCAAGTGGATGCGTACCCCCTCCCCCGCATTGTGGAGATGGTCAACCAGATCACGCAATACCGGGTTTTCTCTACGGTGGGTCTGAAGTTTGCCTACCACCAGCTCCCGATTTGCCCGGAAGATCGCCACTACACGGCTTTTGAAGCAGCCGGCCGACTCTTCCACTTCCTCAGGGTCCCTTTCGGCGTCACCAATGGGGTCTCGGTCTTCCAGAGAACGATGGACCGAATGGTGGACCAGTACGGGCTGCGGACTACATACCCGTACTTGGACAATGTCACCACCTGCGGCCATGACCAGCAGGACCACAACGCCAACCTTAAGAAGTTCCTCCAAACCGCCCAATCCCTCAACCTCACATATAACCGCACAACCCGGCTAGCCATACTCGGCTATGTCGTGGAAAACGGAGTCCCGGGGCCCGACCCCGACCGCATGCGCTCCCTCACAGAACTTCCCCTTCCCCACAGCCTCAAGGCCCTCAAACGGTGCCTGGGGCTTTTCTCATTCTACGCCCAGTGGGTCCCCAACGACGCGGACAAAGCCCGCCCACTTATTAAGACCACTACGTTTCCCCTGACGGCTGAGGCCCGCTTGGCCTTCAGCCGCATCAAGGCTGATATCACTAAGGCCGCCATGCACGCGGTGGACGAGTCCATCCCTTTTCAGGTAGAGAGTGATGCGTCAGACGTCGCCCTGGCTGCTACCCTCAACCAGGCGGGCAGGCCCGTAGCCGCCTTCTCTAGAACCCTCACTGTTTCTGAGATTTGACACTCCTCTGTCGAGAAGGCGGCGCAAGCCATTGTGGAAGCTGTGCGGCATTGGAGGCATTACCTAGCTGGTAGGAGGTTCACCCTCGTCACTGGCCAACGGTCGGTAGCCTTTATGTTTGACAATGCACAGCGGGGCAAGATTAAAAATGATAAGATCTTGAGATGGAGGATCGAACTCTCCGCCTACACTTACGATATTAAGTATCGTCCTGGGGAACTCAACGAGCCCTCAGATGCCCTGTCCCGCAGTACTTGCGCCGGCGCGCTGGAGGAACAACTGCGGGCCCTCCACAACGACCTCTGCCACCCGGGGATCTCCCGGCTTATGCATTTTATTAAGTCCTGCAACTGCCCTACTCCACCGAGGAGGTCAGAGCCATGACCAGGGATTGCCAAGTCTGCGCGGAGTGCAAACCGCACTTCTATCGGCCAGACAAGGCCCATCTGGTAAAGTCCTCCCGGCCCTTTGAACGCCTCAGTATCGACTTCAAGGGGCCACTCCTGTCCACCAACCGCAATCTGTACTTCCTGACCGTCATTGACGAGTACTCCAGCTTCCCTTTCGCTGTGCCTTGCCCCGACCTGACCTCGGCCACAGTAATAAAGGCCCTGCACAGCATCTTCACACTGTTCAGTTTCCCTGCATACATCCACAGTGACCGGGGCACATTATTTATGAGCAATGAGCTGCATTAGTACCTGCTCGGTAAGGGCATCGCCTCTAGCAGGACTACCAGCTGCAACCCGCAGGGCAACGGGCAGTTGTTGAGGGAGAACGCGACGGTATGGAAGGCCGTCCTTCTTGCCCTCCGGTCTAGAAGTCTCCCGGGGCTCCCCGCTGTCAGGAGGTCCTCCCCGACACGCTCCACTCCATTAGGTCGCTCCTCTGCACAGCCACGACTGAGATCCCTCACAACCGCTTGTTTGTCTTCCCCAGGAAGTCTATCTCCGGGGTCTCGCTTCCATTCTGGCTGACAACTCCGGGGCCTGTCCTTCTCCAGAGGCATGTGAGGAGCCATAAAACCGACCCCCTAGTCGAGAGGATCCAGCTGCTGCATGCAAACCCCCATTACGCCTACGTCGCGCACCCAGACGGATGGCAAGATACAGTCTCCCTACGGGACCTGGCGCCTGCTGGTTCCCCTGCCAACGCCCCCCCCCCCCCCCCCCCCCCGCATCCCAGCATCGCCTACCACCACCAACCGTGTCTCTTTCGCCCCCCTGGGGCTCCTGTGTCCTTCCGCGCCTACGCTGCCCCCCGTGCCTGCATTGCCCCCCCGTGCCTTCACAGCAGCCATCCGCACCCACCTGCCGACCACTACCCCGCAACCGTCTCCGACACGCCGGGCAGAAGCTCCGAACAACACGCTCTCCGAGTCCCCATCATCTACGACGTCCGTGCCTGCCGCACCGCCAGAGCTGAGGAGGTCTAAAAGGACGATCCGGACTCCGGATAGACTGGACATTTGACCCACGTCACCCCCGCAGGACTTTGTTTTTTTTAAAACAGGGGGTGAATGTGGTGAAATGTATTCACCAGGAGATGTGGTGCCTGTGTAACCTTGAACCTTTAAATTTTGAGCTGGAACCCCGGTGGGCTCCGCCACTAGCTCCACCCCCCCGGGACAGTATATAGTCCTGCGCCCAGTGGGTGGCGCTCATTTGTACAGAAGTCACTGGCAGGCTAGTTCTTAGTGTAATAAAGCCTTTGTTCACTTGTTCATATGGTCTCGCTGTGAATTGATGGTATATCAGGGGTGTTAAAGTAATGTGCTTTCTTCTGGTATGTGACCCCGAGCCTGGCCGCGAACAGCATACCGAAATGCACCCCGTTCTTGTACAGGGATGACTTTGCCTAGTTGAACTCAGCCCTTCGTTTTGCTAGATCTGCTGCAATGTCCTGGCAGATAGGGATTTTATATCCTTCCTAGGTGCTCGCTTTCGTCTGACGCGCCCACCGCAGGATTCTCTCGCGATCCTGACATCAGTGGAGCTTTGCAATGATTGTCCACGGCTGCAACCTTGGCTTTGGGTTTCAGCCTAAGCGACCTGTGCGCTCTGCTGAGCTCTAGGGGGTTGGGGAGGTTGTTTGTCCTGACTAAGTCGTCCAGCATCTAGGCGATGTAGCCCGGTGGATCCCTGCCCTCGATACCTTCCGGCAGGCCTGCAATCCGAATGTTCTGTTGTCGGGACCTGTCGGGGCTGTTTAACACAGGGCTAAATCACTGGCTTTGAAAGCAGACTAAGGCAGGCCAGCAGCACGGTTCAATTCCCGTACCAGCCTCCCCGAACAGGCGCCGGAATGTGGCGACTAGGGGCTTTTCACAGTAACTTCATTTGAAGCCTACTTGTGACAATAAGCGATTTTAATTTAATTTAATTTAATTAATTTTAATTAATTCTCCTGGTCCTCAACTTTCCCCGTTAAGTTCCCCTGGGCTGCCACCAACCTTTTCACTTCGGCTTCCAGGGCAACAATTCTGTCGTTCTGGTCCATCAAGGCCTTTTCCAGGTTGAAGATTGTCTTCTCCTGTGTCTCCACTTTATTCCCCAGCCCATGCATGGTGGCCATTGCGTCTGCCACCGCCACCTTGACCGCCACCTGGATTTCTGTCCTGATTACTCTTCCATGGCGGTCAGCACCTTCATGAGGAAGTTCTTCCATCCGTCTCTCGGTTGTGGGGGGAGGGGGGGTTGTTGGTCACCCTCTCTTGGGCAGCTGGGGCTCCTTCGCCTCATGGGTCCACCGCCTCGCCCACCTGCTGCTCGTGGCGTTTTCAGTCATTTCTACTGTCTTTTTGGCCCCTCGAGCTCCCGTTTGCCAGCATACTCTCGTGGTTGTTTTCTTCTCGTTGTTGAGGTAGTTTGGTCTTTGAATTTTGGGTAAAATTCCCCTTTTTGGTTCTGGTTTGGAGGAGAGCCACCTGATGTGCGTCCGCTTACCACATCACTGTCACCGGAAGTCCACTTTAATCCCATTTTCACTTAATTTCTGAGCATCCAACTTTCATTTCTAGTCTCCATGCTAGTTGTCTCTCCCTCTCCTTTTCAGTTCTGGACAGTACACTTTAGAAAGGATATATTGGCCTTGGAGAAAGTGGAGTATAGATATACTAGAATTTACTAGTGTAATAACCCTCAAGAGACCCACAGAGATGACCCAAGAGATCTCCCTGTGTGGCTCGTGGAATATGAGCTACCCTGCTGAGGGCCGGAGCCCCAGCAGCTGGGGCTCATGAATCTTGTACTTAAAAGCTGGCCCAGATTGGGACCAGGACAAACGTAGTCCCTGCTAGTAATTATGTGCTGTATGCCGTGTTACGGTCTTTACTTTTGTTTGCCAAATAAATCTTTGTTGTATCACCTTGTCGGGACACCTAAAGATTTTATACAGGCGATAAAGAATATCTATGGCTGCGATTCTGGAAGTCCGGGCCGCGATGAATTCCTCACCACAAGAACAAGGTCAGAACAAGTTTGAAATTGACGTTTTTTGGGAGACTTAAAGCTTTTGGTGTAGGTGTCGGAGATTGGGCCCAGTATGCCGAACGGATGCAGTATTTCTTTCAGGCAAATTCAATTGTAGGAGACAACCGACAAAAGGTAATACCCCTGATCGCCTGTGTAGCCCCAAATTTTAGTATGATCAAAAGACTTACCTAACCGGCCATTCACAGACCTTTGATGATCAGGAGCACTTATTGCAGACCATTACGACCCCAAGCCGTCAGTGATAGCGCAGAGGTACCGGTTCAACATGGCTTAACGAACCACTGGGACATCAGTTACGGAATTCATGTCATGCCTACACAAGCTGGCTGAGCACTGCGACTATGGGCTATCCCTTCCAGAGATGTTGCGAGACCACCTTGTGTGTGGCCTAAACAACAGTCTTTACTCAACGTAATTTGTGGGCAGAACCTTATTTGGACCTAATAAGGGTCATAGAATTATCCCTCTCGCATGAATAAGCAGAAAACGGAGTTCAGGAAGTACAGGGCTCAATGGATATGGAGGTAAATAGCACATGGTCACCCCCCCCCCAATCCCTGTGAATGAGACCCCTCAAGAGCAGAGCCTATGGGACCCAGTCGCCACCCGACAACGTCAGACCCATTTGCCAAGAGCCAGGGCAGCCCGATGAGACACCTCCCCTGAGCCCCAGGAGGTAGACTCACAACAGTGCTGCACTTGTGGTTGCAGGAACCGTGGGGGCTGGGAATGCCAGAACTGTCAGCCAGCACGTCGCCCTGGTTTGGTGACACAACTACTCAGAGCTGTGGCCTTACACTTAACACAACCTGATGAGGATGACTGCATGCAACTAAATCACGGCACCAAATGTAGCCCCCATCAAGATCACTGTTCAGGTAAACGGCCACCCACTAGAGATGGAAATGGACACATGGGTCACTGTCTCGGTCATTAGACAACAAACGTACCAGAAAGTCCATACAGGGATCCAAAACCTGAGCATAAGGAACACTAAGGCAAGATTGGTGACATATACCGGAGAGCCATTACCCATCTTTACAACAACGACAATTCTGGTTGCCAATGGGCAGCAATCAGTTCGCCTGCCACTGATAGTGATTCAGGGGCCTGGACCCAGTCTGTTGGGCCATGAGTCTCCGCCTAGACTGGCAGTAAATGTTTTTACTGGGTACAGGCGGTTTGTGTGAGGCCCTGGGAAAATGCCCAGAAGGTTTCCAAGATGGCTTGGGGAAAACAAAGAAAGCCACGGTAAAAGTTTAGTGGACCCAGAAACCTAACCCAAGTATTTTAGGGCCCACCCAGTTCCATATGGCCTACTGTCGATGTGTGGGCAACAAGCTCAGCCAGCTGGAGGACTTGGTGATTATTGCCCAGTCCAGTTTGCGGAGTAGGCAGCACCTGTGGTCCCAGTGTTGAAGCCAAACAAGGCCGTCCACCTGTGCGCTAATTATAAAATGATGGCGAACAAGGCTTTCCAGTTGGATGGATACCCAACGCGTTGCATGGAGAACCTTTATGTGAAGTTGGCTGGGGGTCATTCTTCCTCCAAATGAGACGTGGGCCACGTGCACCTCCAATTGGAGTTGAATCTGGCATCCAGGAAATATAAGACCATCAATACCCATAGGGGACAGTATGAATATGCCAGGCTCCAATTTGGAGTATCATCCGCCTGTGCGCACTTCCAGCAGGTTTAGAGAGCCTCCTTCAAGGGCTCCCAAGCATGTCAGTCAACGTATTGATTATGGAAACCACCAAGAAGGAACTCTAGATAAATTAGGGGAACTCCTCCGCGGTTTCTCAGACGCAGGTGTCCACCTGAAAAGTGGCAAGAGAATTTTCCAAGTGAAAGAGGACACATACCTGGGGTACTGCATAGGCAAGAATGGTTTACACCTGGTGGAGGAGAAGGTTCGAGCTAGCAAGCAGGATCCACGCCAGAGAATATGGAAAAGTTAAAGTCATTCCAGGGCTCATAAATTATTATGAAAAGTTCAGTCCCAATCTTGCGACCATAATGGCACCATTACATGCGCACAAAGAAACATCAGAAGTGGGCATGGAGGGCGCCATAAGAGGAAGCATTTGCCTAAGTAAAACAACCAATGCTGTCCTCCAAGCTGCAAACACATTACAACCCTTCCAGACCGCTCCTAATCACATGCGATGCCTCCCCATTTGGCATTGGGGTGGTGTTCTCTCATCGGCTGGATGACAGGACAGAGAGATCGATTGTCTGTGCATTGAGACCCTTGGCTGATGCAGAGCGCACAAACGTTCAGATTGAAAAGGAAAGACTGGCTGTGATTTTGCGGTCAAAACGTTCCAGCAATACGTGTATGGGTGACACTTTGCAATCATCACGGACCCAAACCGCTACTCAAACTCTTCAAAAAGAACAAGGCAATGCCATTGATAATGCGGCCAGGATCCAGAGATGGGCATTTTTGCTGGCGGTGTATGAGTATGCCTTTGAGTATTGCCCAGGCGTGCAGACTGCACATGCAGATGCCCTGAGCCGACTCCCATTGCCGACACGTCCCTCCCATCCCCACCAGTGGTGGACAAAGTCATGTTGCCGCTAAATGTTACAGACACGTTGCCTGTTACAGCCTCACAAGTTCATGTGTGGACGCAAAAGGACCTTACGTTGGCAAAGTTGCACCACATTGCCCTATATGGGAGACTACCGGGGGAACTGCTTGAAGAACTGCGGGTTTTCACAACCAAGGAACAGGAGCTTAGCAATGAAGATGGCATTCTCCTGTGGGGAGTCTGTGTACTAGTCCCGAGGCAAGGTAGGAAAGCCATCCTGTAGGACCTGCACAATGGACAAAGGGGATGTCCAAACTGAAGATGCTCGCCAGGAGCTATGTATGGTGGCTAGGTGACATTGAGAGGTTTGTGCAGCAATGTAAGACGTGCCTTCCTTGTAACCTTCGTTGTATAACCGTCTTGAGATTCCTGAAGATTTTAGAAAGAGAAAACCAGTCAATACCAACTGCGTGGGTTCAATTCCCATACCAGCTAAGTTTGTCCGTGAAGGCCCTGCTTTCTCAACTTTGCCCCTCACCTGAGGTGTGATGAACCTCAGGTTAAATCATCACTAGTCAGCTCTCTCTCAAAAGCTGAGAGCAACCTATGGTCCTCGGGACCTACGGTGTTTTTCACAGAAATATATTACAACCTATGTTGCCCTGCACAATAGGCAAGTCATCAATAAAAGCTCTAGATGACAAGGAGTACTCTGAAACTAAACTTCCAATGGCACTCCTGGATTGCAATGAAACATCTTCGAGATCGATGGCTACCAGTGACTCCTTTAAAGTTTTAAAAATATGAATCCAGATTATGGTTTCATGTTTCAGGGGCCTTAGGTTCAAGAATGGGTGGACTTATTCTAACTTTTTAGCAAAGTCCCTTCATGTCTCTCAGAAATCAGTTTGTAAGAAGCGTAGACTATTTAGTCCCTCAGGTTTATTCCTTCACTCAATGAGATTACGGCTGAACTGCAACCAAATTCCACATAGGGCAAGATATCCTGGTACGGCGCCCCCTATCAGGATTGTCCAGTCCTGCTGAAAGTCAATGAACTTTTAGTTGGGCAGCCGATTCTCCTGCAACGGGCCCCACCACGACAGGGCCAGACAATCCTGGGCACAGTCACCTTTGTCCCATATCCCTGAATACCTTTAGCTAACAAAATCCACCCAATTTTATATTTAAAATTAACAATTGGTTTAACATCAATTACTGTTTTTGGAAGGAAGTTCCAAACTTGTACCACCCTTGCATGTGGAAATGTTTCCTAACTTCATTTCAAAAAATCTGGATTTAATTTTTCCCTCGTCCTAGTATCCTTAGCCAACGGAAATAGTTTATCTTGATTGATGCTAGCAGTTCCCCTTAATAGCTCAAAATCTTTGATCAAATTATCTTTAAATCTTCTAAATTCCAGCAAATAAAATCCTAGTTTGCATAGTCTCTGCTTGTAGTTTAACTCTTGGAGTCAGGTATCTTCCAGGAAATCTATACTGCACTTCCTCCAAGGCCAATATCCTTTCTAAGGTGTATTGCCCAGAACTAAACACAGTACACCAGGTGTGGTTTTTATATAGTTGCAGTATGAATTCTACTCTTCTTTATTCTTGGGAAGAATTTTTTTATTTTTCTACTAAGTGGTAACACAGGCAGGAAAACCGGTGTGCTGATTGGCTCTCTGCAGCCGGCTTTTTGCACCATGAGCGGAATTCTTCTGCAGCCGATGCTGGAATCAGGAAACACGATTGGGTGGTGAATCGGTTCCAATGCCAAAATTGCGGCGGGCGCCAATTTCAGGCCAAATCGCAATTCTCCGTCGCCATGTGTGACTCGTGGGTGCTGCCATCTCGATTCCATCTTGTGCTCCACCTGCCACGCGCGACCTATGGGGGCTGCCATCTTTGACACCATCTCCGATGCCGCCTGCCACGCGCGACCCATGGGGGCCGCCATCTTGGGACCACTCCACAGCCTCCCGGGAGCCCTGCTTACCCGGTCGAACGCTGGGCGCCGCCACCTCCGACCGGCCTACCCATCACCTTCCAAAGCTCGCCTCCATCACGCTCGACCAGTCCCGGCCTCATCACCTCACAAAGTCTACGATGACCGTCCGGATCAACGGGCACGAGACGGCCTGCCTTTTCGACTCCAGGAGCACAGACCGCTTTATACACCCAGATACGGTAAGACGCTGCTCCCTCCCAATGTTACCCCCGACCCAGAAAATCTCCCTGGCTTCCGGATCACATGCAGTAGAAATCCGGGGTACTGCGTCGCGACCCTTACTGTACAAGGCGTAGAGTACACTAACTTTAAGCTCTACGTCCTTCCCCATCTCTGCGCTGCCCTATTACTGGGGCTCGACTTCCAGTGCCACCTCCAAAGCCTTACTTTAAAGTTTGGTGGACCCCTGCCCCCCCTCACCGTCTGTAGCCTCGCGACTCTTAAGGTCGCCCCACCCTCCCTCTTCATTAACCTCACCCCGGACTGTAAGCCCGTCGCTACTAGGAGCAGACGATACAGTGCCCGGGACAGAGCCTTTATCAGGTTGGAGGTCCAGCGACTCCTACGAGAGGGGATCATTGAGGCTAGTACCAGCCCTTGGAGAGCCCAAGTGGTGGTCGTCAAGACTGGGGAGAAGCACCGGATGGTCATCGACTGCAGTCAGACCATCAACTGGTACACGCAGCTCGATATCCCCGCATATCTGACATGGTCAACCAGATTGCGCAGTATCGAGTCTTCTCCACAGTTGACTTGAAGTCCGCATACCACCAGCTCCCTATCCGCCCGGAGGATTGCCAATACACTGCCTTCGAGGCAGATGGCCGCCTCTACCACTTCCTTAGGGTTCCCTTCGGCGTCACCAATGGGGTCTCGGTCTTCCAACGAGAAATGGAACGAATGATTGACCAGTACGGGCTGCGGGCCACATCCCCGTACTTAGATAATGTCACTATCTGTGGCCATGACCAGCAGGACCATGACGAAAACCTCCGGCACTTCCTCCACACCGCTAAACTCCTGAACCTCACAATAAGGAAAAATGCGTTTTCCGCACAACCCGCCGAGCCATCCTTGCCTACATTGTGGAAAACGGAGTCCTAGGGCCCGACCCCGACCGCATGCGCCCCCTCCTGGAACTCCTCCTCCCCCACTGCCCCAAGGCCCTGAAGAGGATCCTTCTGCACTGTAAATTCTATGAAATCTATGAGATGCCTGGGGTTCTTATCTTACTGTGCCCAGTGGGTCCCCAGTTATGCGGACAAGGCCCGCCCACTTATTAAATCCACCCTTTTTCCCCTGACGGCCTGGCCTACCTGGCCTTCAACCGCATCAAGAAGGTATTGCCAAAGCCGCGATGCACGAGTCCATTCCGTTCCAGGTGGAGAGCGATGTGTCGGGCTTTGCTCAGGCCGCTACCCTCAACCAGGTGGGCAGGCCCGTGGCTTTCTTCTCCCGTATCCTCCATGTCTCCGAAATTCGACACTCCTCCGTCGAAAAGGAAGCCCAAGCCATTGTAGAAGCTGTGCGACATTGGAGGCATTACCTGACCGGCAGGCAATTCACTCTCCTTTTTTAAAAAATTGGCATTTCTCATATACACATCACATTTTTCTCGCCTGCGCTAATTTCCTTTATTATACAGAGGTTTAGTTTGTCCTTCGTTTAACTGACCCTACGTGCCTTTCATTGCCCTCTGGATCGGTCTATGGCCCTCCCCCCCCCCCCCACCCCGGCTGTGCTTTTATTTTATTTTCCGGACAGAGTGGAATCATCTCTTGTGGTTTCCCTGCCCACCCGGCGCGCCCCCCCCCCCCCCCCCCCCCCCTACGCCCCCGGGTTGCGCAGTCTTTTGGTAACTCATCTATCTTGGTGTTTAAAAAAAACAAAAACATTCTTATTAGGTTACTCCTCATTGTTGGCCTCGAACAGGTTTTGGAACCGACCGACAAACTGCCCCCAAGTATGCAGGAAGCCTTCCTCTGACCTTCGGATGGCGTACTTAATCTTCTCCAGGTGGAGAAATTCCGAGAGGTCAGCAAGCCAGTCTGCAGCTGTGGGTGGTGCTGCCGATCGCCAGCGAGCAGGATTCTCCGGCGTGCGGTTAGGGAAGCGAAAGCAAGGCCGTTGGCCCCCTTCCCCATGTGTAGCTCTGGCTGCTCCGATACCCCGAAGATTGCCACTATTGGGTATGGCTTCACCCTCACCTCCACAACCTTGGACATTGCCTCGGAGAAGGCTGTCCAGGACCCAGCAAGCTTGGGGCAAGCCCAAAGCATGTGGGTGTGGTTGGCCGGGCCCCTCTGGCACCGTTCACATTTGTCCTCCACCTCCGGGAAGAACCTGCTCATTTGTGTTCTGGTTAGGTGCGCTCTGTGCACCGCTTTGAGCTGCATTAGGCTTAGCCTTGCGCAGGAGGAGGTGGAGTTCACCCTGCTCAGTGCTTCGCTCCAGAGTCCCCATCCTACCTCTGTCCCATTTTTGTCTGATCTTGTCCAGTGGAGTCCGGGCTCTGTCCAGTAGCTGTCCGTATATTTTCCCACATAGTCCCCCCTTCCCTTTGCTTGTGCCTATCAGGTCCTCTAGTAGTGTGGTTTCTGGGCCTACTGTCTCTTTGCGGAAATGTGTTTCATTTGGAGGTATCTCATTTCCTGTCCTTTTGCTAGTTTCCACTTCCTCGTCAGTTCATCTAGTGTCGCCAGTCTGTGCCCGACGTAGAAGTCCCCGACCGTCAATGTGCCCCCGTCCCGCCTCCATCTTTTGAAGGTGGTAGCATGGCTGGGGGGAATCTGTGATTGCCGCAAATGGGGGCCATGGGGGACATTTTAGTTATCCCGAAGTGCTGTCTCAACTGGGTCCATGTTCTCAGCGTGGCCGCTACCACTGGGCTTGTTGTGTATCTTGTTGAGGGGGATGGGAGTGCTGCTGTAGCCAGGGCCTGGAGGGTCGTTCCTTTACAGGATGCCTCCTCCATTTGTATCCAATCTGTGTCGGGTTCTTGTACCCATCCCCTCACTCTTTCTGCCGTTGCTGCCCAGTGGTAGTATTGTAGGTTTGGTAAGGCCAAGCCACCTTTGATTTTCCTTCTGTGCAGTGTCTGTTTGGAAATTCTCGGGTTCTTACCCCCCCACACAAACGCCATGATTAGACTGTCTACGTTTTGGAATAAGGCCGTGGGGATGAAGATCAGGATGGATCTAAACAGGAAGAGGAACCTTGGCAGTACGTTCATCTTGATCGTCTGCACTCTCCCTGTCAGGGAGTGTGGGAGTGAGCCCCACCTTTGAAGGTCTCTTCTTACTTCCTCCACCAGGCTGGTCAGGTTCCACTTGTGGATCTGTGTCCAGTCTCTGGCTATTTGGATCCCCAGGTAACGGAATCTGTTCTGGGCTGTTTTGAACGGGAGCCCCTCCAGCTCTCTCCCTCCCCCTTTTGGGTTCACTGGGAATGTCTCGCTTTTGCCCAGGTTAAGTTTGTAGCCCGAGAAGGTTCCAAACTCTTTCAGCATTTGCAGTATTGCCTTCAGTCCCTCCTGTGGCTTCAAGACATAGAGGAGCAGGTCATCTGCATAGAGTGAGACTGCTCTCTGTCTCCTCTCCGGATTCCCTTCCAGCTTTTGGCATCCCGCAGGGCTATCGCCAGGGGTTCGATGGCTAGCGCGAACAAAAGTGGGGACAGGGGGCAGCCCTGTCTTGTTCCTCTCTGCAGCTCGAAGAATTTAGAGCTGGTGGTGTTAGTTCGGACGCTCGCTTTGGGAGCATTGTACAGGAGCCTCACCCAGGCGGTGAACCCTGTTCCAGTACCTCGAGGAGGTATTTCCATTCGACTCTGTCGAAGGCCTTTTCTGCGTCCAGGGAGACGATCACCTCTGGTGTTCTCTCCCCAGAGGGGGTCATTATTACGTTCAGCAGCCGCCTGATGTTAACTGTGAGCTGCCTACCCTTGACAAAGCCCGTTTGGTCCTCTGCGACCACCTCTGGTATACAGCCCTCCAGCCTTTTGGCCAGGACCTTTGCGAGTATTTTCGCATCCACGTTCAGCAGTGAAATGGGTCTGTATGATCCGCATTCAGTCCGGTCTTTATCTTTTTTGGTTATCAGTGAAATTGTGGCCTGCGCTAGCGTTGGGGACAGGGTGCCCCTTGCCAGTGAGTCCGCGAACATGTCCCTTAGGTGTGGGGCCAGGACTGGTGCAAAGTGTTTGTAGAAGTCCGCCGGGAACCCATCGGGTCCCGGTGCCTTCGCCGCCTGCATGGAGCTGATGCTCTCCATTATTTCTCCCAGGTCTATTGGTGCTTCCAGCTTCGCCCGTCTGTCTTCCCCCACAACTAGTAGTTCCAGTCCGTCTAGGAACAGTTCCGTTCCCATTGCGGGGCTCGGAGGTGTACGGTCCCCGGTAGAAGGTCTCAAATGCCCAATTGACCTCCTTTGGTTCTGTTACCAGTCTGCCTTTGCTCTCCTTTACCTGCGCTATTTCCCTTGTGGCTGCCTGCTTTCGCAGCTGGTGAGCCAATAGGCAGCCAGCCTTGTCACGTGTTTGTAGAAGGTCCCCCATGTCTGACGGAGCTGGTACACTGCTTTCCTAGTGGATAGCAGGTTAAAGTCCATTTGCAGCTTTTTTCTCTCCGCCAGCAGCTCTACGGTCGGGGCCTCGGAGTATTTTCTGTCGACTTCTAGTCTTCGATGGAGTCCACCACTTGTTGCCTGGCCATCCTCTCTTCCCTATATCTGCTTGCCTTGTAGGCTATGATCTCTCCTCTAATCACGGCCTTCAGTGCCTCCCAGAACGTGGAGGGTGAGACCTCCCTGTTTTGGTTGTTACTCACGTAGTCGCCTATGGCCTGCGATGTTTTCTGACAGAAGGCCTTGTCGGCCAGGAGATCCGTGTCCAGCCTCCATGTGGGGTGCTGGGCACGGCCTGTCTCCAACCTCACATCCATATAGTGTGGTGCGTGGTCAGAGATAACGATCGCGGAGTACTCCGTTCCCATGATCCCTGGAAGCACCGATTTTCCCCACTGCAAAGAAGTCGATACGGGTGTAAACCTTGTGGACCTGTGAGAAGTATGAAAATTCCTTCTCTCCCGGGTGCAGGAACCTCCATGGGTCCACCGCCCCCATCTGCTCCATAAATGCTATGCCAGTCTTTTTCCCTGCTCTGGGGTTTGATCGGTCGGTCAGTGGGTCCTGTTTACAGTTGAAGCCGCCCCCCCTTGATCAGTCGGTGTGTGTCAAGGTCGGGGATATCTGCCATGGTCTTCTTTATGAATTCTGTGTCGTCCCAGTTGGGAGTGTACACATTTACCAGTACGACCGGTGCCCCTTCCAGGACACCGCTGACCATGACGTACCGTCCCCCTGGGTCCGTAACTGTCTTGGTTTCCGTAAACCTTGTCCTCTTACTAATTAATATTGCTACTCCCCTAGCCCTCATCCCGTAGCATGAGTGGTATGTCCGTCCCACCCAGCACTTCCTTACCAGCAGTCGGTCCTTCTCCCTCAGGTGCGTCTCTTGTAGGTAGATTATGTCTGATTTTCGGCTTCTTAGGTGGGTGAAGACTCTGGATCTTTTGACCGGGCCGTTGAGTCCCCTTACGTTCCAGGTGACAATCCTGGTGGGGGGGTTTTAACCCCCTGGTCCTGCGGGGTCACCCATACTTACTTGGTGGACGCGCCCCTGCCCTTCGGGGTTTCCCTTCGTTAGGGGGCCGTACAAAATGGCCGCGGTCACCGCTCTCACCATGAGATCGGGCCCCAGGGCTCCGGGGTTTCCTTTTGTCCAGGAGGCACCCATCATGGCCACCAGCTGTGCGTACGCCACGTGGCTGCGCCCCTGGACTCCAGGATCTCCCTTCGTCCTGAAGCCCTCCCGAGTGGCTGTTTGTGGCACCATCTTGGTTCCTCACCCTGCTCCATGCCTGCCGAGGCCTGTATTCATGCTGCTTATCTTCCTCACCCTTCCCTTTGCTTCTCTTTTGTTCTGCGCTCTCCCCCCGACTCCTCTCCCCCCCCCCTTAGTCCCTGTTCCTCTGTCTCCCGTCCCCCCCGTGTTCTTCCCCCCCTTCTGCCCCCCTCCCCTTCTCTTTGTGCCAGGCGCTCCCTCTCCCCTGAGAAGCACGCTGCGGCCCTCCTTTCTTCCTGCCCTCCCGTGTTAGCCCTCCTCGCTAGCACGGTGGCCCCTCTCCCAGCACTTGCCCTGCTCTGATCCTGTTTTACCTTCCTTTTGCTAGCCCTTGTCTCGCCCTCCGTGCTGCCTTTTTCACCCTCATTCACCTTGCTTCGCTTCCCCCCATTGCATTGAGAGGTGGAACGAGCCCGGGAATGAGTCAGCACGGTGCCGCACAGTGCACCAAACACGGGTGTACAGTCCGTGATCGTATTGTCTCTGTTTGGGGTCTGCCCGCTGTTCTTTGTTCCGATTCTTCCTGTCTTTTCCATCCCCGTCGCTTTCATGATGGCCGTTGTGGCCGTCCCTCCCCCAGTTTGTTCGCTCTAACAAACTCCTCCGCTGCTGCTGGGGTGTTAAAAAACAGCTCCGTCCCCTCAAATGTTACCCAGAGTTTGGCTGGGAATAACACCCCAAATTTCACATTACTTTTGTGCAGTGCTGATTTGGCCCTGTTGAATTCAGCCATTCTTTTGGCCAGGTCCGCCCCAATGTCCTGGTACACCCTTATGGTCTTCCCTTCCCACGTGCTCGCTTTCGTCTGCCGGGCCCACTTTAGGATTTATTCCCTGTCTTGGAACCTTCACGATAAGCTGCTCCCCGGCTTTGGGCCTGGGTCGGAGTGACCAGTGCGCCCTGTCGATTTCTGGGGGGTTTGGAAACTTCTCCCTTCCCACTAGCTTGCCCAGCATTTGGGTGACATAGCCTGTTAGATCTCTGCCCTGCATCCCCTCTGGCAGACCCACTATTTTAACATTCTGCCGTCTAGACCTATTTTCCTGGTCCTCCACTTTCCCTCTTAGGCTTCCCTGGGTCGTTACCAACCTTTTCACCTCGGTTTTCTGAGTTACCATCCTGTCGCTCTGGTCCGAGGCGGCCCTCTCCAACTCCTGAATAGTTTTCTCCTGCACCTCCACCTTCCTTTCCAGGCCGTTGATGGTTCGCTGCATTTTTTCTGTTGTCTCCGCCAGCATCTCCTTCATCATTGTGTGGAGCTCTGTCCTGAGTGCCTCCCTCATGGCATTTATCTCCGTTTTTACCTCCTCCTTTATGGCGTTTATTTCCGTTTTCAGCACACTTCTCCATTCCTCCCACTGGGGGGAATGGGATGGTCGCCACGTCCTGTTCCTCCGCTGCTTGGCTCGCCAGCTTTTCCGCTTCCTGATTCGCCTGAACCTCCGCCTCGCCCCGCGGGGTCGTCTGCCTGCGCGGCCGCAGCTCCTGCTTTTTTCCTTCGCTGCTGTTCCTTCGTACATCTCGCCGTCCCCCCAATTTATTATTTGAAGACATATTTCTATCTGTGCCTTTCTCTTTTTTTCCTGGGTTTTGGTGCGAAAAAGAAATTCTTTTTTTTTTTGTTTCCCCCCCCCAAAGAAAAAAAACCCCAAGGGTTTTTTTTTCTCCTTTTAAAAACAATTTTTTTAAAATAAAAAGGGATTTTTTTTTTTTTGAAGTTTTTTTTCCCTTTAAAAAAAGTTCTTTTTTTTTAATTTGCAGGAGAGGAACAAGGAAGGCTGAATTTTAAAATTCTTATTTTGTTCTTGTGATCCTCTCGGTGCTCCGACTTTCAGGCCGTTTCTGAGCGATCCCCACTCCTCCACGTGCAGCTCACCGGGACCAGTCTCTCCTTTTTTTTTCTCTCCCTCTCCAGCTCCGTGGATAGAAGCTTTGGCGCTTGGGCAGGGCCGAATTCGCGGGGCCTAATGAATTTTTTAAAAAAAATTCCCCGGGGAAACCCCGCCACAAAAGATTTTGTGGCTGTGCGGGAGCGTCTTTGCTGCTGCCGCTCCGTTCGCGATCGCCGCCGGAACTCCTCTTCGCGATTCACTCTCCTCACTGACCAACGGTTGGTTGCCTTCATGTTTAACAATACACAGCGGGGCAAAATCAAGAACGACAAGATTCTGAGGTGGAGGATCGAGCTCTCCACCTACAACTACGAGATCTTGTACCGACCGGGGAAGCTCAATGAGCCCCCAGATGCCCTATCCCGCGGTACATGTGCCAGCACACAAGTAAACCGATTTCGGGCCCTCCACAATGACCTCTGTCACACCGGGGTCACTCGTGTTTTTCACTTTATCAAGGCTCGCAACCTGCATTACTCCATCAAGGAGGTAAGGACCGAGACCAGGGACTGGCAGATCTGCGCGTAGTGCAAACCGCACTTCTATCGGCCAGACAGGGCGCACCTGGTAAAGGCCTCTCGCCCCTTTGAGCACCTCAGCATTGACTTCAAAGGGCCCCTCCTCTCCACTGACCGTACCGTGTACTTCCTCAACATTGTTGAAGAATACTCAAGATTCCCCTTTGCCATCCCATGCCCTGACATGACCTCTGCCACCGTCATCAAGGCCCTGTACAGTCTCTCCACCTTGTTCGGGTTCCCCACCTACATCCATAGCGATCGGGGTTCCTCCTTCATGAGCGACGAGTTGCGTCAGTTCCTGCTTAGCAAGGGCATCGCCTCCAGCAGGACGTCCAGTTACAAACTCTGGGGCAACGGACAGGTGGAGAGGGAGAACGCGACGGTCTGGAAGGCCGTCCTCCTGGCCCTACGGTCTAGAAGTGTACCAGTCTCCCGCTGGCAGGAGGTCCTCCCCAATGCGCTCCACTCCATCCGGTCGCTCCTGTGCACTGCCACCAACGAGACCCCTCACGAACATATGTTTGCCTTCCCCAGGAGGTCCACCTCCGGGGTCTCGCTCCCGTCCTGGCTGACAGTCCCAGGGCCCGTCCTCCTCCGGAAGCATGCGAGGAGTCATAAATCAGATCCCCTCGTCGAGAAGGTTCTGCTCCTCCATGCCAACCCACAATATGCCTACGTGGCACATCATGACGGGCGACAGGACACAGTCTCACTTCGGGATTTGGCACCTGCAGGTTGCCCAGCGACCATCACCACCACCCCCGACCCTCCACCACTACCCAGCTACTTCAAGATCTGGCACCCGCAGGCCCACCGGCGACCATCACCACCATCCCCGCCCCTCCACCGCCCCCCCTCCACCGACTCAACTATTGGGTACAGAAGAGGACAACACGCTCCCGGACGCGCAGGTCTCGACACCGGTGACCACACCACAGCCGGGACTGAGGCGATCACGGCGGAAGGTCAAGGCCCCCTACAGACTTGATCTTTACGTCCACTTCACCCTCGCTGGACTCTTTTTTTTAACAGGGGGTGAATGTGGTAAACCACTGTGGTATATAATATGTGTATTGTGGTAAACTGCTACTGTATTACATGTAATGTGGTAAACCACTGCCTGATGGCTCCGCCTCCCCTTGGGCTCGGTATAACGGTGGCTGGTCTACGCCTCCGACCCAGTTAGGGATCAGAGGCCAGGAGGCTTTCTGTTTAGTTTATTAAAGCCTCAGTTACATTCACTACTCGGCTTGTGTTCATTGATGGCACATCATTCCCTAGATATAAAGACCAGCAGTCCATTAGCCTTTTGACCATTTGTTGCACTGTCCATTTTAAATAAAATCTGTGGACATGCACATCGAAGTTTCTTTGGATCTCAATTGCTTCTAACCTTTAACCATTTAGAAAGTACAATAATTATCTTTTTTAGGCCGACAGTGGGGGAAAAAAAATCACAATTTCCTGTATTGAAATCTATTTGTCACAGTTTTGTTCATTAACTTATACTGCATATACTTTTGAATCATCTACACTGTTTGCTTTGCATCTTAAATAAATGACATACTATACTGTTATCTATGTTCCCAATAAATAGTGAATAGTTAAAGTTCCAACATAGATCCCCATCTCCTGGAACTCAGTCAATTGCATAACCAAGACAATAATTTGCCCTCAATGCCATAAGCTTCAACTATTTTTCCAATTAGGGGACAATTTAGCATGGTCAATCCACCTACCCTGCACATATTTGGGTTGTGGGGGTGAGACCCATGCAGACATGGGGAAAATGTGCAAACTCCCTATGGACAGTGACCGAGGGCCGGGATCAAACCCCGGTCCTCGCCGCCATGAGGAGCAGTGCTAACCACTGTGCCACCGTGCCGCCCATAAGCTTCAACTTTAGCTCACGGTCAGGACTTTAGCAAATGCATTTTGAAAGTCCATAAATAACATCCATAGACATTCCCCTGTTGGCTACTTCAGTTACCTCTTTAAAAAATTGAATCAGATTTGGCCTACCCTGTACAAATCCATGCTGGCTTTCCTGATCAGCTGATATTTTTCACTTTGTTCAATCACTCTATCGTTAATTATAGATTCTAGGAATTTCCCAAAGACAGGCTGTTCTATAATTACATGGTTTCATTTTTTGAAACTTACTGAAATAGCCAACTGATATGCAACTTTATATATAATATCGGTTCCAAAATCGAGAGACCTTAGGAAGTTGATAGTTAGGGCTTCTGCGATGGTCTCAACTACCTTCTTTACCATACTCCGATGAAAACCATTCAGTCCGAGGGAGTTTATACCTTTAATGAAATTATTTACTTAAATTACTGTTAATTTGATTGATCTGTTAAATTTGATGAATTCCTGATTCAATATCAATCTCCTTGCGATGTCTGCCATGTTGGCGGCACGGCAGCACAGTAGTTAGCACTGCTGCTTCACAGTGCCAGGGACCCACGTTTAATTCCGGCCTTGGGTGACTATCTGTGTGGAGTTTGCACGTTCTCCCCATGTCTGCGTGGTGCTCCAGTTTAATCCCACAGTCCAAAGTTAGGTGGATTGGCCATGAAAAAACTGCCCCTTAGTGCCCAGGGATGTGCAGGTTGGGTGTGGTTAAGGGGATAGAGCAGGCGGGCGAGTGAGTCTAGGTAGGGTGTTCTTTCAGCGGGTCAGTGCAGACTCGATGAGCTGAATGGCCTCCTTCTGCACTGTGGGGATTCTCTGGTTCTTTACTGCAAATACTGATACAGAGTAATTATTTAACATGTTCTCATTTCCTTATTTTAATTTATAATATCATCACCCATTTTTAAGGGACTCACATTGGTCTTAACTACTATCTTTTTCCCTAATTGTAAAAGTTTTGTCTGTTAATTTTCATATCCCTTGCAAGTTTATTTAATATTCACCTTTTGTAGCCTTACTGTTTGTCACCCTTACCTGTTCTTTGTCTCTGCCTAATAAAATAATACATATTGTCATGTGAGAGTACCTTTAATGGATGGACATGGATGTTTAAGCAATGTACCTTGAAGAAAACAGTGATGTCAGAGAGTGGGTGGGGCTGAGCGAGGTCAGCCATTTGGAAGTTTTGTTTTGCAGTTTGAAAAGAGTTTGTGAGTGTCTGTGGGTTTCCAGAGAGCTGCATGAAGAAAGCAAGGTGCTGGAGCTGAAGTCACCCAAGCTAATATATCTCTGCCATTCTACAGAAAATATATATATCCTTTAACCTGATGTGATTTTGTTTAAAGGTGTTAAGTCTCTTGGAAGTTTGGAACTTCCGGTAGCGTGGGCGAGCAGGGCGGCCGCAGCAACAAGAGCTCCCGCCGGTGGCCGCGATTCACGGCGATTTCGGGGAAATCCCCGAGTCTTCACGCACCCCCCGACTATCGTTGGCCTTTGGGGCCGTCACGAGCAGCCAGCGGGGCCGGTTTAAAAACCGGCGAAGAACTCCGCGCGGGTGTCGGGCGCTGAGGCGCTGGGCCCAGCGCGGCGTTGAGGTCAGAGCAGCGGGGGCGGAGCTAGGAGGAGGCCGAGGCAGCAGGCCCGATGCCAGGGCACTATGTAGGGAGGGTGCTCCACGTCGGATGGCTCCCACCTAGGTGGAAGAAAGAAGGCTGAAGCCTGGTCCCAAGGGAGCTCTTTGTGAATGCACAGGAGAAAGAAAGAAGGTTTAAGGAAGTTTGGTAAAAGTTTTTTTATTCTCTCCCGCTTTTTTTTTCAAAAAAGAATAAGTCAGATTGATGAAGGACATGAGGGTGAAGGGGGAGAGAGGACAAAAGAAAGAAGATAACAAACAATAAGCCGCTAAAGGATGCGAAGAGCAGCGTCGAAGAAAGGAGGAAACGCGGGTTCGCCACTGAAGGAGAAGACGAGCAAAAGTGTTGACAGGATGGCAGAAGCCGAACTGCAAGGCGGGGCCGCACTACTTACGGAGAAGATGACCGAGGTGATGGCGGTGGAGCTGGAAAAACAGTTTGCGAGGCACATGGAGGCCTTGAGGAAGGAGACGGCGGTCGCGTTGAAGTCATTGGTGGAGGAGGCAATCGGCCCGGTGAGGTTGGCGGTAGCAAAGGCATCGGCCGAGGTGAGAGAGCAGGGCGAGAAGATGAAGGAAGTGGAGGAGGCCGTGTCACGATACAGCGACCAGGTCACCTCGATGGGGACGAGCTGCGGAGGGTGGTGGAGGTTAACAGAGGACTCCGAGCAAAGTTGGAAGACTTGGAAAACCGCTCAAGGCGGCACAATTTGAGAATTATGGGCTTGCCCGAAGGGACAGAGGGCCCAAGGCCAACACAATACTTCGCGAAGAAGTTGGCGGAGCTGATGGGGGAGGGTGAGAGCCCCACCCTGTACGAGCTAGGCCGAGCTCATCGGTCATTAAGGCCGAAGCCCAAAGTGAATGAGCCGCCAAGGGCAGTAATTATCTGCTTCCATACGTTTTGCATGAAAGAGAAGGTATTAAGCTGGGCGAAGCAGAAGCGTGACGTGCTGTGGGATGGTACTGCAGTTCGGATCTACCAGGACTTGACGGTGGAGTTTGCAAAAAGATGAGCAGCGTATGGGCGAGTGAAGGCGGCTTTGTACAAGAAGGGGATGCGATTTGGTATGGTGTACCCGGCGAAGTTGAGAGTAACATATAACGCCAAAGACTTTTATTTTGAGACAGCGGAGGCGGCTGAGGCGTTCGTGAGGGCAGAAGGCTTGGGACAGACGTGAAGAGCGGAACTGGAAGAGAGACTGTGGACTGTGTTTGAGAAGCTGGAAAATGTATAAATGTTACAACTTTCTTTTTACTGATTTGTATTGTAATTTACTTCTCTTTGCATTGTTACAGAGTTCAAGTTAATGGTGGGTTGATTGGCGTTCTGTGTTGCGACGGTTAAATGTTATGTTAGTGAATTGAAGGGGTTGGATTGTTGGGTTTGTTTTGGTGCTTCTTTCTCTGGGACTGGGTGGAAGGGGGCGAGATGTCTTGGCGGGGGAAGCCACCCGCGCTAGCTAACTAAAGTCAGTTAGTGAACGGGGGTGAGGTGAGAGGAGGACTGCGGACGTTGGAGCCTGGATAGCAGGCTTCAAAGGGCCTATGAACAGAGCGAGAGGGGGGAAGGTATGGATGTTGGGGGATGTTTTTGTAAGGGGGGTTCTTGGGAGGGGTGGGAAGGGGTTTGATGTTAACAATGGACAGGGGCGGGTCAGGCTTATGGGGCAGGGCCTGGTGGTATGGTGATGGTGGATAAGAAAGGTGGGGGAGGGGGGGGGGGGGTAGAGACCCCCAGTAAGGATAGTCACGTGGAACGTGAGAGGGCTAGGAGGTCCAGTCAAGAGTTTAAGAGTGCTTGCGCATCTTAAAAGTTTGAAAGCCGATGTAGCAATGCTGCAGGAGATTCACTTGAGGGTGAAGGACCAGGTGAGACTTAAAAAGGGCTGGGTTAGCCAAGTGTTTCACTCCGGATTTGATGGAAGGGCTCGAGGGGTAGCGGTGTTGGTCAGCAAAAGGGTACGCTTCCGGATGGAGAAGGTGGTGGCAGATCAGGGGGTAGATATGTGATTGTGGCAGGGGCGCTGAAGGGGAGATTAGTGGCGCTGTTAAGTGTATACGGTCCCAATTGGGACGATGTGGGATTCGCGAGGAAGGTGTTTGGGGCCATTCCCGACTTAGACACGCATGAGCTGATTGTGGGGGGGGGACTGGAACTTGGTGCAGGAGCCAAAGTTGGACAGATCACGGCCGCGCTTGCTGGTCCCATCAGGGGGGGCGAAGGCGCTGGCTGGGCTAATGGTGGAAATGGGAGGGGTGGGCCCTTGGAGGCTCCTGCACCCAAGGGAACGCGAGTATTCGTTTTTCTCAGCGGTCCATAAGGTATACTCGTGGATCAACTTTTTTGTGGTGGGAAAGGCTTTGCTGGCTGGAGTCAAGGGGTCAGAATACTCTGCATTTGCAGTGTCAGATCACGCTCCACATTGGGTGGGTATGGTGCTGGAGAATGGGAGCGCAGAGACCGGGGTGGAAACTAGATGTGGGGCTTTTGAGGAACAAAGTGTTCTGTGAGAAAATTGAAAAGGTAATTAAGGAATATGTAGGATTCAATTGTACAGGTGAGGTGTCTAAGGCAGTAGTCTGGGAGGCTCTAAAGGCGGTGGTGAGGTAATTTTGTTTAAGGCCAGGGTGGACAAAGAGGAGAGGTTGGAGCAGCAGAGGGTAATAAATGAGATGTTGGAGGTAGATAGGAGGTATGCAGAAGATGGGGACCCAGCGAAGCTGGAAAAGAGGAAGGAACTATAGGCGAGCTTCGACCGACTGTCCACCAGGAAGGCGGTGTGCCAACTGAGACGAGCAAGGGATGCAGTTTATGAACATGGAGATAAGGCGGGCATGTTAGCAGGTCAGCTCCGGAGGGAGGCAGCGGCAAGGGAAATTCTTCAGGTGAGGGATAGGGCAGGGAAGTTGGTGGTGGCTCCAGTGCTGATTAACAAGGCTTTTGAGGCGTTTTATGAGAGGTTGTACAAGTCAGAGCCCCCCAGGGGAGACCGTGAGATGCAGGAATTTCTAGATGGGTTGGAGTACCTGAGGCTAGGGGAGGGGGACAGGGCTACATTAGAAGGAGCAATAGTGGAGAAGGAGATAAAGGATGCGATTGGGAGGATGCAGTCAGGGAAGGTGGCAGGGCCGGATGGGTTTCCGGTGGAATATTATAAAAAATTCAAGGATAGGCTGACACCCCTGATGGTGGGGATGTTTGAAGAGGCGACAGGGAAGGGGGTGTTGCCGCAAACCTTGGGGCAGGCATCGATTTCACTGCTGCTAAAAAAAGATAAGAATCCGACGGAGTGTGGATCGTATCGGCCCATATCACTTCTGAATGTGGACGCAAAAGTGTTGGTGAAGGTACTGGCGGGTAGGCTGGAGGAGTGCCTCCCGAAGGTGATAGGGGAGGATCAGACGGGGTTCGTGAAAGGGAGGCAGCTGTTTTCGAACATTAAGTGGGTTTTGAATGTCGTTATGGCACCGGCGGAAGGGAAGGAAACAGAGGTGGTTGTGACATTGGCCGCAGAGAAGGCGTTTGATCGGGTAGAATGGGGGTACCTGATGGCAGTGCTGGAGCGGTTTGGGATTGGACCAAGATTTGTGAACTGGGTAAAGCTATTATATAAGGAGCCGAAGGCGAGTGTCCGCACAAACAATGTCAGTTCGAGATACTTTTCTCCCCACCTTGGGACGAGACAGGGATGTCCTATGTCCCCCCCTGAGCCATTGGCCATCGCATTGAGAAGTTCGCGAGCATGGAAAGGAATAGTGCGGGGGGGGGTTAGAGCATAGGGTGTCCTTATATGCCGACGACTTGCTGCTGTATGTATCGGAACTGAGTGCGTCGATAGGAGGAATATTGGAGCTACTGCGGGTATTTGGGTCTTTCTCTGGGTACAAGTTGAACCTGGACAAGAGTGAGTATTTTGTGGTGTCTCGGCCGGGGGTGGGGGCAGGGGTGGGGGGGCTGCCATTCCGTAGGGCAGGGACTCACTTTAGGTATCTGGGGGTGCCCTGGCCTGGGGGGAGGCTTCGCAGGTGGTGGGGAGTTTGGTGGGGAGAGTGAAAGCCGATCTGGCAAGGTGGGATGGCCTTCGTCTGTCACTGGCGGGTCGGGTACTGGCGGTTAAAATGAATGCGTTGCCGCGATTTCTGTTTATTTTTCAATGCTGTGGTGGTATGTATTACGGGTGTTAAGGTACCCTGGGATGCCGAGAGGCTATTGGTAGATAGACACTGGATTCCGATTGGATCAGGCCGCCTGCTGGCTCCACCCAGCAAGGCGGAGTATAAGAGCCCGGGTTCTCCCAGCAGCCGCATTCTGTAACTGTGCTGCTGGGGAACAAGTCTGCGTAATAAAGCCATCGTTCGACTCCTTCTCATCTCGTCTCATGAGTGATTGATTGTGCTACAAATGCCTACCGATTTTCCTGCCAAAGCTTTTTTCAGGAAGATTGAGGGAAGGATTATCTCGTTCATATGGGGAGGGAAGGTGGCCAGAGTGAAAAAGGTGCTGCTACAGAGGGGAAGGCAGGCAGGGGGTTTGGGTCTCCCGAACCTGTTGTACTACTACTGGGCGGCGAATGTGGAGAAAGTGCGGAGCTGGGTCAGAGGGGTTGATTCCCAGTGGGTCAGAATGAAGGAGAGTTTGTGCAGGGGGTCGGGGCTGAAAGCACTAGCAACGGCGCCGCTCCCGATAGCTCCGGGGAAATACTCCGGGAGTCCGGTAATAATAGCTTCATTGAAAATCTGGAGGCAGTTTCGCCAACACTTCGGTTTGGGGGCAGGGTCAAGGGAAATGCCGATTCGGGGGAGCCACAGACTTGAGCCAGGGAGGTGGGATGGAAGTTTTCGGAAATGGGAAGAGAGGGGTAGTATGGGCTGGAGCAGGGAGAAGTGTTTGGGTACATGCAGGTTCGGGATTTTGCCAGGAAGGAGATATAGAGCTTCCCAGAGGAACCGGCCTCCACATTGCTGGAGGAGGTGCTGACGACAAGGGGACTGGAGAAGGGGGCAGTGTTAGCGGTGTATGGATCTATTTTGGAAGAGGATAAGGCACCACTGGAAGGGATCAAAGCAAAGTGGGAGGATGAGCTGGGAGAGGTTATAGAGGAGGGGGGTCTGGTGTGAGGTGCTCCGGAGGGTGAATGCCTCCAACTCATGTGCGAGGTTGGGGCTGATACAGCTGAAGGTGGTATATAGAGTGCACCTCACGAGGGCGAGGATGAGCCGAATTTTTGAAGGAGTAGAGGTTGTGTGTGAGCGTTGTGGGGGGGGCCCCGCTAATCATGTTCATATGTTTTGGTCCTGTCCAAAGCTAGGGGAGTACTGGAAGGAGGTGTTTAGGGTAATTTCCAAGGTGGTGTGTGTGAAACTGGACCCGAGTCCCTGGGAGGACATATTCGGGGTGTCGGACCAGCCAGGGTTGGAAACGGGTGTGGAGGCAGATATCATAGCCTTCGCCTCATTGTTCGCCCGAAGGCGGATCTTGCTAGGATGGAGAGCAGCCTCTCCACCCAGTGCCCTGGCGTGGCGAGGGTCCTGTTGGAACACTTGACCCTTGAGAAGGTTAAGTTCGAACTGAGGGGAAGCTCGGAGGAGTTCTACAAGTCATGGGCACTATTTATTATGCACTTTCAAGAACTGGAAAACATCGAACATTAGTTGGGGGGGGTGGGGGGGATGGGGGGGGGGAGGGTTTGGGGGAGAGGGGGGCTGTGTAGATTAAGGGTGACTATGGGTAATCCCTGATTCCTTTTTGTCATTTGTTTATGTAAACATGCGGGCTGATATTTGGGGATTGGTGGGAGGATGGGAGCGTTGTTACTGTTATGGGGATTGACATATCTGTTGCTGATTATTGTTTGTTGTTGATGGGTGTAAATGCAGGAGAAAATGGGTAAAAGGAGGAGAATTTAAAAAAAAAATTTTTTTAAGTCTCTTGGAAGTTTGAAGGAACATTTTCAGGAATTATTTACTGTTGCAATATTTTCTGAGTTATCTTTGAAGTAAGGGGTGTTAAGAGATCCAATGTTTATTTAAGATGTCAAGTTGAGTTCATGGAATAAACAGTGTTTTGTGTTTAAAAACCCACGTGTCCATAATTGTAATCCCGTACCTAGGGGAAAAGACACGTGCTCGGAAAAGCAACAAATCCATTAAAGGGAGAGGTTGGTTGAACTCCATGATACATTTTGGGGTTCTGAAAACGCCTCGCCCATAACAATATAAATTTTACAAAAGCCATTTCAAAAAATGATACAGCTACTCAATGAAATACATCCTAGGTTGTTTTTATATTTACTAATCTGATGTGACCATACCCGTTCTTGATAACGGCTTTCAAAGTAAGCCATGTCTCGTTCCTCAGCTGTGGGCAGGTGAGCAAATCGACTTAAACCGGAAACATCTGTAGAGATACCAGGAAGTTTTTTAATATAGTTATTCATTCACATATTCAACAATATGAATAGTTTATTTAATTTGTAGAGATTTTATACTGGGTACAAATATTTGTGTATCTTCTGGTACTAAATTATATTAATTTGAAAGCTGCATACATCCTTCAACACTAGGAGGATTTGAGTTTCGGGGAAAAGAAATTATACAATTATAGTTGCTCAGAAATGTTTGTTACAGATTATTAATGTGTGTAGCAATGTAATTTAATGTGTGGAAGAATCAGGAATTTGCTGTGGATTGAGTGTGAATAGAGTAGAGCAATAATTTTGTTTCCCAAATACGTTCCATCATAATTTGGCATATTAAAATATTTGTATATCTTTTTGCAGATAATTATTTATATTGACACCACAAAAATGTTGCCCATGTACATTATTTCTCCTTTTTTTTCAACAGTTCACCCAGCAATTTATTATACTTATGCTCCATCAGAACACAAGAGGGACATCTGTCTGACTTATCTACTTAGAACTGAGATTATGGCAATGATATGATAGATAATTGTGAATTTTAGAATTTAAATATGGTGCACTAACATCGGGCGGGGGGGGGGGGGGGGGGGGGGGGGGGGGCTGGTGATGATGGGCAAGATGACATTTTGAACAGAGAGTCCGGATTTCCCCTCATGCTGTCAAGGTTTACTTGTCTTTTGGTCCTGGTAGGACAACTTCCGGGCAGGGGCCCTGATGGACAGCCTTCGCTTCTAGCTGGATAGGGAGAACTCCGGAACAGGTCCTGGGACCTGACAGATGTGATCCTCAACCCTGAGGGCGAGGTGAGTGCAAACCTGCGAGCGATTGGGCATGCATGATCCTAGACCCTGGAGTGTGATGGGGATAGGGATGTTGTTGAGGTGCTGGCGTTGGACTGGGGTGAGCTCGGATAAAGATGGGTATGATGTCCAAACACAGGGACCTTTGAATGAAGGTAGGGCGTTAAGTACAATCCTTGCTCTTCCTAGCCCATAAGCAGTGCTACAAAGTCGCTTCAGCTGCAGGGTTTCCTCGGGCCTGGGAAACTCGGCAGCTGTATCACCTGTCAAACATGTTCAAAAAGAGGCTACCAGCTTCATTAACACGTTTAATCTCTCAACCTCTCTCCATAAAAGGTGTAATTGAACTTGTTGGATTCAGAATGTTTACATTTCACCCCGAACTGCTCTCAGTCACCCTTTTCTGTATACTTAAATTGCTGCCCAAAAGTATGAGTTTGGCATGGTTAGTTGCATTCTGCCACTGGATCATAATGCTGCAAGTTTCAGCACAAAACCAAAATTGGAGTACAAAGTCTAGTTGACAATACTGAGGAGCAAAATAAAATAATTTGCCTTTGACGTGTCTTTTCACATCTTCAGGACATGGGAAAACATTTCAGATTAAATTCATTACTTTTGAAATAAAGGGTGTGATTTTACGGCCGCTTTGCGCCCAGCATGGATCCAGCTGCTCAGTTAAATAGCGGGAGAGGCCAAAGTTGAAATCCGCTCCAGGAGTGAATGGTTCACAATCTAACCAGAGTGCTCCTGGTGGCAAGTTCCAGATCCCGCCCAAACATGGTGAGAAACCAATTAAGAGCAATCTACATCTCATTAGCTGCTGCCCCAGTGCACAGCGGGGGGGGGGGCTGTTCGGGGAGCTGGGCATCAGAGGTCGGGGGTCATTCCTGGGCTGGGAGGGTGAGGACATGGCATCTGAGGGGAATACAAGTCATCCTCCGATATTGTGTATACCTATAACAGGGGCATCTACAACTGCTGCCTGTCTGTCCTACCAAACACTTCCAGGACAGAGCGAGTGCATAACCAATTGGAGGCGTCCCAAAGGTTGCAGATGCAGTAGATTGCGCCGGCAATGCGTGGCATCAAGGTCAACACCGCTAGGCTGGCGACCGCAATGGAAAGCCTAGAGCGACAATGTCAGCGCTTTGAATGGTGGTGCCCAAGGCATGACTCAGTCAGTGACGACCACGGCTGAGGGCCTCGACATCATGTCCCAGTCGCTGAGGGATGTGTCCAAGATGCAGTTGGACATTGCCAAGGCACTGAAGGGCATGGCTCAGATGCAGGTGGACATAGCCGAGGCACTCCAGAGCATGTCACAGTCACTGGGAGCATCGCTGAGGACATCAACACCAGAACCGGCAGAGCCAGATGGCACAGAGACCTCTGGAGCTCACTCCAGCTGCCCCTCGGCCCTATGTGGACCGCAGGTCCCTCTAGACACACCGTCTGGGAGGAGAGAGCACTGGAGCTAACTTACCTTTGCAGCCCGGTGGAGGTTGTTGGTCTTCTTCCTGCACTGTACGGCGATCCTCATTGTGATGCTGTCCAAACTGACGGCCGCTGCCACTGCTTCCCAGGCATCATTGGTGGTCCTGCTGCTGGTCGGTTAGGATTATATTCATTGGAGTTTAGAAGAGTGAGAGGGGATCTCACAGAAACTTACAAAGTTCTAACAGGATTAGACAGGGTAGATTCAGAAATAATGTTCCTGATGCTGGGGAAGTCCAGAACTAACTAGGGGTCATAGTGTGAGGATAAGGGGTAATCCTTTTAGGACTGAGGTGAGAAAAAACATCTTCACCCAGAGTAGTGAATCTGTGGAATTCACTTCCACAGAAAGTAGTTGAGGCCAAACGGTTGTGTAATTTCAAGAAGGAATTAGAGAGAGCTCTTGGGGCTAAAGGGATCGTAGGGTATTGGGTGGGGGGGCAGGATCAGGGTATTGAACTTAATGATCAGCCATGATCATTGTGAATGGCGGAGCAGACTCGAAGGCCTAATGGCCTCCTCCTGCTTCTATTTTCTATGTATGTTTCCATGTATTCTTGATTAATAAGGGGATCAGGGGTCATGGGGAGAAGGCAGGAGAAGGGGATGGGAAAAATACCAGCCATGATTGAATGGCAGAGCATAATCGATGGGCCGAGTGGCCTAATTATGCTCCTATGTCTTATGGTATGGTCGTCCGACCCCCTTGGGGGAACAAGGTGTCCACAACGTCCAGAGGCATCCCCAAAGCGTGGAGCAGGTCTGCGTGGTGCCATGCTTGTCTGCTGACTGGGAGTGAGTTTTGAAGGAGAATTTCAAACCAGTTGCCCCTTGTTAGCGGGGAGCTGCTGGGCACGAGTCTGGTGAATCAGCTGGCGGGTCAGCCAATACCAGCATGAAGCTCGTGGGGGATCATTTTCGGCACTCAAATACCGGCCGCAGTTTCACCGGGTCGGCCGTCGAGAAAGACCCAGGAAGTCGGGCCCAATATGACACTTCAAACTTTTTCTATTAAATTGCGCCCACAATTTCTCTTGCTATTAGCGAACACAACAACCAATCTACACACAGGATTCCACAAACACTACATTAATGAAATATAATTAAGTTTTGGTTAAAAATGAATTTTGGGAGAATTTCCCATTCTTTTTCTAGCAGATAAAGCTTTGATTCAATTTGATTTAATTTATCATCACATGTACCGAAGTACAGTGAAAAGTATTTTTCTGCGGCCAAGGGAATGTATACACCTGGAAGACAGCACCTTTAACAATAGAGCGTATCCACTGAAACATCCATCTGGATTTTGTACTTAAGTGCTACAATAGGTCTTAAAACCACAATATTCTGATTCTAAAATATGAGCTCTACCATTAACATAAGCTGACACTTCAGCATTATTGGAGATGGTATTATCCAAATGAAACATTTCACCGAGTTCCCAACTCATGGACAGCAATTCAAAGAAAATGAAATGGATGTAGAAAGAAAACGGAATTACATTGACATTGTATCTATTAGTTACGATTTTTCTATGACACCCCATTATAGAAATGATATTAAAACCATAAAGAGCTTATAGAATGGATTTGCCAGTATGATGTCAGAGATGAGAACCTTTAGATTTTGATGATACAAAGTATTGGGACTATATATTTGGAGCAGGGTGGGTTAATAGGAGATTAAATCACTTTTTTTAATGAGGCAGGAGTTTGATTTTTGAATAGTAAAAGCCTAATTCCTCTGGCTGGGGAGTCAGTGACAATGGGTCATACATTTAAAATTATCACTTTGAAAAGGAGAGAAATGAGGAAATTAAAGAAATTAGGCAGCCCAGCGATCCGCGCCGGAATGTGGCGACTAGGGGCTTTTCACAGTAACTTAATTTGAAGCCTACTTGTGACAATAAGCGATTTTCATTTTCATTTCATTGCCAGCGCCATGTTGGGGAAGTTGTTTACTGTCAGGCACTCAGTGCTCGATTGAGGGACCTGCATCATGGGGGAGTGGGAGAGGGGAGAAGGCTAAAACCACCCTGCCCTTGTCTTCAGTACTCCATGGCCACAATTCTGCACCTACATTCAGCCGCAAGTGAAAATGGCGACATGCGCGCAAAATATTGCGAGTCAGAAAATGAGAATCTCACCAGCGAGATCTCGTTTTCTGATTTTCCCCGCCCCCTCGCCAGTGACATAATGAGGTTCCTGCCGAGATAGGCTGAGAACCTCATTTTAATAAATTAACACCCCATTAAAGGGCTTCCCCGCCGTATCATTTCCCCAACGTTAGGAATTCGCCCCATACCGGCGTGATGTCACATCGGTGAGATTTACAACAGGTTTTGCAAAACATGAACCAGTGAAGGAAATCTGCCAGGGTCACAGAGGTAAGCATAGCCCTCGTGGGACATGCTCTCGCACTGCTCTGAGCTAAATTCCCCTCCAACTCGATTTTCAAGTTTGCTGATGACACCACCATAGTGGGTCGGATTTTAAACAATGACAAGACAGAATCAGGAATGAGATAGAGAACCTGGTAAACTGGTGCGACGACAATAATCTCTCCCTCAATGTCAACAAAATGAAGGAGATTATCATCGACTTCAGGAAGCGTAGAAGAGATCATACCCCTGTCTACATCAATGGGAACGAAGTAGAAAGGGTCGAGAGCTTCAGGCTTTTAGGTATCCAGATCATCAACAACCTGTCCTGGTCCCCCCATGCCGACACTATAGTGAAGAAAGTCCACCAACGACTCTACTTTCTCAGAAGACTAAGGAAATTTGGCATGTCAGATACGACTCTCACCAACTTTTGTCGATGCACCATGGTAAGCATTCTATCTGGTTGTATCAGAGCTTGGTATGGTTCCTGCTCTGCCCAAGACTGCAGGAAACTACAAAAGGTTGTGAATGTAGCCCAGTCCATCACGCAAACCAGCCTTCCATCCATTGACTCTGTCTATAATTCCTGCGGCCTCGGAAAGGCAACCAGCATAATTAAGGACTCCACGCACCCAGGACATACTCTCTTCCATCTTCTTCTGTCAGGAAAAAGATGCAAAAGTTTGAGGTCACGTACCAACCGACTCAAGAACAGCTTCTTCCTTACTGCCATCAGACTTTTGAATGGACCTACCTCATATTAAGTTGATCTTTTCACCACACCCTAGCTATGACTGGAACATAACATTCTGTAGTCTGTCCTTCCTTCCCTATGTACGGTGTGCATTGTTTGTACAGCATGCAAGAAACAATACTTTTCACTGTATACTAATACATGTGACAATAATAAATCAAATCAAGTCAATGCCTGGGGAAGTGCCAAGGGGGAGCCTCTCTAGGGAGCTCCAAGGGAAGGATTCATCTTGTGCAGGAGGGTCTCTGTGTAAGTGGCGGCTGGGGGAGACTATTCTATTTCTTATTGGAGATCGGGGTGCTCTTTTCTTGGGATTCCCAGCGTCGCCGACTTTAGTGTGCTGGCGTGGGCCACACCTGCAGATTTCTTCTGCACACAGTGCTGTACAATGTGACGAGGAAAGCCTGCTATGCAGTCTGTGAGCTGCATGCAGTTTTCTCACCTTCGTCAGCATAAAATTTCATCCATGTCTCTTGTCTCCTGCAATTCTTTCCCGTGATCCCATCCCACCCTCACTCACCAGTGTTAAAGGATTCAATTATGATACAAAGTGAAGTCCTCGGAGCATAATTGGCAGTAGCCACCACTCTCAGTGGTGCTGCTAGCAATGGAGAGATGCCAGGCTCTCATTGGCTGGAAACTCATAGAGGGCACAATTTTCGATACTGGCCCACTTAATTTGGCTGGGGCTGCCCCACAGAAGTGAAGCAGCGTTCCCCACTGGTTTTCCAACTGGTGGACTAGACCCCTGTTGCCAACATTAAATCCAGGCCCATTTCTTGTTTCAGAGAAAATTAGATTTGAAACAGAAAAATAGGACCATGAGGAGACATGATAAAAGTGACCTTATTCTCAATTGGTTAATGCCTACTTGACAGGATGGGTGAATTAGCCTCTTTCTGTGCTCAAAAACTGGTCCTGCTTTCCTTTGCTGAAACTGCTCATTATTCAAAGAGCATCAGAGATGTTCTTCTCTACCTCACACTGTCTTGTTAAACCACCTTTCTGTGCGTCCTCCAATTTAATGAGAAGGGCTCATGGACACTTTTCTCTTGGCTCCCTTTTCCTAAAGTTCTCCCACTGCCTTAGCCCTGAACTCATATCTTTCTCCAGATTCTATCCCATCTCCTGCCTTGCTCTCGCCAACCTCATCCTGTTCATGAGACCAAGTTCTTGCTCCCCTGACCCTATTCCAGGCAAACTATTGATCACACATCTTAACTTCCAGGACCCCAAGTTAGCTGATTTTGTGAAGTTCCCTATTTTCAAGTGCTGTACCCCTCCCTTCAAATCTGTCATCAAAGAAACCTTCCTTTGACTTTACAACTGGGCTGGCAATTACCAACCTACATCCAATCACCTTTTCCTCTCCAAATCCCTGAACAGGCTGTTCCCTAACAAATGCATGCCCATTTTGCCCACCATCCTTGTTTGATACCTTCCAGGGGTCACCCCTGCCACAATATTGAAATGGCCCTTATCTAAGTCACAAATTAAATACTGTGTGAGTGTTGCCAAAGCAAACCCTCCCTCCTCATCTTTTCCAACCTAACTGCAACCTTCCAAACAGCTAACCACACCATTCTTCTCCAATGCCATCATCCAGACAGGTGGGACTGTCTTTGCTTGGCTCCAATATTGGACACAATCTAACGGAAAAGTTTCCAAGTGTGGTAGCAAACAGGAATTGCCGGGTGCTTGCGTCAGCCGACCCGGTGAGACCGTTGCCGGCAACTGATGGCAATTAGCGCTGGTAATGGTGCCCCACGGGGTTCATGTCAGAAATCACGGTGCCACCAGCTGATTCGCCTGGACTGCGCCGAGCAGCTCCCTGTTAACGTTGGGGAGCAGCACTTAAACTGATCCCGCAAACCAAACCCCAGGCGGCACGCAGCCATGCCACCGCGCAGACCAGCTCCACGATTTGGAAATGCTGACCTGGCCAGACTGCTGGATGCGCTGGAGTCCAGGCGGGATACCCTGTCCCCCCAAGGGCATGGAGGATCAGCCACAGGGCAGCCAGTGCCGCCCGGGAGGCAGTGACAGCGGTCATCGGTGTGGGTAGTGTCACAAGGAGGACCGCCACCCAGTGCCACAAGAAGCTAAACAAGGGTCGCAAGGGTGAGTGGGCATCGACCCCCTGGCAACGGTCCTGCCTGCCAACCACGGCTGCCTATCTTCCCCCGTCCCCCAGCACAATCCCATGCCTGTGTCCAACACACCCCACCCATCACCAGCAGTGGTGCCCACGCCTGTCCTGGTCATGCGTCCACACCCCCACCCCGTGAGAGAACCTAGAACATACAGTGCAGAAGGAGGCCATTCAGCCTCCGAGTCTGCACCAACCCACTTAAGCCCTCACTTCCACCCTATCCCCGTAACCCAATAATTCCTCCTAACCTTTTTGGACACTAAGGGCAGTTTATCACAGCCAATCCACCTAACCTGCACGTCTTTGGACTGTGGGAGGAAACCGGAGCACCGGAGGAAACCCACACAGACACGGGGAGAACGTGCAGACTCCGTACAGACTGTGACCCAGCAGGGAATCGAACCTGGGACCCTGGCGCTGTGAAGCCACTGTGCTACCACGATGCATGAAGCATGCGGCTCACAATGCCTTCTCTTTGTCCCCGCAGGAACAGTTGGCCCATAAAGGACGGGAAAGGGCCCAGACAGGTGGTGGGGTGTCGGAAATCAGAGTCCTCACCCGCTATAAGGAACGGGCTATGGAAGTCATGCGGGTGGCCGACGTCAGAGCGGTCACCAAAGTCGAGAATGGCCTGCGTCGCAGAGGTGGGTATCCACCGGCCCCCACCCAGAGGAGCTGTCATAGGTGTGTTGTTAATGCCCCACACTGACCACATATCCATTCTCCTGCAGCATCTACATCCAATGGTGCCTGCCTATCTGGGGTGGCCGCCCCCCTGCCTCCTAAGAGAACACCACACAGGAGAGCTCCAAGGATGTAACTGTCGAGGCATCACATCTATCACCCCCAAACTCCACCAGCGCAGAGGCACACACCTTGGTGGGCAAAAGTAATGGACAGGCTTCTTGGGCACAATCTGATGCACACCACACAGTTGCTGATGCACATCAGGCGGAGGCAGGAACATCCTGTGAGGTCATCAGTCGGAGGTCTGCTGGATCCCAGGACCCAGTTGGGTCCCATTCAAGGGATGTCGAGCCTCTGGACCAGGCTATCCTGGAGCTGATACAGATGCTAGGGTAGTCCATGATTCAGAGGGCGGGGGGGGGATGTCAGTGACACTCCAGCAGGAACATGTCCCAATCGCTGTGGGATATGTCCCAGTCTCAGGTGGATAGTGCCAGGGCCCTGCGGAGCATGTCCCATTCCCAGGTGGGCATTGCCAAGGCGCTCAAGAGCATGTCCCAGTTGCTGAGGAATATGTCCCAGACGTAGGTGAACATTGGCAAGGCAATGACCCGGTCGCTTGGGCGTCGGCACCATGGTGCAGACAATGGGGAGCCGCTAGAGCTTGCAGCACCAGATGATGCAGGGGCCTATGGAGCTCAATCCAGCCACCCCTCCATCCCAATTTGATCCCCAGGGCTCTACGGGCACTGACCGGGAGGAGGGAGCTCTGGAGGCCAACCCGGAGCCCCCCCTACAGGGAGACGACAGTGGTCACCAGCTGTCCCAAGTACACCCCTCCTAACAATGGCATGTGTCGGGGTCAGCATTGGAACAGGGTGGCACCAGCAGGGCATATGCCATCGGCAAGTCGGCCTGGGATCCCCAGCCCCTCAACAGGATGCCCGCTAAGGCATCAAAGGCACGGTATTTGGGGGGGGAGGGGTCGTCACGGTAGCACTGTGATTAGCACTGTTGCTTCACAGCGTCAGGGCCCCAGGTTCGATTCCCGGCTTGGTCACTGCCTGTGCGGAATCTGCATGTTCTCCCCGTGTCTGCGTGGGTTTCCTCCGGGTGCTCCGGTTTCCTCCCACAAGTCCCGAACGATGTGCTGTTAGATAATTTGGGCATTCTGCATTCTCCCAACGTGTACCCAAACAAGCGCCGGATTGTGGCGACTTGGGGGTCTTCACAGTAACTTCATTGTAGTGTTAACGTAAGCCTACTTGTGACAACAAAGATTATTAACTAAGGCCACAGGGTGCGGTAAGCAGCTGGCTGCCACCACCTCTGATGTGCATCCTGGGGACATACCTAGATGTAGCAGCAGAGCACGGAGGTCTAACCAGATACAGGATCACTGAGGAGGCACTGAGGAGGAATGGGGCTGGTGGCACCATTGGTAGCTAGGGACATTTAGGGTCACGGTTGTTCACCTTTAAAACATGTTACACCCGAGACATGTGAAGCCTCTGTCACATTATTCCGCACTGCGGGCTGGCCTGCACACCCTCTCCTCTCCTGGTTGCCTTCAGCCCTCCCCCGTCCTCAGACTGCCTGGATCTCGGCGCCTCCTGAGGTACACCGCATACAGATGATGGGCGTGAGTGCCCTGTCAGCAGACAGAATAGATTGAAGAGCACCAGAGCTCAGCTCAGAGAGGGTTATCATCGCCCTCCTGCCTTGTATATTGGCCCGCTGACAGTGCCGACACAGGCCCATCACCCTGGAGTGAAGTAACACAGACCCTGGGAGGGTGGAATAGGGCAATGGGAGGATGGGGGGAATTGGTTAGGGGCAGGTGGAGGAAGGAGGGAGAGACGGATCAGATGGTGGAAGGGGGGGACGGGTGGAAGGGGGATGGTAAGAGGGGGTGAGATGACGGACAAAGCCACGTCCTATGAGAAACGGCAAGGATGAGGGCCTCCCTAGCCCTCTGGGCATGCCAGACCCTCACTGCCGCCACCAGTCCTCCATCCTCTAGCTGCTCCCACAGGTTCCCCCCCACTGCTGTGCCAGGTTGTGGAGGGCACAGCAGACCACCGCAATGAGGGTGACCCTCCGAGGGTGTACTGCAGTGCATTACCAGAGCAGTTGAGGCATCGGAACCGCATTTTTTTTTGTCAAACATTTTATTAAGGTATTTATAATTTTATAATAATAACAATTTTATAATAATAACATGATAATAACAGTAAAAAGTACAAATATAAATATCGTGCATAAACCATCTCCATCCCTAACAAAGCATTTTAAGCAGTTCGATGAACAACTCAATGACAGCCTAGGTGGCTACACGGGCCTCGTCAAACAGGGTCTCTGCATCAGTCACCGGCCTCCACACTGGCGTCATTAACCAGGACCTAAGTGGGTACCCCTTAAATCCCAAGAGCTAACTGGTTATCCTGGGGTATACCTCGAAGACGCCGGGGATCTCCAACTGCCCCAGGATGTAGCTGTCATGCATACTCCCTGGGAAGCGTGCAGGCACATGACCTTGATGTGGTGGTCGCACACAAGTTGAACGCTCAGTGAGTGGAACCCCTTCCTATTAATGAAGGGCACGCCCGGACCACCCTGTGTACACAAGGTGACATGCACGCCATCTATTACCCCCTGGACCTGGGGCATCCCAGCGATGGCAAAGAATCCTGCTGCCCAGGCATCTTGATGGGCCTGCGCCAAGTCAAAGTTTATATAGACAGCTGCCTGGGCAAACAGGGCATCCGTGATTTTACGGTGCTCTTGTAGGTTGTTGCTTGGGATATGCCACACATGTCCCCAGTCACGCCCTGAAATGAACCCGAGGTATAAAGGTTAAGGGTTGCGATGACCTTCACAGCTGCCGGGAGTGGGTAGTCGTCTCCTCCATGTGGTGCCAAGGACATGGCACAGGTGCCATGCTTTGCTGTCCCTTTGCTGAGGCAGAGCCGCCTGCGGCACATGCTGTCCAACATCTCTTCAAACGACCAGAGACACCTGTACACCTTGGATCTTTGCCGGCTTCCCCCCCTGGGTCCCTCCCTGACCTGATGGGTGGCCGGGTCCTCAGGATGTGGGCGGGCATCTGCACATGGGCTGCTGCCTCAAACCTCTGTCGGCATGGTTGCCGCAGCCATCTCCGGCGTCTGGCCACCTGGACTGCCACCGCCACCGCGAGGGAAGTTGCTGCGGGGTCTACAATATCATCCATATTGTGCTAGCTGTAAGGAATTGGAGAGGGTGTTAGACGAACAAGTGGCTCTGGCTTCCACACCAGTACCCTCGAATACCCCAATCCTCCCCACCTTTACATTCCCTGCCATCTCTCAGGGTGTCACCCAACCAGCTGGTTGTGCTGGGGGGATCTGCCCTGCACACACAGCCCCCGGACACAGCAGGGGCCCATAGGCACCAGACCCCAGACCCTGTACCCCAGATTCCGGACCCCAGACCCCTGCTGGGAACATTATTTGGACCAGGCACAGGTCCCCTTCCCGATTCACACACCCACTCTCTTCACGGGATGTCCTCAGTGCTGAGGCCCAGCTCTTGGGTGTTTGATTGTTGGCTGATGCCCCTGTGGTGTTGATGCCTCCAGTGTTCATGCAAAGTGTCCGGGCGTCACAGTCTGATCAGGATGCTCGTCAGTACGACTCGCCTGCAACATGGCACGACTATCCACGGGAATCCACTTGGGAGCTGTGAAGTGCTCACATTACCAACATTGTCAATTCCCTATTTGTGATAACCTTCAGCTGTGCGGCCATATGCCACCACGGTCAATGGGAGTTAAAGTGATCTTCACCATATTCATAAGAACTAGGAACAGGAGTAGGCCATCTAGCCCCTCGAGCCTGCTCCGCCATTTAATGAGATCATGGCTGATCTTTGTGGACTCAGCTCCACTCTCCGGCCCGTACACCATATCCCCGAATCCCTTTATTCTTTAGAAAGGCATCTATCTTTTCTTAAAAACGTTTAAAGAA